>NC_044387.1:105091531-105792175 GCF_006542625.1 Nomascus leucogenys | reverse complement strand
GGGTGAAAGAGCGAGACTCCATCTCAAAAAAAAAAAAAGAAAGAAAGAAAAGAAAAAGAAATACAGAACAAAATCTCAGACTTTGAGAAGCACTGGAATCCCAAAAGAGGAAGCGTAGTGCTGAGCTTTAAGCACCAGGTCTGAACCAAACCACCTGGATTCAAACCACAGCTTTGCCATGTACTGTGTATTTTGGACAAGGTATTTCTGCCATCCATTTCCTTGTAAATCGGGATCGTAGCAATGCCTACCCGCCAGTGCTGTGTTGAGTACCGGTATGTGCATAAAGCGTGCTTATAAGAGTGCCTGGAGCCCACTGGGCTGTGTGTCACCCTGTGTGTCACCCTCATCATCAGCACGGCATCACCTACTGCTATTCTGATCTCGTGTTGTGATCCTTGGCCAAGGGTGACATGCTCAGCCCACCTCCACTAGGCCTCCTTTTCAGTAGTTATAATTTCAGGGTCTTCTATGTTACCCCAGGTAACCATTTCCTTCAGACTGAAATTATGAAACGAAAAACCCAAATCCCTATTTATATGCCGGCCTTAGATAGAAAGACACCATCACTTTCTCTTTTCTTTGCATAATGTTTTTCTAAACTGCAGCCCATTCGCCACCACCCTGCTCTAGGACAACACTAGAACGGAGGAAATTCTCCCAAACAAAGAAAGGTGAACATGAACGAACCCATCCCTGGCTTCCTGGTTTATGACCCTCCAGCATCTGACCCAAAGGTCAAAGAATCCTGTTGTGAAAGTAGATTCAAATCTTTCTGTGTTTCGGCCCCTGTTAAGCAAAAGCTTTGAGATCCAAAAACAAAACACAAAACCTTGACAATCCTATTGATTTGTACAATGCTGGTGGATCTCTGGAAATAAGTTGTCATTGAAAGTATGAGGCAAACGCCTTTTTTAATTATTTCAAGCAATCTGTGGATGCACAATGCCAGGCAGCACTCTCAAAGGCCTCCTTGTGAGCGTGTGTGCCTGCAGGCTGCGGGTTGCTGGCCCCCTTCCATCGTCCTGCAAACACAGCACCATATTTGTCTTTCAGCTGTCACTATTTGTTAGGAGCCTATAAACAGAAGATTCTTTCTTAGCAACCACTGTGAAAAAGTAAAACCACCCCCACCCCCTCCAAAAAAAAAAGCCTGAAATGAGGAAAGAAAGAAAAACGAACTTTGCAAAATTACTTGTGGAAGTCACAGTGACAATCCGATATGCAAAGTTTCAAAATTACTGGCTGCCCTTGGTTTGGGGAAAAAAGAAAAAACTCTGAAGACGTTTTCAGAAGTCAGCTGCCAACAGATTAAAAGGCGACGCGAAATGATCTCACCACCATTTGTAGACGTCTGGTCATGTGGATATCTGCAAGATAACCAAGAATAATCCAGTTACGTGATTCGATTTCATTTCCTTGGAGAATGCTTCAGGCTTCTTCTTGCTATTTTTAGCCTTGAGTGTCAAACACCATGGGAAGCAGGTCCAAGGCCGTTAACAGATTACATATTCCCCTAGAACAGGTAGGCGTTCTGGAAGCCAGAATCACTGACAAAGTGTCCGGAGATCGAAGCGTTAGAAGGAAGGAGAGACAGTAGGAAAATGGGCCTTTAGATTGGCAGCTACAGAATAGCTTCAGATGGACGTTACCTCTCAGATAGAGAATTACAGAAAAATCATCAAATTGGTAAAGAAAGCATGAACCTTGACCTTAACAAAGAACATTGCAGAGGCTCTGTGGGAGTGCTCATAGCCACTTAATCTTTCAGGAAGTTTAAAATGTTTCTGGAGTGAAATCAGCTCACTCTTGCCAGCCTGAGAACATCCAGTTTGGAAAACAGGACTTGTAGGCATGGAAACGTCAGGCATCCTGGTAACAAAACTCATTACAAAAAATTGTGGAGAGTATCAGGGGGCAGGACAGGTTTGGTGCAATTCTGTGAGGCCAGATAGTATGAAATCCAAAATGACAATAACTAAAATATGCTAAGCTACAGTCATTAAATGGAAAGGATTAAACTTTTGTGAGCCAAGATCTTTCTCCTTCAAGCACTGCCTGTCTACAAGTATCAGGGCTGCTGATAGTCAAAACAACAGAAAGAAAAGATACCCAAAACAAAAAGGTTTTTTAATCCTATATTCCCACTACGCTCTTGGAGATAGATGACAAAGAGAGATTGTTCAGAACTGAACTCTCATGAACAAACTGACAAATGTGAAAATATGTGTTATGAACAAAAAGGCTCTCACATTGTCTCATTTGGATCCTCACAGAAGCCCTGCGATGAGGGCGTTATCACCGCAGCATGACAGATAAGGACACAGGCCCAGGGAAGCAGAGGTCAGGAAGCCTCAGAGGCAGGCTCCTGGTCTAACCCCGGGGCTCATTCTCCCCTTCACCCAGGTGCCACCCCACACATGCTGTGCTTTAGGTGAGGATGCACTGATGGGCTGACACATCCAGGTGCCACAGATCATTCCGACGGTGCTGGGACTCTGCCTCCAAAAATGCAATTGCAATAGCATGCAGAGGTTATCAGTGAATGTTTTATTCTTACTATAAAAAGGGGAAACTGAGGATTTTCTCTGTTCGAATCCCCCCTCCCTCTGTCTCTGCACGAAGGAGCCATTTTCTTCTTCCTTCCTTCCTTCTTGCCTAATAAACTTTTCGCTCCTTAAAACCAAAAAAAAGAAAGAAAGAAAAAGAAAGAAAGAAAGAAAGAAAGAAAGAAAGAAAGAAAGAAAGAAAGAAAGAAAGAAAGAAAGAAAAGGAAACTGCTGTATATCATTTTCGTATTAGAAAAAAACTCTTTTCTTTGGTGGTAAAGTTTTTCCTTCTTTTTTTTCTCACTCTCTTCCTTGCGTCTCCTTCTCTCTGCACTCTTCACATTCATTCACCTTAAAATGGAGCCCCATACATTCTTAAAGTCCAGCTGGAGCTGAACTCAAAACTTCCCCGCGTCCTTGCTAGAGTCAGATGGTGCTTCAGTGACCACCCCAACCTTGCCTTCCTTCTCCCCCAGGCCTTCCCCCTCCACCCCATGCCAGCTGCTTTGTTTGCTGATAACTTCACAGGACAGGCAGTCATAGGCAACAACGAGGCCACCAGGCAAGCTGGAGAATTGGTCACAGCCACTGCCAACTTCTCAGGACCCTCAGTCTTCTAGAAGCCTCTGTTAAAATGCCCAGAGTAAGTAACAGTGGAGAATGAAAAACTGGAGAAAGCATCATAGAGGTTAGCAAGAGTGGTGTGGCTCAACTTGGTGCCAGCCTGTGAAACCTATAAGCAGTGCTCTGGTTTGAGAGCAGCAACACAACCATACATAATTAGGACTATGGTGGAAATTACCGCATTCCAACCTAAGCCGCCTCCTCTATACAACTTTTAATCTTTTTTTTTTTGCTTTTCTTTTTTCTCTCTAGTTGTAATTTAGATATTTAAGAAATAAAGTTTTCCCTGCCAGGATACTAAAAGTGGTGTATTTTGTTAACCACGGCTGTAATAGGTTAAAAGGTCATTATGACTTTAAGAATTCAAATTTACTTTCCTAAGTGTTCGGTTTAACATAACACAAGAAAAGAAAAGGAAGGGGAAGTTCAAAAACTTCTTCAGTCACTAAAAAACAAAAATTCTCCAGTATTATTTGTAACATACATAATTATATACATTTGAACCATCAATTTGCATGAATTTACACTTTTCTTAAAATCGACAATGCAAAATGTTGGCAAGGATGTGGAGCAACTAGAACTCTCATACACTGCCAGTGAGGATGCAAAATGCTGCAACCATTTAGAAAAACTCTACAGCAGTCTCTTAAAAAAGAAAACATATGGCCTGGCGCAGTGGCTCACGCCTGTAATTTCAACACTTTGTGAGGCTGAGGAGGGCGGATCACTTGAGGTCAGGAGTTCAAGACCAGCCTGGCCAACATGGTGAAACCCCATCTCTATTAAAGATACAAAAACTAGCCAGGCATGGTGGTGTGTGCCTGTAGTCCCAACTACTCGGGAGGCTGGGGCAGGAGAATCGCTTGAACCAGGAGGGGGAGGTTGCAGTGAGCAGAAATCGCACCATTGCACTCCAGCCTGGGCAACAGTAAGACTGTCTCAAAAAGAAAAAAAGGTAAACATATTCCTTCCATAGGATCCAGTCAGTCTGCTCCTAGGTATTTCCCCCAAATAAGTGAAAATTTAAGTCTACACAGAGACTTGTACATGAACCTTTACAGCAGCATTACTCATAATAACTGAAAACTAAAACAACCCAGATGCTCATCAATAGGTACAGATAAACAAACTGGTATAGTCATATGAAAGAATAGTGCTTAACCAAAGAAAAAAGCACGGTGAAAGAGTTGGGGGTGTGGACAGCTGATACCTGCAACCACACGGTGACTCTTAAATTCATCATGATAGATTTTAAAAGCCAGACACAAAGAGTCTATACCGCATGATACTACTTGTAAAAGTCTAGAAAATGCAGCTAAGTCCACAGTGACAAAAAGCAGATCAGTCAGATCAGTGGTTGCATGAGGCCAGGGACAGAAACAGAGAAAAACTTCAAAAGGACAGAAGGAAACTTTCAGGGGTAAATGGAAATATTCTGTTTCTTAAATTTTGGCAGTGACTTCATGGGTGTGTACAAAACTCAGCTAATTGAACACTTTAAATAAATTGAATTGTGCACTGTAAATGGATGCCTTTTATCGTATGTAAATTACACCTCAATAATGTCGATTATAAAATCGTAGTGAATAAATTAGGAATGTTCGCATGTGCTCACCATTCTTTTTATTATGAAACAATTCCCCATAGAATCTTCTTACATATCTAGGACACTTTAAATATGGTTTTTATTAGCAAAAGCAAAGCAAAGGATTTCGGCAGCCTTTCATGCAGCCATTCCTTGCTCATCACAGGAGGCCGAGGTCAGTGTTTGGTGACGCCGCACGGCACTGGGTGACATATTTCTATCACCAATGCCCCTTGTTTCTGTATCCGTCACTAACTAGGCTCCATTCTGGACTCATGCTCTTCTTTAAGTAGTTAACATAAAACACACCAAGGGGCACCTGAATCTTTAGAAAGCTTATGTTTACAAACCAAAAATAAAATCCTAACCCCTCAACAGACTGAACAGACCCCCTCCAGGGCCAAGAGAACCCTGGAGGAACCTGAAAAACTGATTTCCTGGCCACGACAGGAAAGAAGGCTAGGCATACTTCATCTGGCGTACTTCATCTTACCCATTCCCCTCAGACAAAACAATTATCAGCCAAGAATTTTGTATCCAGCAAAACTAAGCATCATATATGAAGTAAAGATACAGTCTTTTTCAGACAAACAAGTGTTGAGAGATTTCGCCATTACCAAGCCACCACTACAAGAACTGCTAAAAGGAGCTCTAAATCTTGAAACAAATCCTGGAAACACATCTAAGCAGAATCTCTTTAAAGCATATATCACACAGGACCTATAAACCAAAAATAAAAGTTAAAAAGCAAAACACAAAAACCAAAAGTACACAGGCAGCAAATAGCATGATGAATGTAATGGTACCTCACATTTCAATACTAACATTGAATGTAAATGGCCTAAATGTTCCACTTAAAAGATACAGAACTGCAGAATAGATAAGAACTCACCAATCAACTATCTGCTGCCTTCAGAAGACTCACCTAACACATAAGGACTCACATAAAATAAAGGGGTAGAAAAAGGCATTTCATGCAAATGGACATCAAAAGCAAGTAGGAGCAGCTATTCTTATATCAGACAAAACAAACTTTAAAGCAACAGCAGTTAAAAGAGACAAAGAGAGACATTATATAATGGTAAAAGGCCTTATCCAACAGAAAAATATCACAATCCTAAACATACATGCACCTAACACTGGAGGTCCCCAATTTATAAAACAATTATGAATAGACCTAAGAAATGAGATAGACAGCAACACAATAATAGTGGGGAACTTCAATACTCCACTGATAGCACTAGACAGGTCATCAAGACAGAAAGTCAACAAAGAAACAATGGATTTAAACTATACCTTGGAACAAATGGACTTAACAGATATATACAGAACATTTCATCCAACAACTGCAGAATACACATTCTATTCAACAGCGCATAGAATAGACAAAGATAGACCATATGATAGGCCATAAAATGAGCCTCAATACATTTAAGAAAATTGAAATTATATCAAGCACTCTCTCAGACCACAGTGGAATAAAACCGGAAATCACCTCCAAAAGGAACCTTCAAAACCATGCAAATACATGGAAATTAAATAACCTGCTCCCGAATGAGCATTGGGTCAAAAAACAAAATCAAGATAAAAATTTAAAAATTCTTCAGGCCAGGCACAGTGGCTCATGCCTGTAATCCCCAGCACTTTGAGAGGCCGAGGTGGGCAGATCACAAGGTCAGGAGTTCAAGACCAGCCTGGCCAGTATGGTGAAACTCCATCTCAACTGAAAAAAAAAAAAAAAAAAATACAAAAATTAGCCAGGTGTGGTGGCACATGCCTGTAGTCCCAGCTACTTGGGAGACTGAGGCAGAAGAATCACTTGAACCCAGGAGGCAGAGATTGCAGTGAGCTGAGATCGTGCCACTGACTCCAACCTGGGCAACAGAGTGAGACTCTTTTTCCAAAAAAAAAAAAAAAAAAACTTCAAACTGAACGATAATAATGACACAACCTACCAAAACCTCTTAGGAATATACCTAACCAAGGAGTCAAAAGACCTCTACAAGGAAAACTACAAAATGCTGATGAAAGAAATCATAGATGACACAAACAAATGGAAACACATCCCATGCTAATGGATGGATATAATCAATATTATGAAAATGACCACACTGCCAAAAGCAATCTACAAATTCAGTGCAATCCCCATCAAAATACCACCATTGTTCTTCACAGAATTAGAAAAAATAATCCTAAAATTTATATGGAACCAAAAAAGAGCCCACATTTCCAAAGCAAGACTAAGCAAAAAGAACAAATCTGGAGGCATCACACTACTTGATTTCAAACTATACTATAAAGCCATAGTCACCAAAATAGCATGGTACTAGTATAAAAACAGGCACATAGACCAATGGACCAGAATAGGGAACACATAAATAAACCCAAATACTTAGAGCCAACTGATCTTTGACAAAGCAAACAAAATCATATAAAGTGGGGAAAGGACACCCTTTTCAACAAATGATGCTGGAATAATTAGCTAGCCACATGTAGGAGAATGAAACTGGATCCTCATCTCTCACCTTATACAAAAATCAACTTAAGATGGATTAAGAACTTAAACCTAAGACCTATAAAAATTCTATATGATAACATTGGAAAACCCCTTCTAGACATTGGCTTAGGCAAGGATTTCATGACCAAGAACCCAAAAGCAAGTGCGATAAAAACAAAGATAAATAGCAGAGACCTAATTAAACTAAAGAGTTTTTGCATGGCAAAAGGAACAGTCAGCAGAGTAAACAGACAACCCACAGAGTGGGAGAAAATCTTCACAGTCTGTACATCTGACAAAGGACTAATATTCAGAATCTACAATGAACTCAAACAAATCAGCAAGAAAAAAAATCCCATCAAAAATGGGCTAAGGACATGAATAGACAATTCTCAAAAGAAGATATACAAATGGCCAACAAACACAGGAAAAAATGCTCAACACCACTAATGATCAGGGAAATGCAAATCAAAACCACAATGCGATACCACCTTCCTCATGCAAGAATGGCCATAATCAAAAAATAGTAGATGTTGGCATGGAAGCGGTGAACAGGGAACACCTTCTACACTGCTGGTGGGAATGTAATCTAGTACACCCACTATGGAAAACAGTGTGGAGATTCCTTAAAGAACTAAAAGTAGAACTACCATTTGATCCAGCAATCCCACTACTGGGTAGTGGGATTACTACCCAAACGAAAAGAAGTCATTATACGAAAAAGATACTTGCACACGCATGTTTATAGCAGCACAATTCACAATTGCAAAATCATGGAACCAACCCAAATGCCCATCAATCAATGGCAATGAGTGGATAAAGAAACTGTGGTGTGTGTGTGTGTATATATATATATATATATATATATATATATGGTTCATACATTCCATCATATTATATATATTGTTCATATATATATTTATATATATATATGATGGAATACCACTCAGTCATAAAAAGGAATGAATTAACAGCATTTGCAATGACCTAGATGAAATTGGAGACTATTATTCTAAGTAAAGTAACTTACTTTAAAAAAACTTTGGTTTTGGAAAACCAAACCATCGTATGGTTCTCACTGATATGTGGGAGCTAAGCTATAAGGATGCAAAGGCATAAGAATGATACAATGGACTTTAGGGACTTGGGGGGAAGAGTGGGAGGGGGGCAAGAGATAAAAAAACTACAAATAGGGTGCAGTGTATATTGCTCAGGTGATGGGTGCACCAAAATCTCACAAATCACCACCAAAGAACTTACTCATGTCACCAAATACCATCTGTATCTCAATCGTTTGTGGAAAAATAAAAATAAAGTCTGTATGAAACGAAATGATCCCCTGGGGGGGAAAAGCACCTCCCACCAGGACCCACTTCCAACATAGGGATTACATTTCAACATGAGATTTGTACAAGGACAAATATCCAAACTATATCAATCAGTATAACCGGGAGTCAAACAGAAGCATTTGTGTCCCGGCTACCTTCAAATTGAAGGAAACAGACCCAGAAACAGAAAATTGGACAGGTCAGTCTTATTGTATTGAGAATTAGTGCCCATGGAACAAAGACCCAGACTGTTTGTGAAAACAATGACATTAGAAAGCTTGGAGCATGTCCTGCCTCCTATCTCCCAATTACACAGCCCCGAAGGTGTCTCCATCCAGCTGAACCCAGCAGCACAGTAATGCCCATAGGAAAGGGCGGGCAGCAAGGAGAGCGTCACTGGGGAAGAGAGACAGTCATTTCCATGCTGAGCATCAATACCGAGTCCTCATGCAATCTTTTCTAAGGGAAAATTCAAATATACCAATTATTTTTCAACATTGCATACTCAAAGTTTATGATTTTATTCTTGCCTTATTCTCAAGTACAGTGTGTGCTTAGCTAGCCAAGTAGGGGGAAAGAAGGGGTGCATGTCCTTTCCAGCTTGGAAGGGATGTGTGCTCTGTGCACATTAGTCTTACTTATCATGCTTGCTCAGTTCCAAGCTTTTTGATGAGGAACCATAAGATGGGCTCAAATAAAGTAAAAAGGAAATTGGATTCCATCAATCAACACACTAACACACAACCAAAATTAGATGTCATAAGGTTATACTATTTCATCACTTTTAATTAATATTGTCTGTGCATGCCCGTTCTTAGAAAATATTTATATAACGTTCCACTTCCTACAAAGAAATTCATCTGGCTTCCCTGCAAATGGAAAAATTACATAGTGAGTTAGGGAAACAGGGAAGTATTGTAGTCCCATTGCTTAATTTTAAAGTGAAATTTATTATAGAAAAATATTTTTCCCCTTTAAATAGAAGATGAAGTGATTTGGAAGCTCTCCCTAACTTTTCTTAAAGAAAAGAAATCTGACTTTAGGGTAACTACAATTTTAGGTCATTAAATCATTTTTTTGCTCAAACCAAAATTCAGTACTAATCTAAATCAGGAATAATTAAAGAACATTTCTGTAGTGCACTGTTTTTCTTTTTTCACTAGAAATGCTCATTTCTCAGATCAGGGGAAAGTTTTTCTTCTGTTTCTTCTCCAAGATAGTTTGGGAAAGCTCTGCCCTAAGAGTACGGATGGCATATCTTCTCATCTCTCCTCTTAAGGCGAGCCAAGGACTAGCCACTGTGGAATCCTTATCAGCTTCTCTAATTACGTTGCTCTTGGGTCCCCGAGAAGGCCCTGAGTCAGATAGCTCTAGGTGGAAGTGTTCGCTGGCTGTGTGACCTTGTGCACATTAGTTACCTCCATGAGCTCCAATTTTCTCAGCTGCAAAGTGGAGCTCCAGCAGGACTCACTCCACAGCATTGCCAGTAGAAGCATCCCCTGGAGGGGGAAAAAACCACCAATGGTGTTTGGTGGCAGCAGTGGTGGTGGTGGTGGTGGTTATGCTTCAAGGGCCACCCTCCACTGCATGACAAGAATGAAGCAAATTCTGGATAGGACTCCAATGAATATGTT
Organism: Nomascus leucogenys; assembly: GCF_006542625.1. NCBI lineage: Eukaryota > Metazoa > Chordata > Mammalia > Primates > Hylobatidae > Nomascus > Nomascus leucogenys. The sequence goes on along the minus strand of NC_044387.1, from coordinate 105,781,958 downwards.
CCTTAGTCAACTCATCAGCTAATTTGAATGGATGTCCACCCTAGTGAAGGAGTGCCATGACAGAACTGGATCTCTTCTTTCATGGGAAATAATTTCTCATAAAAAATTTAAGTGCAATTCAGAAGGCCTTGGAGTAGTATACTAGGAATGGATTTGCTCAAGCCATTTGCCGACCCTGCTCTTGGTACTGTCTGAATGGGCTAGGTCATCACCAACAGGACATTTTCATAGGATTCAACATCCTATGTAACTACGTAGAATCAACTTATAGAATCATGGACTTCAGAGTTATATCTACCTAGATTCAAATCTTGCCTCTGCCATTTATTTGCTGGGCTTCCCTGAGGAAGTACTTAGCTTTTTTATGTCTTGGTTTCCTCATAAATAAAATGGGCACACTAGTGGTGCTTTCTTCATGCTGTTAGGCACAGTATTAAATGAGTTACTATACATCTATAGAGCTTTGAACAGTACCTGGAATTTGGTAAGCACTCAGTAAACTTTGACATTTGTAAGTTCCACTGAAGTTTATTGAGTTTCTGCTATACATAAGGCACTGTGCTGAGCCTTGCTATATCAAAAGCGAGAAAGGAAGAAAAAAAATTAACGCTGAGTTTCTATGAACCAGTCACTATGACAGGTGCTTTACATAATCTTGATTAGTTTTTAATTTGTAACCTTACTAAGTGGATACTATTTGCCATATTTTATAAATGAAGGGCATGCGGTAAAGAGAAATTAATCATGTTTCTAAAAACCACAGGGCAAGTTAGTAGTAAAGCAGGGATTCAAAGCCGAGACTAAGCCCAATGCCTGCGTTTACTATAAATAAGACATAGCCCCTTGTCCTTGAAGAATGAACAATCTGGGGTGAAAGATCCACATTTAAATGACTAAATATAATCAAATATAAGTGCTAAAGTGAGCTATTTACAAAGTAGAAATACTAACCTAGAAGAGTGAGAGTTTCTTTGGGGTGTTAGAGAAGTGATTTTTGAAGGATGAGGAAGATTACTCCAGGAGAACAAGGGCCCTCAAGGGATGGAGGGGAAGTAGAGTAAACACACGATTCAAAGGCACAAAAAGTGCTGGAAGTAATGGAGGACTGAAAAAGAAAATGACCAAGAATATCGTCTCTGAGAATGGGAACGTGGCTGAGATTCCACCAGTCCTTTGCCACGGAGCATGTTGCTACTTGCAATGATGCCAGGGACTCATCTCCACTGATAATATCAGCAGTTTCTAACTGTATTTGCCAAGCTACTCTGTGGTCACTGCTTTTGTCCAGAAGATCAAAGCTAGGTCCCCTGCACACCTAAGCTTTGCTGCACCTTAAAGGTATTTCTGCTCCATCGGCACCACTGCAGTTGATGTGCCAGCATTTACTCTTTCTCCGTGTCTGGATTGTTCCACAATTGCGTCTATGAGCCTGTTTCATCAGTTCCATCTGCTTAAGAACATATATTTTCTCCAAGATTTTTCGGCCCTGCCTCCATTCCAGGCAATGAATTCTTCTGCTTAGTTAATCTTTGCTACCAGCCGACAAAGCTAAATCCTCTCTTCTCTGCCAGTTAAGATTAAACCTTTTCCTCATGATGTGCAAAGCATTCAGGGACCTTTGCCTCACTGACTATTTCCCACCCATACAATTTTTTTTTTTTGTCAGAATTGTCTTTAACTTTTGGAACCTCTAACAGTCAGTTTACCCTTGTATTACACTCCAGTTATTTTATAAAGCATATCTTGTCTTCTCAAAGTCAGAAAATGTCATTTCTTGTTTCAGTTTTCTGTGCCATTCCATAATGCTAGACACGTGGGAGTTTATGAGACAAATAAGTGAGAAGCTGGTGGATTCACAATGGCTATGTAATGGCTAATATATAGCAGGGTTTTCCAGAGGGACAAACTAATAGGATCTATGTATACATGAAAGGGAGTTTATTAAGGAGAACTGACTCGCACAATCACAAGGTGAAGTCCCACCATAGCTCGTCTGCAAGCTGAGGAGGAAGGAAGCCAGTAATGCATCCATCAGTCCACGTCCAAAAGCCTTGAGAGCGCAGCATCGAGGGTGGGTCTTCCTCTCCCAGTCCACTGACCCAAATGTCCACCTCCTCTGGCAACACCCTCACAGACACACCCAGAAATAATACTTTACCAGCTCTCTAGGCATTCTTAAATCCAATCAAGTTGACACTTAATATTAACCATCATAGCTAGTTTAATACGATATTATTCAAAATATTTCTAGTAGTAATAATAAATTACTATTACTGTGACCATTTTCATTAAGTATGATATATGGACAGGGGGTTTTAGGACCAGGCTATACCTAACCTTTGCAGTATGTAAGTATTTTCAGGGGATACAATGCAGTATACCAAGATCCAAGACTATGCAATTGTTCCATGACTGGGTTTTGCTGGCTTGAGAGCTCAACATTTAATCCATTAGCATCCAGGCTCTTGAGTTTATAGGCCTTGCCTGTACCCTCTGGGCCAGCTCACAGGCTAGGTATCCTGCTGGCTTTCATTCTGATCTCTTCAGACCTGGCAGACATGTACATTGTTTAAATTCAAACCAACTCTTCTGGAATGAGCAGATCCATCTTCTTTGCCAGAAAAGACTCTAGCCTTAAACCAAATTGGGCAGCTGTTTGCCAGACTCCAAGGTGATGTTTGAGTCTAATGATCAACATAGAGCTGAGCCACTGAGGAGCAGATGACAGGATGGAAAGTAACGATGCCCAACGTTCAAAGTAACAACCATGAACTTTTCTTAAGGGATCTACCTAGTTGGCTCTGGCCTGTAGGGCTCAATAACACTCATCCTCACTTAAGTTCTTTTCACATTTGTAGAAAAAAATGTCAATGAAACATTTACTCTTATAAGAGTCTCTTTTAACACAAAATTACATTGAAAATCTTGGAATTAAGGAATTTTTCACATTTTTAAGGTGAACAGAAGAAAGACCAAAAGAACAGAAAGGAAAAGAATGCTTTGCAAGTCTTTCTCAATTATTCATCGATTCCCTCCAAACACCTAAAACCTCCAAACATCAAAAATTTAAGCTGAGAACTGGTCCAAACTAACCAAAAATTATTCTCTGGTTGCTCCAACCTGGGATAAAAAGAGGGTCGCAGTTAAAGATAGAAAACTAAAACACTGCCTCTGCCCCCACAATTCTATAGGAACTCCAATTCTCCTTGAATTCCTCCCCAATTTTCCTTTATCTCCCCAGGAGTATCTCACATGTGTTCCACAATGGCCTCCTTTCATGGGCCAGTGCCTACAACTGTTTACACCAACAGTGCCAGCTCATGCCAATGAATCTAGACGAAATCTGTGTTACTCAGGGTTACTCAGGGTGGCTCCAAAGCCAATCCACAAGTATATATCTGTGAATATATCTACTCTTGATAAATGATAGATAGATTAGATAGATAGATTAGATAGATAGATAGATAGATAGATAGATAGATAGATAGATAGATAGATAGATAGTTTGGATCTGTGTCCCTACCCAAATCTCATGTCCAGTTGTAATCCTCAATGTTGGAGGTGTGACCTGGTGGGCTATGATTGGAACATGGGGATGGATTTTTCCCTTTGGTGCTGTTGTTGTGATAGTGAGTGAGTTCTCACAAGATCTCATTGTTTAAAAGTGTGTGGCACCTCCCCCACACTCCTCCTTCTGCTTCCAGTCATGTGAAGTACTGGCTCCCCCTTCACCTTCTGCCATGATTGTAAATTTTCTGAGGCCTCCCTTGAAGCTAAGCAGATGCCACCATGCTTCCCATACAGCCTGTGGAACCAGGAGTCAGTTAAACCTCTTTTCTTTGTAAATTACACAGTCTCAGGTATTTCTTTATAGCAATGCAAGAATGGGTTGATACAGATAGATGATAGATAGATAGATAGACAGACAGACAGACAGACAGACAGACAGACAGACAGACAGACTTATTATAAGATATTGGCTGATGTAATTATGAAGGCTGAGAAGTCTCATGATCTACATCTACAAGCCGGAGACTCAGGAAAAGCCAGTGATATAGTTTAAGGCCTTATAGCTGGAGAGCCAAAGACATAGATTCCGGACCAGGTCTGAAGGCCTGAGAATACAAGTGCAAGGGAAGGAGAAAATTAATGTTCCAGCTCAGTCATGCGAAGTTCATTCAATTTTCCTCCATTCATGCCCTCCATGGATGGGATGATGACAACCCACAGTGGGGAGGGCCATCTGCTTTACTCAGTCCATCAATTCAAACGCTAGTCCCATCTGAAAACATTCTCAGACACACCCAGAGGTAATGTTTAACCAGCTATCTAGGCATCCCATGGCTCAGAGAAGTTAACACATAAAATTAAACATCATAAAGTCAAAACCACCATTGCTTAGAGAAGCTGTCATCACTCCTGCTTATGCGTATGTCTCAGTTCATTTCCTGCTGCTATACAAGGTAACACCGATTGGGTAATTTATAAAAAGTAGAAGTTTATTGGCTCACAGTCTGGAGAATGTGCCAGTCCAAGGGCATGGCACTGGCGCCTGGTGAGGGCCTTCTTCCCGCATTATCACATGGCAGAAGGAGAGAAGATAGAAGCAAGCACATGAGACAGAGAGAAAAAGAAGTCCAAACGCCCAAGATAACTAACCCACTCTCACAATAGTGGCATTAATCCATTCATGAGGGTAGATCCCTCATGGCCTAATCACCTCCCAAAGGCTCCACTTCCTAACACTGTCACAATGGCAATTAAATGTCAGTTTTGGCGGGGACATTCAAACCATACTACCCACTAAAGTCACTGATCCTGATAACAGTTCCCAGGAGAGCAGGCAACAAGCCTAAGAACAAGTCCATGATGTGCTCACTCCCAGAGGCAGTGATACAGCTGCTAATGTCTACTACCTACTTATGTTCCAAGGCCACCAACGCCCAACAACTGTTCATGGCACGTTGAGGGTGTGCTCACTGAGAAATGTACCCTCCGAAACTACCAGTTTTCTGGCAGCATGTGTGCTCAAATCCCACAGATATTTTTATAACATCACTCTTTCTCATTATTTTATTGTAACTTCTTTTTTGGGACTCAGAAATGCTTTGACATGGCTTATCTGAAATGATAACTACCAGCTACACCTAGAATAACCCTTTCCCTCTTAAACCAGTCCATGGACTTGCACCAGTTTTGAATATTTATCCAACTTCTTATTGTATCTTCCTTTAGGATCAGTTTCTTCAGAAGGGGTTACTCATGTAAATCCTCTTTAAATACTCATTTACTACCCAGTGGATTCACAAGCACTTCACATATGCCCAATCTTGAATTCCAGGTTGTTGCAAATATGTATTTTCTTTCATTGAGAGTATTTGCTTCAAAGAGGGACCACATATAGAAGACAATGAGAAATGGCCTTACCTTTATTCATGCCAAATGGTGGAGAAACTTAGAAACTCAAAATTTAAGTTGCAGTGTGTATGAGCAATCTGCTTTGACTTATCTGGTTATTTCATTTTCCTTTGTTTTCTTTGTCTGTGTCCCCAGAAGTGACACCACAATTTTCTTTAAATAAATTAAAATCTGGGTGCTTATCTTGAGATAATCCATCAAAACCTTAACAGAAGATGGTGAAGACACATAATGATATCAATAAAAGAAATTCCAAGTTCCTAAAAATTCATTTAAAACTGCAATAATCAATTAAATTTTAATTTCAAAACTGGGTATAACAATGTAAGGATCTTGGGACTCTTTTAGAGAAGTTTTTCTTAGAGATATCTTTTCTAATTTGAGGGCCCCAGTAAAAGACCAGTAAAAAAACATTATACTAAGGACTCTATCCTGATTGCCACTGCTTGGCCTCTTCACCACAACCAGGCAATAGTAAAAGCTCCTGGACAGACGAATTCTGTGTCTTCTGTTTTAAACTGCTTTGTAAAATGAAACTGTCTGCAATTCTAGGAATGCCTGTGAAGCCTCCCACCAATCTCTCAAGTCAATCACTATCTCATCTATTATACCTTCAAAAAATATTTAGCTGAAAGACATCTTGATGCCAATGAAGCCCTGTATAAGTAAGTACATTATAAGTTAGAGGGCTGAATTTAACCTATGAGAGAGAAACTATACAGCATTACTCCAGAAGAAAGAGCACACCTCCTCTGAATAGATTACCCCGTGGCACATGAGTGGCAGGCAGTCATTACAGTTGCTTCTCTAGGACACCCACGGATGCAAATTTCTCTTTTTAATCTTCACTTCACTTCTTTTTTTTCTTTTAAATATCATGCTTTCAAGGAAATGTGCAATTCATTTTTGTATTTCACCTGCTGACTAGCATAATGTTCAAATTATTTGGCTTATCTTTTTAGGCAGCACGCTGTCTTAAAAAATACAGAGTTCATTAACTTTTTTCAAGATGTTTGACACATCTTAAAATAGATTTTAAATCATTTATGGTTTAATTTTCAGGAAATTTGTAATCTGTGGCAAGTCAGCTTGCTAGTTGGAGAATGGAAATTTAAAAAATGCAAAGCAAAGGATTGAACTAGCATATTAGCAAGCTGGCTGAACCCATTTTACATCCTTAGACCACAGCCATGTGAGCTCTCAGCGAGAAGGCAGCCATCCGCCACCCAAGGGGAGAGGCCTCTCCGGCCGTCAACCCTGCTGGCACCTTGACTTTGGACTCCTCGGTCTCCAGAACCGTGAGAAAACCAACTGCTGCTATTTAAACCTCTCAGTTTGCCAGATTTTGTTATGGTAGCCCAAACTGACTAATACGTATAACATAAAATTTACCTTTTGAACCATTTTAAAGAATAAAGTTCCTGGCATTAAGTAAACTTACAATTTCTACAACCACCCCCACCACCTAGTTCCAGAACCTTTTTATCACCCCAAAAGGACACCTGTACCAATTAAATAGTCACTCCCCATTCCCCACACCTTCCAGCCCCTGGAAACTACTAATCTGTTTCCTATTTCCATGGATTTGCCTATTCTGGATACGCATATAAGTGGAATCATACAATATGTGGCCTTTCGTGTCTGTCTTTTTTCACTTAGGATAATGTTTTCAAGGCTCATGCATGCCGTGGCATGTACAAATGTTTCATTCTCCTCTATGGCAGAATGACATCCCAATGTTTGGATATACTACATTTTGTTTACTCATTCATTAACTGATGGACTTTTACGTTGCTTCCACCTTTCGGCTATTGTGAATAGTGCGGCTATGAACGTTCGTGTACGCGTTTTTGTTTGAACACCGGCTTTTGATTATTTTGGGTATATTCCTAGGAGTGAATTGCTGGATCTTACGGTGAGTCTGTGAGGTAACTTACTGAGGAGCTGCCAAACTGTTTTTCACAGTGGCTGTGCCATTTTACATCCGACCAGTAATATGTGAATCCCTCAATTTCTCCACATTCTGCCAACACTTGTTATTTTAGAACAATCTTTTTGAAATATAAATCTGATCACATCACTCCCCCATTTAAATAAAAAATTAGACTCTTGGTCATGGCCTCCATGGTCCAACACGATTTGGTGTCTTCCTCCTCATCTTCTACCACACTCTCCCTCAATCTCTAAACTGCAACCACACTGGCCTTCTAAACACCCCTGAAACACTCAGGGCATTCTCAACTCTGGGCCTTTACACCGCTGTTCCTCACAGCTCCTGGCTCTTGCCTCCCAGCTGAGATCTCTGGAAAAGCAGCCTTTCTCAGGAGGACCTTCCTACAGAACGCTGTCTAACACAGCCCCTGCAGATTCACGTACAGCATTTTTTTAACAGATTGGCGTCATGTTTATTTTAAAAAATATTCATCTACTCCACCTGTATTTTCACAAGAAGAAATTGGATCCACTGGTACATTTGAACTCAACAGCCTGCCTTTGGGAGTAGACCCTTCTTTCCTGATGATGAACACCACAGATCGTGTAGGGTGAATTTTTAACACATATTATTCCAAACGAGTGAATTAAAAGTGTGGGAAATAGCTTTAAATGGTCCCGGACACATGTGGAAATTTTATCTTCCCCTCCTTCCATGTACTTGGCTACTATGTGCCAAGTATCCAGCTGCATCCCAGGATAAAGTGCACAGCGAGAGCCGTGTGTGTGGACGCTGGACCCACACTGCCATGTTTGCCCACTGTCTCTGCCACTTGGTGCCCCCCAACTTTGGGCAGCTCTCTTGAGCTCAAGAGGTCTTAGCTGCTTTTCTGCATGAGCACACGCACATCCCACGTAATTTCACCATGGATACCTTTTAGTACTGGCAGATCTCATGACCCTGGCGCATTGCCTTCATAACTTACAGAACTATCTGAGATTCACTGTGTGCTTGTTTACTGTATTCGTCTACTAGAATGTGAGTTTCGTGAGAGCAGGAATCAATGGAAGGCTGTCTGGTACAGAGTACAAGCTCCACAAACAATTGTTGAATAAATGACTGACTGACTGACTGAATGAATGAATGAATCCAGGCCAAAGAGGAATCACGGTCAAGGATTTAAAACACTAGGCCATTTGGGGAGTTCTGTGGACAAGAGCTTTAGATGGCTAGAGAGAGGGCATCTGTCCAGGGAGTGGTGGAAGCTGAAGCTACAGACCCAATCTGAGGCAGAGCTTCAGGGACTATGGACTAAGTCAAGGCCTCTGATATTTATCCTGAATGCTTCTGGGGAGCCCTAAGGAACTTTAAACAGGGAAGGTACTCGGTGATACTCATCCTTCAGATCACAGTGGCAGCAGCATGAAGGGTGGATGGGAACGGGTAAAGCCCAAGGCAAGGAAAGAGGTGAGAAGAAGCTTCTGGTCACCCCACGAAGAGTCCGTGAGAGCAACTAAAAGAGTCGGCATGGAGACAAGGGTTTCGATACAAGAGCTGGTCATGTACCCATGAGGGATCTACCCTCTTGAATGGATTAATGCCACTATTGTGAGAGCGGGTTAATTATCTTGCGCGTTTGGACTTCTTTCTCTCTGTCTCATGTGCTTGCTTCTACCTTCTCTCCTTCTGCCATGTGATAATGCGGGAAGAAACAGGAGAGAGTAACGTACCAATGTGGTCCCCAGGACTTGGATGTGAGGCTAGTAAGGTGGATGTGATCCAAGAGGACTTGCTGACCTATTATATACTTGTGGTGGTTGAGGGGAGGCGTGGAAGGTGACACTCAGGTTTGAGCGCTGAGGGACGACTGTGGGGATGCTCTTCACCAAAACAGAGGGGAGAGGAAGGGAAAGAAGCAAAAGATTTGAATTTTGGACAAGTTGATTTTGAGTTCCTCTCAGAGAAAAAGTTGAATAGACACTTCAATATGACTCTCAGGTCCAGCAAACAATAAAAAGGGAGCTATAGATTTAATTGGGAGAGGCAGGCTTTCATTTTTAAGTAGAAAAGGGCATGGGTTTTAATGAGACCACCCAGTGATATTCCAAAAATGAGATGAGTCTGGGACTCACTGCCATGTTAGAGCAATGAGAAGGGGGACCTTTCCAAGGAACTATAAGGAGCACCAGTGATGCATGTCAGAGAAAATCCAGAAGATTCTGGTAAGACAGGATCTAAGGGATGAATAATCTTAATGCCATAGCTAGGCCCAAGGCCTTCACTGAGTTTGATTTTAATTTGGATCATGAACATCCAATTTGTACCTAAAACTTAGTGATTTCTCTATTCCAGGAAAGTTTCAGCAAGTGTATTCTCCTTGCAGATGGCTTTCCTGTAGAGAGACGTTCCCTTTATTTATTTATTTTTATTTTTTGAGATGGAGTATTGCTCTGTCACCCAGGATGGACTGCAGTGGCATGATCTTGGCTCACTGCAACCTCTGCCTCCTGGGTTCAAGTGATTCTTCTGCCTTAACCTCCCAAGTAGTTGGGATTGCAGGTGCCTGCCACCATACCCAGCTAATTTTTGCTTTTTTTTTTTTTTTTTTTTTTAAGTAGAGATGGGGTTTCACCATGTTGGCCAAGCTGGTCTAGAACTCCTGACCTCATGACTCACCTGCCTTGGCCTCCCAAAGTGCTGGGATTACAGGCGTGAGCCACCACGCCCAGCCTAACCTTCCCTTTAACCACAACCAACTGGCCAGGACTTAAAACCTAAAATGTTCATTTCCTCCCAATGTCATCAGAAAACTGAGAAAGAAAAGGGCAGAAGTCCTAATTTTCCTCCACTCTAAAATATGTCTCTGTCTCTTCTTAAAGAGAAGTCTGAGCCTATTATCCTAGAATATGAACAATATTTTCCATATCATTTAAATATGGACCCTATAAAGTAGTTAGTCATTAGTTATTATCTTCATTTTTCATCTCTAGTTAAAGGATCTTTTAAAAAAGAAAATTCAACACCACAAACATGACTATATGTGGAACCCAGTCCTCTCTTGACTTAACTGACATGTCTAGTACAGAACACACACATTTTATGTGTTAGGAGACAGCCACGGGTCCCAGCGGTGGAACAGGTGGGAAAGCTCAGGGAGAAGGCGAAGGCGTCTGTGACAGATTAAACGCTAGCATTAGTGCTCCACTCCAGACCTTGGGAGTGACTCAACCAAGGCCAGGCGCTCAGCTGTCCAAACCGCTCAGCCGTCCAAAACAAGAACTCCCTTTACTGCTCCCCAGGGTCTCTGTGCACTCCACTCCCCTTTGAAATGTTTATATAGCGATGATAAACTGACTCCAAATAAAAAAAAGCCCTGAAATGCATGGTCTCTGTTCCTGACAAATGGGTTCAGATGTGTTTCTATTACACATACACATCCTGGCGCTTCAGATTGCTTTCCAGTGCCACGAAAAACATGTGCAGGTGCATCCAGAGAGAATCTGAGGCCAGCTAACCCTAGCAAGCAAAATACCATTGACCGAAGACCAGGTCTTTCCGGTCTCCTGAGGCACATCCAGGCAGGGATTTCTAGGATCCGGACAACAACATTATCAGGCTGCGATGAGGGAAATGGACTCCAAATTTCAGCTGAGTCTTCCACAGCATTTTCTGACTTCACCTTAGTCCCCAGGGAGAATGAAACTTCAGTCTGAATAGAGCTGCTGGCTTTTCAGGAGCTTAAATCATTGCACAAATATTGAATAGAGGTTGTGAGAGAGGCTCTAGGGTCAGCAAACCTTAGCAAATGTGCATTCTTAAGAGGCAATGTGAAGCAGTGAAAGAATTGGGAAGCAGCGAAAAGATGCAGAGTCAGGTTTGAGTCCTGCGCTACCCCTCTCCAGGAACCCTTTATCTTCTCCCTCTCTATCCTTGGATGATCATACATGCTTTTGCAAGAGTGTCTTAAGAATGAGAAGTAACTAGTATCTCAAATGCCTAGCACAATGCCTGACACTTCACAGCAGCTCTTCTCATCAAATTCACTTTCACAGAACTGGAACCAGATAATCAGTCCACAAGGAAACATGTGGCAAGAAGCAACATGCCCTCATTCAGCTTGAAATCCAACTGGAAGGCGATCCAGTAAGGATGGAAATGCCAGAGGCAAGCTGCTCAAACGGGAAGAGTGAAAATTCCCCCACCCTGACTCTCTCTCTCTCTCTCTCTCTCACACACACACACACACACACACACACACACACTCATGCGCACCCTCTTTCTTCACAACCCAGCAAAAGCACTAGTACTGAAACGGCAGCCACACAGCAACAGGAGCTGATGCCCAAAGAGGCCCCAATTTGCTGCTCACCCATAATGTCTCAGTTCGTGTTTCCAGCATACTAATGATTCCCTCAATTGTTATTAGTTAATTCCGAACAAACAGTTGGAAAACTCAGTGACATTTCAGAGGGGAATACCAAATGAACTCGAGCTGAACCATCACACCAGCCCAAGGAGTGTGACGACGTGAGAATGAAACAATATAGGCTCCTGCCAGCACTGAGGGCAGACACAAAGCGTGGAATTCAGTGTGGCTAATTCCCCATAAGAGATTTCACAAGGGCCAGGTCCTCCAAAACATGAAAATCACGTGGGCTCTTCCCAAAAAGGAAGTCATACACAATGCATGGAAGGTTTGGGAGCGCTGGCTGGCTGGCTGGCTGGCTGCCTGGCCCTGGGATAAGTTGATCTGCACAGCCAGACCGGCAAGTATATGCAAATACACCAATAGCAAGGTGAAGCTGAGGCAGATGAAACTGTAAACACTGCGCCTAATGGCAATTGGCCAGAAGGTGCTTCTTGGTAGGACTATTGTTGAAGGAAAATATAGAAGAAAGAGTCAGCTTCCCTCATCCAACAAATCTCAGGACCAAACCTGTTTCTCCCTATCAGGAATCACTGACCACCTTTTCAGTGCCCAGCACTGGGATGGCAGTTGTGGCTGATTCCAAAGAAAGGCAGCCCCTGCCCTGGAGGAGCCTCCTGTCTGGTTGGGAATACAGAAAAATAGCCCTTGTGGAAAAGACGTGTTGTAAGAGTGTGCACCTCCCAAACCCACATCCATGCCTTGTTCCTTTGTTAGCCCAGCACCTCGCATTGCTAAGTGACTGGCTAAATTGGAGGATGGCCAAGTTCAGACTTTCATGTTATGTTGCCTAGATGTAAGAACTAAGCAAGGAGAAAGTCTGATAGAGCTACAGATGGTCAATCTTCCCAGGAAATGGGGAAAGAGGGTGAGATGTGATAGACAAAAGAGAACATTCCAGAAAGGAGGAGCAGCACATAAAAAGATACAGTATAAGAAAGTCTAATCCTATGTGTTGACTGGAATTACTGTTTCTTAATGTGTGGTCCACAGACCACCCACAGTGGATTTTGGCCTCAGCAACTGAATTCAAATCTCCTGAGCGTGGAGCCCAAGAATTTGCTTTTCTAATAACCACCAATGCTCTTTTAATGCACAAAAAAATTTAGCTGGCTAAGGGAACCCAAGATATAAACAGATACATACTCTTCCCTTAAAGACAGGAAGAAAGAAAAGGAGGTAGGGAAGGAAAACGAGGAAGGGAGGAAGAAAGAAAAAGTTTTAAAATGTTAAAGTACAGAAAACTTGGGAAGAGGAGCCAGAACCCCCAGGCCGGCCTTCGCAATGACTGTTGCGTGACATAGAGACAAACCTGAAGAGCGTCCACGGCACGCGTTTACAGATGATGAAAGGCCCTCCAAGCCCTTCATTAGCAGATTTTTGCTCTGTCCCAGGGCAATGAAGTGCTAGCATAGGTCCGCGACCCAAAGAGTGACAGCGTCTCCATCTGGCATAAGTCTGCGAGGTAGAAAGCACAGCAAAGATTGTTGGCAGGGAAGCAATCTCAGAACACTTGCCGCCATCAAGAGGTGAAGTTCCCGAAGGCCTAAAGCAGGCAGGGAGGTTTTCAATGAACTACAGGACTAGATCATCTGTTATTGTACAGCTAACACACTTCAATTTACAGAACTCCAACCATTCTCAGAAGAAAAGGGGTGTGTCATCCTGGAGACCTACATTTCCACTGCTCGTCAATGCCCAGCCCTTGCTCCATCCCTATCCCCTCTCTGTTTTCTCAGCATCTTGTCGGACTTCAGCAAACCCTCGCATCCTAATTTTTTTTAAGTCATTTCTCTTGACGTGCACTGCCTCAGCTGACCGTCCTGGGTCTCTCCTTCCCTTTTATAAACAAATTCTTTGGAAAGATTTTCCGTATTCTTGTCTCCACCCATTATCTTCAGACCACAGCAGGCTGCCTCTGTCCTCATCATTCTGTTGACACTGCCCTAAGACTCCAGTAACTCGAGAATGAGCAAATCTAACAAGCACCTATCATTACAACTTTACCTGCACCTCTCTGTGATATTTGCCTTCACTCTGGATTTTTCTCCTCACCTGTCTTCCATGCTATCACTTTCATGGTTTTCTTTAAATGTTTTGTAAGAGAAAAATCATCTTCTCTGGTCCCCTTATTTTCCTGCCCCTTAAATGCTGCTGTTCCTCGAGGTTCAATCATTGAATGTCTGTCTTCTCCCCTTGCATAGCTAATCTCCTTGGGATTTCATCTGGTATCTATTACTATTACCGTGTAACAAATGATCCTCAAATTTAGAAGCTGAAAACAACCATTTTATTATGCTCACAGATGCTATGGGTCAGCAAATCAGAAAGAGCACAGTGAGGCTGACTCCTCTCTACCCCACAATGTCTGTAGCCTGAGCTGAGAGGACTCAGAGGCTGAGAGGGATGTAAGCGCTGGGTGGAGACTGTGTCGTGAACTGAATGTTTGTGTCCCCCCGAAAAATTCGTATGTTGAAATCCTAATCCCCAGTGTGATGGTATTAGGCAGTGGGGCCTTTGGGATGTAATTAGGTTTAGATAAGGTCATGAAGGTGACACCCGCATGAGATCTATGTCCTTATAAGAAGAAGAAGGGATTAAATAGAGCTTCCTCTCAAGGACACAGCAAGAAGGCGGCCATCTGCAAATGAGGGAGAGGGGCCTCACCAGGCACTGAATCTACCTGCACCTTGATCTTGGACCTCTAAGGCTCCAGAACTGTGAGAAATGAAAGCTTTTCGTTTAAGCCATCCAATCTATGGTATTTTGCCATAGCGGCCTGAACTGGCTAAGACACACTGGAAAGAAGAATCTTTTCTCACAGGTCTGGTGCCTAGTCTGGGGTTACCAATAATAGTACCAATATGTGACCTCCTCATGCAGCCTGGGCTTCCCCACAGCATGGCACCTCGGAGCTCTTACACAGCAACCAGGCATCAGACACAAGCGTTACAATCAGCAAGGCAGCAGCTGCATTGCTTTTCCTGACCTAGCCTCAGAAGTCTCATATCATTTCATTAGTAATATGAGAGTCACACCTCTATGCAAGTTCAAGGAGAGAAGACACATCCTCCATCTCTTGAAGAGTGTCAAAGGATTTGCAACCACTTTTTAAAAAATGTCTAACCTATGGCCACATATTCTACTCTAATTCCAAAATCTTCATCTCAAGCCCAGATCTCTAGATTTATATCTCCAATTGCTTATAATAACAATAGCCAATGATTACTTGTATAAAGCGTGTGCCAAGCACACTTCAGGTATCTTGTTTTTAACTCAGGTAAACTGCACAGTAACTCTAGGAGGCAAATACTATCATTATCACCATTTTAACAAAGATGGAAAATAACTTGCCTTAAGATCACACAGCAGGCCGGGCGCAGTGGCTCCCGCTTGTAATCCCAGCACTTTGGGAGGCCGAGGCGGGCGGATCACGAGGTCAGGAGATCGAGACCACGGTGAAACCCCGTCTTTACTAAAAATACAAAAAAATTAGCCAGGCGTGGTGGCGGGCGCCTGTAGTCCCAGCTACTTGGAGAGGCTGAGGCAGGAGAATGGCGTGAACCCGGGAGGCAGAGCTTGCAGTGAGCTGAGATTGCGCCACTGCACTCCAGCCTGGGTGACAGAGCAAGACTCCATCGAAAAAAAAAAAAAAAAAAAGATCACACAGCAAATACAATGGATCTAGAATATCCAGACTGGTAGTCTGGCTCCAAATCTTAGTCTTTTAACCAGTACACTATATGGCACAGATATTCTACAGGCGTCAAAATCAGCACAGCCAAAATGGTGCTCTAACCCACCATTCCCCAATTAAAACAAAAAGAGCTTGTTGTATTTCTTAGACATTTTCTCCTTGTTCATAATTCCACCATTCATGTAAAACCCGACGGGAAAGTCTGGGAGCCATCCAAATCTCCTAACCACTCCCTAACCCCCCATGTGAGATTTGTCCCCAGATTGTGCCAATTAACCTCTATGTGATTCCCATATCTGCCCACTCTGCTCCATCCTCATTCCCCCAATCAATATCCTCTACTGGATTGTTGCAGTAATTGCTCATGGGACGCCCCGCGTTATCTCCTTCAATTGTGCTTCAGCCTCCCACCTCCCAGAATGACGCTTGTAAATGCAAATTTGATTATTCATGTTGCTTACAATTCTTCAAAGGCTCTCAATAGTCAAAACCTTATTGTAACATATGAAATCCTCTCTACTAATATGGCCACTGACTACTGTGATCCTTGTCTCCTGTCTCTACCCAATGGGCTAGGCTCTATCCATACCACATTACTTGCTATTTCCTAATGGGTCATCAGTTTCTTCCCTCCCTGTGACTGCACATCCTATACAGTTCTTTTGCCTTGAATGTCCTCCCTCCTGTGCCCCTCCCAATTACAGCCACTTGCAAAACTCTCTTATCCTTCAAGGTCCAACTCTGACATCCCTTCCTCTGGAACCTTGACACACACCCCAAGGAGAGTTGATTACTTTATTCTTATTAACACTGTCCCCGTTTCCAAAGAAAAAAACAAATGAGGCTGGGCGCGGTGGCTCATGCCTGTAATCCCAGCACTTTGGGAGGCCGAGGCAGGCGGATCACGAGGTCAGGAGATCGAGACCATCCTGGCTAACACGGCGAAACCCCGTCTCTACTAAAAATACAAAAAATTAGTCTAGGCGTGGTGGCGGGTGCCTGTAGTCCAGCTACGCAGGAGGCTGAGGCAGGAGAATGGCCTGAACCTGGGAGGTGGAGCTTGCAGTGAGCCGAAATTGTGCCACTGCACTCCAGCCTGGGCAACAGAGTGAGACTCCATCTCAATAAATAAATAAATTTTTTAAAAAAATCAAAGTCATGCAAAAGGAACCTCTTCTTAGAACAGTACCTAAACCCAAAGCAGGATTTTCTAGGACCATTTAGGATGCGGCCAGTGCTTCTTCCTTAGAATACTCCCTCCCAGCTAGTCTCACCTCTACCTTAACAGTCACTTCTGAGCACTTTCCTGCTGGTCTCGGTGAAGAGTAGGACGTAGGAAAACTGCCCATCTCATGTCCCTGCTTTCCACGCTCTCTGCAAAGCCTTAGGAATTCATCAAGCCTGGGTGACAGATTAAGACTCTGTCTCAAAAAAAAAAAAAAACTCATCAGATATTATGTGGATATTGTATAGATATTGGCTACATCTAAATGATGCCAAAATGACAAGCAAAAAGGCAAAGAAAAAATCAGCTGCTTATATAAGCCAGCTCATGAAGTAAGGTAAAAACACTTACTATAATTACACAACACCAAATGACTTGTCTGATGTCTTCTGAATGGACCTGTGTGTGTGTGTGCATGTGTACGTTTGCACCACGCAGACAGAGCCAGCAGCTGACAGAAGAAATGTGCTCTGCAGTGATACAGCCACAGCCCAAACAGGCAAAGTCAGCAGGATACACAATGTTCAGCTCCTCCATGGTCCAGCATAGATGGGGCCCTGGGAAATGTCTGGAACTAGAAAATGCTCATCCCCTGGGACTTTCATGTAATCCACCACAGCGGACAAAGTAATGCCCATCCTACCTTTGTGATTTACATTTGCCCAGGCGGGTTCACTTTGCTTACTGCTTACTGCTTTCTGCATCTCCTTTCTCTTTGCTCCATCAGTCTTAAAACTGCTTCCAAACAGACTGCCCTCTTAAAAGTCTGCTGCGGCTCAGTCCTCCTGGACCAATACGACCCCATCATATGGGGCATTAAGTTCAAGACCCTTATTCTTGAGTTTTTAAAGCATTTCTTATTTCTCTTCCCTCATTCTTCCCTCTCCCTTTGGGAATCAGAACACCCCAACGCATAACACCAGAAATACTTGAGTCCACACTGAGACTACAACAGGACCCCGGCCAGACTCTCCTGCACTTTGGGAGGCCAAGGTGGGAAGACTGTTTGAGTCCAGGAGTTCAAGACTGGCCTGGGCAACAAAGTGGAGACTCGGTCTCTACGAAAAAATAAATAAATAAAATAAAAATTTAAAAGGGCATTAAGTAATTTGGCCAAAGCCGCGGAGGTCGTAATATTAATGCACTCGAAATTGCGAAATAACGAATTGTATTGATGATGCTCGTTTTCATTGAAAGCATGGAGGCTGTGGTCTGACTGCTTTCGCTTCCAACAAAGTGCACTGCTGCGCTCCAAGCAGAAGATAAACAGGGAGACAGGTGTGACTTCAAGAGAGCGACGGACGCTGTAACCCGAAGCCCCCGCGCCCGCCCGCCGAGGCCCCGGAGGCTGCCCCAGCCGGCCCGGGCTGCGCACTCCCGCGGTGCTGGCGCGGTTCTCGCTTCCAAAGTTGGAGCTCTCCGGGGTGGGAGGGGGCGGGGAGGATGGCGGGGCGGTGACGTCACCCCCAGCGGGGATAAAGCGCCCCCGCCCGGGTCGGGGCCAGGAGGCTGCCAGGCGCGGAGTGGCTGCCCCGCGCGGGGACACTCAGAGCCCGGTGGGCAGGAGGAAGGCGGCATGCCCCAGACGGTGATCCTCCCGGGCCCTGCGCCCTGGGGCTTCAGGCTCTCGGGGGGCATAGACTTCAACCAGCCTTTGGTCATCACCAGGGTAGGTGTCGGCATTCTTGCTTTTGCTGCGAGGTGGGGACTCCGGCGGCGTCCGGGGGGACGCGGTGGGTGCCCGGGGCCAAGGGCGGCCAGAAAGCGCGCGAGGGCTGGCGGACGGGGCGCTGCTGGCTCCCAGGCTTCGGCGCCCGGCTCCGGGAGCGGCGGCAACTCCGTCAAGGGGCTGCGGGGCGGCTCAGAGATGTGACAAAGTCCGCTCTAAAGGTGTCCCGTCCTCTGGGTCCGCAGCGACTTCCCGAGGAGAGCCACTGGGCTCAGGGAAGGCGAGGCTGCCAGGCTCGAGGGCCTCCTGGCCTTTAGGTATCAAATGTTTTATATGTGACAACAGAAACAAAACACACCCCATCTCCCTTCCGTCACAAATGATGGGTCCCCGGTGGGAGAGACGAGGCACTGGCACCCCTCGGCATTCCCTGGAGCTGGCGCGCATCGGAGCGTGTTTCTCGTCCGGATGAAAACTTCGGCAGCGCGCTGTTCGCGGGGCACGGCCTGCGCTGGCCAAACTGGAGCCGCTGCTATCAGCCCAGACAGGGGAAATATTCCTAACGCGTCCTCCTGAGTTTCCAGGCAGTTTGAACACGTTTTCCAAAGCTGAGAACTTGGCTTAGGAATCACCAACTTCTAACTCTAGCTACAAAGAAAACGTGGCAGACAGTTTAGTTTACCTGATGCAAAGTAAACCACTCAGCCTAAAACGGAAAATAATGCTTTAATGTCAAAGTCAAACTTTAGTGTTCTCTATTGTCTAATGAGAAAACAAGGTAACAATAAAACCTCAGGGTTTCTCTCCTGTCAGTAAATTTGTAGAATTAATTCTAAAGCATTATTTGGTCTAGCTGATTTTTTTCTAACACAATGTTTTTCTTCATAGAAAATTAATGTATTATTTCAGTTATCACATATAAAACATTTAATACCTAGAGGCGTAAACTTTCAGAATATTATACTTTTAGTTTCAGAGTATTATACTTTATTTTCTTGTATTCTTCTCATGCCATATTTTATAAATGTATATGTTATAATCTGATCTGCTCATACAGATTTTGAACAAGGTAATATCTTTTAAATTCTGTTTTATTTATATATGCCTATGAGATTTAGGAACCAACATCCTTTTAAAAATATGTCAAAACGTGTATCATACAGACGCATACAATGGAACGTTTCAAGCCTTGTTTTACGTTTTTCAAAAACATATAAACACATCTGACATGTGTTTTTATATGAAACATGAAAACTGTTCAACATACCCCCAGAAACGTTCCTGAGTAAATTAAGCAGAAAATGCTTCAGTGACCTGGGCCAAGCAATTCCTATTACAGATTTACCAACAAAAACAGTTTCCATTAAATCTACTAAGAAATATTTTAGTTTCTGGAGTATAGTTTTTATTTAAACTGAATAAGCTTTTGAATCCTAACACAGAATAAATCATATTTATATTAAATTCTAACAAAATAATTTTGTCACAAAAACCTTTTAAGGTATTTATAAAAGAAATATTTTGCTATTATAGTATAATTATATGTCAATATAATTAATCATATGCTTGAAATTTTGAGTTGACATTATAAATGTTTATTTTAAAGCAGTACTTACATTCCAAAGTTGGACTACAATAGCTATTGGTAAATATATTTGATATAATGACAGTTATTATTAAGGAAACCAATTCTATCTGGAATTTCTAACTCATAACTAATTTGTATCACTCATTTTCGACATTTGGTTCAATAACAGTTTATGACCACATATTATTTCACTTGATTATGGCTTTTCTCTTTAATTAATTCTAGGACAGCAGGTAAAACCAAATTATTTTTGTATCCCAAGCGTCCCCAAAGCCAGGTATATAGTAGATTCTTATTGAATAAATAAGAATATTCATTTATTTATTCAATAAGAACTTTTATGCTTTAGTGAACACCTAATTCAGAATATTTTCACTGAAATTATAAGAATATTGAAATTTGTTAAGGAAAAGAATAAAAAGTATTACAGAAAAGTATTACAGAAAAATAACTATCAGTATTGTTAAATGGCGAATTGTTGTACTGCTTTTAACATTTTAACAACGTTTTGAAAGGTAGTGTGTGAGGTTGTGTGTTATTGTACTCCCTTGCTTGCCAGGCATTGATGGGAACCTTGTATATACACGAACTCACTGAAATCTCACAATAATCTTTAGGAGAGTAGCAGTAGTGACATCCCCTTTTGCAAATGAGGAGAATAAGGCTTCAAAAGATTTATTAACCCGCCAATGACCACAAGCAGTGGGACAAGCTCTGATGCTAGGTCTGCCTGCCTCCAAAGCCTGCATTCTGAAGCCCACACGTGAAAATGGACACTTGTTCCGATATTTTTAAAGAGTTGTTTTGTGCCATCCTATTCATCACTGGCCTTATTGATTCTGTCTTCAAGATCTGCCACTTTCCATTTTTTCTACCACTGTCCCTCTTCAAGATTTCCTAGCTCCACGCCTAGACATTTGGCTCCCCCGTCCAATTCACACAGCATATTCTTACCGTCTCTGGAAAATGCCAAATTGCTCCTTTCTCATTCTTAAAAATCCTTCAGCGGCATCACTGGTTTGTAGAGAGTGAAATGCATGTCTTAGCACAACACTCACGACTTTTCACCATCTACTATCCCAATTTGAGTTGCTAACTTCGTTTCTTTCCTCTCCCTTCTTTGTCTCTCCCTTTCTTCCCCTTGTTGCACACGCAGGCAGTGGTACTGCCCTCTGGACTACTTACGATGTCCCTGACATGTCTTTGCTCCTGATACCAGTTTTCCCCAGATTTCTTTTCCCCACACCACACCACTGTCCTCTATGCCTGTGGAAACCACTCAAATGCCTCTCCCCAAGCCTTCTTTCAGTAACAACCATCTCATCCATTTGATTACTGTAGCTTTCGGCCTGTATAACCCCTCCTTATGTCATGCCTGTACCAGATGTTCCACTGCATCTGTATCCCACCAGATTGCACATTCCCCGAAGGCAGGAACCTTCTAATTTGGGGGCCATTCAGGGCCTAGCACAGTGCCTAGCAGATCAAACGTGTTGTAGAATAAATATAGACACAGTATGAATGATTGAATAGATTGTTCACTTTTTACATAACTTTATTATAAATAGGTGCAGAATGTGTTCTCAAAAATATTTCACAAAAAGATAAGTGAGAATTGTTTTATTGTGAGTTGATTTGTCATGTTTTTGTTTTGTTTTGTTTGAGACAGTCTCACTCTGTCACCCAGGCTGGAGTGCAGTGGCGCCATCTCGCCTCACTGCAACCTCCGCCTCCCAGGTTCAAGCAATTCTCCTGCCTCAGCCTCCCAAATAGCTGGGATTACAAGCACCGGCCACCATACCCAGCTAATTTTTTTTTTTTTTTTTTTTAGTAAAGATGGGGTTTCACCATGTTGGCCAGGCTGCTCTCAAACTCCTGACCTCAGGCGATCCGCCTGCCTCAGCCTCCCAAAGTGTTGAGATTACAGGCGTGAGCCACCATGCCTGGCCAATTTGTCAGTTTTAAATAAGTTATTAATATACAAAGAATTGAAATACCAATGTCTACACTTGAAGCCACAAAAAGTCCCATAAATAAGATGTGTTTAATCAAGTCCCCATTAAATCAGCTTTTGTCCTCCTACAAGCTACACCCTTCACTCCCCGCCTCACACTATACAAATACAGACGACAGCAATACTGCTAGACAATGGGGCTCCAACCAGAGTTTGTAGGAGAGTGACAAAAATAACTGCCTCCATCAATTGAAATTACAGTTCACAAAATTAGGACACAGGGCCCTCACCCCTGTAATTGTTTATAATCCAAATAATCAGCCAGATGAATCTTTGTATTATAAAAAAATCAAAAGTAAGGTAAATCAAACACCAGACATTCTCAAAACAAATTTTTAGCAACTGGTTGTGATAGACACAATTTTTAGGAAAGCAGTTTCTAGGCAATAAGTGTGATAGACCTTGTGCAATATAAAATTTAAGTTTTGGATGTTCAGTTTAGGGGAGGGAGTTGTTATTTCATACACCATGTATAACTGGCCTAAGCATTTCACAGAAGAATGTTAAGGTTCACTTCTTTAAATCAGCTTTTGTCCTCCTACATCTTTTTTTTTAATAAGAAGCTTCTAAAGAGTCTAAGTTTTCGGACCATCCAGAAGCTAGATCTACTCTCAGAGACAAGTTACAAATCATTTGCTTTGACAAAATTTCAATATGGAATATGGTAATTCCCTCTCATCCACAGGGGACACATTCCAAGACCCCCAGTGGTTGCCTGAAACCTACATTAGTACCAAACCCTATATATATATATGTGTTTTTCATATGCATGCATACCCTATGATCAAGTTTAATTTATAACTTGGGCACAGCACTCTCGCACTTTGGGGCCATTATTAAGTAAAATAAGGGTTGCTTGAACCCAAGCACTGCAATACTGTGACAGCCAATCTGATAACTAAGGCTTCGAAGTGATTCACAGGTGAAGAGTGTAGCATAGACAATGTGGATACGCTGGACAAAGGGACGATCCATGACCCAGGTGGGACAGAGTAAGATTTGATCGCACTCCTCAGCACAGCTGCAATTTAACACTTATGAGTTGTTTACTTCTCAAATATTCCAATTACTATTTGCAGGCTGCAGTTGGTCTCGGATAACTGAAACTGCAGAAAATAAAACCGTGAATAAGGGGAGGCTAGTGTACAGGGCAAGCTTCTTTTGTGTACATGATATAAAATGATTGTCTGTATCTGATGCCAGTGTGTCTTTTCTCACTAAATTGTTCTTCCCCCTCTTCACTCCTCCCTCCTTCCTATCCAGAGCACATCCAAGATCAAGACTATTATAACTGAGAATGCTATATGAGCTTGAGTACCAATATAGAAAAAGTTAGTGTGTTCCTAATTTTTGCAGGCTTTAAGATAGAAAAGTGTACGACTTTAAAATAAACTACTTTTGAAATTTCATGTAATATAAACTACATTTGAAGTTTAAACTTTTAGAGAGGACTGTTTGCAATGGAATGCAATTCTTTTCCAGGGTAAAACAAATGTAGTAGAAAGGTTGACATAAATAAAAACCTATTCAATTTTGTTCTAACACAGACCACGTCTACATGGAAGTACTGGTTCATGTGTAACTCATACATCCCACAAATATCTACTGTGTGCAGAATGTCTTGTATGTGAAAGACGCTGTGGGCCTATAATTGTGGCTTAGATGGGCCTCTAACCCCTGAGAAGCTAATATATCAGCAGAAAAAACGGAACATGTATACGAACTGCCATCACACAACCTATCCAGAATTCCACAAGAAAAGTATGGTCAAAGAGCTAGGAGGTGTTGAAGGAAAGATTACCTGCAGGAGAGGCAATGCGAGATGATGGAAGATTCTGAACTGTAGAGCGAGGCGGACCCAGATGGGAGTTCCAGGTTTTCTCGGGATGTGGGACCCTAACCAAGCTTCTTACACTCTCCAAGCATCCATTTTCTCATTTTAAAAAAGAGATAACTATGTTGTAAGATTGTCTTCAGAATTATGTGAGATAATAGTTCTCAGTAGTAATGCAGCGATGGTTCTCAGCCCCGGCAGCATGTGAAAGCCGCCCATACGACTTTTGAACACGCCCATGCCCAGGTGCAGGCAGAGATTCTGATATAACCGGTGTGGGGCGTGGCTCTAGAAATGTCTTTGGCAGGCAGGTGCTGCAGGGCTGTGGATGCCAAGGAGGCACGCGGAGGCTGTTTGCTGGGGATGGAGAATGAACAATGGGGTTTCTCATGATTTCGATCCGTGCCTGCTGTGCAGTGCTTCAGTGTGTGCTTGTCTTGCTCCATAACTATTTCAATCGTTTTTCTTAACAGAACATCATCTCAGGACCATATCTCGGGCTTGCCTTATGTCTCCACATAAATAGGACATTATAGATGCTTTATCTGTGTTTTCAGTTAGCTTTTTTTTCCCAACAGACCCAAGTAATATAAGTTGATGTGAATAACAGAAATCATCTGAGGCGCTTGTTAAAAGCAGAAATTCCCTGGCCCCTCTCCTAGAGATTCTGTTCCTAATTCCGAGCATCTGGAACAGGACTGGAGCCTTTAATGTTCAGCAGGACCCCAGGTGATTCTTATAATCACACAAGTTTGAAAACATGGTGCTAAGTGATTCACTGCAGTACCGTGTTCAGTGATCTCTCTGGTACTTTTGATATCTGAGACCCTAATGAACCTAAATACAAAATAATCCACTGACAAACTCTATGCCTCATTTCAGCTCTCTCTTCTCCTAATTTGGGAAAACAGTAATAAACTGTGCATGCTAATACAAAGTAATATAATAAGGAAAGAATATAATAAAGCAATAAAGTAATAATATAAAGTAATGCAGGGAAAACAGATCGTCTAACTTAGTAAAATCAGGCCAATTTCGCAGTCATTTTCTGATCACTGGCCTCGCTGAACTTGAACACAAGGAAAAAGTAAAGGCATCATGTTTTCTCCTTCTCTCTCATTCCTCTATTTCCTTTTTCTTATCAACTCTCTCCTTAGAGGTCTCAGGACAGCAATAACCAGGTTGAATACAAAATGAAAAATGGGATCTGGCCATCACTATCAACCACCCGTCCTAGCTGACTTTGAAAGAGCTAGTGACATAGCTGTACAGCTGCTCAGCAGCAAAGCCGCAGGTTACTTAGACACCTCTTCTCCTCTGAAAGCCAGAGCCAGTTTTCCTTGTCCGGGCTCTCTTAGAGAGTTGTAACGGTCAAAGGTGTGAGAAGGAGCTTTGCAAATGTAACATTTTGCATAAGTATAAGATGGTATTTTTAGTATTAATGTTGTTAGTAAATTTTAGTAATATTCAGTGTCTAAGATATTCAACTTAGATATCCAATAGTTGTTCATTATCTAAGTCCAATATCAGGGGTATGGCTCTAGATATCAATAGATATTGGACTTAGATAATGAAAAGCTATTGTTCAGATGTGTGTTTAAAATTAGTGTGGACACATGCAGAAACAAACCTCCACTCATCCCACCTTACACTCATCCTAACCAGAGCTAAAAGAAAAGTTAGACTTTTCCAAATCAGAATTGAGTATTACATAACTTAACTCTATTGAGGTATATTAGAAAAGCTAAGTTAGGCTCTAAAAGCAAATATATTGAGATACACCTTCTTGTGTGTTTTTTTGTTTGTTTGTTTTGTTTTGTTTTTGGTGACGGGAGGAGGTCTACCTCTGTTGCCCAGGCTGGAGTGCAGTAGTGCAATCATAGCTCTCTGCGGCCTCAAACTCCTGGGCTCAAGCAGTCCTCCTGCCTCAGCCTCCTGAGCAGCTGGGACTATAGGTGTGCACCACTATGCCTAGCTTTTTAAAAATATATTATTTTGTAGAGACAGGGTCCCGCTATTTTGCCCAGGCTGCTCTCAAACTCCTAGCCTCAAGCAATCCTTCCACTTCAGCCTCCCAAAGCACTGGGATTACAGGCATGAGCCATCATGCCTGGCCCTGTTTTAACTCAAAGAAAATTATTCTAGTCTTAGACATTTAAAAACAGAAAATACTGATTTTGACAAATTAGAGAAAATTAAAAGTTTAAGATTATTTTTATCCTTACAAGTCACTTTGGGGATGGAAACTTTTGTTCTACTATCAGTTCTGGGTCTGAGAATGTTTCTAAATGGAAAACAGCTATGAAATGCCTCCCAAAGGCTAAGATATAATAATCCCCAGTTGTCTTCACCCAGCTTCTATTAACTGTTCCTACTGGAAAATCATTGCAATAGCTACAGTGAGATGATCATAGAAATAAAGTGAGTACAATAAACATTTTAGTAATGAGACAGAAGATCCAGGACACATGACAACTTATTATTTTAGCAATTTTATTTATTTAGATGAACTCGTGTCTTCCTTAGAACCGCAATTAGATAGCCAGAATAAGCAAATAAAGAAAAAGCAAACGAATTAATTACTGATCCTCAAATAAAGCATTAGAAATAATCTAGTTTCTTCTTGGAGCGGTTTGAAATTTGACTTAGTATGTATTGTTGTGCTCTAATAGAAACTCGCAAACATAGCAATGACAAGTTGACATTAAAAGCTATAATCTTTGGGTATGTAGGGACTAGTTCTTTTTTATATAAGCTCTGACTTAAATGCTTTTTAATTGATTCTTCAATTATTCTAAATACTGGGGTATACACTGTGAAGTATTAAAAATATACATCATATTGTACATATCCTCAAGAGCATCCAGTCTAGTTGGGAAGACAGACAATACACAAGTAAATAAACAAACATAAAAGTACAAATAATTTTCATTAAGGAAATAGGATGTAACGGTGAAAAATGATGAGGGAAGGACTAGAGAAGCTACTTCAGGTGTTTGGCGAAGTCTTTCTGAGAGTGCAGCATTTGAACCTAGACCTAAAGGTTGAGAAGGAGTGAAGAGTAAGGGAAGCATGTCAGGCAGAAATAAGAGTGCGTGAAAACCCCAGAAAGGGCACAAGCTTGGCCTACATGAGGAACTAAAAGGAAATCAGAACGGCCACAGCACCATGGATAAGGGAGAGCAGGAATAATGTAAGATGATATGAGAGAAGTAGGCAAGGTAAGACCCATGTGAGGTCTAGGCAGAGGTGTATAGTTGGGAATTACCCAGAAAAATTGGGAGTAGGTATACTGATCAAAAGAATCATTGCCTTTAACTGAATAGTCAACAGTAATAATTACAAACTTCCTATTTTTAAATACTTTTAAGTATGGGAAACCATATTTTCCCCATATTCTGTATTCTTAAGTATTCCTTCTATTCCTGCCCCTGAAAAACATGTGGACAGCATAAAATTGGATCTCACTTCTTCACCTAGTTTGATAGTCTCTGTTTTTTAAGTGACGTGTTTAGATGATTTACATTTAATGTAACTACTGCTATGGTTTAATTAAAATCTACTGTCTTGCTAGTTGTCTTGTGTTTGTTTCATCTGTCCTTCATTCGGGGAGAAGAGACCATGAGTGAATACAAACTTCCTTTGTGTCTGTGGTTTCCGGGAGTTCTGTATGCTCATGTTAACTCACACTGGATCTTTAGCAATTTGTTAATAATTTTAGCTGAATTCTTCATAACAGCTAGTATAGGAGCCCCATCTTCCTCCATGCCCTGCTCCATGCAGGTGAGCCTGTGCTCATGTCTTGCCTTTGCTTGAAGGCACCTGTCTTTCCTTAGATTTCAAGTTTATTGCCCTGTGACTTCAGCTCTCTGAAGGGTTCAAGAGAAGTTATAATTCTGTGTATTATCTGGCCTCTTCTTGTTAGTCTCTACAGATTTCTAAACAAAGTGCAATAGACTGGGTGGCTTATAAATAATATAAATTTATTTCTCACCATTCTGGAGACTGGAAATCCAAGGTTAGGATACCAGCATGGTTGGGTTCTGGTGAGGAACCTCTTCTGGGTTGCAGACACCTCACTTCTTATCGTTTCCTCCTTATTGGAGGCAAGAGAGCTGAGAGCTCTCTCTGAGGCCTTTTGCATGAGGGCACTAATCCCATTCACGAGGGCTCCTCACTTCTGACCTAATTACCCCCCAAAGTCCCTCCTCCAAATACATCACATTGTGGTTAGGATTTCAACATTCGAGTTTTGAGGTGACATAAACAGTCCATTGCATGCCTCTTCTGTGAATTTTAAAGATGATAAATAGTAAAGATTGCTATATTTGGATTGAAATCAGTTTCAATATGAATATAAAAGTTGCCTAAATATAGTAAAACTATTCCCAAATAGAGACTTCTGGGTGATAAAAAATAAAAAATAATTTTTTAAAACAAAAAATGTATGATTCACACTGGGAATTATGTAAGATGTTTTATAAACAGATACAATGATATAAATGTGGTTAGCAAGAAACAAAATCATTCAACATGATGAGAAAATAGACCTAACTCAACTGACCAACTAAGAGTTATCTTAAGTTAGATTTACAGTTTTTCTGCCCAGTTAAACATTTAAAATGTTACCAGGCTGAAATACAAATGTCAGGCACAAAACTCAAGATACTGCGGGATGTTGGTTTTTACATAGTGCCATGATTTCTTCCAGATTACACCAGGAAGCAAGGCGGCAGCTGCCAACCTGTGTCCTGGAGATGTCATCCTAGCTATTGACGGCTTTGGGACAGAGTCCATGACTCATGCTGATGCGCAAGACAGGATTAAAGCAGCAGCTCACCAGCTGTGTCTCAAAATTGACAGGTGCTTCTTAACTAATGGTGCTTAAATCTGATCTGTTTTGCAGGAGAACCTGAACGAGAACTATAAATAACTTCATCCTCCCAGCAAGGAGTGCCACAGACCTAGTATTTTGGCTGACTTTTTATATATCAGCTACTTAATTCTTCACTAAAGTCAGTCAATCTAGCAGTTGTTGACAAATCATTTCTAAAAAGGATTCTCTGGAATGTTAGAATAATAAAAGAGGCTAAAAGAATTTGTTCCAGTAATAACCCAGTTAATTAACTATGAAAATAGAACTATTGGCCACATAAACACTGAACAACATAACTAGTTATATCCCTGTTCTCAGTGTGGTAGAGAATGGAATGGAATGGAGAGATTCCCCTTGAAGAATCTCTTGACTTGCCCGACTGTAATTATATTAAAAACTGGTTGCTAATATCCTGTCTGCCATTGGCTGTTTTGTACAGAATTCAGCCCAGAAGAATGTTACAGGTGTGAGAGTTCATATGCACGTGGGCATGTGAAATACTGAGACGTTTCTGACCCCACCCCCCAAATACACTAAGAAATTGAGCCTGATCTCTTGCCATCAGATCCCTGGTCCAAAACTCAACCATGATAATAATAATGTGTTATAGTGGTTGTTAGTGTGTGTTTATCCTGTTTTGATTGTACTCGCAGCTTTCTCTGCTGTGCTACAGAAGGATCAATCAATCCACCAATCTGCTGTTTCATGGTGTGAAATAGATTCTTTCACTCTATGCATAACCTGTGTTCATGCTGAGCACACAGTCCCTTAGGAGCCACTAGGTCCCAGGCAGATGCATGAGAAGGGTTGGACGAAGCACATTTCCTTGATGCCAGTAACAAATCCACCTGGCAGATCACTCACTGTCTTCTGCAGTGGCCTCAGTAGGACTGGAGGGAAGTAGGGAGGTCTAGGGAGCTTGCCTGGTGGTCATCGGCAGAGTGTGCCTGCAGAGTCTCCCTCTCCTGTTTCCCACGGGCCTTGCGGGCCTCCTTTCTCCAGAAACTGCACAGTGTACTCCAGGCAATTTTTATCTAGTCTGCAGTCCCCAAAAGGACATTAAAAATATAAGACTTCGGCCGGGTGTGGTGGCTCATGCCTGTAATCCTAGCGCTTTGGGAGGCCAAACTGGGTGGATCAATTGAGGTCCAGAGTTCAAGACCAGCCTGGCCAACTGGTGAAACCCTGTCTCTACTAAAAATACAAAAATTAGCCAGGCATGGTGGTGGGCACCTGTAATCCCAGCTACTGGGGAAGCTGAGGGAGGAGAATCGCTTGGACCCAGGAGGAGGAGGTTGCAGTGAGTCAAGATTTCACCACTGCACTCCAGCCTGGGTAACAGAGGGACAACATCTTAAAAAAAGAGAGAGAGAGAGAAAGACTAATTATATGGGAAAATACAGGATAATCAGCAAAAAAAAAAAATTGTTTTTGCATAAGTTAGTGAGGGTTGCTAGTATTTTCACAAACATAATGGGAAATTAAAGTATACTAAAACTGAAAGTACCATTAGAATTTGAAGTTTACAAATTTTATTTTATTTCCAGGGGAGAAACTCGCTTATGGTCTCCACAAGTATCTGAAGATGGGAAAGCCCATCCTTTCAAAATCAACTTAGAATCGGAGCCACAGGTATGAATTTCAGAGCAAATGATACACATTGTATTTCCTTTTAAATCATGGGGATGCCTTCCAAGGGGAGGAAGGGACAAATAGAAAAATTGGAACAAGCCACCTATAAAGCTGTTGTCTGTCATTCCTCTCCAAGATTAATTTATATTATCCGTGTTTTCTTACGTCAAGAAAAAGAAGTGTTCCTATGTGAACATCTTGTTGAAAGTCAAAATATGCTCCTGTCAGAAAGAATTTGGCTAAATCTACAGAGTCCACTTATTATTTTTTCATTTCTTATGATGGACTTCTGTGAAATGACCGTGAGGTAATCTAAAGAGTTTAAGTTGTTGGAACAAGGCAAAAATAAGGTCTACCATTTGAAACAGGTGTCTCCAATCTACTGTTACTGTGAATTTCAATCCTTCGAGGTCTTCACCCAGATCTCATTTTACATTTTTCTTTAATTCTCATTTCTGGGATTCTATAATTAAATTTACTCTAAGAGTGTTGCCTAGTGTGATCATGGTGATATTCTGCCATTACAGCTGAATTATAAAAGATAAAGGATTTTCTCTGGAGGCAACTGTAATAAACTAAATTAATCATCTGATGATTATCTATGTCTACTTTCAAAAGGTCCAAAAAACCTGAAATTAAATCAAATCTTGATTGTGATGTACTGAGAAATCTAATTAAGAAAAGCATTTTATGACCTCTACATAGAAGCTCTAAAGGTTTAGAGATACAGATACGTAAATTTACCATCCCTTTTGAAACACATGTTCCTGCTAAACCGATGAGATATTCCCAGCATGTAGTTTTTCTATATAACTGATGAAAGGGAACTGAAAACATATTTGTAGTTTATGTTTAGCAGTGTTTCCCCTTTCAAGAAAATCAACTCCTGAATTTGTCCTTCAAGTTTTCCACTTGTCTCCATAAACCTCTGATTTCTTTTGTGAAAAGATGTTGAATAACATCAGTACCTGTATCTCCTAGGGCTTCTCAAAAATTAGAATAAAATAATACAAGCAAAGAAGTTGGCATATTTAGTTATTCATAGAAATACTCAAATAAGTGGTAGCTCTCCTTATTATCAGTACGTTACCCCCACCCCAGGCTGCGATCCGAAAGTCTCCTGGCCTTTCTTGCTGGTGAGGTAGTTAGCTGCTTACGTGATAGGACATCCTAGAGGCTAGGAATGCCTTTCTTCATTGTTATTACAAGGGTCATGACAAATGGATCAAAGCTTTATTTTCAGTTAAAATATAATCTCTCCAGGAGAAGAAGGATCCTGAGTAATGTAATCTTTAGAGGAAATGAGTTTATTAGATAGTTGTCCTGGAGTTTTGACTAAAGGGAAGGTGGAGTCTGAATCTAAAATCCAATAAAAGCAAAAGAAAGAGAAAATAAGCCCCAAAAGGAGTGAGCAGGACAGAGAATATATTCATGAAGGCAGGAAACTTGAGGCTGTTGTCTTCCCTGAGTCCCCCCAGCTCAATAAATAGCTGACAAATGGATGAAAGGAACTGGAGGGCCTAAAAATGAGCTGTGCGTTTTCTAACATTGCCAAGACCTGTCCTGGGAGCCAGTTCTCAAAATGGTCTTCTGCCATCACTCTCAGCTGTTGCATGGAAAGTAATCTTGAAAGTTGAGGCCGGGCGCGGTGGCTCACGCTTGTAATCCCAGCACTTTGGGAGGCCGAGGCAGGCGGATCACGAGGTCAGGAGATCGAGACCACGGTGAAACCCTGTCTCTACTAAAAATACAAACAATTAGCCGGGCGTGGTGGTGGGCGCCTGTAGTCCCAGCTACTCGGAGAGGCTGAGGCAGGAGAATGGCGTGAACCTGGGAGGCGGAGCTTGCAGTGAGCCGAGATCGCGCCACCGCACTCCAGCCTGGGTGACAGAGTGAGACTTCACCTCAAAAAAAAAAAAAAAAAAAAAAACGTTGAGTGGGGCCAGGCGCATTGACTCACACCTATAATCCTTTGGGAGGCAGAGGCAAAAAGATTGCTTGAGCCCTGGAGTTTGAGACCAGCCTGGGCAACATGGTGAGACCCCATTTCTATAAATTTTAAAAATTAACCAGGGTGTGGTGGTACACACCTGTAAGTCCCAGCTACACAGGAGGCTGAAGCAGTAGGAGTGCTTGAGCCTAGGAGGTCGAGGCTGCAGTGAGCTGTGATTGCACCACTGCACTCCAGCTTGGGTGACAGAGCAAGACCCTGTCTCAAAAAAAAAAGAAGAAAATTAAGTTGAGTGGGATACTTAGGCTAGGTAAGACTTTCTGCTCTTTGGGGTAAGTGAGCAAAAGAAAATGGATGGCACAGATAATAAAGATAATGAGAAGGGATCTGAATGCTGATGGTGACTCCCCCTGACACACTAGGTGGGCTGGTGAATAATGACACCTCTAGTCAACATTTTCTTTGCTAGAAGAAAAGAGTGGAAGAAAAAAAGAAAGTTCTTGAGGTAGAGTTCTCACTTGTATCTAGCCTTTTGCAGAGATGCCCAGGCTGGCCTGCTTCCTCCCACCCTCATCAATTTATCACCTGGAGGTGACACATGAGAAAAAGAGACTATATGGTGCTTTTAAAAATTAAAGTCAATATACATGCATTTATGGACCACTCAGCCTCTTATCATTACCAGGACCAACCGGTTGGGACTCTGCGTTTCCTTTTCCCTACACAGCACACATCCAACATTGCACTGCATCCTTTGCAAATTATTTTTCCATGCAAGAATTTCTCCTAATTTTTAAACCCAGTTTCATTAATATGAGATGCAAGAAATGAGGCCAACTAGACAGATCTGACCAAAGTACCAAATCCCCAGAGATCCCTCATCATGGTTGCATCCCTCGCCCCAGCACGTAAGGTAATTCAGCAAGTATTTCCTAAGCACAAGGTGAGTTTAGACCAGGATGGGAGCCTGCGTTTTGCTAACGTCTCTCCAGAATTGGAGTTTAAGGGTAATTTTCCAAGTTGTAGCTCTAGCAGAGGCTTCTTTTGCAAGTCTATGAGTATTAATTTATGACTATGGTTATCCTAAGGATGGGATTTTAAGGCATAATCCTAATTTTAAATACTCTGACCTCTTGTCAAGCATGTATTAGCCCTTATGTCCTACATTTGGGGGTTAGAAAATATGAATAGTTATAATACTACAAATGAGAAAAAGGAGATTAAATTGTTTTTTTTTAAAGGTTAAGATTAGGTTAAGGGCTATAGCAGCCAGTCAGATGGAGCCTTTAAACTTTCCATTACTTTGCGTCATGACTAATTCTTACTGACATCCTCTCCAAGAGGCCAGTGTTTGAAATGCCCCAAGATAAGAACAATTCAGTTCTACTAATGAACCAAGGGATTTCTACTCCTTATGAGACTCTCAGGCCAGATTTCTGCACGGCCAGTTTATGTAACTTTGTACTTCAGAACAGACGTTCCCTACACAAAAATAACTAAATTGCAGTGTATCTCCTGCTACCCAAAAATCCTTTAGCGTAAACCAGAACAAAACGTGCTGATAAAAGTCGAACAGTGAGTTTCACTTGTGGACTGAGACTAGAGAAAAGCTAAGCTATGGTTATAGGGTTTTTTGTTTTTCTTTCTTTTTTTTTTTTTTTTTGAGGCGGAGTCTCGCTCTGTCGCCCAGGCTGGAGTGCAGTGGCGCAATCTCGGCTCACTGCAAGCTCCGCCTCCCGGGTTCACGCCATTCTCCTGCCTCAGCCCTTCCGAGTAGCTGGGACTACAGGCGCCCGCCACCACGCCCGGCTAATTTTTTGTATTTTTTAGTAGAGTTTTTCTAAGTAATACAAAGCTATGCAAAAAAAGATGTCTTTTTCTTTTTTATCAAAATGACAACTGTGCAACTAGAGCAATCTTCTGGACAGCAAATATGTGTCAGTTAGAGAAACAAATGCCATTAATATATCATGCTTCAAGATGTCATTGCAGATGAATAGCAAAAGGCCATGGAGCAATATGAAATTTGAGTTTTTGTTTCTCAACCCAAGTCAAACTTTTATTGTAAGTTATGTGACCTTTGACATTGGAATAAAATACACTTTCTCACTTATTTGTTGGGGAAAAACTATATTCTACCATCCAAGCCCAGCCACAGATATTAAATGCTAGTATGTTTATTTGTGGGTTTTTTTCCCTGTGAATAGGTTTAAGCTAAGGAGACATTTTCTTATATGGTTATAGGGATAGTTGATACAAAATTTTAGTATCTAGATTTTTAAAATGTGGCCGGGCATGGTGGTTCACACGTGTAATCCCAGCACTTTGGGAGGCCGAGGCAGGTGGATCACCTGAGGTCAGGAGTTTGAGATCAGCCTGGCCAACATGGTGAAACCCTGTCTCTACTAGAAATACAAAAAATTAGCCAGATGTGGTGGCACACGCCTGTGGTCCCAGCTACTGGGGAGGCTGAGGCAGGAGAATCGCTTGAACCCAAGAGATGGAGGTTGCAGTGAGCCAAGATCGCACCACTGCACTCCAGCCTGGGCGACAGAGTAAGACTCCATCTCAAAATAATAATAATAATAATAATAATAATTTTTCCATGCAATCATCAAATAGCTAAATTTTGTTTCTGTGAGTTTAGACTTGAATCTCAGGCTTAAAGGGCACGTTAGGTGTTGTTTAGATCAACTCCCAGCACCTGAATAAATGCCTTCCACGCGATCCTGAACACAATCTATTTTTTCTGTACAAAAATAGACAAAATGGTCCATTTTTTAGTGTGAAGTGTTGCTCTTGACTAAGAGTATGTTAATGAAGCTCTTTGTCCTTTTTCAAAGCTTACATTCTCAAACCATAACCCTCATATTTGCTTAACGTTAGTGGAACAACTGAAAGGTATACTGTGCCTATCACAATACAAGAAAGATGCTTTTCAGAAACAAAAATGGTTCTTATCTAAAAAAGAAGAAAGCTGTCTCCATTTCCATAAAAAGGATTGCATCCTTGCCAGAGAAGATAATAGAGTTTACATACACAGTCAAGAAGAGTGTGGGATAAAGTCATTTTTATTTTCATAAATAAAAAGTGTTTTGGTAACTGGAAGGCAGCCCATATAAAACAAGCTTTCATAATCACCATTTCCTCAAACTCTTCCCGGTGAGAGACGGGAAACACTTGAAACTGCTCACTGGAGAAACAATGACAATAAGGGTGACTTTAGTGTTCATTTGAGGGGTGAGTATGAGGAGGGAGTGATTCTAAATTTCAAACATGATGAAATATAATTTCTTCATCATGGCTTGATTAAATATAAGATCACTTCATAGAGTTTGTTTCTCTTATATAACCACCATTTTTTCATATATATATGATTTGATTTTATGTATACATATGTATACATATTGTATATAAATATATATGTGTATATATTCATATATGTGTGTATATCTATAAATCAAACATACTGTTTCTGCTGGAGATGGTTCGGAATTGTAAAGATTATCTGAATCTTTATCTGTGAGCAGTCTCCAAGTAAGAAGTTGAAAGGTGAAGCCTTTGCTGTCATGTCTGAGGTCATTCCAAGGACATGGGAGACTGCTGTCCATGGCTGGATCCTCTTAACATCAGCAGAGTTCTGTCAAGTTACTTAGCTTTCACTGGGGCAGCTCTAGCATTCCATTAATTCAAAATGTTGTTCCTTAATATAAGTCTCTAACATTTAAAATAAAAATTTTAAATGTATCCATTAAGGGAATAATTACATATTGAATTCCTAAGAAATAAGAATTATTTGGGTGGTTTTGTCTAGATAGAATAAACACAAGAGCTGGACTATAGTAACTGTTGTATACACTTTTTTAACTGGCATTTTCAGTTACTTATGACTTTTCCAGGAAAAATAAAAATGAATTAAAGTGGAACAGCGGACTTCTAATTGGTTTTGTCTTTTGATTACATTTGACGATCAACAGTGATGTAAGCCTTGGATAGAATGTTGCCTCTCAGTGCCCCACTTAAATTTCTTGTTAACCTTTGGTGTATACACTTCATTGTGCTTTTTGGAATGACTCTAAAAGCCCATAAACTAATGCTTTGCAAAGCCTAAATAAAAATGTTTGCAGCCTGTATTAGAAACACTTCCTTTTATGATCTGAATGTAAAATAGAGGTGGTTGGTTTTTTTTTTAACAAATTACACATTTGTGATCTTTGCAATATATGTATAATCAAAACCGAAAATTGCAAAGAAATTGCTTGGAGCTGATTAACTTACATGATGCTATTTAGAAATTCTGCTAGAGATTATTAATGCACAAATATTTTCAGAGAAGTTGCCTTATTTATAGGACAACATTACCTATATTTATTTATCATCTTAAGGCTAAGAAGAAATAAGGGCAGAGGTATTTTCCATAAAGCCATTATATTATGTTAGTTTTTATTAATTCAATTCTATTTACCAAGACTTTAAGGCAGGCCTTACTTTCTTTAAAAAAAAAAAAAAGCTAAGCTCCACAAAACTTAAGTGATTCAGTACTGCCTGATTCTTTAATTAGCCCAAGAGACTTATAATCCACTAAAACTAAACTAGGCAGTTAGGCAATTAGTGTGCTGTCTTCTCTCATATCAAAAAGGCTTGAATCATGGCCATTGTCATTACTTACAATTATTTCTAGTTTTTCATGCCATAATAATGGCTAATTATACTGGTTAATCACAAAACTCAGCCAATCCAAATTCACTAATAAATCAGCTAAAACTATTAGATTGCACCATTTATAAATGTTTAGCTACACACATTTTCACAGGCTCCAGGATTAGGCATTTTTCTAAAGCTACATTTGATGGTTTGGGTCATTCTACCTAAGAGCAGCTACAATAATGTTAATCAGCTCCTTGGCTGTGAGCCATTACTATGAAGGAAAAAAGTTAAGTGAACAAGATATCAGCCAACTCAATCACACTACAAAATCATAGACTAAATGGAATTCAACTCAGACCTTCTTTTTGGGTTCAGGAGGCTGTTAAAATATGCTGTCCAAGGTTGGTGAGAGAAAAGCTTTTCTTTACCCCATCACAGATTGTCAGGTCCCCTGAGATTTGGGGCAGGTGGAGTCAAAGACTCCTAGGCTAGGATTTGAAGCTGCACCCAATTGCCCTAGCATAATTTTTGCTTTTTTAAGTGAGCTTTGCCAATAGGCCTAGATAGTAGAAGAACTG
The DNA here is from genome assembly GCF_006542625.1 of Nomascus leucogenys. Lineage (NCBI taxonomy): Eukaryota > Metazoa > Chordata > Mammalia > Primates > Hylobatidae > Nomascus > Nomascus leucogenys. The sequence goes on along the minus strand of NC_044387.1, from coordinate 105,744,470 downwards.
AAAGAAAGCGTTTTGTAGCTGGGGTCCCTACAGGAATTTGTTCATATTCTCAGGCACAAGAATCTTCGATGAAAAACTCTGGTCTTACACCTAGGGAAGAGAGACACTCTCTCTTCTTTCCTCCTGCTTCTTTTTCTTCTTGTTGTTTTTGACAGTCTATTTGCTAACAGAAAAGCATAACCCACAACTTACCTGAAATGAAAAGGAGAAAACTAAATATTACAGGATCTTTTAATGTTTTAAAGACAATAATCGCTTTCCAGTATTATTTCAAATAATTATATATGTTTGTACTATTTCAAATCTGGAACACTGGTGCCACATTCACGAAAGTAAGTGAAGTTGATGTGAATGTGTAAAGGAAAATAGTGTTAGAAAGATTTATCTTACTAATTCTGCCAAATAGAAAGATTTGGGGCTGGGCACGGTGGCTCATGCCTATAATCCCAGCACTCTGGGAGGCCAAGGAGAGTGGATCACCTGAGGTCAGGAGTTCGAGACTAGCTGGGCCAACATGGTGAAACCCTGTCTCTACTAAAAATACAAAAATTAGCTGGGTGTGGTGGTGCACACCTGTAATCCCAGCTACTGAGGCAGGAGAATCGCCTGAACCAGGGAGGCGGAGGTTTGAGTGAGCCGAGATTGTGCCATTGCACTCCAGCCTGGGCAACAAGAGTGAAACTCTGTCTCATAAATAAATAAATATTTTAAAAAAAGATTTGGAAAGAGAAATCAGCTGACCTGTAATTGAGCATTCTCTTCTGGTTTTCTTCTGTTGCTTAGAAGAAAGAAGTTTTAAAGGCTTTACAAAATTATAAATCTGTACAAAAACTGGAAAACATGATTCCCACATTAAAAAAATAATATAGGATTTTAGATCATTCAGACATGTTTCAAACTCAGGGTCGAGGACTCTGCTGTTTGGTCCTTTCCCCAAGGAATAAAGTGAAAATCCTCCTGTGAATCATACACATTTTCTGTCTCTGAATTACTGACTTTAGTCTTTTGGGGACTAGAGTAAACATGAAGAGGTCTTCAAACACACAACATGCAATCATCACGGTGTAAAAGGGGGGGTTGTGTATGTTATTCCTGCTTTCATAAAAAGAGTCTTTCAGTTGCTTTTTCTAAAATTAAGATTATAGCTTAATCCAAGTGAAGAACTTTGTTTTTAAAGGTGTTTTTAAAAACGAGTTTTTACCTGGCTTAGTTTAAATGATTCAGTGTACTTAATTATTCATAAATGCCCATTCTCCTTGTTTTGTTCCCTCATGTCTCAAAATGGGGGAAAGTTTATCAATATATCAATAGAAGAGAAACCATATGTAAATTCTACTTGAGAAAATATTAAGTATATTTTTCAAGCCAAAAATCCCATTTCTGACACAAAATGTCTGTATTCAAACGAGTCATTAGAATTTCTTAAAGCTATAGATGAAGAAGTCAGGGGCAGATAAGAGGTGCAATGTTTAAATTTCTTTATAATATTTTAAATAAGGTCAGTTCCTTTTCACCTTAACATTTGGTCGGTGAATATGGCACATGTAAAGCTCAGAGAAAACCATGGAAAAGTTTATGGCTAACTCCTCCTCTAATCTTTCCTTCAATCTCGTCGTGGGTAAGGATGCCTTTATTAACAATAGTGATGCTGTTGGTTTCGCTCACTAATGGCTTTCTTGTGCGCTGTGTGGCTCTGTGTATTTTGTCTGCCATTGTACAGGAATTCAAACCCATTGGTACCGCGCACAACAGAAGGGCCCAGCCTTTTGTTGCAGCTGCAAACATTGATGACAAAAGACAGGTAGTGAGCGCTTCCTATAACTCACCAATTGGGCTCTATTCAACTAGCAATATACAAGATGCGCTTCACGGACAGCTGCGGGGTCTCATTCCTAGCTCGCCTCAAAAGTAAGTATCCGACTCTGTTCTGGCCACAGTGTACCTAACAGTGATAGTATGGTTTCTTTTCTTTTCAAAAGTCCAGCTCTTGCTGTTTTATTTTTACTTTCCTGAAGGCACTATCAGATTTCTCTTTTAACGACAAGCATCTAAAACATGTTTCTAATTGTTGTGGGGTCCAATCCGCCAGTGCCTGACCGTTTAGTGGATAGATGGCTGAAAAGAAGAGATCGTCCTGGTTCCGTCATCACCTTTCTTAGTTATGACAATAGTTGGTGGTAAATAATCCTCTCTGTACAATTATCATTCGTTTAATCTTATCTGAAAAAGTATTCGTCTTCCACTGAGGGGCCTTTTTAACGCTTTGTTTTTACAGGATGTGAACTACTTTGAACACAAGCACAATATTCGGCCCAAACCTTTCATAATCCCGGGCCGAAGCAGGTCATAAGCTCTGAGATTGTGAAGTTTGCAGTGCATGCTTCGTGAATAAGTTCTTACTAATCATCAAGAAAAGTAACTTGTAGATGTTTGGAGTGGCTTTTCTCATTGCGAAGCTTATTTCAAAAGCAAAAAGAAACAAACTCACTTGGCAGAGAACAGAAGCCAAATAACTTTCATTTCCAAGAGTAAATATTGACAAGATGACAGAGCTGTGAAATTGTATGCAATCACCACGTGTATTTATAGCGAACACCCCTGAGGCTCTGGGGATCCCATCCAGAACACCGTGACCTTTGAGTCGGGCAGTCAGTATGTCTATCCCAGGTCAGGAAAGCCCCGCCAGCAGAAGCAAGCATGGAAACCAGCCCCAGTTAGGAGCAAGGAATCAGGTGAACAAGCCAGAATGATAAGGAGCAAGCTCTTCCTTCTCGTCTCTCAGTAGAGAAACTGATCATCTTCAGATCATCCTTTTCAAATATCTTCTCTAGAAATTGAACTCCAACCTAAGGGGAAAGAAAATAATGCCCTGTATTGCCAAATCAGGAAACAGTGACTTCAGGAAACCTCAGTTCCATCCTTCTGACCTCAGCTAAGCCAGTCAGCCCACAGGAAGGAAGCTGGTGGTTAGACCGGATTGATTCCGACAGGAACATTGAATATGATTTACCACAGCTATTGCAAACTGGTGGCCCATAGGTGGATTTATTTCACAGGCATGTTTTATTTAACTCTTTTGTTTTTTAAAAAAAAAGAATTTAAGTGCCTTTAGACAGAACATTTAAACTGACCATCTTGTGAAAATATGCACATCACTCTTAAGTGTGTGAGACATGGCCCATTTTCACACATGTGTGACCTCCTGGCCCCTCTAGACACCCGAGCTTATGACTCCTGTCATAAGCTGTGGATAGTGGGTCATCCCTTATGTATGGTTTCCATGTCCAGACCTTTCAGTAAGCTACAGGCAGAGCCAGGTGAGTGTCTCAAAATGTGCCAGGCAATTCTTGTGGTATCAGGTCCAGAAAGGAGCCCTGGACCAGAGGAGCAGGAGAAAGGCGTTAAGAAGGCAACATGAGCAAACACATCTTCCCCCACTAGAATGTGAGCTCAGTGTCTGCAGGGACCTGGTCTGACTGGCTCAACATTATACCCCCAGCACCTAGAAATGAGGCAGAATAAATGCTCGATAAGCGACCATCTACAAACAGACAAAATAAACGCCCAATAAATGCTCACTGGATAAAGGAATCAAATCCTGAGGGTGCACAACACTTCCCGAGCGAGTGGCAAGAAGAGTCCAGAGCCGTCTCGCTCCCGATGCTGGCAGCTCTGTGTCCTCTCCTGCTTCTCTCTGTGTGTTCCCTTGTCCCTACTCTGTTCTCATCTGCATCTTTTCCGTTTCTCCACTTTCAACAGCTTCCCCACCCCAACCCAACCGCAATAACAAAACACTGGATTTAAAGTTAAAAGGATGTGATATTTTACTGTTGAATATATACAACTTCCCAAAGAAGCATAGTAAAATTAATCACTTGCATTCTTTTCAGGTTAGTGTGACTGAGTCCACTCACACAAGCTCTGGGGCTTCAGAAGGCTTGAATAAAGTGATACGTTAGAGTAACACATATCCTGCCTTTACTAAAAACCTGTAACATTTAATTTTATAAAAGTCAGGAAAGTCAGAGAATCCTAGGTATATAATTGCCTTTTAAAAAAATTTTCATTTTAACTTAAACATAGGGATAATGACAAGCCACTCATGATGTTGTCATTTGAAGATAACACCTTTTAATATAGCTGAATTTGGAAGAGAGAAGGAGAGAAACAGAAATGAGAGGGTTTGCTTAAAAAACAGATGCCAGTGCACAAATCTTAAAGAATTATAAGGCCTGGTGTGGTGGCTCACGCCTGTAATCCCAGCACTTTGGGAGACAGAGGTAGGCGAATCACAAGGTCAGGAGTTTGAGACCACCCTGGCCAACATGGTGTAACCCCATGTCTACTAAAAATACAAAAAATTAGCTGGGCGTGGTGGCGGGTGCCTGTAATCCCAGCTACTCGGGAGGCTGAGGCAGGAGAATCACTTGAGCCTGGGAGGCGGAGGTTGTAGTGAGCTGAGATCATGCCACTGCAACAAGTGTGAGACTCCATCTCAAAAAAAAAAAAAAAATTATAAGAGTGCCCCCAACATCCTTCTTCTCTTCCTGTCCCTCCTCACTATTTGCTGTAACTTCTGAATTTTTTGTTCCCACCAAAATATTCTTCATCAAGGTGGAATTGTGAGTGGCTGCATATCAACCTACAGCTATATTTGTTTTTAACTTTTAAAACAAATGTAGTTTTTTTCAGGTGCATACTACTTGTACGTGTTTATGGGGTACGTGTACTGTTTTGATACATGCATACAACATATAATGATCAAATCAGGATAATTGGGGTATCCATCACCTCGAGCAGTCACCTTCTTTGTGCTTGGGAACATTCCACATCCACTCCTCTAGTAATTTTGAAATATACAAATAATTGTTGTTAACTATAGTCCCCCTATAACTACACTGTTAATGAACTTCTTTAATCAAAAGTAAGTTGGACATGCTAATGCTGGGCATGGTGGCTCACACTTGTAGTCCCAGAACTTTGGGAGGCCCAGGTGAGCAGATCACCTGAGGTCAGGAGTTTGAGACCAGCCTGGCCAATGTGATGAAACCCCATCTCTACTAAAAACAGAAAAATTAGCTGGGCATGGTGGCGCACGCCTGTAATCCCAGCTACTCAGGAGACTGAGGCAAGAGAATCACTTGAAGCCGGAGGCAGAGGTTGCAGTTGAGCCAAGATTGCGCCACTGCGCTCCAGCTGGGTAACAGAGTGAGACTCTGTCTCAAAAAAAAAAAAAAAAAAAAAAGTAAGTTGGACATGCTAAATTGTTAACAGCGTAATTTCCCTGGGGTTTTACCATTAGCTATAGTTCTTTTGATTATTTCATCATAACAAGCCTTTTAAAAGACTGGTGTTTTCATATGCAACTATGTAAAATTTTTAAGGCTAAAGCTACAATTAAATACATATGTAAGGTATTTTAGATCCAAATGATAAAATACAATCTTATGAGTGGTTTTTGGACAAGTTGCTTCCAGAAGTATGCCCCAAAATGTCTGTACACACCCCGAGAAATTAGCAATCTGTCAAATGACGTATGTGGGCATGAAGTAGTTGAGTGTGTTATCAACCTCACAAGTGGCCTTGCCAAGTCACTAGGTCAACCTCAGAAAATCTCATTAGCAGCTACCTTTCCTGGTCATCAGGAACAGGTCATGGTGACCCATGACGCTATCCCCAGTGATACCCACAGTGACTGGAATCCATGAAAACTTGTTTACTTAAAAGATCAGTTTAAAAGATCTTTTTAAATTGGCCCAGAAATTTCTAAAAGTTCATCCTTATTGCTTAGGGTTCATTTCTCATGTATTTAATAGACATGGGCCTGATTGATAAAGGAACTGGGAATGCATGTTTAACTAAAATTACATAGTGCACAAATATGCATATACTGTTGACCCTGAGAACACGGGTTTGAACTGTGCAAGTTCACTTATATGTGGATTTTTTTCCAATAAATATGTTGGAAAAATTTTGGGAGATTTGCGACAATTTGAAAAAAGTCACTAACGGTAGCCTTGAAATATCAAAAAAATTAAGAAAAAGATATGCCATGGATGTATAAAATACACATAGATAGTAGTCTATTTGTGTGTTAATAGACTTTATCTGTAAAACTTCCGTTCAACAGTAGGCTATTGGTCGTTAAGTTTTGGAGGAGTCAAAAGTTATACATGGCTTTTATGGCAGAAAAATATTACTAATAGCCGCTACAAAACATGGCATCACTAAAAGTTCTAAATTGATCATAGTTTATCTACCCAGTACGGGCACGACGTCTGGCACACAGTAGGGTGAGAGTAGTTATAAATGCTTGTTGAACAGGTTCTTAACTGGGAGGCCGAAGTCTCCCAGGATTTAACTCTGTGTTTCAAATCCCTAAACTGATTTCATAAGCTTCACTACCTTCAGGTTAAATCCATGTGATCCTGAGTAAACTGCACTACAACTGAAAATGTACTCATATTGCTTTACCAGCTGAAGTCCATTTCAGGAGTCACTATAGACCCTACAAAAATGGCGAATAGGCCACTTGACATTTTGGTATGTGATCTAAACAATGTACAGATTCGGTTTTCGACAGGTTCTCAAAAGGCAGGCAGTGAAGGAGCAAGCTCGTATTCACCTGTCTGGTTTAGGCTGTGTAGGTAGGTAAACTGGATAACACAGACAAAAAAAACCTTAAACCCATTTAGTGACATGAGTTCTCCAGACTAATCAGACTGCAACATTGCTGGAGCAGAAAAAGTTACTGCCCCATATCCTTCTGGTTTCTTATCTTTATATGGGCTGAAGTTAGCATTAATACCTCTAGAGAGTAAATGCAGACATGGGGCTACACTTGAGACCAGAGACAATCTCGACTTAGAGGTAAACACACCATATACCTCCATTCTCTGTCTTGAGCTTACGGCAACACTAACTGGAAAGTATGATAAATGTTTACATTAATACTAATATTTCTTTTTGCTTTGTCTTAAATGACTATGCTTTTCTTACAAAAATCTCTTGGTGTCTCTCATGCATGTGGAAAAATTGACTTTTTAGTCACTAGCATGTCAGTTGTCAACTGACCCCTATCCAGTTTCCAAATAGAATGTGAAATCTCCCTAGTTCTTCGATTTGCATGACTGGCCTTTGATGTTTTAATTAGTCCCTGAAATGTATCTTTAAAAGGAAAAGGGAAATATGCCTGGGAATAGATGTGTGCTTCTGAAACTGTGCATAAAATAGCTATGTAAGAAATATAAGCATCGAAAGAGTGAAACACCACCTTATTTCTCCTCTAATCATTAATTTCAAGGTGATAAGCATTTATTGGTTTTTTCTAGGGCTTGTGTTAAACCACTGAACAATTGTCTTAAAGTGTACTCCTCACAGAATTAAAGAGTAAAAATAGAAAATGTTAAAATAGTAACAAAATATTTACAAGATAGCCTTAAAACATCTGTACCATAAAACCTACAAGTTACCAATTACTATTCAATTAAAGTTCAACTCTATTACTGAAATATACTTCTGATTTTGAAATGTTGAGCCCAAATATGTGATTGCATCTTCATGCTGCATATTCGGTGTTCATTAAAACTTTAATTTTAAATGTTGCACTTCAGAAATGTAAAAGGATGTCCAGCCAATGTAATTTTCCTTCATCATTTGTCTGTGATATTGACCAGTTTTAAAGTCTTTGGCCTATTTTTAAAAAGCAAGGATAGCTGCATGTTTTCTACTTACTTCATATACAAATTTTTCTACATGTAACCCTCAACTTACACATTGCCTAGCAGAACTGAGCCAAAAAATGCAGTATCACCTGTACCTTTTAATTTTATTAAACTTTTTTCAATCACGAATTTTTCAACATCTTCCCTTTTTAAATAAATTCTAGTGACAAATCAAGATTTGGTTTTATTGTGATGTAATTCACCTCTCACTTTTGTCTTTAATTCCTTTTAACCTCTCTGTACATGTTCTGTGTGTTTTTCTGTCTGGACTGTCTGGCTCCCTGTGCCATCTCTGTGTAACGTGGTCATATTCACACAGTGGATGCAGTACTCCCTCCGGGATTGACTGTGGCAGTGGACGCAGCACCCCTTCTTCTGTCAGTACTGTTAGTACCATTTGCCCAGGTGACTTGAAAGTTGCGGCTAAGCTGGCCCCTAACATTCCTTTGGAAATGGAACTTCCTGGTGTGAAGATTGTACATGCTCAGTTTAATACACCTATGCAGTTGTACTCAGATGACAATATTATGGAAACACTCCAGGGTCAGGTTTCAACAGCCCTAGGGGAAACACCTTCGATGAGGTAATATGAGTCTCTTTGAACCATGGGCATATTAACTAAACACGTGGGCAATGTCAACTTTACTGGTGTCTTTTAACATTGTCTTAATGGAAAGAAAGCTATGTGAAAAAGCTTTTTTAAAATACTAAGGATGTACTGCAAATATCTAGGCTTGATGATAAAGGTGATTTGAGGAATTATCTGTAGAGCTTTATGTGTCAGATAGCAATAAAATGAAATCATGTAAGGACCAAATGTATATGTCTCTTGAAAGCTACAATGCACTTTACAAATGTCTGGTGTAATACTTCTCAAAGTTATTTATAATCTAGTATACCCTATGTCTGTCCTTTGGGGATCAAAAATTAGGAAGGAGGTGGGAGGTTTAGAGGAATTTTATGAGATGATTCTTCTCTGTTCTGATAGCAGCTTGTGGAGAGGCCATTATTTACCCATTTACAATGTTTATTGTGCATAAAGGTTTTTAGGTGAATACCCTCAGGCTGTTAATGTAGATATTTAATTTTTGCTGATCTCTTTTTGACTAGTTTTTTCTTTGTTATAACTATTTGTTCACAGTGCTTTTGCCATAAAGATTTTGATTAAAAAGATTTATTATAGGATAAAATCTTATTCTTTCACTATTACAGAATCACTATTTATAAATTAAATTATTACAATGCTTAAGAGTGTTAAATAGTGATATCCCAAAGCTATCTCTTCGGATGAACACATTGAACTAATAGTAGTGTAAGATATCTCAAAGCCATTTGCAAATATGACATAGGGAATAAAAATATTACAGATAGTATGTTTTCTAGATAATGCAATAAAATGATATAAAATAATATTTAGTGCTTAACATATAGTATTATGAAATTCTTTATTGTCCATTAGGAATATATTTGTAGAAAGCATGTTAAAGCTGCTGTCATTATGGTAAATGAATTTTAATGTGGCTATTTTTAAAAGACAGTGCAGTCAATTATAGCAGATATAAAAATGTAAGTTTCTACATTACAGGCTTTCAAACCCTGAGAGGTTAAATTTCTAGAATTTACAAGTAAAATGATACCCTTGTTATTTCCAGGGGTTAACAAATTAGCCTTAAAACTAAAAGCATATTAAACCATATACTTTTTGTTTAATATCAAAAGTGAATGTGAATTTTACTGAGAATTTAATGACTGAGAATAATCTGAGTGCTCACTGCTGCACTTTCTGTCATGTGTATATTGCCTTTTCTCTGGGAAAAGTTAATTTTGTTCACATCTATCATTATGTATCCATCAGACTCAAGTCTTGTTTTTCTTAATTACTATTTCCTGACAATTATCTTTTAGTTTCCTTCCAAAGTATTTTGCCAAGTGGAGGAGTGTGGGTGCGACTCCCCGATTTCTTGTTCAATGACATTTCCAAGGCAGCCATGTGAATTCACATTATGCTTTTAACTATACTAGAGATTCACTTGAAAATACTAGACCTCTGTTCAGGAGTGGCTGTGCACAGAGTAATGGCTGAGTATTGATGTCTGTGGCCTCTTGCACGTCTGGTGCCTCCCAGCATCTGACGATGCTCCCCGCCGTGCCTGTGTTTCAGCGAGCCCATGGCCTCGGTGCCCCCCGAGTCGGATGTGTACCGGATGCTCCACGACAATCAGAATGAGCCCACACAGCCTCGCCAGTCGGGCTCCTTCAGAGTGCTCCAGGGAATGGTGGACGATGGCTCTGGTGAGCAGCCGCTGACACCTGCTGAAACGTATTGATAGAGGCCACCGCATCAGGCGGGACGGGGAGGACAGCAAACATACTGGGAACAAAAGTTTAAAACTTGGTTTTCATTGGGAGCCAGATGAATTTTTGCTCAGAAGGATAGGATATGGCTGATGCCTCATTTTAAAAAGGAGATTCCAGGACGTGTCCAAGTAGCCACCAAGTGAAGTCACAAAAAGACACCAAAGACAAATTGCATTAATGGTAGTCGAGGGCTAGCTCGGCTTACAGATCATGAGATAGCATTTTAAATGAATGTTGTCAAACTTCTCGGCCTCCCCCCCACACTCTGGAGTATCACCACCATCAAAAACTAAACAACACTCTAAAAACCCTTACTGTGTTTCCATGTTCTGTGCGAAGTATTTTGCATATCGTGTCATGTAAACCTCACAGGAACTTGGGGAGGTGAGCCTATTATTTGCCCTACTTAGCAAATGAGAGGCTGAGGGATGGGCAGGTGGCCTTGTGAAAGGCCACACAGCCAGTGAACCACAGACCTGGGTCTCCAGCCCACTCCCGTCATCTTCAGGGCTCCTGCCCTGACCTATGCTTCTCCATGCCCAAAAGATATAGACTGTCCTTTAAAAGCCACACAAAAATACAAAATGTCCCATTAGGATGGCTACTGTGGAAAACATGGAGAATAACAAGTATTGGTGAGGGTATGGAGAAATGGGAACCCTGTGTGTTACTGATGGGAAGGTAACATGGAGCAACCCTGGGAGAGGATGGCAGCTCCTCGAAAAGTTAAACACAGAATTACCATGTGACCCAGCAACCCCACTCCTACGAATATACCCCAAAACACTTGAAAGCAGGGACTCAAACAGATTCTTTTTTTTTTTTTTTTGAGATGGAGTCTTGCTCTGTTGCCCAGGCTAGAGTGAGTGGCGCGATCTTGGCTCACTGAAACCTCTGCCTCCCGGGTTCGAGCAATTCTCCTGCCTCAGCCTCCCGAGTAGCTGGGATTACAGGCACCCACCACCGCGCCTGGCTAATTTTTGTATTTTTAGTAGAGATGGGGTTTTATCTCTTGGCCAGGCTGGTCTCAAACTCCTGACCTCGTGATCCACCCGCCTCCGCCTCCCAGAGTGCTGGGATTACAGGCGTGAGCCACCACGCCCAGCCTGTATGCCAGCATTTATCTTATTCACAATTGCCCAAAGAGGGAAAACACCCAATGTCCACTGACTGATGAATGGATAAGCAAAATGTAGTATACACATACAATGAAATATTATTCAGTCTTCAAAGGAATTGAATTCTGACACGGTGCACCATGAATGAACTTTGAAAATATTATGTGAAGTGAAAGAAGCCAGACATAAAGAGGCAAATATTGTATGATTCCATTTATTCGAGAGATCCAGAATAGGCAAATCCAAGAGACAAAGTAGAACAGAAGTTACCAGGGGCTCTGAGCAGGAGCGCAGGGAGTTACTGTTTCGTGGGTACAGAGTTTCTGTGAGGCGAACAAATAGTTCTGGAGGCGGATATTGACAGTGCTCGCACAACATTTTGAATGTACCTAATGTCACTGAATTGCACCACTAAACATGGTGAAAATGGTAAATTTTATGTATATTCTGCCACAGTAAAAAATAATAATGCCCTCTGCTCCTTTGAGCGTTTTTGTAACAGTTTCCTCCAACCACAACAACAAAATAAATGTTTTCACTGATTCCATTCTGTAATGCCCTATTTCAGAACAGCGTCCCTTATGATTGCATCAGTCCTGCTCCTTTCGGAATGAGGGTGCAGATGCAACTTAAGGTTAAAGTGCACACTTTAAAATAGAAGCCAGGCACAAGCTGCAGCCAGCTGTTCCCTAGCCATAAATGGAAACGCTTTGTTTTTCAGATGACCGTCCGGCTGGAACGCGGAGTGTGAGAGCTCCGGTGACAAAAGTCCATGGCGGTTCAGGCGGGGCACAGAGGATGCCGCTCTGTGACAAATGTGGGAATGGCATAGTGTAAGTTTCATTTTTAACCCTGGAATTTATGATACAGCTTGGCGACAGTTCATTTCTTCCACTTTAAGACTATAGACTAAAGGCGACTATGAAAACCAAATTTCTATTCATCAACTTGAAACGTTAAGGTCCCCAACATTTAGCACATTGTGGCTGTCACTCCTTAGATATACCTCCAAATTGTCACATCATATGAATCAGCAATTTTGACTCATAATTTCAGATAGAGTCTCATGAAAAAAAGGTGCCCCAAATGTATGTTGAAAAGTCACGTCTAAGAATCACGACCTCACTTTAAACTCCCCCACCCCGTTAATGTATAGTCTTTAGTAAATGCATACATGAACTTTTAGTATACATAGTATCCTCCTTTGTATAAACACAGGGAAACAAATACAGGCAACATGAGGATGTTACTTAAAATACATTATCCTTACCCAGTGTAAGTTACACAAATGTTGAAACAAAATATTGAAAAACTGTCAGCTTCCATTACAAGGGAACTTTTATTTATTTAGAGACAGAGCCTTGCTCTGTCACCCAGACTGGAATGCAGTGGTGCAATCTTGGCTCACTGCAACCTCTGCCTCCCAGGTTCAAGCGATTCTCCTGCCTCAGCCTCCCCAGTAGCTGGGATTACAGGGACCCACCACCACGCCTGGCTAATTTTTGTCTTTTTGGTAGAGAGGGGGTTTCACCAGGTTGGCCAGGCTGGTCTCAAACTCCTGACCTCAGGTGATTCACCCACCTCGGCCTCCCAAAGTGCTGGAATTACAGGTGTGAGCCACCGTGCCCGGCAGGGACCTTATGTTTAAATAGCCACACTTGCTAGTTCAGGATCAAGTCAACCAAGATAATTCTAACATCTCCACGGCATTCGTGCTGTGTGGCCACGTCCCCATTCCCTTATTCCATTCCCCTGCCATGAACTCACACACTGATGTGTCCTCTGTCGGGTTAGCCAGGATACATCCCAAGAGGGCAGTGGGGGATAAGCCTGGTTAGGGCAAAAGGAGGAACGTGAGACCAAAAGGTCAAAGCAGGGCAGGGAGCTCGGAGCAGAGAGGCCCTCAGTAAAATACAATAGTGCCTGACGTTACCAGAAGCAATCATTGTGCCTAAGTTGGAATAAACTGTTCACAGTAGAAGCCAGTCCACCCACCCCAAAGGAATTCCATCTCTGCTCTTTTATCTGTTTTTTTGTTTGTTTGTTTTTTTGTTTTGTTTTGTTTTGTTTTGAGACAGTCTCGCTCTGTTGCCCAGGCTGGAGTGCAGTGGCGCAATCTCGGCTTACTGCAACCTCCGTCTCCTGGGTTCACACCATTCTCCTGCCTCAGCCTCCTGAGTAGCTGGGACTACAGGCGCCTGCCACCACGCCTGGCTAATTTTTTTGGATTTTTTTAGTAGAGATGGGGTTTCACCATGTTAGCCAGGATGGACTTGATCTCCTGACCTTGTGATCCACCTGCCTTGGCCTCCCAAAGTGCTGGGATTACAGGCGTGAGCCACCACGCCCGGCCGTCTTTGATCTGTTTTCTCTTGCTCCATTGAATGGAGGCTGGACCACCAGACGGAAAGCAATCAGACTCTCCATTGGGTAGACAACCATTCGCATCAAAAGCAGAATCTTTTGCAGAGGGGTTGGTCTTGTCTCCATCATGTCTCCCGCTTCAAAGAAATGATGGGGAAAGATCATGAAGTAGGATCCTACAAATTGTCTATAAAGTACTTGTTTGAAAATCTGAAAAATAGTCACACGTCAACATCAGAGAGAAACATGGGATGGTTTATTGTGGATAGCCTAGATCTCCATGACAATTACATACAGCTTCACGGCTGTGCCTGCTTTCACAGCTGGAGGCCATTCTTTCCTGACTGAAATAGAGAACACCTGCCTTCTCTGTTGGGTTCTCTCCTTTGTCTCATATTTTTGCTCTGTGCTTTCTTAACTTGAGCTCGTTTTCTTCCCCAACAGCGGTGCTGTGGTGAAGGCGCGGGATAAGTACCGGCACCCTGAGTGCTTCGTGTGTGCTGACTGCAACCTCAACCTCAAGCAAAAGGGCTACTTCTTCATAGAAGGGGAGCTGTACTGCGAAACCCACGCAAGAGCCCGCACGAAGCCCCCAGAGGGCTATGACACGGTCACCCTGTATCCCAAAGCTTAAGTCTCTGCAGGCGCGGCACGCACGCACGCACCCACGCGCACTTACACAGGAAGACATTCACGGCTTTGGGCAGAAGGATTGTGCAGATTGTCAACTCCAAATCTAAAGTCAAGGCTTTAGACCTTTATCCTATTGTTTATTGAGGAAAAAGAATGGGAGGCAAATGCCTGCTATGTGAACAAAACATACACTTAGCTATGTTTTGCAAGTCTTTTTGTCTTTGGGGCTAGCAATAATGGTATTTAAAGCAATAATTTTTTGTATGTCATACTCCACAATTTACATGTATATTACAGCCATCAAACACATAAACATCAAGATATTTGAAGGAGTCTAATTGTCTTTCCTTGAGAAGTTGATTTTGCAATTGTGGTAACTACCAAATAACAATCTTGTATTCTAACATAATCTGCAGTTGTCTGTATCTGTTTTAACTATTACAGTGCATGTTAGGGAGAAATTCCCGAATTTCTTTAGTTTTGTATTCAAACAAGTATGCCACTGGATGCAACAAACATAATAAATACATAAAAGATTTAAAAAATACCTAATGAAGTGGCATTCATTGAATTCAAATAAAATCAACATTTCAATGAGAGAACCCAATCGTATCTGAACATGTACAGTAACAAATATTTTAAGATAAATGTGGCTTCTTCAGGTTTTATAACTCATTACTCTTTCTTATGAGCGCAGAATTTTTGGTGATAGGAGAAGCGTTGAAATTTGCTAGTTAAAGGTAGTTCAGTCTCTTTCAAATTAAAAGTTTCACTTGCTTCAACAGAGTCTCTTTCAATTTAAATATCTCTTTCAGATCAATATTCAGTCAAATTGAATGTTCAAAGTCCATCACTGCTGTTTCTTAGGCTCAATGGTTCACCACCTCCTCCTCTTCCCAAGATGGCATCTCCAGGAAGAAACAATTGAGAGGACTTCCTAAGGAAGGCAGGGGGTGCTGGTCTCCTGGGGTCCTGCTTGTATCCACTGTTGAAATCCTTGGTTTCACTTGTGATCTGCAGTCTGTTTTCTTGACATAGTCGGGGCCAGGCAATAATCCCACCTCCACTACCACCTCCAAAACTCTCAGCTCAGCTTTCCTGGAGTCATGGATCCTCTGTCTGAGACATGCACTCTGCCTGGCCCTGGCACAGGCAGCCTACCTTGCAGGCTCTGCATGACGTTACCTTGCCTCTCACCCATTGCCATCACCCCATGGCAATGCCCCCTGACTTGCATCTCTCACCTACTTTCCATGTCCCCCACTGGGGACATACAGGAACTTCTGAAACTGTCCCCTCAGATTCAAACCATGGGGAACCAGCAGGGTGGGGACCCTCAGACCCTTTGTCTTGCCACGTTGTGTCACATGGTCATCTCCCCCCCGCCACCCCGCCCCTGCAGCTGCTGCCTTCTGGCCTGGAACAAGTGTTCTCCTCCCATAAGGTCCCAAATGGGACACAAGTTTTATTGCTCTGGGATTCTCCCAAACTTAACTGACTCTGACTCTGACCCTGACCTGTTCAGGATTTTGAGAGGAACCAAAACACGTGCCTGGCCCCTGTAGGCATTTGACATTGCAACTCCTGTGCCAACACATGCATTCACTAACAAAGCTATTAAAAAAATAAAACAGACTTTTGAGATCAAAGAAATGAATGTATCCAAAATACATGTTTGTTCAACAGGCATTTTCAAACATTTTGTTCAGGGAAGGATATAAACTTAAAAGTTTAGAAAGCAAATGAATGGTAACTGACTTTGAAAACCTGAGAAAGTTAAAACTCAAAGTAGCAATGGAGAAAACCATAAACCAACCCAGTTTACTCTCCAGAATCTTAAAAAGGCATGGCAATGGGCAGCACCTGGCATTTCTGGACCTGAGGATGAAGGTGCGACGACCATAAGGAGAGCTGAGTAGAAGCTGTTTCAGAAGCACTTAATCCCTAGAGCAGGGGTCCCCAGCCCCCGCTGTGGCCTGATACCAGTCTGTGGCCTTTTAGCAACCAGGCCACACAGCAGGAGGTGAGCAGCCTCCTGGCGAGCAAAGCTTCATCTGTATTTACAGCCACTCCCCACTGCTCGCATTACCACCTGAGCTCCACCTCCTGTCGGATCAGAGGCAGCACTAGATTCTCAGAGGAGCGTGAACCCCATCGGGAGCTGCACACGCGAGGGATCTAAACTGTGCACTCCTTATGAGAATCGAATGCCTGATGATCTATCACTGTCTCCATCACCCCTAGATGGGACCATCTAGTTGCAGGAAAACAAGCACAGGGCTCCCACTGATTGTACATTATGGTGACTTATATAATTATTTCATTATATATTACAATGTAATCATAATAGAAATAAAATGCACAATAAACGTAATGCACTTGAATCATCCCCAAACCATCCCCCACTGCCCCCATCTGTGGAAAATTCTCTTCCATGAAACTGGTCCCTCCTACCAAAAAGGTTGGGGACCTCTGCCCGACAGGCTCCCCCTGCTAGGTACTATCTGGAAAAGGTAAAACAGAGCATCTCCCAATTGGAAGATGGAAGCACAGTTGATGGTACGTGTACCGTACTGCAAAGAGGGTAAATTAACAATGAAAGATTCAGCCAGGCACAGTGGCTCATGCCTGTAATCCCAGCACTTTGGGAGGCCAAGGTGGGCGGATCATGAGGTCAGGAGTTCAAGACTAGCCTGGCCAAGACGGTGAGGCCCCATCTCTACTAAAAACACAAAAAAATTAGCCAGGCCTGGTGGCGGGCACCTGTAATCCCAGCTACTCGGGAGGCTGAGGCAGAGACTTGCTTGAACCCGGGAGGTGGAGGTTGCAGTGAGCCGAGAGCACGCCACTGCTCTCCAGCCTGGGCGACAGAGGGAGACTCCGTCTCAAAAAAAAGAAAAAAAAAAAAAGAATGAAAGATACATGAGGAAAGTGTACATTAGACATTATATTGTATATGCATCTACATTGTTAGATATTAGACAGCATTTTCCTTAAATTTATATTTTATATATTTTATGTTGTAGAGTACATAATAAACTGCTTAAGTTCAAATGTTTAATAAGAAACTTTTTATAGTAACAAAACGTAGTATGTTCTAATCTGAAATTTGGGAGAGATACGGCTTAAATTTGACAATTTAGACTGTGTAAGGCAGGTCCTAAAATTGCATGCTCATTACTTTGAAGAAAAGTTATTCTTTTGACAATTAAATATCGAAATTTAAACATGTAGAGGAATTACATACAGAATTAAATAGAAATGAATACTAAGTGAAAAGTATTTTTTAATATATAAGGTACATAATTAAAACAGCAATGTCGAAATGGAAAAAAAAAACTCTAAAAATGCACACAAATGCAAAAGCAATCTTTCCCCCATGCTAGCATTTTGTTTTGCAATAATGAATTCACTCCAGGAATCCTATATAGAAATTCATGCCATGAAAAATAATGCCAACCAGTTTTGATTTAGCTCACAGAAAAACATTTTCTTAGAAAACAGACTAGCCACTGTGCTTAGATTTATACGCTTATGAAAGCTAAAAATGATTAAGAATTGGGTGCCTATGAACTTTCGATTCATTATTAACTAAATTGCTATATTTTCCAGAGTAAACATAATATAGAGCTACTCCACTGTCTGACAATAGGGAGACTGATTGAATGAAAACAATTCTAGTTATTGCATATTTTTGCACCTGTGTAAGCAGCATAAAGTAAAGCTTAATGGTTAATGTGAGCCACAAACAGTTTACCCATCTCTAGAGATGATAAAGCTTGCCAATTGCCCAGCATGGGAACACTCCAAGCTAAGTAGAATGGAGCTTTACATTTCCTCTATCAACAATTTTAGTTGCAAAAGTTTGCCAAGTTGTCCTTTGAACAGATCTGATTTCTGTCCTAAGAAAAACTCCTACTTGTAACCATTACTCTCTATTATTGTGTCGTGGTGACCTAATGTTCTTTTTAAAATTTATGCTGTTCCAGTTGTATCTTAAGCATAAAAAAAGAAAACTGAAGAAAGAATGAAGGCATTCAGATAATTCAAGTAAATAAACCATTTGCCTGATCTATATGATTATTTCAAGATAATTCTCTCAGGTGTCTATTCATTTTGGAGAGCACTCAATAAATATTTATTGAGCACCTATGAAGTAAAAGATGTTGAAGGCTACACAAAACAAAATAGACTTTTAAATATTTATCTATATTCACAAATTGACTTTTTTTTTTTTTTTTTGAGATGGAATTTCGCTCTTGTCTCCCTGGCTGGAGTGCAATGGCATGATCTCACCTCACTGCAACCTCAGCCTCCCGAGTAGCTGGGATTATAGGCATGTGCCACCACACCTGGCTAATTTTTGTATTTTTAGTAGAGACGGGGTTTCACCATGTTGGCCAGCCTGGTTTCAAACTCCTGACCTCAGGTGATCTTCCCACCTTGGCCTCCTAAAGTGCTGGGATTACAGGCATGAACCACTACACCTGGCACCTTTTTGTTTGTTTGTTTGAGACAGAGTCTCACTCTGTCATCCAGGCTGGAGTGCAGTGGTATGATCTCATCTCACTGCAAACTCTGTCTCTTGGTGAGATCTCAGCTCCCTGCAACCTCTGCCTGTTGGGCTCATGCAATTCTCCTGTCTCAGCCTCCTGAGCAGCTGGGACTACAGGCATGTGCCACCAAGCCCAGCTAATTTTTGTATTTTTAGCAGAGATGGTTGTTTCACCATGCTGGCCAGGCTGGTCTCAAACCCCTGACCTCAGGTGATCCACCTCCTTCAGCCTTCCAAAGTGCTGGGATTACAGGCGTGAGCCACCGCGCCTGGCCTACAAATTGACCTTTTAAAGCTAATTCGAATGTTATGTGTGATTGATTTGAAAACAAAGTACCTATAAGAAGTGGTTATCTCATTGAAATTACTTTCTTTCAGAGTTCTCAGTAATATTATCAATCATTCATTCATTAAAAAACAACAACAACAAACAAACAAACAAAAAACATAAAATTAGGCCAGGCATGGTGGCTTACGCCTGTAATCCCAGCACTTTGGGAGGCCGAGGCGGGCAGATCACGAGGTCAGGAGATGGAGACCATCCTGGCTAACACGGTGAAACCCCGTCTCTATTAAAAATACAAAAAAATTAGCCGGGCGTGGTGGCGGGCACCTGTAGTCCCAGCTACTCGGGAGGCTGAGGCAGGAGAACAGCGTGAACCCGGGAGGCAGAGCTTGCAGTGAGCCAAGATCGCACCACTGCACTCCAGACTGGGCGGCAGAGCAAGACTCCGTCTCAAAAAAATAAATAAATAAATAAATAAACTCACAAAATTAGATATTAACGTTAGCTTTTTAAATACCTGAAAACTTTGTCTAAGTATGCAGAGAATGTCCAAGAAATGTCACCATGTCATAATTTATGAAAACCCAAAGCACAATTCCATTATCCAAATTATTCAAAAAATAATACAATATCGAAAATCTAGTTGCTACTACATCGTTAAGTATCGCAACTGCATAAATAGATTTTAAATTACGATTATATTAAATATCAAATGTTTACTTTAGGATGAAAATTACTCCATTCATGTATTTCTTTGATTATTCATCTTGTGAAATAGCATACACAGGTTATCCATTTCTGCACCAAGAGCAAAATTATGTTGTAAGTTCGAGAACTACCTCTCAGGAGGCCAAATTCCTATTCCACCTCATTCTCTGAGGTATATGAGCTGAAAAGCACAAGTGTGTGTGACCAGCGGGTACACGCACCAAGGTGGGCACATATCTGTGGTCCATTCAAGCACTGAGGATATGTAACAGTGTCACATGCAGGAGCCTGCACTGTGTGCAATTATGCCCCAGGCACCACTTCCTTCCGTGTTGCTCAGCCCACCTCTTCTTACATCTGGGGCCCCAGTGACTGCTCTCTGAGTTCCCCAAGCTCCCAGCCATCCCCCTTCTAGAGCACTGCTTCATCCTGCAGACCTTTTTATTCCTCCTCATGAATATACTTGATCCTGATGGCAATTCCTCCGATTAATGCTTGCTCTGCCAGCTAATCCAATAGACTAAAGCATGCTAATAAGTACTAATAATTTTCTTTTTTTTTTTTGAGATGGAGTCTCGCTCTGTCACCCAGGCTGGAGTGCAGTGGCTCGATCTCTGCTCACCGCAACCTCTGCCTCCCTGGTTCAAGTGATTCTCCTGCCTCAGCCTCCCGAGTAGCTGGGATTACAGGCAAGCACCACTACGCACAGCTAATTTGTGTATTTTTAGTAGAGACGGGGTTTCACCATGTTGGTCAGATTGGTCTCGAACTCCTGACCTCAGCTGATCCACCCACCTCGGCCTCCCACAGTGCTGGGATTACAGGCATGAACCACCGCACTCGGCCTAATAATTTTCTATTGCTCTCATTTATGTCAGATACTTGTATTTTGTTCCAGAGACAGTCCTTTCATGGAGAAGAATGTCTTCAATGGTAGGAATTCTAGATAATTAGTTGGGTGGTGGCAAGCCATTAGGTGGCTCTCAAATGACCTCATTATTATGAACAGGAACACAATTAATCACAGGTTCAATACGCAATTCAGCTATTTGACTTTACTCTGTTTAACCTTCCAGATGACACCAGAAATTGATATCCTTTTCTGAATAATGCAAGTTATTTCAACACACGGAAGACTAGAAAGCATGTGGTAATACACGTGTATAAATGTGTCATCCCAGGTGGAAACACTCCAAAGGTACGTCCTCATGATGGCTTGGTAACAATAGCATGTTATAATGTGTGCACTCCAGTGTATACTCATAATGTTCACAGCTATCAAGAAGTGCAGCTTTGGAACTCAGCACAGCAACTGGCACCTCACTCCGGTTAACAACAGTCAATTGCTATGGATCACACCTGAAGATTCAAGCTGGCTCATCCATTATAACGTAGTTAGGACAGGTTTTGAGAGTTATTTGATCAAATAACAATTCAATTCCATTTTTTAAAACTTTTTATTAAAACATGACATACATGCAGAAAAGCGCACACACACTGAGTATGCTTGCAGCACAGCGCATTTACTCACGAAGTGAATAAACCCCTGTAACTGCCAAGTGTTGAAGAAATAGAAGACAGCTAGCTCTCTAACCCCCTTCCTTCCTCTCCCTTTTATTAACATCCCATCATCTCCAAAGTTTTCCACTATCCTAACTTCTAACACCATAAACTAGCATTGCCCGGTTTTGAACTTTATATTTTTAATAAATATTTATATTTTTATAAATATTCTTAATAAATATTTATATTTTTATAAATATTTTTAATAAATATTTATATTTTTATAAATATTTTAAATAAATATTTATATTTTTATAAATATTTTTAAATAATATTTATATTTTTATAAATATTTTTTAATAATATTTATATTTTTATAAATATTTTTAATAAATATTTATATTTTTATAAATATTTTTAATAAATATTTATATTTTTAAAAATATTTTTAATAAATATTTATATTTTTAAAAATATTTTTAATAAATATTTATATTTTTATAAATATTTTTAATAAATATTTATATTTTTATATTTAAATATTTACTTTATATAAATATTTTTTATATTTTTATATTTAAATATTTATATTTATTCTGTGACAGTTCCTTACACACACAGTTACGCTTTCCATTGCTCTTCATTCCTTTCTGCATGTCTACATTTCCATCCTCCTTTAAAACTCCCTTTAGTAGCTTTTTTTTTTGAGACGGACCTCCAGGCTGGAGTGCAGTGGCGCAATCTTGGCTCACTGCAAACTCCGCCTCCCGGGTTCACGCCATTCTCCTGCCTCGGCCTGCCGAGTAGCTGGGACTACAGGCGCCCGCCACCACGCCCGGCTAATTTTTTGTATTTTTAGTAGAGACGGGGTTTCACCGTGTTAGCCAGGATGGTCTCGATCTCCTGACCTCGTGACCCGCCCGCCTCGGCCTCCCAAAGTGCTGGGATTACAGGCGTGAGCCACTGTGCCTGGTAACTTTAGTTGTTCTTTAGTGCAGACCTGCAGGTCACAGACCTTCTCTATTCTATTTCTGAAAAATGTTCATTTCAGTTTCATTCGTGTAGAATATTGAAATCAGTAAAGCATACTAGGTTTACAATTTATTTTTCTTTGTGTTCTCTTATTGTTCTAAAATATACATAACATGAAATTTACCATTTTTAAGTATATGATTCAATGGCATTAATGACATTCATGATGTTGTGCAACCATCACCAATATCCATTTCCAGAACTTTTTCATCATCCCCAAACAGAAACTCTGTGCCCATTAAACAATAACTCCCCAGTCCCCTCTACTTTCAGTCCCTGGTAATCTCTATTGTACACTATGACTGTGACCATGCCTACTTGAGTACCTCGTATAAGTGGAATCGAACAGTATTTGTCCTTTTGTGTCTGCTTTCTTTCACTTAGCAGAGTGTTTTCAAGTTTTATCTATGTTACAGCATGTGTCAGAATTTCACTCCTTTTTAAGGTTGAATAGTATTTCATTATATATATATATATATGCCGTATGTTTTAATACATTAATTCATCGATGGAATTTTAGCTTTTTTCCCAAGTTCTAATCATTTCGAACACTGGTGTGCACACTAGTTATTTTAGCATCTTGACTTTCAAAGATTGTAATACTAATGATGACTAAATTGTCACCAAAGATTGTAAAAAAAATGCAAATATAATGATCCTTTGCATTTTGCACACACGTCACAATTTCAACTTCACAATCTATGGATGGAGCTGCTGTTTGGGGAATATAAAGACAAAAATTCCACCAACTGAACTTAGTTTTAAGGAAACCCGTTGTTGGGAGAGGAGTTCTACAGCCAAAGATTTACCTATGAATCACCACGTATGGAAAATTACTTTTCCAAAGAAGAACCAGACAAGTAGATGACCTCCTGATGTCACATTTCCCCTAATTCCTAAGTATTCTGTGAGGGAGAGCGTGTGTTCACGCCGCCAATGTGTCGAGATCAATGAGAGGTGCTCAATGAGGAAAGAACACTTGGTGGAATGTGGGTTGCCAATTACAAATCTCTGGATAAAATAGAAAATGTGACCATGTCTCCACTTGAAACGCCTAGTTAGTCAACAGATCGGGGCAGGGTAGAAAGACGAGTGTAATTATTTCAGTCTACTAGAAGAGCAAGAAAAAATGCCTTGGGGTCTATATTTATGCTTAGTAACTACTAAAACTAAAATGAATTAGTGTTTATCAGGCAAAGAAAACCAAAAAATCGGGAATTACACTCCATAACTGCCACAGTGGGTTTCTTCTTCATTTTTTATCAATATAATGTAAGCAAAATAATTGGAGAAATAAAAAGAAATGAATTTATTATAAAATAATGTATATTTTAATATTTATGTATGTCAGCATAGCTATAATAGAAGATAATAGGAATTAATCATTGTTAATGCAGTAGCTATAAATGCAGACTAAGGTGAGTGCATTATATTGGCCCCTCAGACACCTAAGAAGTGTTGCTTTTGGTGACTTCATTACATTTAGAAAAGTTGTGAACAAACCAAGTTTGTTCAAACAATCTATTTACGTAGCAGTTGAAGTCATAACACCTTCTATTTATATTAAACATTACAAAATCATTTTGCATTTTGCAAGCAAAATAGACTAGTTTTTATAATCATGTAGCTATAAACAGGTTTTTCACCTACATGAATATCTGGCAAGACCATTGAATGTGCAAGCAATGCAGGAGAATTCTTTTTTTTTTTTTTTTTTGAGACATGGTCTCATTCTGTCACTCAGGCTGGAGTGCAGGGGCACAATCACAGCTCACTGTGCAGCCTCAACCTCATAGGCTCAACTGATCCTCTCGCCTCAGCCTCCCGTGTAGCTGGGACTACAGGCATGTGCCACTATGCCTGGCTAATGTTTTTATTTTGTTGTAGAGATAAAGCCTTGCTATGTTGCCAGGGCTGGTCCCAAGGAATCCTCCCACTTCAGCCTTCCAAAGTGCTGGGATTACAGTCATGAGCCACCGCATCCGGTCAATACAGGAGAATTCCTCAATATGCAGGACTGTTTGGCACATTACAGATCGTTTCATATCCCTGGTCCGATTGCACTAAATCCCAATAGACTTCCCACCCCTGTAACAGCCATAACATAGAGGCAAATAATCCTCTGAAGTGTATTGCCGTCACTGAGAACTGCTTGTCCTTGAAGGTGATTAGATGGAATTTTTCTAGATAAGGAAGTGATCTGATGATGGCTCCTCAGGGCAATAGTAAGGGGTTAAGGGAAGAAGACCAGGGCACACATGTATGAAAATGTAATTTGTATGCTTCCACAAGTGGTAGGGACCTAGGCCAACCATATACCTGAAACCCAAAGATGGCAAGACCCTGAATAAGGATGTCTTTGTAGTTATTTAAGAATTCCATTTCCAGGTTTGCCACAGAGTGAGTGAGCCAAACTTGGAAATGGAATTCCTGGAAATAACTAAAAATATTAATTGTGGAGCCACTTGACTTTAAATTGTCCTTGATCCTGGGCAAGAAACACTGAAAGCAGCAGACACAATGTCTGAAGATTGGCACAGAGCCCTTTACCCAGTCACCTGGATGTGTAAGCCTGAGTTTTGTTTAGACATGAACCTAAAAGTTTCCCCTTACTTGTCGTTTTGCACCTAGATTGGGAACTGCATATGGATCTCTTGTTAAGCTAAGAAAAGTGAAGAAAAGCCTAAAACTACAGCATGTCACTGTGTTTGATAAAGCATGGTGGTCTGTCTCAAAAAATGTTATTTTGAGAATTCCTAGTCTTGTGTTCCTTTACAAGGAACAGAAAACAGATAGGCAGGCTGGAAAGCTGGACAACAGATTTAGCAGAACTTCTAATCATTTTAGGTGGAAAACGCATTTGTGGATGGGTGAATTATTTGGGTCCAGAAGTTAACATTATTGGGTGACATCAACACAAATGGCAGAGTAAGGACCTCTAAAAATTCTCTTCTCCATAGAAGTGACTAGAACAAAAGCACAATTGTCGGAATCAACTTTTTCACACATCTGGAAATTAACCCAAGTCTTGCAATAATCCAGGGAGCATTCAATTAATAAAAACGGCAGAATCTTGGTAAGAACAGTGAGCTCTGAGTGTTTTGTTAGGTTGGTGCAAACATAATTGCAGTTTTCTCATTGTTGGGATTTGCTATTTGATGTTGGAATACATTCTTAAATAAATGTGGTTATGTGATACATCATTTTAATGGGCATTTCTCACTTTATGCTTTTTTGCTACTGACTTATTACTTGCTATCTATTTTAGACTATGGAAATGATGTTAGACAAAAAGCAAATTCAAGCAATTTTTTTAATTCAAGTTCAAAATGGGTCATAAAGGAGCAGAGACAACTCACAACATCAACAATGCATTTGGCCCAGGAACAATGCAGTGGTGGTTCAAGAAGTTTTGTAAAGGAGACGAGAGCTTCGAAGAGGAGGAGCATAGTGGCAGGCTATCAGAAGGTGACAACAATCAATTAAGACCAATCATCAAAGCTGATCCTCTTACCTACACGAGAAGTCACCAAATAACTCAACGTTGACCATTCTACGGTCTTTCAGCATTTGAAGCAAATTAGAAAGCAAAAAAGAAATGTTTCTAATCTAGTTATAATGACTTAAAATTCACAGTCCAAAACTGTGATTACTTTTGTACCAACCTATTAAGTTCCCCAGTCCTATTTCCTGAGCCCCAGCTCCATGATAGCTTTGAAAACCAAAAGTCCTCATTCGTTATTAAAACCAGTAGCCTACTTTGACAAACTCCACATGGAATAAACTCAAAGAGATCCACACTTAGACACATCATAATCAAACTGTTAAAAGCCAAAGACAAAAGACAGAATCTTGAAAGATCAAGAGAGAAGCAACTCATAATGTACAAAGGATCCTGAATGAGAGTAAGAGCTGATTTCCCATCAAAAACCATGGCGGCAGAGGCAATGGGATAATGTATTCAAAATGCTGAAAGAAAAGGATTGCAAACTTAGGAGTCTATAACCAACAAGCTATCCTCTAGAAATGAAAGTTAAATTAAGACATTCCCAGATAAACAAAAACCAAGAGAATTTGTTGCTAATAGATCTGTCTTGCAAGAAATACTAAAGAGTATGCATCCAGTTGAAATAAAGACACTGGACAGTGACTCAAATCCACATTATTAAATAAAACAGCACTGGTAAAGGTACACATAAGTAAATATAAAAAAGAGTGTAAATATATATCCATATAAACACATATATATACACACACATATATATATCTATAGTAACCCATTTCTTCTCCTGTGTGACTTAAAAGACAACCACATAAATAGATAATTATAGACTGGGCGTGGTGGCTCAAGCTTGTAGTCCCAGCATTTTGGGAGGCTGAGGTGGGAGGATCACTTGATGCCAGGAGTTTGTAACCAAACTCAATGACATAGTGAGACCCCTGTCCACAAAAAAAAAAAAAAATTAATTAGCCAGGCATGATGGCATCTTCTTGTTTCCTAGCTACTTGGGAGGCTGAGGTGGGAGTATTGCTTGAGCTCAAGAGTCAAGGTTGCAGTGAGCTAGGATTGTGCCACTGCACTCCAGCCTGGGCAACAGAACAAGGCCTTGCCCTCTTAATTTGTCCTTTTAAAAAAAGAAATATAAATAAAATATATATAATATAAATAAAATAAATCTACATTTATATGTGTGTGTGTATATACACACACACATATATAAATATAAACACACACATATAAATGTAGATTTATTACATGTATCTGCACACACATATATACAAATGTAGATTCATATTATATATATTTAAGGCCAGGTGTAGTGGCTCACATCTATAATTCTAGCACTTTGGGAGGCCAAGGTGGGCAGATAAGCTGAGCTCAGGAGTTCGAGACCAGCCTAGGTAAAATGGTGAAACCCTGTCTCCACTAAAAATACAAAAAATGATCTGGGTGCGGTGGTGCATGCCTGTAATCCCAGCTACTCAAAAGGCTGAGGCACAAGAATCACTTGAGCCCAGGAGGCAGAGGTTGCAGTGAGCCGAGATTGTGCCACTACACTCCAGCCTGGGTGACAGAGCAAGACTCTGTCTCAAAAAAAAAAGAATTAAATTAAATTAAATTTTTAAAATAAAAAATATATATTATTATATATAAAATAATCTACATTGTAGATGAAATAAATCTTCTATATATAAAATAAATCTATATTGATGGTCACACAAACATAGATGTAGATGTAATTACATAGAAGCGATTTATATAACAATAACAAATAGATGTAATTTGTATAACAATAATAGCATAAAGGAGGTTGAAGAGAACAAAACTATATTGAAGCAAAATTTTGTAGATTATCGAAATTGTTATTAATATGAACTACATTATTATAAATTAAGATGTTAATTATAATCCTCAGGGCAACTACTAAGGGAAAAGATAGATAGATACTTACATACATACATACGTACATGACTTCCCCAAATTTCCCAAATGTATCTCTCAAGGGAATTAAAATGGTACACCAGAACATATGTATAAAAAACACTATTTAACACAAAATAAGGCAGTAATGAAAGGAACAAAAAATTAAAAAGGCATAAGATATAGAAAAAGAGCAAATAACAGAACTAAATCCAACTTTATCAAATATTATATTAAATGTAAATGTTTTAAACACTTCAATTAAAAGGCAGAGATTGGCACAATGGATTTATATAACATGATTCAGCTATTTGCTGCCTGTAGGAGACACATTTTAGATTTAAAGACACTAATAAATTGAAAGAAAAAGATGTACCATGCAATGGTAACCAAAAGAGAGCTGGAGGGTTATAATAATACCAGACAAAACAAGTGTTTAGAAAAAAAAAAGTTACTAAAGACAAAAAAAAAAGACATTTTAATGATAAAAGAGTAAATACATCAAAAAGATATAACAATTATAAACATATTGCACCTAACAACAGAGCCCCAAAATAAGTGAAACAAAAACTGACAGACTTGAAGGAAGACAATTCAACAATTATACTTTAAGACTTCAGTACTCCACTTTCAATAATGCAGTGAACAACTAAAGAGATCAACGTGGAAATAGAGAACTTGACCAACTCTACATATCAGCTAGACCCAAAAGACAACTATAGAAAATACCACCCAACAGGCCAGGCATGGTAGCTCATGCCTGTAATCCCAGCACTTTGGGAGGCCAAGGCAGGTAGATTACAAGGTCAAGAGGTTGAGACCATCCTAGCCAACACAGTGAAACCCCATCTCTACTAAAAATACAAAAAAAAATTAGCTAGGCATGGTGGCGTGTGCCTGTAGTCCCAGCTACTCGAGAGGCTGAGGCAGGAGAATCACTTGAACCAGAAGGTGGAGGTTGCAGTGAGCAGAGATCGGGCCACTGCACTCCAGCCTGGCAACAGAGCAAGACTCCATATCAAAAAAACAAAAAAAAATAAGAAAATACCACCCAACAATGACAGAAAACACATTCTTCTCAAGGGCATATGGAATATTCTTCAGAATAGACCATATATTAAACCATGAAATAATATCAATATATTTTTTAAAAAACTGAAATCATATGAGGTATGTTCTACAACCGACCACAATGGAATAAAATTATAAGAACCAAAGGAAATACGGGAAAGTCACAAATATGTGGAAATCAAGCAACACTCTTCTAAAATGGTTATCCACAGTTCAAAGAAGAAATCACAAGGGGAAATAGAAAATTATTTAAGGTGGATGAAAATAAAACACAACATTCTGAAACTTAAGGGACGCAGCAAAAGCAAAGTTTAAAAAAATAACTTTTAGCTATAAATGCCTACATTAAAAAGAAGAAAGATCTCAAGTCAATAGCTTAATTTTCTGTCTTAAGAAACTAGTAAAAAAAGAGCAAACTAAACCCAAACAAGCAGATGCAGGGAAATAATAAAGATAAGAGAGAAAATAAATAAAAATAGATAATAGAAAAACTGTGGGGAAAAAAAAAAAAAAGCTGGTTCTTTTAAAAGATCAGGCCAGGGACCGGGCGCAGTGGCTCACGCCTGTAATCCCAGCACTTTGGGAGGCTGATGCAGGCGGATCACGAGGTCAGGAGATCAAGACCATCCTGGCTAACACGGTGAAACCCCGTCTCTACTAAAAATACAAAAAAAATTAGCCGGGCGTGGTGGCGGGCGCCTGTAGCCCCAGCTACTCGGGAGGCTGAGGCAGGAGAATGGCGTGAACCCGGGAGGCGGAGCTTGCAGTGAGCCGAGATCATGCCACCGCACTCCAGCCTGGGCGACAGAGCAAGACTCCATCTCAAAAAAAAAAAAAAGATCAGGCCATTGCAGGTGTGAGCGGTGGCTCAAAGTAATCCCAGCACTTTGGGAGCCTGATGTGGGCAGATCATTGAGGTCAAGACTTTGAAACCAGTCTGGGCAACATGGTGAAACCCTGTCTCTACTAAAAATACAAAAAAATAGCTAAGCATGGTGGCGCATGCCTGCAGTCCTAACAACTTGGGAGACTGAGTCAGGAGAATCATTTGAACCCAGGAGAGGAAGGTTGCAGTGAGCCGATGTCATGCCACTGCACTCCAGCCTGGGCAACAGAGCAAGACTCTGTCTCAGAAAATTAATTAATTAATTAAAATAATTTTAAAAATCAATAAAATAGGTAAACCTTTAGCTAGACTAATGAAGAAGATAAAACGAGAGAAAACTCAAATTTCCAAAATCAAATATGAAACAGGGGACATTGTTACCAATCTTACAGAAATAGAAAAAAAATGTAAGGAAAACCTTATGAAACAAAATGTGTGTACATCAAAAAATTAGCTAAGTTGGACAAATACCCAGAAAAACACAAATTACCAAAGCTGACTCAAAAGGCAATACAAAATCTGAATAGACCTGTAAGTAATGAGATTGAAGTAGTAATCAAAAATTTCCCAAGAAGCAAAGCCCAAGACTGATTAATTCTACCAATTGTTTAAGGAATAACTAAGAGCTTCATAAACTTTTGTGTACAATATAAGAAGGATCACTTCTTCACTCATTCTACAAGAACAGTATAACCCTGATACTAAAATCAAGACAAGAGTACCGTATGGAAACTACCAAATCCAGCAATAGATTAAGGATTATACATGATAACCAAGTGCAGTTTATCCCAGGGTTACAAGGTTGTTTCAATACATGAGAATTAATCAATGTAATATAACATATTAATAGAATCAAATACAAAAACCACATAACATCTCAGTAGACACAGAGAATTTGATAAAATCCACCACTCTTTCCTATTAAAAGCAAAAAAAACAAAAAAAACACACTCAACAAAATAGGAATACCAGTGTACTTCCTCAAGCTGATGAAGGGCATCTACAAAAATCCCACAACTAACAAAAAACTTAATGATGAAAGACTGAAAGCTTTCCCTTTAAGATCAGGAACAAGACAGAGATATCTGCTCTCACCAATCCTATCCAAAATTGTACTTGAAGTTCTACCCAGGGCAATTAGGTAAAAAAGAAATAAGCCCGAGCGCAGTAGCTCACACCTGTAATCCCAGCACTTTGGGAGGCCAAGGTAGGCAAATCACCTTAGGTCAGGAGATCGAGACCAGCCTGGCCAACATGGTGAAACCCTGTCTCTACTAAAAATACAAAAATTAGCCAGGCATGGTGGTGCATGCCTGTAAACCCAGCTACTAGTGAAGCTGAGGCAGGAGAATCGCTTGAATGCGGGAGGTGGAGGTTGCAGTGAGCCAAGATTGTGCTATTGCACTCCAGCCTGGGTGACAAGAGTGAAACTCCATCTCAAAAAATAAATAAATAAATAAACAATAAATAAATAAATAAAAGGCATCCATATGGGAATGGAGAAAGTAAAAAGATCTCTACTTACAAATGACAGAATCATGTATATAGAATATCCTAAAGAATTCACATTAAAAGAACACAACTGGCCAGGCACAGTAGCTCATGCCTGTAATCACAGCACTTTGGGAGGCCGAGGCAGGCGGATCACTTGAGGTTAGGAGTTCGAGACCAGCCTGACCAACATGGTGAAACCCTGTCTCTACTAAAAATAGAAAATTAGCTAGGCATGGTGGCACACACCTGTAATCCCAGCTACTTAGGAGGCTGAGGCAGGAGAATCACTTGAACCCAGGAGGTGGAGGTTGCAGTGAGCCAATATTGCGCCACTGTACTCCAGCCTGGGCAACCGGAGCAAAACTCCATCTCAAAAAAAAACAAAACAAAACACACACACACACACACAACTTATTAGAGCTAATAAATGAATTCAACAAGGCTGTAGAATACACTATCAACATACAAAAAGTCACTTCATAATGAGTAATCTGATATTGAAATTAAGAAATTGGCTTTATGTACAAAGTAACAAGAATAAAATACTTAGGACTAAATTTAAAAAAGAAATGCAATACTTGTACACTAAAACTACAAATCATCATTGAAAGAAATTAGTGAAGACTTAAATAAATGAAAAGACACACTGTATTCATGTATTACAAGACTTACTATTGTTAGGGTGGCTGTACTCCTAATTTGAGGCACAGATTCAATGGAGTCTCTCTCAAAATTCCAGCTGCCATTTTTGCAGAAATTGACAAGATGACCCTAAAATTCATATGGAAATGCAAGGGATCTAGTAAGAGCCACAACAATCTGGAAAGAGAAGAACAAAATCGGGGATTCATACTTCTAGATTTTAAAACTTACTATGGTAATCAAGACCACCTGGAATTGGCGTAAGGATAAACATATAAATCAATGGAATAGAATACACTCAGAATAAACCCATATATCAACGGTCAGTTTTAGACAAGGATGCCAAGACAATCCAATGTGGGAAAGAATAGTCTTTCCAACAAATGGTTATGTGACAACTGAATATCCATATACAAAGGAATAAATTTGGACTCCTATCTCATACAACAAACAAAAATTGACTCAGAAGGGATTAGAGACCTAAATACAAGAGCTTAAACAATAAAATTCCTAGAAGAAAATACAGACGTAAATCTTCATTTCCTTAGATTAGGCAATGGTTTCTTAGATATGAAACTAAAAGCACAAGCAAAGAAAATAGTAGATAAATCTGACTTTATGAAAATGTAAAACTTAAATGTGCTTCAATGAACACTGTCAAGAAAGTAAAAAGATAACCCACAGCATGGGAGAAAATATTGCAGTCCTATATCTGCTAAGGGTCTGGTATCCAGAATTTTAAAACTCTTACAATTTAACAATAAATAACCCAATTTAAAAACAGGCAAAGATTTGAAAATACATTTGTCCAAAGAAGATATACAATTGGCCAATAACCACATGAAAAGATGCTCAACACTATTAGTGATTAGGAAAATACAAATCAAAATCACAATGAGATACTACTTCTCACTCGTTAGGATGGCTATAATTAAAAAGATAATAACAAAAGTTTTCAAGAACGTAGAGAACAAGGAACCCTCACATATTACTGGTAGAAATGTAAAATGGTATACCTGCTTTGGAAAATAGTTTTGCAGTTCCTTAAAATGTTAAACATTGAGTCACTTATATGATCCAATTTTTCATGTCTAGTATATAATAAAGAAAAATGAAAACATATGTCCACACTTGCACACAAATGTTCACAACAGCACGATTCATAATATCCAAACAGTGGAAATAACATTAAGGTCCACTAACTGATGAATGGATAAACAAAATGTGGCCAATCCATACAGCGGAATATGATTCAGCCATAAAAAGGAACGAAGTACTGATAGATACTACCACATGGATGAACCCTGAAAATAGTATGTTAGATTAAAGAATCCAGACACAAAGGCCATATGTTGCATAGCTTCATTCATAGGGAATGTCTAGAATAGGCAAATCCATAGACACTGAAACTAGGTTAGTGGTTGCCCGGGGCTGGGGGGGGAAGGTAGAGTGGGGAGTGGCTGCTAAAGGGTACAGGTTTTGGGGGGTAGTGATGAAAACGTTCTGGAATTAGACAGTTGTGATGCTCATACAACCTTATGAATATACTAAAAACCACTACATTACATACCATTAAAAGCTGAATTTTATAGTATGCAAATCGTATCTCAGTAAAATCAGCCAGTCCACGTATTTTATGGTTCCATTAATATCAAGCGTCCAGAATAGGCAAATCTGCAGAGACAGAAAATAAATTAATGATTGCCTAGAGCTGGGGGTTTGGGGTGAAATGGGGAATGATAAGTAATGGGTGCAGGGTTTTTTTTGGGATGACGAAAACATTCTCAAGCTGTTTTGTTGTAAGATTGTTCCAAAATCTGTGAATATACTATGAACCATTGAATTACACTTTAAATGGATGAAGTATATCTCATTAAAGCTCTTATTTTTAAAAAGAACACTAATATAAATATGTATGTGTCACTAATCTGTTAAGTATATACATTCCTAAGAACAGAAATGTTTAGGGTCAAATGAAACAACATGGTTAGAAATATTCTTTCTTATTTAGATGTTTTATAAATCCCTTTTCTGGAAATCATTGCTGATATAATATCAATAGCAAACACACAGCTCTTATTATATACTAAGCACTGTTCTAAATGCTTTACATGCATGAACTCATTCACTCTTCACAGCAGCCCTGTGAGGTAGCCACTCTTTGTCTTCCTATTTTACAGATGAGGAAACTGAGACACAGAGGTTATTCAGTTTCTCCTGCAGTAAATGGAGCCAGAATTTGAATCTAGGCAGTCTGGTTTTAGAATCCAGGCTCTTTGCTTTTCACTTAGGATAATCATAAGGTTTTCATGGAACCGCAAACCTCTCAGTAAGCTTTGTCAAAATTATCTCCTGGATTCCGTTTCAATATAACTTACTTCAGGTATTAGAGCCTAATGGTTACAAAAATGAGCTTTGGACTCAGGCAGAGGTGACATGAATCCCAGCTCTCTACCTTTCAGCTGTAAGAAACAGGGAAATCACAAAATCTCTCCAGACCTCAATTTCAACAACCCATAAGATTAGGATAATCCTACTTTACAGGGTTGTCGTAAGAATTAAGATAATTCATACCAAAATATCAAACACATCACCTATTAAGTAAAGTGTAAGTAATCCCTTAAGAAACTATTATTATATATAATTTTCACTATTCAATCCCAGATCCAAAATGATGTTCTTCTTTCTTCCCATTATTCTTTGGCACCAAAATCAAGGGTCAACTAAATGAGCACAACTATATCAAGCTGCAACGTTCACAGAACTGGATTCCTATTCCTGCAGATCCCAAGAGAGCTGATATTTCACACTGAAACTGATCAGGTTCATGGAGCTCACTGGAGCTTTTCTTCATCTGAGGAGGGCAGTTTTAAAAGCCTGATCTCACATGAAACCCAGCTCCACCAAAGACTCACTGACACTATCTGTTATATCCAATGGTAATTTCAAGGCAATTCTTAATTCTTTAAGGATTTAGAAGACTAACAGAATTAAAGTCGATTCGGAGTAAGATTTCCAGCTACTGACACATTATTTCTAATCCTTACAACTTTGCCAAATAAATATTTTACAGATGAGGGAAAGTTTCAGAGAGTTGGATTTTTGTACAGGGCCAAACAAGTAGAAGGAAAAAAGCATGTAAACTCACCAATATTCACTAGTAATAAGTAACATGGTTTGGAAATCTTTACACCTATGAAATTTAAACATTATTAAAATTCCTCCTCTCTATTGTATGGTTTTATTTTTATCACTGATAAGTTATAGTCCATGTTTGTTCTCTTTAGAATAAAAATCATTTCTTCCATGAGTGCTAGCAAAAGCAGTGTGGAATAATAAAAATACTAAGTAATACTGTCACTAAGAAGGTTGTCATGGAGAGAGCTCTGGATAAGGACTTGAAATGCAGGCGCAGCTCGGCCATCTGCAGAATGAGGAGGGGGGACAGGATGATCTCTGAGGCCTCTAATACTCAAATCATCAATGATCTGTTTTTTGACATTGTCTTCACCTGTGTCAACTAGGCTGGCCATTCCATTTAGTGAGGGCACCCTGTCAATGTGGCCAGGTTCTTGGTGCAATTTAGAAGTTTCTTTCTGTTCCATGGTCAGAAACGCCACCTCTAACTCATGCGTGGCTCACAACAGAAGTTAAGCAAGGAGCATGCATTTATCATTGCAAATTAATTAGCTCCATTGGAAGTACCTATTAATGGTATCTTTATATAGCAAGGGAAACATGCTATTATTATTAATGTAAAACAGGTGGCCTGAGGCAGTGCAGCTCTTTAAGTGTCTAAAAACTAGAAGGCAGTTTGGCATCAAAAAGAAAGGGGCTCTCCTAACTTTTAAAGTCAGATAAAAAAGGAAAAAGAAAAAAGGGGGCTCATGTGCTACAAGTTGAATTAAAGACTCCTCAGTCTGGAAGAGGCTACAGAGACTACTGCCTTTGATAGACTCAAAGTGATAACACCTACTCACCCGCAGTAAACTTCACAGACAGCACTGATCTGACCTAAGGGCCTTGTTACAGAGAAAGTGTGTTCCCCGTTGCTTCTGTCTCTGTCATCTTTACAAAATGGCCAGACCTTCACACATTCAAAGAGACTGTTAGTCCTCTGTCCTCCTCTTGGTCCAAGTCATGTCTATTACTCAATTCCTATTCTATTAACTCTATTCTTCAAGTTCTCTTTCCAACTTATTTTTTTGCACCCAGCCTGTCTTTGCCACTGATTCTTATTCCCAGCCTACAAACATGCTCAAGTACTCCACCCCATCCTAAAAACATCCCTTTCCCTGACACCTGCTCCTGCTCGAGCTACTTTGATATTTCTCTATGTCTAACCCTTTAGCACACCAAACTTGTTAGAGTTAAAGCAACTTCACTCTCTCAGTAATCCACCATAACACTAAATAAACCCTCTTAAAGCAGCAGTTAACTTCCTAAGAGCCACAGCTGGAGTTTACCTTGTTGGCTTATGGAGCTCATTCTCATATAGATGAAATCAGGTTAAAACTAACACTAAAGGCAACTTAAAGAAGGCTAGGGGGGAGAGGTGTTTGTATTCGGATAAAGCCTTTGAGTTGTGGAAGGAAGGCCCACTACCCACCCAAGACATCCTAAGTCACTAGCACATGGGTCCTCTCTGTGATCCAAACACAACTGCTCAAATTTATTTATTTATTTATTTTTTTTTTTTTTGACAGAGTCTGTCACCCAGGCTGGAGTGCAGTGGTGCGATCTCGGCTCACTGCAAGCTCCGCCTCCTGGGTTCAAGTGATTCTTCTGCCTCAGCCTCCGGAGTAGCTGGGACTACAGGCGCCCGCCACCACGCCCGGCTAATTCTCTGTATTTTTAGTAGACACGGGGTTTCACCGTGTTAGCCAGGATGGTCTCAATCTCCTGTCCCCGTGATCCGCCCACCTCAGCCTCCCAAAGTGCTGGGATTACAGGCTCGAGCCACCGCGCCCGGCCCCAAATTTCTTGTACCCTATGGGCAATCTGGTCATTTTTTCATGCTACTATAGATTTCATCTATGATTAATAATAGCCTTGTGATATCAGGTTTAAAAAAAGGTCTTATGAAACTGAAAACCCAGAAGTATTTTAGTCTGGTAATATGTTGCTAAGAATAGGTTCCCTAGCTTGTTTTTGTGCAATGCTCTTGACTTTACTCCAGATTGTTAAATCTGCAGCTGTTAGTCAACAGGTGAAGAGGATTCCCTAGGAGGAGCTGTTTGTTTGAAGATTTTTGAAATACTGTGACTCACAGCTTTTGTTTAAATTGGTACTTCAGATTTTAATTCCATCCTTTAGCAAATGATCTTCACAATCAAAAACAGTCAAAAGTTTTTTTCGGGGCAGTTGGTGGACTGACTGACATATGTGGACAGGGAAACCATACCCAGCCCCCTACAGAATATGCTCTACCCTCTATCTGACATGGGGCCGAGTGAAATAGAAAGTCTCACAAGAAGGAGGTTTTGCAGGTGGAGTGGATGCCACATCAGGAATTGCGAACTTTCAGCTCTAAAGATGTTTATACGGTCTCTCTACTCTTGTAAAATTTAGATTAAACACTGACCTACCCCCTAGAATTGTAATGTGTTATGGGTCGGGGCAGAACCAAAGTTTAGGAATTAGGAAGTCTGTTACTGGCCAGTTACAGAGTTTTTTAAAGTTCCCTAACCTTCTCATGTTTCCATATTCCCACATAAATCTGGAAACAACGTTTTTCCTAAAATTCTGCAACTTTCAATACCATGATGTATAAGAAAGAATATATCACCCACAACTTAATTATTGCGGTAATAATTACATTAAGGAAGGAGGAAATTTAGCATCTCCCAGAGTACTTCGGTTCTAGACTTTGTTTCCCTATTTCAAACAGGGTAACAAGCATACATCAGTGTCGCAGGAGCAGAAGTGTCAGGAGCGCCTGGGCAAGGGGACTCCGCATACTTTTGCCAGGTTTTTGTGGCTATCGCTGACCCTTTATTTCCTACATATTGAGAATGTGCATGCTGTAAAAGATACTGAGTCCTCAGCAGCAGCCAAAGAGGCTGGGGGAAGCTCAGAGGACCGGATCCCCAGCCTCACTGGGGAGAATGGTGTTTTCTCCACTTTGGAAGTCGAAAGGAAATTTAATTGTACTACTCCCCTTGACCTCAGTTAATTCTAATTATAATTTAATAAAATTGTCTACAATGCCACAAGAAAGTCAAATCTTCTAGAGCCCATTTTCTTTTTTTTTTTTTTTTTTCTGAGACAGAGTGTCGCTCGGTGGCCCAGGCTGGAGTGCAGTTGCACTATGTGGACTCACTGCAGCCTCTGCCTCCTGGGTTCAAGTGATTCTCCTGACTCAGCCTCCCGAGTAGCTAGAATTACAGATGTACTCCACCATACCTGGCTAATTTTTGTATTTTCAGCAGAGACAAGGTTTCACCATGTTGGCCAGGCTGGTCTCGGATTCCTTACCTCAGGTGATCCGCCCACCTCGGCCTCCCAAAGTGCTGGGATTACAGGTATGAGCCACCACGCCACACCTAGAGCCCATTTCTTTTCTGTTGTTGTTTTTTTGTTTTTTTGAGGCGGAGTCTGGCTCTGTCGCCCAGGCTGGAGCGCAGTGGCGCGATGTCGGCTCACTGCAACCTCCGTCTCCCGGGTTCAAGCAATTCTCCTGCCTCAGCCTCCTGAGTAGCTGGGATTACGGGCGCACGCACTATAGCCCATTTCTATAAGAAACTAATTAGAGGAAGTAAGCACTGAAACTATCATAAGAAGTTTCATTTCAATGAAAGCAAGCCATGTATTACTTATCTATTTTATGTTATTATATAGCAAATTATGATATCCTAGTGATAGTGATTTTGAATTTTAATTTTCTATGTGTAATGGTTTACTACAAAATAAATAATATATACTCGTTTAAAACTTTAAAGAGCACCATTCTCTGATGGGCAGGAGGATTAGCTGCGGGCACGCACCCAGTCCTTGTTAAAGGAGGTCGGGTTTCCCGTGAACACAACATCAATCCTGCACGTGATTCACCAGGTGCGTGAAAATTAACACGCTTAGACAAATGAAGACCACCGTCGCTTCCCACAGCTCTAATAAGCATATTTTAATACATGTTTAGGTTAAGTTCATTATTGGAAAATAAGAGTCTTCTTTTCATTGCAGCAAACAAAATTCCTTTCACAATATTGGTCATGGGCCGTTCAAATCCCCAAATGCTGAAACTCCTCTGAGGGATGCGCTGAAACGAGAGGACTAAGAATAAAAAAAAAAAAAAAAAAAAAAAAAAAAAACCGATGAAGTGGAGATGTGGAAAGGCAAAGGGAAAGCTCTCAGGTGTGTGTCCGTCCCCGGGCGGTCCCTTTCTCCGCACCGCTTTGGTCCGGCGGGTACTGCCGCGAGTCCGAGTGTGAGCAAGCCCGTCCTGGACAGCCGCGCGTGTGCGGGGAGGCGCCCAGGTGGGCTGTCCCAGGCCAGGTTCCCAGGGAAGCTCTCGGGGAGGCGTCCGGAGTGACGAGGCACCCACCGGGACCCCACCAAGGACCCCAGCCGAGCGCGCGCCGCCGAGGGTGGAGGTGGGGCCGGCGCCCCGGCTACCCGGTTACCTGGCGACAGGATGCCCTGCGCGGGGCGGCGGAGGGGGAACGTGCGGCAGTGGTTGCGAGAGAGATGAGCCGCGGCGATGAGCCCAAGTAAGAGTTGGGCGGGGCTGGGCTCCTCGGGGAGCCGCGGGAACGGAGGGCAGCAGAAGGGTATTCAGCAGGCGGCTCCCTGCTCGAAAACCTGGGACATCCCGGGTCCGCCCTTCTGCACTCGCCGCACATCTCCTGCTCGGCCCTAGGGCTGAGCACCCGCTGCGGCTCCCTGCGCCCGCTGTGGCTTACAGGCTGGCTGCGCGGTCTGCCGCCGCTGCCCGCCCAGCGCGCCCTCCGGTGGCCGCTTGCAGAGAGCGCCGCGCCCCGCCCCAGGCCCGGCCTGACGCCGTCCCGACGCCGTCCCGACGCCCCGCCCCAGCCTTCAGCCTTGACCCCGTCCCATTCCTCTGCCCCCACAGGTCCCGCCCAGTCTCTCCGCCCCATCCCATCCCTGCGCCCCGCCCCAGCCTTCAGCCCCGCCCCCTCCTAATTCCCTCCGCCCCGCCCTCCCAGCGCCATCCCTCCCCCCCGCCCCAGCCGTTAGCCCGCCCCATTCCTCTGCCCCCCCAGCCCCGCCCAATATCTCCGCCCATCCCAGCCCTCAGCCCCGCCCCAGCCCCATTCCCTCCGCCCCGCCCCAGCCTCAGCGCTGACCCCGCCCCATTCCTCTGGCCCTAGCCCCGCCCAATATCTCCGCCCATCCCAGCCCTCAGCCCCGCCCCAGCCCCATTCCCTCCGCCCCGCCCCAGCCTTCAGCCCTGACCCCGCCCCATTCCTCTGGCCCTAGCCCCGCCCAATCTCTCCGCCGCATCCCAGCCCTCAGCCCCGCCCCAGCCCCAATCCCTCCGCCCCGCCCCATCCCTCTGCCCCGCCCCCACCTTCAGCCCCATCCCGCCCCATCCCTCCACCCCGCTACGCCGCCAGCCTCGCCACGCCCCGCCCCGCGACCCAACAGCCCCCGACGGTTCTGTTACAGAAAAGCAGCACCAGGAAGAGGATGAAGTTGACTCCGTTCTCCTTTCAGCGTCCAAGATCCTAAATTCTTCGGAGAGGGTGAAGGAAAGTGGCTGCAGTGACACAGGTAAAATCGCCAGACCGTAAAAGGCTCCTTTAACTATAAACAGGCGGCAGCATCTGGCCTGCGCCGCCTACTCACCTGGCGTGCTTCCCACGGCCGTGATGACACTGACAGCAGCCACCACGGCACTCGCGCTTTGTGCCAGTGCTGTTCTAAGCACGTGATGGGTCAACTGTTTAATTCTCACAACACTTCTACGAAGTAGGTGCTATCACGATCCCCATTTTGCAGATGAGGAAACGGGCACAGAGAGATTAACTCCCTAAGGTCACACAGGCAGCGAGGAATGGAGCGGGCATTCAGTAGGGCGGCCCCGGACTGCCTGTCTTCACCACCACGCTATGCCACGTTGCTTCTCTGAATGCTAAGTAAGAATTGTTGAGTTTTTTGGACACACACTAAAACGGTATGCAGTCAGCCCTCGGTATCTGGGAGTTCCGCATCCTTGGATTCAACCAACCACAGATGGAAAATATTCAGGGGGAAAAAAAAGACAATTTAAAAATAACAGTACCACATTTTTTAAATGCAAATTTTGAACAGTATAACAGCCATTTACATAGCATTTACATTGTATAAGGTATTACAAGTAATCGAGAGATTATTTAAAGTATACAACAGGATACGCATAGAAGCTATGCAAATACTACACCATTTTGTATTACGGACTTGAGCATCTGCAGATTTTGCTATCCGCAGAGGCTCTGGAACCAATCCCCTGTGGATATCCAGGGAGGAGTGTATACCTTTTCTAAAGAAAACTACTTTTTACAGTAAGTATTTATGGACTACAGGATATTATATGGGGAGGATGTTTGAAATAGCCACATAGCTAAAGCTTTCAAGCGCCACATAAACTATGAATAAGATGGGGATACCTAGCTAGGGCAATCTGAGGACATTGAAGGTGGAGTCCCATGCGACTGACTACAGGCCTCTCAGAGGAGCCTGCTGGGAGGGGACATGCCGGGGAAGGAGCAGAGCACGGGGCAGGAGAAGGGTCTAGACTGATGTGCCATGCCCGGACCCCCAGTTGCCCCTCTGTAGGATATGGGCAATCCTGATGCCAAAGTGCTGAACCACAAGAGGCCTGAGGTTGGGACGGGATTTCTGCACCTCCACCATCCAAGATCTTCACAAAAAGCCTTGTCAGGGCCCGGAAAGAAGAGACTAGAGCAGCCACACCTCAGTAGGCAGAAGACACCCGGCTGCCCAGGCACTACCAGGATGAGCAACACCCCAGTGGAGGCCAGCAGGACAGGCACTGGCCAGTCCCCTCTCCGTCCTCCTGCCTCCATCCATGAGATTTGCAGGTTTCCGTGGGCAACCAGGAGGGGCAAAGGGGCCCCCGAACAAAAGAGAAAGAGTCCTCACAGAGAGTTGAGACGTTGAGGTAGCTCCGATGTAAGGTCAGAAGAAATAGAAGTACCTTAATTTGGCAAGACACGTTTTCTAACATCAGTGAGGCTTAGGGTTCTGGAGAAAGATGCCAACATTTACAGAAAATAGTTACATGCAAAATAGCACATGTGCTTGTTGAAGAGTTACAGTCTTTCTCGCCAGAGCACAGTGGTTACAGGTATGCGGTTGACACAGGACAGGTTCTCAATAAACACCAGTTATCTTGAGTCAGGGGCCACCCAGGAATTTCCTGCCTGCAACTACAGGCAAAACTAGGAGGTATGGCTGGCGCCCTTCTCTCTACTCTCCTATTGATGCTTTATTGTCACCAAGTGAGCCATTCCCCGTGTACTATCAAAATAATGACCTGATTTGCATAACTACTGCCAGGTTACAAAGAGTTATAGAACGTTCCCAAGGTCTCTCTGATTTCAGAACTAGTGGTTAACTTAATTAACCCTTATTGGAATGGGTTTGTGAGAGACTTTTGAATTTGAGGGTGTCCAGGGTGGCGTTGCCAGCACCCTGTTCTACCCGAGCCTTCATTCATTCGTTCGTTTGTGGTGTAGCAGGACGAGTCGCAGACAAAACTCCTCAGACACCGGATTAAAGAAGGAAGAGGTTTTTTTATTCGGCCGGGAGCGTCGGCAGACTCATGTCTTAAGAGCCGAGCTCCCCGAAAAAGAAATTCCCAGCCCTTTTAAGGGCTTACAACTCTAAGGGGTCCACGTGAAAGGGTCATAATAGATCAAGTAAGCATGAGGAACGTGACTGGGGGCTACATACATCAGCTAACAGAACAAAAAGTTTTACAGTGCTTTCTCATACAATGTCTGGAATTTACAGATAACACCACTAGTTTTGGTCAGGGGTTAATATTATTATTATTATTATTCTTTTAATCACCAGGGCCAGGTGGTGGCGCCAAGGTCATCTAGCTATTTATCTTACTTCTGTTTCTTTCCAACTTCTTGCTTTCTCCCTTTTCTCCTGTCATATAAACTAGGGAAAAGGGGAGGTTGGGGAGAAGCTGGGAAGGACAACAGGAGAAGTGGTGGTCTCATTTCAGTGGAGCATATTCTTTCGAGCACCTGCTAAGTTTCAAGTGCTGTTCTAGGTGCTGGGGATCCAACGGTGAACAAAACATGCAAGATTCCCTGCCCGCATGGAGCTTACCTTCTAGTGAGGGAACAGACAGACAAAGGCTATTGTGTGTAAGGGGGGAATAAATTCTATGGAGAAAATAAGGCTGAGAAGAGGCGGAGGAATATTTGGAGTGGCAGAGGTGGGTGAGAAGTGTGTCATTTTAAACAGGGTGGTAGGAGAAGGGCTCACTCAGCAGGTCACATCTGAACCAAGACCAGAAGGAAGTAAAGAAGCAATCTGTGCAGATTTCTAGGGAAAGAGCATTGCAGGCAGAGAGAATGGCAACTGCAGAGACCCTGTGGTGGGAGCATGGCTGGTGTGACTGAGGAGCAGTCGCTCTTGTAAATGGAGCAGAACAAGCAGGGAAGGGTAGGAGGGAGGAAGCAGGACAGGGCTTTGTAGTTCCATGGATGAATTTGGGATTTATTCTGAGAAAATTGAGAAGCACTGGAGAATTTTGAGAAGGCTTCTCTCCCCTCCGTCTTGACTAGAAATTTTCAATTTACCAAATTATCATCATATTGCCTCTGCAGTAATGAGTTAGTGTCTCTTGAGCATTCACTATGTGCCGTACACCTCGTACACCTCAATAAGGGCTTTACCTACAAACTGGACACCGTCTAGAGTTATCCCCTCACTGCGAGTGTGTGGCAAAGCTAGAATTCAAATCTGGGCAGCAGGCAACCTGCCGCATTGCTCCTTGCATAATGACTGTGACAAAGCCTCATGCAGAGGGTGCCACACCTCACAAAGCTTTGTAAGACAGGGACGTCTAGGAATGAACTTGAATTGTCACAGCAGAACTCAGTATTAGAACCTGCGGCCAGGCGTGGTGGCTCACACCTGTAATCCCAGCATTTTGGGAGGCCGAGGCAGGAGGATCACCTGAGGTCAGGAGTTTGAGACCAGCCTGGCCAACATGGTGAAACCCCATCTCTACTAAAAATACAAAAATTAGCCGGGTGTGGTGGCACATGCCTGTAGTCCCAGCTACTCAGGAAGCTGAGGCAGGAGAATCACTTGAACCCGGGAGGCAGAGGTTGCAATGAGAAGAACCTGAGAACTACAAAGCTTGCAGAGAGCCTGACATCTTACATGGAATCATTACCCTGTTGCATTTTCAGAATGTATTTGTTCCTCTGGGTCTGTTTGCCACAGGTATGCAGTTGGTACTTTTTGTATACGTTGAATACAATATTTTTTGCAGGCTCAGAATAAAAATTGCCTCAAAAGTCATCCCATTGATATCTACCTTGTTTTTCACTTTTGACAGAAATATGAAACAGCTGGAAAATTTAAGTTGAATATGAGATGAGTAATATTCTTACATTCCCAATAAACTCTCATCTTGGTGGATGGGACCACGTCTTCCACTTTGTTTATATGCCTCCCGATATTGTATGTTTAGCAGGGACTTGGTAAATAGTGAAGTGTGATTGTGTTTTATCTC
Organism: Nomascus leucogenys; assembly: GCF_006542625.1. Classification (NCBI taxonomy): domain Eukaryota; kingdom Metazoa; phylum Chordata; class Mammalia; order Primates; family Hylobatidae; genus Nomascus; species Nomascus leucogenys. Next base: position 105,699,947 of record NC_044387.1, on the reverse strand, counting down.
CTGGATTCTTTGATAATTTCCCTTCCAATTCTAGAATCACATAATTCTGCGTGACTAAGTTTTGCCGAGTTTTTAAATTACCTTTCCTTTGGGAATAAGTAGCAGCCGATGTTTCTGAAACTCATAAGAAAAACAGAAAGTTATGTTAATAGCTTTTAAAAATAGATGAATCTGACTCCCTGCCTACTCTCTGCCTGTGCAGAATCATCTGAACTTTGCTGGAGAAAAACACTCCCTTTTGAGTCATACCGTGAATCTAAAATGCGCTCTCAATGTTATTGGGAAAACTTACTTTATTTCCACAGCAAATTCTTCTTCAAATCCTCTGCAAAAAAGCTATTTCACTCCTCCTGTTCTCAAATCTCGAACACGTTTCTCCCTGGCCTCTCCACTCATAACATGGTCCCACTCTATATGAAAAAAGTAGAAGCACTGAGACCCAAACTCCTTCGTTCCCACCCTTCACATTTGTGAAACCCATATTCTAGGTCTTCTCCCATTTCAACAGAAGAATTGTCCTTGATCAATCAAAAGTGATTTCCTCTGGATCTCATCTCCTGTGGAATTCTCAAGTCCCAGCTTCTGCAATTAGCCTCCCTCATTGTCCAGAATTATTGCTTTTCTCCCTTTCTGCTATGTGATTCCAGCAGCAAACAAGCATATTAGAATGTCCTGTGGTTTAAAAAAAAAAAAAAAATTCCTTCTCTTAGCCAGATGTGGTGGCACACACCTGTGGTCCCAGCTACTCCGGAGGCTGACATGGGAGGATCGCTTGAGCCTTGGAGGTGGAGGTTGCAGTGAGCCAAGATCACGCCACTGCACTCCAGCCCGGGCAACAGAGTGAGACTCCATCTCAAAAAAAGAAAAAAAATCCCTTTTGACCTTCACATCTCTTCCTGGATGCACTGTTGTCCCTTCCACAGTGAAACTAGAAACAGCGACCTATCCTCCATGCCCACCAATCTTCCCCATTCCATTCTCTCAAGCACTTCGTTCGGGCTTCTATGCATGTCTTTCCACATGACCAGCAGTGACATCCATGTTTGTTTATTTATTTTAGATGGAGTTTCGCTCCTGTCTTCCAAGCTGGAGTGCAGTGGCACAATCTCGGCTCACTGCAACCTCCACCTCCCAGGTTCAAACGATTCTCCTGCCTCAGCCTCCTGAGTAGCTGGGATTACAGGCACGTGCCACCACACCCAGCAAATTTTTTTGTATTTTTAGTAGAGACGGGGTTTCACCATGTTAGCCAGGATGGTCTCGATCTCCTGACCTCGTGATCCGCCCGCCTAGGCCTCCCAGAGTGCTGGGATTGGAGGTGTGAGCCACTGCACCCAGCCCATTCATGTTGAATGATGTGTTCATTGCTGCTCCCATGAACCATACACTGGTAGACCCATCTGACTATGGATAGCTCTCCTTTGATGTTTAACAGACAACCTAGCCTTAACATATCTAAAAATGTTTTTCTCCTAAAGTACGTTCCTACTCCTAAAGTATGTCCCAGTAAATGACATCATCCCTCATCCATCTGCTCTCACCAAAAAACAAGGAGCTATCCTTCATTCCTCTCTCCTGGCCCCAGTGAATCCTCCAGCAATGCTGCTGGCTTCATCTCCAAAGTATATGCTGAATCCACCTACTTTTCCCCATCTCCCCCACCACCATTCTACTCCAAGATATCTTCATCTCCACTTGGATTATTGCAGTAGCCATGTAATTGCCTTCTCACCCCCACCCCATACTCCATTATCATGTAGCAGAGTGACCTGTAAACTTTTCAGTCAGATCAAATCATTCTCCTGATGGAAACCTTCCAAAGTTCCCCGTTTCGCTTAAAGGAAAAGCCAACTGGCTCGGCTTGGCCTGGAGGCCCTGCATAATCTAGCCCCTGTCCCCTGCTCGATGTGTCCTTATCTTGTGCTCCCGTGGGTTCATTAAGCTGCTTAGTAACAGTGCAATCACGCTGAGGCCAAAAAAGGAAGAAGAGATGGAAGATGAAAAATATATGTAGACAACACGTATAAATCCCATTGCTTTCTTTAAAAATCTTTGATTTGCTGTATCCCTTTATTAAGTCTGTACATTTCTTTTGGTCTCGTATTTCTTATTTGGTTTTAGCTAAAGGAATCTTATATTTAGCTTTGAACTTGCAAATCCTCCTAATGAAAGGAAATCTGTACAGAAAAAGGAAGCTATTCCTGTAGGTATAGGAAGGAGATAGAATTTTGAACAGTTACATCACTCAGAATAGAGTTGAAGGCTGAATATATTTATGAGAATGATATCCTATCTTTGTGTTTAAATAAAGACCTGTGTGGAAATTACAGTTACAGAACAGAATGTAAACATAAACTTTCACAGTGTATAAATCATATAACTAGCAAATATCATGAAAAGAGGGAAAGAGGCATGGAAGGAAATAGAATGCTAATTTTCTCATCTCTCTTGGCAGGGAGTAAGTCAACAATGAATACAATAGAACTGTATGTTATTGAAACAATAAAGATTTCAATCTCTTAATTCTTTTCATGTTAATTTTCACTAGTTTACAGGGATCTCTTAGGAAATAATATCTCTCATGCAGTAAAAAAAAAAAAAAAAATCTAAATACTAGAAATAATTTCCACTACTTGCAGTTTAAAAAATTCTCTTAAATTCAAGTAAATATAGGTACTATTTATGTAAAATACCATTTATGTATAAAATGATTCCACTTCGTCCACATATGTGCATAGAGAGCTGACCGAAAGATGGCACCTAAAATTAAGAACAGTTCGTTGTGGGTGGCGGGATTCTAGGTGATATATTCTTTCCAATTTGCACTTTGGTCTAATTAAGTTCATTAGAAGAGGTTACTTTAGAGTCTGAAAAACATTGTGTTTCCTTCCTATACTGGTCTGGGCCTTCCTTCAGTTCCTTATTTTTTAGATGAACAGTTCAGGATACCAGGAATTTAGCTGCCATTTTATTCCCAAGAAGAGGCAAAGCTAAGCAAGATCCAGACAGCAAGATCTGCCCTCTGACTGAAGGTGGAGGCAAAGCTAAGCAAGATCCAGACACACTCACTCTCCCTCCCTGCCCTCTGACTGAAGGTGGGATTCTTCAATAGCCAGGCAGCTCCAAGCTCCGAACCAGCGTTGCCCCTTCGGTGATGAGGGTCAGAGGGCAGAAGGGGTGCCTGTACTTTGCAAGCAGCTTCTCTAGTATCTGACAGTCTGCCAGTCCAAAGGAGATTCACTGACCTCTTTTAAAACTTAGGGCAGAAATTATCAGCTAGGGGAACATTCCTTCATAGCTCTCATTTCACTTAGGACACTGAAAGCTTTTATGAATACACTCTTTCATAAAAAGTTTACAAAGCAAGCAGCCTAACATGCGGAGAAAGACAGATGTAAGGACATTTGCAGACATGATAGAGTCTCCCCCTGTTGCAGATCTATAATCTATCCAGGACGGTATCAAGCAAGTGACATTCTGCCTATTATCAAAAGAAGTTGGTGTACTTCTGTCTACTGTATCTTAGTATCAGAGTCACCAAGCAAAACACAACAGTCAAGCACTGGATGTAACAACCCTTTACTCACAGAGCGAAGAGACGGAGCAAGATCAGCCTCAGTAGTGGGTGTTGGTTCCCCATGGCCAGAGGGACCCTCCTGGCCCGTCTGCAATCCAGCAGGGGACAGTTAGAGTAGTGGGGTTAGCCAGGTATCATATGACACACGCACTTTAGCAGAACAAAGGAGTACACAGAGTCTGAAGCGGGGAGTGCTATCCCCGCACATGGTAGCAAGTCCAGCACAGGCTGTGAGTGAGGACTTTAGAAAGAGTCCCCTTGGTAAAGAAGCGCTCCAGGCCTGGGCCCATTCATACACGGCCAAGAGGGGATCTAAAGACCGTGAATGTGGGCCGGGCGCGGTGGCTCACGTCTGTAACCCCAGCACTTTGGGAGGCCGAGGCGGGCGGATCACGAGGTCAAGAGTTTGAGACCATCCTGGCTAACACGGTGAAACCCCATCTCTACTAAAAATACAAAAAGAAATTAGCCAGGCGTGGTGGTGGGCGCCTGTAGTCCCAGCTACTCGGGAGGCTGAGGCAGGAGAATGGCGTGGACCTGGGAGGCGGAGCTTGCAGTGAGCCGAGATCACGCCACTGGACTCCAGCCTGGGCGACAGAGCAAGACTCCATCTCAGAAAAAAAAAAAGACCGTGAATGTGTGAATGTGAGAATGTGAAACTGCCCTTCCCAAGGGAAGCCACATGTGGATACTGTGCTTAAGACCAAGGTAAAAATTATGCTGTTGATCCAACTTGGTTTCCATAAGGGGAAAAATGTCACATGGAAATTTCACAGAAATTGAGGCCTATATACTACTTTGCCAAGGGTCTCCCATAATATGAGCATTATTAGGTGTTTTTGAATGTAGTTTATATCCCAGAAACAAAGATATCTGATATTAGAGTTTTTGACAGTTCTGAGTGTGGTGTTGCGAATTAATGGTGTACTCTAAAAGTGAAGACACTATTACAACCTCAGGCAGATATATTAAGTCAAGCGAGAATTATCACTTAAGCTTATTATGTGACTAGCATAGTGTGAATATCAGAAGTTCTCATTATCTCTGCCTCACTATCCAAGAAAGTTAGGAGACTGCTTTCTATTACAGGTTTTAAAAAATAAAATTTAAGAATTAAGTCACATGGTTTTTCAATTTTGCTTCTTAGAATATGGCTGCATAGCAGAATCAGAAAATCACATCCAACCACAATCAGCATTGAAAGTGAGTTCTATATTCCATTTTATTGTCCCCAAAATTCTGGGTAAAGGCTGATCTTTTTCAGAATAAATACTCCCTAAATGCATACGGGTTCTCTCACTTTATCCTCACAAAGATCTCCATGAAAGCACATTGGGGAGTTAGCAAAATGACTAAGAATGTGAACAACCTGACCCTCATGGGATCCTTTCAAGTAATAGGCAACTTTGAGAGACATAAAATCATAACAATTCAAGAATATGTTTACCTACCTAAAAATATTCAATTTCATACTTTACTTTTGTCATAGGTCCTTCAGCAGCAGATGGAATCATTTCAGGCTTTGCGAATGCAGACTTTGCAGAATGTCAGCATGGTATGTTTCTTTTAATCTGTGTATGAAATATCTTACCTTGAAGTATCATCCCATCTTCTAAGCTGATGGTCACTAGCCAATGGATTAGCTGACACAAAATTTAGTATAATAGAGGCTACAGCATATTCTAGGCGCAAAATTTCTTTTAAGGAAGCTACATTCTTCTCTCTGTTATACTTGTATTTGGAAACAAGCCAAAAGAGATAGCACTCGCTGATTTTTTAAATACACGTTTAAAGTCTATATACAGACTACAAATAGGGACCCTCATTATAAGTGACATGAAATCTAATTCAAATTGGCTTAGGGAAAAAAATGCACTTTAATAGCTCAAGTAAATGAAAGTCCTGGAGAGAGCTCACTTCAGGGTAGCTGAGTCCACTTGATCAGGCCTTGTGTCATCAAAACAGGTCTCACTCTGTATCCTGATTCTGCTTTCCACAGTAGGGGATTCTCAGACTCCCTGTGGTGGTAGAAGATCTGCTAGAAGGTCCAGTTCTTTCTCCTTCCAAATTCAAGTCAGAGAAGAGAGTACACTTTGCTTTGAGAAGGAGTTTCGCTCTTGTCGCCCAGGCTGGAGTGTGGTGGCATGATCTTGGCTCCCTGCGACCTCTGCCTCCTGGGTTCAAGCAATTCTCCTGCCTCAGCCTCCTGAGTAGCTGGGACTACAGGTGCCCACCACCATGCCTGGTTAATTTTTGTATTTTTAGTAGAGACCAGGTTTCACCATATTAGCCAGGCTGGTCTTGAACTCCCGACCTCAGGTGATCTGCCCACCTCAGCCTCCCAAAATGCAGAGATTACAGGTGTGAGCCACCGCCCCTGGCTACACTTTGCTCATAATAGTTTAGACTGAGGTTCTTGGCCTGATTCAGATGGATCCCTACTGGGTCACATGCAATGCTTGAACCAATCACTGTCAGGTGGCCACTGTTCCCTGACTAGTTAGCACTCAGTCAGGTGCCCCTGGGAGTTAGAGGCAGAATCAATACTACCCTAAACACGCTTCATCCAGAAGAAATAAGGAGAAGTATAAACAGAAGGCTAGAGTGTGGATATTGGGGGTATGTAACACACACATATTCACTAAAGACCGAATGTAAACTTCATCCCAATGTTCTTTTTTTTTTTTTTTTTTTTGAGACGGAGTCTCGCTCTGTCGCCCAGGCTAGAGTGCAGTGGCGCAATCTCGGCTCACTGCAAGCTCCACCTCCCGGGTTCACGCCATTCTCCTGCCTCAGCCTCTCCGAGTAGCTGGGACTACAGGCGCCCGCCACCACGCCTGGCTAATTTTTTTTTTGGATTTTTAGTAGAGACGGGGTTTCACCGTGGTCTCGATCTCCTGACCTCATGATCTGCCCGCCTGGCCTCCCAAAGTGCTGGGATTACAAGCGTGAGCCACTGCGCCCGGCCCATCCCAATGTTCTTATACTAAAAGCACCTGCAGGGAAATGGGAAGGGAAGATAACTCCTCCTAAGGGGGACAGAATAGATTCCAAAGGTCTCTTATTCAACAATGTAAAAATCAGACACCTAAAATCATTTGAATATAGTTCATAAAACTTTGTTTTACTAAATCATTTCTGATTTTATAACAATTAAGGCATAATTTTCTTAAAGATTAACGATATAGATTACAATAAATTAAGTAGCTTTCATTTATATTCTATACAATGGGAAAGACTTTTTATGGGCAGGAAATTTAAACACACCTTTTAATTATAATGTCTATTGTTCCTGTACATTCATAAGTTTACAAATCTGAAATCAAATTTTTCTCAATTTATCTTTTAAAGTTACAGTTGGAAATCAGTGAAATATTGAACAAAAGTATTACTGAAGTAGAAAACCCACAATTTAGCTCAGAAAAAAATCTGGCATTTGGCACGCGCATTGAAAAGGATTTGGTATGTTATTCTACAGAAATCATTTCTATATGTAGGTACTTCAAAACGTGACTACCATCAGTTCATTTCACTTTACATGGTCCCCTTTGTTACAGGAAAAATGGACCATCAGAGATGAAAACAAGGAAACTCCAGTCCTGAAAACCTTAAAAGATGTGTGTCTACCTCTGTACTTTTGCAGTTTTCCCATTTCTGTTAAGAGTCTGTGAGGGACATTTGGCTTAGTCCAGATCCTGAAAGATTCCCGAGTAAATTCAAATACAAGGCAGTTTTTATAGCCAATCTATTCACTTAGGATTGACCTAGGTCTGCGGTAAATTCCCTAGAAAAGCTCCAAACCAAAGTTACCATCACTGTGTCCACACCGACTCGAATTCACACTTCCAGGATGGTCACAGTCCTAAAATCACCTGAAACGAGTGCAAGCTAAGGTTAACAAATAGCCCAGAATTGGAAACATTCATTTGCCTGAAACTCCCATTTGACCTATCGGTTCCATCTTCCCCACCTACCTATGACGGCCTCTTGAAGGACACTAAATTTCTATATTTCTGAAATTGAGGGGTTGGCCCATGTATCTCACCCCGAAGGAAATAAGAGCAAGTTCTAAGTAAATTGTGAAGACCAGAGTTACAGATCTCAAAACAACTGTTGGAGAAAATAAATCATACTTGTTATGCTCCTTTGCTGTGAAAATGGATGAAATGCTTGTTTAGGGTACATAAATAAACCCTCCACAAAATATTATCTGTACTGCTTGATCATGTGGCAAATGACAATACATTTATAGTCTACTTCTTATTGTTACAGCCTACAGAGAATCAAGAAGAAAACCTTTCTATGGAGAAAAGTCGTCATTTTGAGGATTCCAAGACACTTCATTCAGTGGAAGAAAAATTAAGTGGTGATAGTGTGAACAGTCTCCCTCAAAGTGTAAATGTTCCATCCCAGATACATTCCGAGGACACATTAACTCTGAGAACTTCAACAGACAATTTATCTTCAAACATAATTATACACCCTTCAGAAAATTCTGCCATCTTGAAGAATTATAATAACTTTTATCGTTTTCTACCTACTGCACCTCAAAATGTGATGTCTCAAGCTGATACAGTAATTCTGGATAAATCCAAAATTACTGTGCCTTTTCTCAAGCATGGATTTGGTGAAAATTTAGATGACGTTTGCCATTCTATCAAACAAATGAAAGAAGAGCTTCAAAAGTCACATGATAGGGAAGTGGCACTTACAAATGAACTTCAGACTTTACAAACTGATCCAAATGTTCAAAGAAATGGTAAATATGACCTGTCCCCTATTCACCAGGAAAAAATGAGCTTTATTAAGGAAGAAAACATGGGCGGTAACTTAAATGAAGATGTAAAATCAAAGAGAATTTCAGAATTAGAGGCATTAGTAAACAAATTACTCCCCTTCAGAGAAACAGTGTCAAAATTTCATGTGAATTTTTGTAGAAAATGTAAAAAGTTATCTAAGAGTGAAATACACAGGGGAAATAAAAATGAGAAAAATAATAAAGAAATTCCCATCACTGGCAAAAATATTACAGATTTAAAATTCCATTCCAGAGTTCCAAGATACACACTGTCATTCCTCGACGAAACAAAACATGAAATGAAAGACAAAGAAAGACAACCATTTCTAGTAAAACAAGGATCAATAATATTTGAAAATGAGAAAACTTCCAAAGTTAATTCTGTTACTGAGCAGTGTGTTGCAAAAATTCAGTACTTACAGAATTACCTAAAAGAATCTGTGCAGATACAGAAAAAAGTAACAGAACTGGAGAATGAAAATCTAAACCTTAAGTCCAAAATGAAACCTCTTATCTTTACCACACAATCTCTCATACAGAAAGTTGAAACATATGAAAAGCAACTTAAGAATCTGGTTGAAGAAAAGAGTACTATTCAGTCTAAGTTAAGTAAAACAGAAGAAGACAGCAAAGAATGTCTTAAAGAATTAAAAAAAATAATTAGTAAATATAATGTTCTGCAAGGTCAAAATAAAACTCTAGAGGAAAAAAATATACAACTTTCTTTAGAGAAGCAACAAATGATGGAAGCATTAGATCAACTAAAAAGTAAGGAACACAAAATTCAAAGTGATATGGCCATCGTCAATAATGAAAATAATCGAATGAGTATAGACATGGAAGCAATGAAAACCAATATTCTATTGATACAAGATGAAAAAGAAATGTTAGAGAAAAAAACACACCAGCTTCTAAAAGAAAAAAGCTCACTTGAAAATGAACTAAAAGAAATCCAGCTAGAGATAATGCAGCTAAAAGAAAAAGAAAGATTGGCAAAAACAGAACAAGAGACACTTCTTCAAATAATAGAAACAGTTAAAGATGAAAAACTCAACCTTGAAACAACATTACAAGAATCTACTGCTGCCAGACAAATTATGGAAAGAGAAATTGAGTATATTCAAACCCACCAATCTACTGCCAAAGAGAATTTTCTGCAAGAAATAAAAAATGCAAAATCAGAAGCAAGTATTTATAAGAATAGCTTGTCAGAAATTGGCAAGGAATGTGACATGTTATCGAAAATGGTAATGGAAACCAAAACAGATAATCAGATTCTAAAAGAAGAACTAAAGAAACATAGTCAAGAAAATAGAAAACTTGAAAACAGCATCAGTAGACTTACTGAAGACAAAATACTTTTAGAAAATTACGTAAGAAGCATAGAAAATGAAAGGGATACCTTGGAGTTTGAGATGCGGAATCTTCAACGAGAATATTCAAGTTTAAGTGATAAAATTTGTAGTCAGCATAATGACCCTTCAAAAACAACTTATATTTCAAGAAGAGAGAAATTCCATTTTGAGAACTATACTCACGAAGATACTTATAGTCCTCGGAGTAGGCCTTTGGCTTCTGATTTTAAAGGTACGCAAGTCCTGGTAGATTAGTAGAGATGTGTTTAAGATTCTTTTAGCCTATTGGGCACTAGCCAGAGTACAGAAATAAGGAGGAAACTTTAAGATGAATACAATTTTGTTTTGTAAAATTTGTATCCAATTATACGGTGAAATTATTTAGGACATTTTTCTAGATAAAATTTGTTTTATTATATTATGTGCATTATATGTGTACAAGCCAACTTTGGCAGTGAGCAAGATTAAAATTATTAATTTAAATTAAAATTTAAAATTTAATTTTAAATTTAAAGAATGAAATTTAAAATTTAATTTTAAATTTAAAGAATGAAATTTAAAATTTAATTTTAAATTTAAAGAATAAAATTTAAAATTATTATTTTAAAGTATAAGTAGCACTCCCACCTTAAAAGAATTCTTTTTTTTTCTAGGAATTCCAAGTAAACTGTATCATTTGCTTCCATCCAAGATATATAAATAAACTGCTAAAATCAATGTTTCAAAACTTTTGTCCAAGTACTTTTTCCCCCACAAAATAATTTTAAATTATATTATTACATTAACCTGGTAATTGATTAGGCTAGTTTTTAAAATTAGAAATTGGAATTAGGTATATATTTTGTATTGTCAGGAACGGTGGCGAATCTGAGATTTTACCCAACTAGTAAGCTCATATTTTAGGCTGCTACAGTTTTGTGGGTTCTACTAGAAGGCACAAGACTCCTGAGTAAGAGATTAAGGAGAGTTTGTTACCATAGCAGGAGCCAGAGTATCAGCATGTTTGCATTGGTTGTCCAAGCCCCAATTTCTATAGGCAGCATAAAGAGGATCACACAGTGGGTTGCATTACAGGAGAGAGTGGGCTTAGAAACCCGAATATTCTAATGGATAGTAAGATGCCTGCCCTTTGCTGTAGGTGGAAACATTACACTGGACAATACGCATGCCTGCCCTGGCTCCAGAGGAAACACAATCTCTAGCTTCCGAGGTTGCAAGCACACCTGTCCTGTGCTCCAGAGACACTCTGTCTTCCAAGACTGCTATTCAAATACTCCTTGTAGAATTTTGTCCAATGCTTTTTCTACGTTTATTGAGGTGATCCTGTTTTTCTCCTTTAATCTGTTAATATGGTAAATTATATTAATTTTGAAACATTAACCTTGCATTCCTGGGATAAACTCCACTAGGTGATGTTGTATTACTCTTTTAATACACATTCCTGGATTCAGTTTGATTTCTGGTTCTATATTCTGAAGGATGTTGGTCTGTATTATTTTCTTGCAATGTCTTTGTCTGGCTTTGGTATCAGGAAAATCCTGTCGGGAAGTGTTTCCCCTCCTCTATTTTCTGAATTTGTGTAGGATTGGTATTATTAATATTATTCCTTCCTTAAATATTTAAATATGTAATACTCATACATGTTTAGAAAATATATAATATGTAAATATTCACCAGAGGGCCTGGATTTTTCTAAATGGGAAGGTTTTACATTGCTAAATGATTTCTAGTAATGTAGAACTATTCAGATTTTCTATTTCTTGAGTTAGAGTTGATAATTTGTGTGTTCTGAAGAATTTGTACATTTCATGTAAGTTCTCAAATCTATTGTCACAAAGTTGTTCATAATATTCCTTATTAGCATCTTAACATTCAAAGGACTTGTAGCGATGTCCCCTGTTTAATTTCTGACATTGGTAATTTGGGGGTTCTGTTTTCTTTATTATTCTTGCTAGAGTTTTACCAATTTTATTTTTCTTTTCAAAAAATCAGCTTATTATTTCATTGATTTTTCTTGCTGCTTTGTTTTTTATTCCATTGATTTCTGTTCCTATTTAGTAATTTCATTCCTTTGGGTTATCTGGGGCTAATTTGCTGCTTCCCTAGTTTCATACCCACATTAACTGCATCACAGAGTCTGGTATGTTTTCATTTTCATTCAGTTCAGAATACTTTCTTGTTCACTTGTGATTTATTCTTTGACCCAATGGATTAGAAGTGAGTTGCTTGATTTCTAAATGTTTGGAGATTTTCAGTTATTTTCCTTTTATTGATTTCTAATGTAATTCTGTTTTGATCAGAGAACATACTCTATAATCTTTTTTAGTTTATGGAGGCTTGTTTTATTGCCCAGAATATGATCTGTCTTGGTTGATGTTTCAGGTGAACTGGAGTGTTCTATAAATGTCAACTAAGTAAACGTGGTTGACAGGATTGAGCAAATCTATATCTGTACTAATCTTGTGTCTGCTTGTTCTAACAGTTACTGATAGAGGAACAGAGAAGTTGATTTGTTCATTCTATAAATTTGTTTAATGTGTTTTAAAGCTCTTTTATTTTATTTTATTTTTATTTTTATTTTTTTGAGTTGGAGTCTCACTGTTGTCAGCCCGGGCTGGAGTGCAATGGAACAATCTCAGCTCACTGCAACCTCCACCTCCTGGGTTCCAGCAATTCTCCTGCCTCAGCCTCCCGAGTAGCTGAGATTACAGGCACCCACCACAATGCCCGGCTAATTTTTGTATTTTTAGTAACGACGGAGTTTCACCATGTTGGCCAGACTCGTCTCAAACTCCTGACCTCAGGTGATCCACCTGCCTCGGCCTCCCAAAGTGCTGGGATTACAGGCATAAGCCACCGCGCCCGGCTAAAGCTCTTTTATGTATGTATACACATTTAACACTATTATGTCCGGTTGGTAAACTGATACCTTTATTATTATGAAATAACCCTCACTATCCCTAGGGGTATTCCTTGTTCTAAAGTCTCTGATATTAATATAGCCCCTCTAGTTGTCTTTAGATTGGTGTTTGCATAGTATATCTTTTTGCATCCTTTTATATTTATTTTGTAATGATGAATCACAGTAGGAGAAACTCTGAATAGTTAAATAATAAATATATACCATGAAAATGGATTACTAAATCCTGAAAATCAAACATAAATCAACGAACTAAAGTATTAAGAAAATAACTAATGGTGAGCACTATATCCATTTAAATACAAAATTAAGATTAAAGAACTGTTTGAATTATGGTTACAAAATAGAATGTTAGTGTTAAAAAAACATTGACAATATAAAACAAACAATATAACTAAAAAGTTAGGCGCATCCTTTTACTTTTAACCTACCTTTGTCTATTTTGTTTACTGCTGAATCCCAGTGTCCAGAACCATGCCTGGAATATAGCAGGCACTCAACATCTGTTAAGTGAATGATGAATGAACAGGCTGCCATTACGCTAGAATATTAGGCATAGGCTGGGCATTCACCTTGTAGGAACATTATAAAGAGCTTTAAGTATCAAAAAGTTTAGACAAAATTAGCTGGGTGGGGTGGTACGTACCTGTAGTCCCAGCTACTCAGGAGGCTGAGGTAGGAGGATCACTTGACCCCAGGAGTTTGAGGCTGCAGTGAGCTATAATTGTGCCCCTGCACTCCAGCCTGGGTGACAGAATGAGACCCCATCTGTTAACAACAACAGCAAAGCTTAGACAAGATGACATTTCAGGTCACTTTCTTTCTTTCTTTCTTTCTTTTTTTTTTTTGAGATATAGTCTTGCTCTGTGGCCCAGGCTGGAGTGCAGTGGCCTGATCTCAGCTCACTGCAACCTCCACCTCCCAGGTTTAAGCCATTCTCCTGCTTCAGCCTCCTGAGCAGCTGGGACTACAGGCATGTGCCACCATGCCCAGCTTATTTCTGTATTTTTAGTAGAGATGAGGTTTCACTATTTTGGCCAGGCTGATCTCGAACTCCTGAGCTTAAGTGATCCTCCTGCCTCAGCCTCCCAAAGTGCTGGGATTACAGGCGTGAGCCACTGCGCCCGACCATTTTTAGGTCACTTTCTAACAGTAGTGTAATGATTTCTAATTGCTTTATGAAGATGTTTGGCAATATATATATATCGGGGGGATTAGCTATCTCCCATAGGCTTATAGCCTGCCCCCTTGATAAGGTGTGAGGAGGAATAAACTGGAAACAGGTTTTCTCAGTCTTTTTTCTTGTAAACTATTGTGTGTTCTATACTTGATTTTCTACAAGTAAGTAACCTCCACCTTAATCCTGCTCTCTAATTTTGGTAAAGGCTGTAGAGTGACTAATGTAACTGTTAAATGCAGCCAGAGGCTGGGCACGGTGGCTCATGCCTGTAATCCCAGCACTTTGGGAGGCCGAGGGGGGAGGATCACCTGATGTCAGGAGTTCAAGACCAGCCTGACCAACAAGGTGAAACCCCATCTCTACTAAAAATACAAAATTAGCTGGGCATGGTGGCAGGCGCCTATAATCCCAGCTACTCAGGAGGCTGAGGCAGGAGAATCTCGTGAACCCAGGAGGCAGAGGTTGCAGTGAGCCGAGATCATGCCATTGCACTCCAGCCTGTGCAACAAGAGCGAAACTCCGTCTCAAAAAAAAAAAAAAAAAAAAAATAGCAGCCAGAAGGCTGAGGTGGGAGGATCGTTTGAGCCTAGGAGTTGGAGGCGAGTGTGGGCAGCATAGGGAGACCTTGTCTCCACAGAAAATTTGAAAAATTAGCCAGGTGTGGTGGCATATGCCTCTGGTTCCAGCTACTCAGGAGGCTGTGGCAGGATTGCTTGAGCCTGGGAGGTTGAGGCTGCAGTGAGCCATGATCACACCACTGCACTCCAGCCTGGGCGACAGAGCAAGACCCTGTCTCAGAAAAAAAAAAAAAAAAGCAAGACTGTGTGGCTTTGCCACTGCTAGTTGTTGTGCTAACGTGGACAAATTAGTTAATCTTTCTCTATTTCATTGTTAGATGTAGATTAAGAGATTAATAATTAAAAACATATTAATATGGAATGCACATGGAATGGTATCTGGCACACTGCATTATATAAGTGTTATGTAATGCTACTATAATGCTACTAACTCACTTTTGGAAAATTAAGTTGTAACTGACGAAAATTCAAATTAACAAATTACCTTACAACTTATTTACAACAAATTATTTGATGGATAATAATCTAGTGGTTGTTTTTGTTTTGTTTTGTTTTGTTTTAGTTTGTTTTTCAAGACAGGGTCTCACCATGTGGCCCAGTCTGGCCTCAAACTCCTGGGTTCTGGTGATCCTCCTGCCTTGGCTTCCCAAAATGCTGGGACTACAGTCATGGGCCACTGTACCCAGCCTTAATAGACCGATATATATTTTTTATTTATTTTACAGCTTACAAAATATTTTAAATTTGGTGTTCATAATAATTCTTCCAGGTAGATAATACAAATGACAGATAATGAAAGAGTCTTAAGAAATTAATTTTGCTCTAGTATAGACAGCTATAATAGTAATAGGTTGAACCTGGCTTTTTTTTTTTTGAGTCTCACTCTACCATCCACACTGGAGTGCAGTGGTGCAGTCTTGGCTCACTGCAACCTCTGCCTCCCAGGCTCAAGCAATTCTCCTGCCTCAGCTTCCCCAATAGCTGGGATTACAGTTGCCCACCACCATGCCTGGTTAATTTTTGTATTTTTGGTAGAGACAGTATTTCACCATGTTGATCAAGCTGGTCTCAAACTCCTGACCTCAAGTAATTCACCCACCTTGGCCTCTCAAAGTGTTGGGATTACAGGCATGAGCCACCGAGCCCGGCCTTGAACTTGGCTTATTATTCTTAATGCATGTTCCACATTTATATACAAAAGGAGCAGGCAGTCTCTGAAGAAGCAGGATAAGATTTCAAAAACTATGATCGTACTACTGCTTAACTTTCTTGAGGTACTACTGCTTAACTTTCTCTCCAGTTCTTATTAGAGCTTCTTATTGATCTAAGTCTCCCTTAAAATTAAGCCTTTCTTCCATGTTACATCAACATCCACAATCATTGTTTCAGATTTGAGCCTTGAACAGATGTAAGTAGATGGTTTGTAGCAGAGACTGATGTCTGGCTGAGCAAGCTTATTTCTTCCGTCACTCATTGATGATGGATGCAGAAAACTATCCAAGTCATACAGGCATCATAACGGGAGAGTAGATAACTAGATGTGTAAGTTGTCCATAGAGGACGCCAGTGTCATGGCTGAGTCTGAGGAATAAAACTGTTTCGTATTGTTACATTTTCAAAGTTAAAAGAAGAGATAATAATTGTAAGAAAACAATCCATGGGCATCATAACTAGTTTGCACCTGTCAGATCGAATGTGTGTGTATGATTTCCTCTACCAACACTTAGAAAAATCTTAATTGTTTTACATATTTCACTATTCCCATTACTGGTTTCCATATTTGGTTTTCTGTAAACTGACACAATACATTCATATAAAATCTGGATAAGGTCTGTCAATTGTCACACTACTGCTCAAACCCTTCAGGAAGGCATTAGTGTTCCCATCTATGAATATGATATGAAGTGTGTTGTCTTAAAAAGGCACATTAATAAAAATTAACTATAAAGACAGATTAAAATGAACAATTGTGATTTTTAAATCTAAAATAAATTTTGATAAAATCTGAAAATATAAAACTCTTATCTCAAAAGAATTGGGGTATTATAGGCATGAACCACCGCGCCCAGCCTAAGAATAAATATATTTATAAGGCTTTTTTGGTAATATATATAACCATAGATTTTATTCACCTATGTGTACTTGGTAAGGCCATTCCTATTCTGAAGACAATGTATTCAATATTACTCCTTGATTCACATTATACCCTTGGTAATGTGTTTACGATATTAACTGCACAGTGTTAGTTATGAGGCAGGCATGAAAAATTCCTTTAAAACCTTAATTGTACAAATTATCTGTACCATCTGCACTCCTCCTTCAAAAGCCAGCTATATGTCTGGCTTGACATAGTTCCCTCCACTTAAAAAAAGTGGGGAGGCCCAAAAGAAGAGTCTTGTAGCCTTCTACAAACTCATTTCCAGCTCTAGGCAGCCTGGACTGGCAGAAGGACAAGCTCTAACAAAGCACCACATATTTGTCCATTTTTCACAACGCTGATAAAGACGTACCCGAGACTGGGTAATTTATAAAGAAAAAGAGGTTTAATGGACTCACAGTTCCACGTGGCTGTGGAGGCCTCACAATTATGGTGGAAGGTGAAAGGCACGTCTTACCTGGTGGCAGAAAAGAGAGAATCAGAATCAAGCGAAAGAGGAAACCCCTTATAAAATCATCAGATCTCGCGAGACTTATTCACTACCACGAGAACATATGGGGGAAACTGCCCCCGTGATTGAATTAACTCCCACAGGTCCCTCCCACAACATGTGGGAATTATGGGAGCTACAATTCAAGATGAGATTTGCGTGGGCAGGGACACAGCCAAACCATATCACACCATTATCAAAAATAACTTCCAATGTATTATTTGATATTTAGATATTTTACATTTCCCTTTTAAAATACAAACCCCACCAGCCCCTGCCCCTGGTGAATGAGGGCTATCAATACCTCACTATGAACTACAGTAAGATATTTAAATCATGTCTTTTAAGAGCAGATTTTTTTTTTTTTTTTAGACGGAGTCTCACTCTGTTGCCCAGGCTGGAGTGTAGTGGCATGATCTCAGCTCACTGCAACCTCTGCCTTCCAGGTTCAAGCGATTCTCCTTCCTCAGCCTCCCGAGCTGGGATTACAGGCACACGCCACCATGCCCAGATAATTTTTGTATTTTTAGTAGAGACAGGGTTTCACTATGTTGGGCAGGCTGGTCTCGAACTCCTGACCTCATGATCCACCCGACTCAGCCTCCCAAAGTGCTGGGATTTCAGGCGTGAGCCACTATGCCTGGCTTAGAGCAGATATTGTTAAAAGAGATAGGGCAGGTGAAGGAGAAGAGATAACTTGGGGACTAGCAGGTAAGGCCTAGGTGGGATGCCCCAGGAGAGGCAGCTTGACAGCTAGAGAGGAACATGGGAGGACACGAAAGACTGACTTCATCCATCTTCCAACTTCAGAATTTTTATAAGATACTCAACAAGTACATTCCCCTCAACCCCTCAACTCGTCTTGGGGCTGCCATTGGCTAAATAACCTGATGCTTTACATAAATCACAAATAGAGGGCATGTTATCATATAAGCTGAAGCATTTGCCTCACTATATCATGTGTATATATTGTATCTATGTAATAATATAAATGGATCTAACATTTATCTTTGATGTTAAGAATGCTTTAGTAGGCTATGACACTTGGATAGCTATCAATCCAATTTTCAATACTTCTGAAAAGAAACAGCAAGAACTTATTGTGTACTTTCTACCCTTCCAGCAGTCTCTTCTACTCCTCCCCTCCAACCCTGCAATTTTTTAATATTAGCAGTAAAAGCAAATGACAGATTGCACTCCAGGATTTTATAAAATGTGTAAACATATTCTGCTCAGAAACATAGATGTAAAAACATAAAACAACAACCACATGTTATTAGCAAATACTATTTATTAATTATAAGTAGTAGTATTAAAATAAGGAAGAGAATTAGAGTTGCAGGCTTAAATTTCTTTTAACTGCTTGAGCTATCTGCTCTATAACAGTTTATATTTTTTCAAATAATTAGCTCTTGATAATGAATTACTCATAGTTAAGATCTAGAAAGCTACTTGTCTTCCGGTTGCTAATAGGATGGTACTGAAGCAGTCTTGTAGTTCTTTGAATTTAGTGCCCTAAAATTGGAAAATAAACACACATTAATTTTATAGGTACAAGTCAAATACCTGTACATTCTTTTTTTTTTACAAATATTAACTATTTTATTATGATAAAAGTGATGCATACTCATTTTAGAAAATACAGCTAAACCCACACATAGAAAATTATTTATAGTTTTGCCACCCAAAGATAATTACAATTGATACTTATGTATCAACCATCTGTGCACTGACACATCCCTAACATCAAAATGGAAGCATCTAGCATATATTGTTTGTGATCCTGAAAGGTGCATTCTTCTGTTAATATGTAGCTATCTCTAATTTTCCAGCTATTATGTAGAATAAGATTCAGCAAACCTTAATGAAACTTATGGTCACAAAGAAATATAAGAGTAGATTCCTGACCAGGGTTCACATCCACCAATTTTCTACATTGAGAGTTTGGTAACTTGATTTACCTAATTGCAACAATGATTATTTAATTGTATTTCATCTTGCTTGTCATTTTGTAATCTAAACATCATTTTCTTTTTTTTTATTATACTTTAGGTTTTAGGGTACATGTGCACAATGTGCAGGTTTGTTACATATGTATCCATGTGCCATGTTGTTTTGCTGCACCCATTAACTCATCATTTAGCATTAGGTATATCTCCTATTGCTGTCCCTCCCCCCTCCCCCCACCCCACAACAGTCCCCGGAGTGTGATGTTCCCCTTCCTGTGTCCATGAGTTCTCATTGTTCAATTCCCACCTATGAGTGAGAACATGCAGTGTTTGGTTTTTTGTCCTTGCAACACTTTACTGAGAATGATGTTTTCCAGTTTCATCCATGTCCCTACAAAGGACATGAACTCATCATTTTTTATGGCTGCATAGTATTCCATGGTGTATATGTGCCACATTTTCTTAATCCAGTCTATCGTTGTTGGACATTTGGGTTGGTTCCAACTCTTTGCTATTGTGAATAGTGCCACAATAAACATATGTGTGCATGTGTCTTTATAGCAGCATGATTTATAGTCCTTTGGGTATATACCCAGTAATGGGATGGCTGGGTCAAATGGTATTTCTAGTTCTAGATCCCTGAGGAATCGCCACACTGACTTCCACAATGGTTGAACTAGTTTACAGTCCCACCAACAGTGTAAAAGTGTTCCTATTTCTCCACATCCTCTCCAGCACCTGTTGTTTCCTAATTTTTTAATGATGGCCATTCTAATTGGTGTGAGATGGTATCTCACTGTGGTTTTGATTTGCATTTCTCTGATGGCCAGTGATGATGAGCATTTTTTCATGTGTTTTTTGGCTGCATAAATGTCTTCTTTTGAGAAGTGTCTGTTCATGTCCTTCGCTCACTTTTTGATGGGGTTGTTTGTTTTTTTCTTGTAAATTTGTTTGAGTTCATTGTAGATTCTGGGTATTAGCCCTTTGTCAGATGAGTAGGTTGCAACAATTTTCTCCCATTTTGTAGGTTGCCTGTTCACTCTGATGGTAGTTTCTTTTGCTGTGCAGAAGCTCTTTAGTTTAATTAGATCCCATTTGTCAATGTTGGCTTTTGTTGCCATTGCTTTTGGTGTTTTAGACATGAAGTCCTTGCCCACGCCTATGTCCTGAATGGTATTGCCTAGGTTTACTTGTAGGGTTTTAATGGTTTTAGGTCTAACATTTAAGTCTTTAATCCATCTTGAATTAATTTTTGTATAAGGTATAAGGAAGGGATCCATTTTCAGCTTTCTACATATGGCTAGCCAGTTTTCCCAGCACCATTTATTAAATAGGGAATCCTTTCCCCATTGCTTGTTTTTGTCAGGTTTGTCAAAGATCAGATAGTTGTAGATATGTGGCATTATTTCTGAGGGCTCTGTTCTGTTCCATTGATCTATGTCTCTGTTGTGGTACCAGTACCATGCTGTTTTGGTTACTGTAGCCTTGTGGTATAGTTTGAAGTCAGGTAGCGTGATGCCTCCAGCTTTGTTCTTTTGGCTTAGGATTGACTTGGCGATGCAGGCTCTTTTTTGGTTCCATATGAACTTTAAAGTAGTTTTTTCCAATTCTGTGAAGAAAGTCATGGGTAGCTTGATGGGGATGGCATTGAATCTATAAATTACCTTGGGCAGTATGGCCATTTTCATGATATTGATTCTTCCAACCCATGAGCATGGAATGTTCTTCCATTTGTTTGTATCCTCTTTTATTTCATTGAGCAGTGGTTTGTAGTTCTCCTTGAAGAGGTCCTTCACATCCCTTGTAAGTTGGATTCCTAGGTATTTTATTCTCTTTGAAGCAATTGTGAATGGGAGTTCGCTCATGATTTGGCTCTCTGTTTGTCTGTGATTGGTGTACAAGAATGCTTGTGAGTTTTGTACATTGATTTTGTATCCTGAGACTTTGCTGAAGTTGCTAATCAGCTTAAGGAGATTTTGGGCTGAGACAATGGGGTTTTCTAGATATACAATCATGTCATCTGCAAACAGGGACAATTTGACTTCCTCTTTTCCTAACTGAATACTCTTTATTTCCTTCTGATTGCCCTGATTGCCCTGGCCAGAACTTCCAGCACTATGTTGAGTAGGAGTGGTGAGAGAGGGCATCCCTGTCTTGTGCCAGTTTTCAAAGGGAATGCTTCCAGTTTTTGCCCATTCAGTATGATATTGACTGTGGGTTTGTCATAGATAGCTCTTAGTATTTTGAGATACGTCCCATCAATACCTAATTTATTGAGAGTTTTTAGCATGAATGGTTGTTGAATTTTGTCAAAGGCATTTTCTGCGTCTATTGAGATAATCATGTGGTTTTTGTCTTTGGTTCTGTTTATATGCTGGATTACATTTATTGATTTGTGTATGTTGAACCAGCCTTGCATCCCAGGGATGAAGCCTACTTGATCATGGTGTATAAGCTTTTTGATGTGCTGCTGGATTCAGTTTGCCAGTATTTTATTGAGGATTTTTGCATCAATGTTCATCAAGGATATTGGTCTGAAATTCTCTTTTTTGGTTATGTCTCTGCCAGGCTTTGGTATCAGGACGATGCTGGCTTCATAAAATGTGTTAGGGAGGATTCCCTCTTTTTCTGTCGATTGGAATAGTTTCAGAAGGAATGGTACCAGTTCCTCCTTGTACCTCTGGTAGAATTCGGCTGTGAATCCATCAGGTCCTGGACTCTTTTTGGTTGGTAAGCTGTTGATTATTGCCACAATTTCAGAGCCTGTTAGTGGTCTATTCAGAGATTCAACTTCTTCCTGGTTTAGTCTTGGGAGGGTGTATTTGTCGAGGAATTTATCCATTTCTTCTAGATTTTCTAGTTTATTTGCATAGAGGTGTTTGTAGTATTCTCTGCTGGTAGATTGTATTTCTGTGGGATCGGTAGTGATATCCCCTTTTTCATTTTTTATTGCATCTATTTGATTCTTCTCTCTTTTCTTCTTTATTAGTCTTGCTAATGGTCTATCAATTTTGTTGATCTTTTCAAAAAACCAGCTCTTGGATTCATTAATTTTTTGAATGGTTTTTTGTGTCTCTATTTCCTTCAGTTCTGCTCTGATTTTAGTTATTTCTAGCCTTCTGCTAGCTTTTGAATGTGTTTGCTCTTGCTTTTCTAGTTCTTTTAATTGTGATGTTAGGGTGTCAATTTTGGGTCTTTCCTGCTTTCTCTTGTGGGCATTTAGTGCTATAAATTTCCCTCTACACTCTGCTTTGAATGTGTCCCAGAGATTCTGGTATGTTGTGTCTTTGTTCTCATTGGTTTCAAAGAACATCTTTATTTCTGCCTTCATTTCATTATGTACCCAATAGTCATTCAGGAGCAGGTTGTTCAGTTTCCATGTAGTTGAGCAGTTTTGAGTGAGTTTCTTAATCCTGAGTTCTAGTTTGATTGCAATTGCAAAGACCATCGA
The DNA here is from genome assembly GCF_006542625.1 of Nomascus leucogenys. Classification (NCBI taxonomy): domain Eukaryota; kingdom Metazoa; phylum Chordata; class Mammalia; order Primates; family Hylobatidae; genus Nomascus; species Nomascus leucogenys. The sequence continues at coordinate 105,677,491 of NC_044387.1, read as the reverse complement.
GGCTAGGAAGAAACTGCATCAACTAACGAGCAAAATAACCAACTAACATCATAATGACAGGATCAAATTCACACATAACAATATTAACTTTAAATGTAAATGGGCTAAATGCTCCAATTAAAAGACACAGACTGGCAAACTGGATAAGGAGTCAAGACCCATCAGTGTGCTGTATTCAGGAAACCCATCTCACGTGCAGAGACACACATAGACTCAAAATAAAGGGATGGAGGAAGATCTATCAAGCAAACGGAAAACAAAAAAAGGCAGGGGTTGCAATCCTAGTCTCTGATAAAATAGACTTTAAACCAACAAAGATCAAAAGAGACAAAGAAGGCCATTACATAATGGTAAAGGGATCAATTCAACAAGAAGAGCTAACTATCCTAAATATATATGCACCCAACACAGGAGCACCCAGATTCATAAAGCAAGTCCTGAGTGACCTACAATGGGACTTAAACTCCCACACAATAATAGTGGGAGATTTTAACACCCCACTGTCAACATTAGACAGATCAATGAGACAGAAAGTTAAAAAGGATATCCAGGAATTGAACTCAGCTCTGCACAAAGTGGACCTAATAGACATCTACAGAACTCTCCACCCCAAATCAACAGAATATACATTTTTTTCAGCACCACACCACACCTATTCCAAAATTGACCACATAGTTGGAAGTAAAGCTCTCTCTTTTTTTTTTTTTTTAAGACAGGGTCTCACTCTGTTGCCCAGGCTGGAGTGCAGTGGTGCAATCACAGTTCACTGCAACCTCAACCTCCTAGGCTTTTAAGCAATCCGCCTGCCTCAGCCGCCCAAGTAGCTGAAACTACAGGCATGTGCCATCATGCCTGGCTAATTTTTATATTTTTTGTAGAGACAGAGTTTTGCCATGTTGCCCAGGATGGTCTTAAAATCCTGGGCTCAAGCGATCTGCCTGCCTTGGCCTTCCAAGGTGCTGAGATTACACACATGAGCCACCATGCCCAGCCTATCTGTACATTCTTATAAAAACTTTTTTCATTAAAAAATTTAAAACAAATATACTTTGTAACATATTAACAATCCAAAATCAAAATTTTCTCATCAACTTAAAACACTTCATTTTATTAAAGCCATATATACTTACAAGATACAATTTAAGAAGGAAAACAATTACGGAATCAATTTTAAATTCTACTGTCCAAAAGTTTACTGGTTTTAAAATTAGGGTAAAAGAAGCTAGAACTTGATTCAGGATAATGTTTTGATAATGTATTATAAAAAGAAAGGGACTTCAATAAATTCAGAATTACTAAACGGAAGATAAAATTCAGATTTTTCAAAAGAACAATCACTTATTCTTCTCTTTCTTCTTGCTCCAAACATATATGCTACAGCATCATAGAACTTTCTCAGGTTTATTCTCTGGATAGAAAAGAACGCACAGAAAACCTGAAATACCGGCCCCCTACCCACACACAAAGTTCCATCTATCAGAGGGTGCGTGTGGTGAGGAAAATTCTAATTTTACCGTCTGTTTATTAGATGAAGTTGGGCAGAGTAGTGATAAGTGGCTTGCCAGAGGTTAAAGATTAAAAGGATAGAAAAAAGCTCCGTATCTTCCTGTTTCTAAGTCCAATACTTTACCAACTAGCCCACAGAGAATAGTATTCCTGTAGACAACAGTTTAACTTACATACATTTACCCTAATATCTGGGAGAATCGTGGTTCAGTGACACAGATAAGTTTTTGTTAATTCAGAAAATGTGAATTTTGCTAAGTCAAAATCAATTTTCCTTACTGATTCCACAAAATTGTCACCAAAGTGCTACAAAGAGTAGATAAAATATGCAAAAATCGGTCATCATCATCATCTGTATTAGCTTATTATAATAAAACCCATATGGGTTAAGCTACCATTCAAAATGTATTTCCCGCCGGGTGCAGTGGCTCACACCTGTAATCCCAGCACTTTGGGAGGCTGAGGCGGGCAGATCACCTGAGGTCAGGAGTTTGAGACCAGCCTGACCAACATGGCAAAACCCCGTCTCTACTAAAAATACAAAAATTAGCTGGGCATGGTGGTGGGCACCTGTAATACCAGCTACTTGGGAGGCTGAGACAGGAGAGTTGCTTGAACCTGGGAGGCGGAGGTTGCAGTGAGCCGAGATCACGCCATTCCACTCCAGCCTGGGTGACAAGAGTGAAACTCCGTCTCAGAAAAGGAAAAAAAGACAACATGTTTTTCCAAAACCTGTTCCTTCAAACCCGTATATAGTATCAGCAAGACATGGTAGGCTTGGAAAGCTTGAATTGGCTAATTATTGCAGCTAAGAAGGACTATTCATTTCACCTACATTACCTCACTTATAATGGCATCTCATACATTAGTGATTTTGTATTAATTGCATAGTTTAACTTCTATTTGATGGTATCATAACAATTTAGAGCTCTTGTCAAAGTAGTATTGGAGTTTGGGGGGGTGATTATTTTATTTTACATAAAATGTGAATGTGCTATGCTTCCAGTTAATTGCAGTGATACTATATTACTGAAATGGAACTCACAGGAAAAACACTGGTTCTAGTATTCCTAATGAGACGCATACATGGCTTAATACAAATGTCACAGTATTGGAGGCCACTGAAATACACACAGCATTCTGTAGTTAATGCTAGTGACACATACAAGTGCTCAAGAAAAAACTTCACTTGACAAATGCTTTATTTGGGAAATATTGAGATAAATGTTTTGAAAAAATATAAAATCAAACATAGCTATATGTAACAAAATAACTATCATACAAGGTATAACATATATGGAATGACTATAATACATAAAAGACAGGTTTGAGATAGAAGTTCAGTAGAAGCTCCATCTGAGGATATTAGCAGACTTCAGAGAAGAGATGATAGAAGATAGAAGGCAGAATGAACAACCTTACCGGTAATGTAGTAGAGTAGGTTAAAAAAAAGTACATGTATTTCATGAGGCTCAAGGAAAAGATACATGAAAATAACAAAGACAACAGGAAAGCAGGTTATAGCCACCTTACAAGGGGCTTCAGTTTTTTAAGCAAATGTTTGAAACTAGATGGCATCTCAAGCTAATTAGTCCCCATGAAACCAGAAGATAACTTCAATATTTTTTTTTTTAGAGAAAACACATCTTAAAATACATAAAATACAGTAAAATTATGTACATCACAAAAAATGTCATGGGCTGTAGATACTATGTCTGAAGTAACAAACTATATACCATTTAAAATTTTCCTTATGTAAAATCATTTTTTTCTAATCTTGCAAACTCTCAACATAAAATGTAGTGCTAGCTAGTCCCTGAATGATATAAAGCTTAAGATGCCCAGAAATTTTTTTTCAACTTAAGCAACTGACTAGATTAAAATAATTCAGTCAGAAAATTGGATACATATTGAAGCTCTAAATGGATGTTGAGTGAGAGAATAAAGTGAAAAAAGGCCATTGTTAGGTATCCAGGGACCACACGATCTTCTCAATAGTCTCATGAGCAAGAAGAGCAGTACAAGTTTGAACATCATCTAAGTTAGAGCACCCCAAATTATCAAAGTTTTAAGATAGTATCAACTTACTATGAAGTCTTCTTTCCCAAAAGAATTCATGTATTCAAAATCATATTTCTGATTAGGTAAAAGTTAACACATAGCACTGGTATTTTTAATTTATAAAAATGTTAAGTAATTTGTCTTTAGCTGATTAGTTCTGCTGGTAAATACATTGTTCTAAAGAACTTAACGAGTAGTCAATCAGAAATACACCTTTGTGCCAGACGTGGTGGCTCACGCTTGTAATCCCAGCACTTTGGGAGGCTGAGGTGGGCGGATCACCTGAGGTTGGGAGTTCGAGACCAGCCTTACCAACATGGAAAAACCCCATCTCTACTAAAAATACAAAATTAGCCGGGCATGGTGTCGCATGCCTGTAATCCCGGCTACTCGGGAGGCTGAGGCAGGGGAATCGCTTGAACCCGGGAGGCGGAGGTTATGGTGAGCCGAGATCACGCCATTGCACCCCAGCCTGGGGAATAAGAGCGAAACTCCGTCTCAGAAAAAAAAAGAAAAAAAAAAAAGAGAAAAGAAATAGACCTTTGTAATAAAGGGCAGTTTTATTTTTGTGAAATAATACTAATGTTAGTATTATAATTGCTGTCCCCAAGTGATAAAGATGTACTACTGTTTTTATAAAAGAATGTAAATTTAGTGTCCTTTAGACACAGAATAACTGATTGTTTTTACTCCAAAGAACTTTTTCAGTTTTGAGAGTATACAAAACCTGGATAAAATTGAAGTTTTAAGATACTTTGATAATATACTTTTTCTCAAAGCATTATAGTTATGTTGGCATTTTTAATTAACCAGAATATTTTCTATTTTCATAGGTTATCTCAAAGTTAAAGAGACAGAACTCTCAAGCATCATTAGGATTTCTTACAATTGCTAAGAAACTCCCTTCGAGAAATAGCCAATGTTAATGTGTACTGCTAACTGAACTATGAATATCTAACTAGTCTCAAATAACTCATAATGAGGCGCTATAGATTTGCTTTAAAAATTATGCACAGAATGGTTTGGTGCAGATAACTTAAGCTTTTTCAGCTGGGAATTTCAGAAGATGGGGGAGAACTTCTACAAGGGAGGGCAGGTACCTGTACATGGAAGGTGCTGAGATGTCTAAAGTCACCCACATTTGTCATTTTAAAAAGTATATATAAATAAAAGATACTATTTTGAAGAAGTATAAAAGTTGGAAACAATTTTTTCTTGGTTTGTAAGCTAAGTGTAAGATATTCCCACCTTCTGACATTCAAAGTCATTATACTTTCAACTGGTCTGCTTTTTGGTCCACTTGGTGGGTGGAAAATCTTATCGTCTTTGCCAGAAATATTTGCCAATTTAGCCACATAAGGGTCAGCAGAATGTGATGGGTAAGGATCAAATGTTCCTGCCTTCATTCCACCAGGCTGCGAAGAAAAATGAGACAATTTAATGTGATTTTGTAAAATGCCTCTACAAAATTAGCTTGTGAAGAAGTTCATACATATTATTGTAATCTGCGGAGTTGGTTTTAAAGAAAATGATACTGTTTAATTCAAATACCACCAAAAGGTCTCCCTACCACCAACTTTATAGGGTCAAAACACCATAATCCAAAAGCTCTCTATAAAAATGACAGTGTTTATAGTCAGGTAACAGTCTAAACTATTGCCAAGCATTAATATTTTAGAGTTTATCAGACCAGGCTATCACTTAGTTAGAAAGTGAGTCTATTAGTAAGGGAAATCCTAGGTCAGATGTATTTTGATAGACAATGGGGAACAAGGAGTGTGGCACAACATGAGTTTACTAAATGTCAGTCAATGATGATACTTTAAAAAAAGTAATAAGCAATAGCACATAGAAATAGAAAGTGAGAGGAAAATGCAATCTACTTTACTTGTCTTGTAGTCTATTAAGAGAAGTCAATCAAAATATTTTTCAACCTGTACACAAGACAGAAATATTTGTTTTGACTTCTTAAACTGATTTGACAGAATTTTAACTTTATATTCTATATAATCACAGGAAAATTCTATAGAATCATAATAACCCATTTAATTAGGCACCTTTTCTTGTAGTATCTATGCCAAATATACATGAAGATTTAATTCATTTGAAAGATACAGTTATAAGTTTTCAAGTTTTCCAGATTGAAGACACATGGATTATTTTAAAGCTTACAATAACAAGAAAACTTAAGAAAGTTTAAATAAATTAATTTAAAAGTATAAAAGCAAAATGAATGAATTAAAAATAGAAAAACATAGGTTAAATAAACCCAAGTGAGGCTTTAAAAAGTAAGTTAATAGCTAAATCTGTAATAGAATTAAGAATGAAAAAGAAGTGAGGAAAGTCTATACCTATACTTAATATCAAAAATATAAAATAGGCCAGGCGCGGTGGCTCATGCCTGTAATCCCAGCACTTTGGGAGGCTGAGGCAGATGGGTCACCTGAGGTCAGGAGTTCAAGACCAGCCTGGCCAACATGGTGAAAACCTGTCTCTACTGAAAATACAAAAATTAGCCAGGCATGGTGGCACACTCCTGTAATCCCAGCTCTTAGGGAGGCTGAGGCAAGAGAATCACTTGAATTGAACCTACGAGGCAGAGGTTGCAGTGAGCCAAGATCGTGCCACTGCACTCCGGCCTGGGCAACAGAGCAAGACTCTGTCTCAAAAAAAAAAAAAAAAAAATATATATATATATATATATGTATATATATACACACATATAAAAAATAATATTTCTGTAAACCCCAAAAACCTGAATGAAATGAGTGATTTTGTAAGAAAATATAATCTACATTGACCAAAAATAGATAGAAAACCTACACAAAACAGATGGAGAAAGAAATGTAAGAATTGAGAAAATTAGCAGAGCCACCCTGTAATACGGCTAAGCTCAGAACGCTTCACTGTGTGAATTCTTTCACGTCTTCAAAAAGCTGATATTTCTAATGCTATTAAACTGCTATAGAACATAGAAAAACAAAGAAATTACCCCCATTGCTTTAAGATGCCTGCATCCACTTGTACCAAAACAGAACAAGGCATATACATAGTTTTAAAAATACAGACCAATCACACTTCAAATTATTCATGCAAAAATACTTAATAAAATATTAGCAAATAAAACACAGTATTATATTTTACGATTAATACAACACAGCCAAGTGAGATTCATTTCAGTAAATATTGTTATTCAGCTTATGAAAGTAAAAAGTGGGGAGTGAAGGGACAGTCTAAATAGATTACACCATTTGGTAAAATTCAACGTATATTCAATAAAATTCAGCATTAAATTCAGATTAAAAAAATTGTTTTCAACACAAATAACAAAACAAGAGTAGTACCCTTAATATATGGAGAGATCTTATAAGGTATCTTACAATATTAAAAACATAAACTTTGAAATACAAAGTCTACAAGAAAAATGAAGAGGCAATTTACAGAAAAAAAGGTACTGACTAAGGTTTATAAACTGCTGGAGCATTTTAATTTTTATTCTCACTTGTTAACTTCTGCAGCAGGAAGATAGTTAATTTTAATTGCCATTCCAAAAACTAAAAGATGGTTTGGCTTTTTATGGTTTTAAGAAAAACTAGACCTAGGGTCTAGAGAAGCATTTCAAAAATTCATTATGAATTCACTAGGCGTGGTTGCACGTGCCTATAATCTCAGCTACCCTGGAGAATTGCTTGAACTCGAGAGGCGGAGCTTGCAGCGAGCCTAGATCATGCCACTGCAGTCCAGCCTGGGCAACAGAGTGAGACTCCGTCTCAAAAAAAAAAAAAATTATTATAAATTCAAATACATTTGAAGAGACTAATAATTACTTCATGACAAGGGCTTCATTATCCCCTACATTATTCATACTTGGTGATTTCATGTAATTTTGTAAAAATAGGTCCGAAGATTCTTGGTATCCATACGAACAAAAGTTTATTATTTACATGGGAAAAAAATCATTTGACAGCAAGAGACAGTATTTCTTTACAATACTTAATTTTTTTCATCCTAAAATTGTAAACCTACCTTTTTACCAGGAGAAGAAGGTTTAAAAGCATTTGAAATTGATTCTTTCTTCTCTTCTTTTTTAATTGGTGGTAAAGTTTCCTCAGAAAAATAAGGATTAGCGTCAAAATAGTCCCTTGGGTGAAGATTTAACTTAAACGGTGCTCCTTTAAGTAAACGATGGTGTTCTTCATTTGCTTTCTGTAAATTAAAGAGTTTGAAATTACACAGCATAAATTTCACAAATTGAAAATAACCCAGAGTTAAATCTTTTACATTTTAATATAAACATGATTCTTAAATCCATCCTGCTGGGTGTACTTTTTTAAAACATTAATTTGCAATAAAATAAAACATTGATTTGCTATGTTCTATTTTTATGATACAAAAGATATGCCTACTTACAAACAGAACTATGCTTATTCATTTTGGATACAAATTTATTTGCGATCCTGAGACCTTATCACTTGAACGAATCTATATTAACTATCTGGGCAGTATGATGCAGTACAACAAGACTTGTCTCTAGTTCAAGCCCTTCCTGCTTTGTAGCATTTCTGAGACTCTGGGAAAGTTACATTTTAGTGTCACATCTTCTTCGACTGTAAATGAAGACATTATTATTCCCCACTTAATGCTGTTGTAAAGATTACATGAGATTATATATATATATGATTTTATATGTATATATGAGATATGAATATAATTTTTATAATTTAAAAAATTATATATATGAGATTATGTATATATATCACATATATGTGTATATATCTCACATATACACATATACATATATCTCATATATATGATATATATACATATATGTATATGTGTATATGTGAGATATGTATATACATTTTTGTAATTTTTAAAAATATTTTATATGTATATATGAGATTATATATGTGTATTGATTATATATATAATCTCATATATGTATACATATATATAATCTCATAATATATATGAGATTATATATATGTATATATGACGTTCCCCATATAAGTGAACAGGTCTCATTATAAGTCAAATATGGTACACAGTGAGTGTAAGAGGCATATGCTAGTACATTTTAGTTTTTATCTCTGCCATTTAATAAAGTGAGCAGTTTTCTCCTATCCTTTCACTCTGTCTCCTCATAGGATTCAACCATTCTGTAACCTCCACTTTTTCCCATCACCCCCCAACTCCTCCATCCCATTTGCTCATCATAATGGCTTCTTGATCAGCCCAAAAGTATTACAATTACTTTTGCAGGCACAGATAGTAGGGTGTGGTGGGAATATGGCTAAGGGTCAGGATATGACTCTTTATTTAAAATAGAACATAGTTGATCAGGCCAGGCTAATAGAAGTTTCACAGCTAGTTTAGAGAGATGTAAAATAGATGTGGTAAAAACCATAGGAAGAGAGAAAATTCACCCTGGAAGGAGCTGAGAGGATATACAGCAAGATATGAAAATCTAATAAAAGGGTAAAATTATCACAATCCACAAACATGAGTTTGCCACTGTCCCAGTGATATAAATAGATAGAACCAAACAAAATTAGATCTCAAGTGAATTATTATTATTATTATTATTATTATTATTATTATTTTTGAGATGGAGTCTCGTTCTGTCACTGAGGCTGGAGTGCAGTGGTGTGATCTTGGCTCACTGCAACCTCCGTATCCTGGGTTCAAGCGGTTCTCCTGCCTCAGCCTCCTGAGTAGCTGGGATTACAGGTGCCCGCCACCATGCCTGGCTAATTTTTGTAAGATTAGTAGAGACGGGGTTTCACCATGTTGGTCAGGCTGGTCTCAAACTCCTGACCTCGTGATCCGCCCATCTTGGCCGCCCAACGTGCTGGGATTACAGGTGTGAGCCACCGCGCCCGGCCTCAAGTGAATTATTAATATCGAGTTAACTATTTAAATAAAGGAAAGGTTGAAACATTCAAAACAGATTTTTTACCTTATAATTTAGTTTTGCTGCATCATAGAAGTCAGCAGAGTGTGAAAACTGTTTACCTATGGTAATATTTGCATAGCTAAGGAAGCAAAGTAAGTAATGGTGACTTCAGAGTTCAGAAATTTAATTTTTTTTAATTTCAAAACAAATGATATGACAAAGTATTAAAAATATCTTACCCATATCCAGTTCCTTTCTTTCCCGGGTTTGTGTATAAATTCTTTCCAGGTGCCTTATATTTTTCTCGAGGTTTTGACTGTGGGCTGAAAAATGGGACTGGACCACCTATTGTTCCATAGTAGCTTCCTAAGCCACATCTTAAATATAATTTTTTGATGTTTTAAAAGAAGGAGGTTAAAATGGCAAAGTTTAAGTCTATTTTATCATAATTTTTAATCAGATTGAAAAAAAGAGAAAAAAATGCTAGTTTTAATCTAATTTCATTTTCCTCATTCTTAAGTCACAGATTTTGACATGAGATATGTTTCTAATATTTTTATTATTATAAACATTCTACAAAAAATAGAACTGCATGATTCTTAGGAAGTTAGAATCATTCTCATTAATTCAGTTAACTATAACAATAAACAGAGTCTTTTGTGTTTTTAGATTAATTTATGGACACTTTATGGCAAGTTAGCTAATAAATGGCTAATTACTTCTGACTATCCACCCACAAGAAACTACACTTTCAAAACAAATATTTAAGACTGCTGTTTCCACTACTGACAGAAAGTGACTCATGGAATTTGGGTGCTAATTTTCTTCTGTTTGGTTTATATCCCATAACTTTACTGTAGAAAAAATTAACGAAACATTTTCTTTTCTTCCATTTTAATGTTAAATTTTCTGGGCACACAGTATCTATTTAAAATCATCAAAGTATTTACTATCTAGCACTTTAACAAAATTTTTCTTAAAACTTCCACAATAAGGGTAACTATTGTTAGCAACAGTCATAGTCTGTAATTCTTAAGTTAACATTGAAGTAAACAAATTTTAATAATCAGAAAAAGGTCTACAAGACAAACGAAACCTTACTACTATCAAAACTTGACACTGTTCATACATCTGAGGTAAAAATTTCAAAAACTAGAAAGACATCAACATTGATTGCTTATTGTCAATACCTTCAGTCTACAAATGGTAGGAAAGCATATTTTAATTAATCCCTCTTTATGAACCTATATAATGAAATTCTAAAATACAACAAGGAAATAGAGCAGGGATAATGCAGATAAAGAAGAACTATTCACAGACAGGCATAATTTACCCAAAATGTGATTTAACGCAAGCATTAAAAGTCATTCTATTTAGAATTTATTAAATGCCTACGGTTCCGGGGGTGGGCGTGGTGGCTCACATATGTAATCCCAGCACTTTGGGAGGCTGAGGTGGGCAGATCACCTGAGGTCAGGAGTTTGAGACCAGGCTGGCCAACATGGCAAAACCCATCTCTACTAAAAATACAAAAAAACTAGCCGGGCGTGGTGGTCTGTGCCTGTCATCCCAGCTACTTGGGAGGCTGAGGCAGGAGAATCTCGCTTGAACCTGGGAGGTGGAGATTGCAGTGAGCTGAGATCGCGCCACTGCACTCCAGCTTGGATGACAGAGCCAGACTCCATCTCACAAAAATAAATAAATAAATACATAAATACATAAATACATAAATAAATAAATAATAAACCTACGGTTCCATAATTTGGTATTGAATAAGTACCTGTATAAGGGTTTCTTATTTATAACACCAGTCTCCCTTTTTGGAAACACTTTCTGTATCCACTAAATTACAGATGTTTTTCACATATCTGTGAATTATTTTAAAAAAAGGCTAGTCTAATTATAAAACTGTTATTATTTCTTGGCTGACAGATGAATATAAGCATATTATAAACTAATGTATCAAGGTAGCAATTTCCAATTATTACCACGAGTCAAACTTTATCACAGGCAGGAGAAAAGACTGAAAAGTAGGAAAAAGTTATTTCACACATTACATGAAAAAGAAATAAAGTAGTGACAGAAGGAAAAAATCATATTTTTAAAATTTATATCTAAGAAAATGAAAAATTTCAAGAAACAGTAGTAATAATAAATAATTCTATCCAAAGTGTCAAAAGGTAGAAAAAGATGAAATTAAAGAAAAGAAGAAAATCCTCACTCTTAATAGAGACAATAATTTTGGCTGATGTTGCCTACTAGAATTAGATGGAAGTATAAGTTATACAAAGTAGTTTTACTAGTCTCAAAAAACACAGTAAATAAGCACAAAATTAGACTTCGGTTATCATCTATCAAATTAATAAATTGAGAGACTCAAAGCTTTGAGTGTGAATGAACATTACTTTTTTTTTTTTTTTTTTTTAGATGGAATCTCCCTCTGTCATCCAGGCTGGAGTGCAGTGGTGTGTTCTCGGCTCACTGCAACCTCAGGCTCTGGAGTTAAAGTGAGATTCTCCTGCCTCAGCCTCCTGAGTAGCTGGGACTACAGGTGCGTGCCACCATGCCCGGCTAATTTTTTGTGATTTTAGTTTGTATTTTTAGTAGGGATGGTGTTTCAATGAACATTACGTTTTAAGTCTCAGTTATATAACTAATTACATTGACTTCATGGTCTAATGTTAAACTAATTTAAAGGGAACATTGACAGTTGTCACAACTAAGATATTGTTAAACCTCATGAGTATATCTTCACAATAATTTAAAAATAATGAATTTTTGATCAGTTATTTTCTTCATCAAAAAAGAATTTCTGGCCAGGCGTGGCCCAGAACCCTCCTCCAGTTGAACCCAGGAGGGAGAGGTTGTAGTAAGCCGAGATCGTGCCACTGCACTCCAGCCTGGGCAACAGAGCAAGACTCCGTCTCAAAAAACAACAACAAAAATTTATCCTAATTACACATTTTTTTCTTTTTTTTAGACAAGGTCTTGCTCTGACATCCAGGCTGGAGTGCAGTGGCTCAATCATAGCTCACTGTAACCTCAAACTCCTGGGCTCAAGGGACCCTCTCACCTCAGCCTCCTGCGTAGCTGAGACTACAGGCATGTTGCTACCACACCTAGCTAATTTTTTAACTTTTGTAGAGATGGGGTCTCTCTATATTGCCCAGGCTGGTCTCAAACTCCTGGCCTCAAGCATTCCTCCTAGCTCGGCCTCCAAAAGTGCTGGGATTATAGGCATGAGCCACTGCACCCAGCCTCATATTTTTGTTTATACTTCTTTAACAGCAGAAAAAATAGTCAGGGGCATAGACATGATAATTAAAGGCAATTTTTTCCTCCAATCTGACTTTGCAAGGTTTATGAACAAATTTTACTATTTAGGTTGTTTTTATTATATCAACAAATAGACCATAGTGATATAGATAATCCAAAATTTAATATGATAATGAGAATATATTTAATCAAGATTACTTGTCAATCTAAATCATCCAATACAACTATCTCCACCTAAGACAAACTAAGAATAATACTTAAAAATTCATCTTACATAAGTAAGTCCTACAGAAAAACAAATATTTAATTTAGGGATAAAGGTGCAGGAAATATATTTTCGACTTTTCCCAAAAAACACTTACAGCTTTTTCTCTCCACTACTAGGAAGGAAGGCTTTGCCTAGATTTTTTTTGGCTGCTTCCATCATATCCCGTCTCCTCACTTGATTCAGATTTATGTAGCCTTCACCTTCAAAAATCCTTACAAAATGGGGATCAAAATAACCTGCCTGAAGATCTGACATTTCTTTGGATCCTCCAGGTAGCATCTGTTTATTTTTGCTTGCAGCCTCATTAAAGGGTCCTTTAAAAATAAATTAGGCATATTATAATTTTGAGCTGACTAGCAATTAAAGGACATGAAAAATAAGATAACAATTTCCAAATATGATTTGGGCCAATTATGAATTTTGAGCTCTAAAGCACTGTTTCAAAATATTCCCTGAAAGCCCTGTGTGAATGGCTATCTTGACAATAAGACCTAAGTGGTTTTCATCCAAACATGTTAATATGTAAGGTCTTGGTTATACACTCTGAGTTTTAGAGCTGGTAGAGACCTTAAAGTGATCTAATTCAATGTTTCTCCAACTACAGACTAGAAAGCACTGTGTGAGATGTCAGTGAGAGTGTGTGCATAGGTCGAAGAGAAGGGTGTTTCATACTCAAATTGAAGCAATTCCTCTCTGGGGCATATACTCAAGGCGCATGAATGTCTGTGGCCACTAAAAGACGTTAACAAGAATGTTCATAGCAGTTTTATTCACAATGATCAAAAACATAAAACAGCCCAAATGTCCATCAACAGGAGAACAGATTTTTAAACTGTGGAATTTATACAGTGAAATACTAGTAGCCCAGTAATTTTTTAAAGGCTGTTTTAATAAGTATTTAGAACTTCTTTCATAATTTAGATCTAGGAGAGCTCTATTTGAGGAGAGCTTCGGAAACATGGAGAATTTTTTGAAGTGCACACAATCCTTAATTCAATTGGCTATTAAAACGTGAATCTGTATCACTGACTTTTTTTTTTTTTTTTTTTTGAGACGGAGTCTCACTCTATTGCCCAGGCTGGAGTACAGTGGCACGATCTCAGCTCACTGCAACCTCTGCCTCCCAGGTTCAAGTGATTCTCCTGCCTCAGCCTCCCAAGTAGCTGGGACTACAGGTGTGCACCACCAAGCCTGGCTAATTTTTGTATTTTTAGTAGAGACGGGGTTTCACCATATTGGTCAGTCTGGTCTTGAACTCCTGACCTCGTGATCCACCCGCCTCGGCCTCCCAAAGTGCTGGGATTACAGGCATGAGCCACCACGCCCGGCCTGTATCACTGAGTTTTTTACACTTTTTTTTTTTTTTTTTTGACTAGGTCTCCTGTCACCCAAACTGGAATGCAGTGGTGTGACCATGGCTCACTACAGCCTCAACCTCCTGGGCTTAACTTCCTGCCTCAGCCTCCCAAGTAGCTGAGACTATAGGCGCAGGACACCATGCCCAGCTAATTTTTGTATTTTTTGTAGAGACAGGGTCTCACTATGTTGTCTAGGCTTGTCTTGAACTCCTGGCTTCAAGCAATCCTCCTGCCACTACCTCCCAAAGTGCCGGGATTACAGCTGTGAGCCACCACACCTGGCCAACTTAAATTTTTGAAAAGGTAATACATTCAAATAGTTCCAAATTCAAAAGTATAAACATTTTCACAAGAAGTCTTTCTCCTGTACTTGGCCACCCAATTCTTCTTCCACAGGCAAAGAGACTATCATTTTGTTTCCCAAAGAATGTTCAGGTATGTTCAAGTGAATGTTTTCATGGATATCCTTTTTCATTTTTTTAAATGCTGTCTCTAAGCATTGTTAATGCTTAGCACACTATATAGATTATTCTGCACCTTGCTTTTTTATTTAACAATGTATCTTGGAGATATCTCCAAATCAGTGTTTTATTTTGTATTATTATATAGAAGTAATTGGATATCCAAAAATTGAACTGAGACATTTAAATATTTATGTATATTAGGTCTTTTTATTATTTATGACTTTTGTAAAAATCCCTCAGCCATTCACTTAGCATTTCATTTCTCAGGAAGGTAACAACGGATGGCCTTCTTGGATGCAAATGTAAATGCTGTTTGCATAGGGGAGTGTCCCATCTAACCAAAATATTCTGGGAGAAAATTGCCAGGCACCTTTGAAAAGAAATAAAATTACCTATGAGGACAATAAATGAGGATAGAGTACTCTAATAAAAAAAGATTCCTATTCTCATAAAATAAAGTTCTTGCTGGGTGCTGTGGCTCATGCCTCTTAACCCCAGCACTATGGGAGGCTGAGGGGGGAGGATCTCTTGAGGTCAAGAGTTCAAGACCAGCCTGGGCAACACAGTGAGAGCCCCCCACCACCACTCCACAAAGTGTTTAAAAATTAGCTGGGCATGGTAGTGTGTGCCTATAGTCCAGGGACTCAGGAGACTGAGATGGGAGGATCCCTTGAGCCCAGGAGTTTGAGGATGCGGTGAGCTATAATCAGGCCACTGGCACTCCAGCCTGGTTAACAGAGATCTGTTTCTAAATAAATAAATAAATAAATGAATGATATCGCTTAACTCCATTGAAATTTTACAAGTTAACAAACTTTAGAACTAAATGCTTTAAAATATAAACCATTAAAAAAATCATTTGATTTAAATATTAAATCAAATATTTAATATAAAATTAAATCTAAATTTTATATAGAAAATACCCACTATTCGTCTGTAGAGAAAAGCAAATATACTTACGATTAAATTGTGACACATATTTATCACCCACAGTAATATATTCCATCTCACTAAAGAGGCCAATCCTTTCCATGTCCGTTTTCCCTCCTTCGGCAGGCATGGTGGCGTCTGGTGGTGGTGCTCTCTATACCGCTAACTTCATCAGTTTCCCTAGGGTCACTTCTTTTATAGCAAAGTCCTACTTTACATTGAAAATAAAAATAAAAGGGAAAAGTTTAGAAAAAAGTGGTTACTAATTTCCAGTTCTAATTACTTTCAGTCTGAGAGTTTTAAGGCTTACTATAAAACAATAGCCTCATACTCTATGGGGAAAGAACCTACTCTGTGGGGTGGGGGAAAATACTGGGATTCAAAATTATCCAGATGAGCCCTCCCGCTTGACTCTCCATGTGAAGTGCCCACAAATTACAAAGGAATGTGCAAGATATCATCGATTACACTGCCATTTATCTGTTGGAAATGATAAAATTATTACTGTATGATGTATTATAAACAAATCCTTCTTTTGAGAAGTTCAGGGTAGATTTTAAAATCATAATTATATAAGGCAGACATTTTCCCAGTTTAAATACAATGATTTCAGCATCCTGCATTGTCCCTGATATTGAAAATATAACAGCTTTTCAGAATGCACAACACATCTAGGTATTACCCTACAATTCTTGGGGCTTTTTTCAAGTTTAAATAAACATAATAAATGTGTCATTGACAAAATTATAAAGGGAATGGGGAAGAGAACAATTATTTAGGCAAGATAAAAAACAAGAACAAAAACAAAAATTCCACAATGAATTCTGAGTATTTGTTAACAGGTATACTTCAACTCTGAGCTTTCTTTGGAAATGACCACTTCAAGCAAAGGCGAAATATTAAACATGCAACTCTTTATGTAGAAATTAATTTTTTTTAAGACAGAGTCTCTTTTTTTTTTTTTTTTTTTTAGACAGTCCCAGGCTGGAGTGCAGTGGCATGTTCTTGGCTCACTACAACCTCCGCCTCCCAGATTCAAGTGATTCTCCTGCCTTGGCCACCTGAGTAGCTGGATTATAGACACGCGCCACCGTGCCCAGCTGTTTTTGTATTTTTAGTAGAGACAGGGTTTTACTATGTTGGCCAGGCTGGTCTGGAACTCCTGGCCTCAAGTGATCCACCCACCTCGGCCTCCCAAAGCGCTGGGATTACAGGCATGAGCCACCACGCCCTGCCAGAAATTAATTTTTAATAGTAGACATGTTCTTAAAAAAAAAGGAGGCCCAAGGAGCTAAGCTTACCTCCATCCCATCCCAAAGTTTTTAAAGCACCAACTATGAGCTAAGCACTGGGCATACACAAGTGAAGAAAACAAACATTGGGTTAGTCCTCACAGTTTGTAATCCAAAGTAAGAACCTTTTTTTTTTTTTTTTTTTTGAGACAGAGTTTCGCTCTTGTAGCCCAGGCTGGAGTGCAATAGCACGATCTCAGCTCACTGCAACCTCCGCTTCCCAGGTCCAAGCAATTCTTCTGCCTCAGCCTCCCAAGTAGCTGGGATTACAGATGTCTGCCACCACGCCCAGCTAACTTTGTATTTTTTTAGTACAGACGGGGTTTCACCATGTTGGCCAGGCTGTTCTCGAACTCCTGACCTCAGGTGATCCACCTGCCTGGGCCTCCCAAAGTGCTGGGATTACAGGAGTGGGCCACCGCGCCCGGCTGGTAAGAACCTTTTACCTTAAATTTATTTATTTGCTTATTAAGATGGAGTCTCACTCTGTCGCCCAGGATGGAGTGCAGAGGCGCTATCTCAGCTCACTGCAACCTCCGCCTCCTGGGTTCAAGCAATTCTCCTGCCGCAGCCTCATAAGTAGCTGGGACTACAGGCACCTGCCACCACGCCCGGCTGATTTTTGTATTTTTAGTAGAGACAGGGTTTCACCATGTTGGCCAGGCTGGTCTCAAACTCCTGACCTCAAGTGATTCACCTGCCTCGGCCTCCTAAAGTGCTGGGATTTCAGGCATGAGCCACCGCGCCCGGCCTTTTACCTTAAATTTAAAGCAAGCTGTTTGAGTGCCTCTCTGCAAGCCGGCCTGAAACTGGCTCACCTGAGCGTGAATCATTGCTAACATGTAACACCACAGGGGCAAATTCAGATTCATTTTAAACTAAAACATAAGCAAATACAACGCCCTTCCCCACATCCTACCTCTTCCATTAATCAGGGATGCTTTAAAACTAAACTTCAGTCAAGATTTAGTACTCTCATTTACCTTATATTTCAAAGCTCCACCCCTCTGCCCAACCACAAAGGATTCCTGTGCTGCTACTGGGGCCTAAATGTCTCAGGCCCTATATCAGCCAGCCTCATCTGTCACCATGGAAACCCCTGCTGTGGCCCCTTGGCTGTAATTGTTCTCTTTCCGTCCTCAGGCTGGGCTCTCTCCAGCTACAGGACCATTGTCCATGCCCTTTCTCTTTAGCCAGCTACTTCAGCGTGCCGACCTTTTCTCTCCCCACCCCACCCCTCGCCATTAACACTGATTCTTCGGACTGCTCAGTTTCTTAATCACGTCTTTAAC
Organism: Nomascus leucogenys; assembly: GCF_006542625.1. NCBI lineage: Eukaryota > Metazoa > Chordata > Mammalia > Primates > Hylobatidae > Nomascus > Nomascus leucogenys. The sequence goes on along the minus strand of NC_044387.1, from coordinate 105,659,148 downwards.
TCCATCACAGCGGCATGTACTTCCTTCCAAGCCCTCATCGTGGTTACCTGCTAGGTCATCTTACCTTCGTCGTGAGGAATCCTTTCACGAACGGTAACCCCGCGTCTGCGCAGCTCCCGGCACACAAGCCAGCCAGGGAGGAGGGAGGGAAGAAATTCTTGCCTAGAACTTTCCCACTACTTAACTTTTTTCTTATTTTTTTTTTTTAAACGGAGTCTCGCTCTGTCGCCCAGGCTAGGAGTGCAGTGGCGCTATCTTGGCTCTCTGCAGCCTCCGCCTCCCGGGTTCAAGCGATTCTCCTGTCTCAGCCTCCCGAGTAGCTGGGACTATAGGCACCCGCCACCACACCCGGTTTTTTTTTTTTGTTTTTTTTTTTGTTTTTTTTTTTTCATTTTTAGCACAGACGGGGTTCCACCATTTTGCCCAGGCTGGTCTTGAACTCCTGAGCTCGGGTGATGCGCCTGCCTTGGCCTCCCAATGCTGGGATTACAGGCGTGAGCCACCGTGCCTGGCCCTGCCACTACTTAACTCTTCTTGAGCAACATTTACAAAATTATTCATTCATTTATTTAATGACCCTTCGGGTCAAGCTTGCTGGTAGAAACTAGAAACACAGATTTAAGAAGGCATAGATGCTGCCCACAAGGAGCTTACAATCTATTAGACAAGAAAATAGAGCATAGCCGAATTATGGCACGTTCCCTTGGAAAAGGTACGGATAGAGTGCCGTGAGAGGTGAAGAAGGGGCAGAAAACTGGAGGGGGTGGATGAGGAGTCTATTTCTCAGGAAGGAAACGGAGGCTGGGAGGTGGCAGGTATCTAAGGGGCAAAACCTGGCGTCCGCGAGGACCAAGTCACCTCTCCTGAGGACACCCACTCCGACAGCCGAGATCGGGTTGCCCCAGCTCGTCCAGGTTAACTGTGCTGCGGGAGCGGCGAGGGTTTCCAGGTGCCCGCGACACCCCTGGGCTGCGAAGCGCCTCTGCACGTTCCACAACAGCTGGCGTTTATTGTGTGATGTGTTGCCCCGGGTACGGGAGAATCCATTCCAAGAACGCTGCGGGGGGATACGAGGAGATTCGAATCCGCACCTAAGAACACGCAGAAGAACGTGTGAGCGTCTGTAGGACAGAAAAGACTTAACTAAGAGAATTCATCAAACATAAGTCTTCGGCTACCCGCCCCGCCTCGCCGTCGGGGAGTTACTGTAGTGTGGTACGCTCTGTGACGTAATGCCGCCGAGCATGTCGGGAGTTGTAGTCGGTCCGCCCGGGCCCCGCCCCTCGGCCGTGCGGTGACGCCACTTCAGGGCCCGCCCCCAGAGACTTTGGGCAGGCGTCAGCGCTGGTGTCACCGCCACGTCGCGGATATGGTGAGTATCTCTGCTCGTCATCGACCCCTGTTTTTCCCCGAACTTTGGCAGCCGCCACGAGCGGGCTCCACAGCGCCTGAAAGGAGCTGGCCCTGCCGGGGCCCGAGATGGCAGCTGCGAGCTGCGTGGGTTGGGCGGCCTTCCAGTTCCCCTGTCTCAGCGCTGGGCCGGAGGGAAAGTGCCCCACACAAGTGTGCACCCCGCCTCGGCCACCTTGGACACGCACCCCCTGCTACTCCTCTGTGTGAGAGCATTTTGAGAGACTTTTCGGCGTTTTTGAAGCCTTGCAAGAAGGGCTTAACCTGGGAAAGACAGGCGCAATTTTCTTCTAATATTATATTCCCCTAGTTCCCGTGGTGTTTCCCTCCCCTGGTTTCTCTCCTGTCTCATTGCTCAGCAAGGTTCTCCAGTCCCTATCCTAAATGGTGGTGCTCTTCAGGGATGCTTTACACCCTGTGCGTTCTCCTAAAATTTTCTAAGTTAGACCTTTTTTCCGAGCTCCAGACCCACAAATCTGCTAACCGTGCCTCCACTTGGATAGCTCATATGTATTTCAAACTCAGCAGGTTCCAAACTGAGCATTTCCACCTCCCCACACCCCACAGCTGCTCTTCCTCCAGGAACCCGCAACTCTGTTAATGGCATCACCATACATCCTGTTGTGCCTGCCCAAAACCTGGAAATCATCCTTGACATCTCCCTCTTGTCAACTCCCCGACATGCAGTCAATAATCAAGTCCTATAGATGCTACTTCTAAATGTCTGTCTGTTGTCACTGCCTCCACTCTTACCATCCTTGGCCTTGAGATCTAACCATCTGGAGTAGTCATCTAAGTGGTCTTTTAAGCAGATCTTCACTCATCGATGCCCCTGCGTGGAATGGGCTGTTGCAGCTTCACTCACCCTTCAGATCTCAGCTTCAGTATTACTTCTTCAGAGGGTATCTCAGCTAATTCGGAAGCCTAGGAAGACTAGTGCTTTCATGAATGATGTCTTATGGAATCTTCATAACAACCCTGGGAAGTTGTGTATTTTTCCAGTTTTACAGAAGAGAAACAGACAAGTGATTAGTTAAATTGTTTAAAATTATACAGTACGTAGCAGAGTTAAAATTTGCTCTTTCCTGTCTAACTTTTATCTTCAGTATCTATAAATATTTTTTATTTAAGTGGGTACATACTAGTTTGTATGGTAGTATTCTTTAACTGACTTCTTATTAATAGCTATTTAAGTGGTTTCCATTTATTTTTCTGTGATGAACAACAGTAGAATAAATGGACAACCTTGAAGCTAAATTTGTCCTGAACTTTCTTGTTTCCTTAGAATAAATTCCCACAAGTAGAATTGGGACAAAAGGTATATGATCTTTCAACAGATTACAATTTTAGAATAAATAAAAACAGTGACCCTTATAGAAATGTGACAAAGGATTTGTAAAATGAGAAAAATTGTATTGGTACCTATTTAATACTGTTCTGAGGATTGGAGTGAGTATGTATGTTTAGCATAGTGCTTTTTACATGTTTTTGTTTTATTTTATTTTATTTTTTGGAGACAAGATCTTGCTCTGTTGCTCAGGCAGGAGTGCAGTGGTGTGATCATGGCTCACTGCAGCATTGACCTCCCGGGCCCAAGCAGTCCTCCCACCTGAACCTCCCGAGTAGGTGGGACTACAGGTGCAGGCCACCACACTCAGCTAAAGTTTTTTTTTTTTTTTTTTTTTTTGTAGAGATGGGCGTCTTCCTATGTTGCCCAGTCTGGTCTCTAACTCCTGGGCCCAAAGTGATCCTCCTGCCTCCGCCTCCAAAAGTGTTGGGATCACAGGCGTAAGCCACTGCACCCTGCCTGCCTGCCTTTTGCATTTGAAGAGCTCAGTAAATGTTAGTACTTACTCATTTATTTCAAAATAGGGGTCTTGGTGTGTACTGTGGTTCTTCAGCCTGTTTGAGAGAGATGTTTTGAGAATCTGATGAAATTTTTGAAACCTCTTCCCAAAAGAGATCTCCCCCTCTTTCTCCCTTCCTGTCTCTTTCTCTCGTGTGTGTGTGTGTGTGTGTGTGTGTGTGTATGTATATATGTATGAATGTGTATCTGTGTGTATATATGTATACATACACAATGATCCATGTCATTTGTCATATATCAACTACCTGAAACAGCACATGGATCCAAGTTCAGAACTGATCAGTTCCATTTTGCGAGTGCTCTTTTCCCTTTATAAGTTGTAAGCATTGTCCTGTGCCTTTTACTTTTCAGCAAAAACATGATTTTTTTATGGCTGTATGATATTCATATTTTTTTTAACCAATCTCCTGTTGTTGGCAGTTAGGTTAATATCCATATACCCGAATCTTTGTGTGTTTTTCAGATTTTTTTTAGACTAAGTCTAAGATTCTAACTGCGTATCACTAGATCAAGCTTATGAATATGAATCTTTGATTCTTACTGCCATATTCTCTGAAGAATTCCACCAGTTGATATCCCACCCTCAGTATGAGTTTCCTCTCATTGTCTTGACTCCCTGGTATTATACTAGCTTCAGTGCCTTGTCACATTCTTAAACTAGTTCTTTACTGTTGATGTTTTATCGTCATTGTTAAACCTGTCAAGATTATAATTTAGAAAGATTGTCTTAAAGCAGTAGTTCTCAACCGTTCACATTAGAATCACTGGCATGGGGGCATAGGGTACTTTTAAATATCCCTGTGCCAGCTGGGCGCGGTGGCTCACGCCTGCAATCCCAGCACTTTGGGAGGCCGAGACGGGCGGATCACTTGAGGCCAGGAGTTCAAGTCCAACCTGGCCAATATTCTGAGATCTCGTCTTTACTAAAAATACAAAAATTAGCCAGGAGTGGTGGTGCATGCCTGTAATCGCAGCTACACGGGAGGCTGAGGCAGAAGAATCTCTTAAACCCAGGAGGCAGAGGTTGCAGTGAGCTGAGATTGTGCCACTGCATTCCAGCCTGGGTGACAGAGTGAGACCCTGTCTCAAAAAAAAAAAAAAATCCCTCTGCCTAGGCCTTAGACCAATTAATCAGAATCTCTGGGGGTACAGCCCAGGCATCAGTATTTCAAGCTCCCCAGGTGATTTCAGTATAGAACAAAGGTTGAGAACCCCTGATTTAAAATTTTGGGGTTGCTTTTTTGTTTTTTCCATAAAACAAGGAATTAACTCATGAAATAATTTGAAGAATCAAGGTTAATTAATGTCTTACCACTAAACTCAGTTAGATTCTAATTTATATGAAAATGAGTTTGTTTTGTTTTACAAGGGAGTTTGTCTTTATTTGTTCTAGGTGATTTCAGAAAGTATGGATATACTTTTCAGAATAAGAGGAGGCCTTGATTTGGCTTTTCAGCTAGCTACTCCTAATGGTAGGTCTTCTGAAAAATTCTTTTTTATTAGAAAATTGATAGTGAAATATACTGAGATTATTTCCACTTTGCAAATGAAACAGAGAGAGAGGACGAACTAAGATTATATTGTTAGTAAGTACAGTAAATGGGACTTACACTTAGACACTGTGTTCCAGCACACCCACCAGCCCATGGCGCACCTCTGTGCAAATTAGAAAAAGATGTTCCCTTAAGAAACTTTACTCCCCTCTTCATTAATTGTCACAATAAATGTAAATATCTACAATGAGCACATTGTAAATGTGCATCGAGAATTGTACATTACAGACTTGCAATTGTATATATAATCTTGAGTCTCCAGAACCTACTCTCTTAAATACTACAGTATATGGGGATGAGTACAAGAACTCTATGGAAGAAAAATCAACAGGGTTTATATGAAGCAAATTCTAGGATGTCTTCCTGTTGCTGACTTGAACTACAGCCACAAACTGAGATAAAGAACATCTCAGAGGAGGAATGGGATGGGCTGTGTTTGAGATTTGTTTCATTTGATGCCAGTGGAAGGTCAAGTACAGATTCCCAACAGGCATTTGGCTGAGTCAGAAATTTAGAAGAGTGTGGTCAAAGTTGGAGCTAGAGAATGTAATGTCTCTGAAGGGTGATAGTTAACACCCTCATTATAAATGAAATCACTCATGAAAAGTACAGTTAGTGGTGCCAGAAGCCACAGAGCAGTTCAGAAAGATCAGGAATTAAAAGTACTGTATTAGTCTGTTTTGCATCTTTCTAAAGGAATACCTGAGACTGGGTAATTTATAAAGAAGAGGTTGATTTGGCTCACAGTTCTGCAGACTGTACAAAAAGCATGGTGCCAGCATCTGCTTCTGGTGAGGCTCAGGAAACTTTCAATCATGGTGGAAGGCAAAGGAAGGGGCAGTGTATCACATGGCAAAAGAATGAGCAAAAGAGAGGGGAGGAGGTGCCAGGATCTTTTAAAGAATCAGCTCTTTTGTGAACTGATAGGAGAACTCACTCTTACTACTGTGAGGATGGCACCAAGCCATTCATGAGGGATCATGATTCAAACACCTCCCACCAGGCCCCACTTCAAACATTGGGGATCACATTTCAACATGAAATTTGGAGGGGACAGACATCTAAACTGTATCAGATACCAGCATTCCTTGAAGGAGATTGCAGCTGGCCATCCTTTACTAGTCCCGTGGAAGGGTGGGAGAGGGTGCAGAATATTCTTTTCCACCCATTCCTTCAACTAATAAATTGTTCTCAGTTTTGGTCCACATTTGAATCCCTACCATCAGACTACATTAAACTACACTTCTGAGACAGAGGCCCAGGCATCAGTAAGCTTTCTAGGTAATTCTGATGTGCCATTAAGATGAGAACCATTTTACAAGAACTAAATCACTCATTTTCAGGCCTACGTTACTAGTAGAGTGTAGTTGTTTCCTAAAAAGTTACTTTATGGATAAAACCTTACGTTTCACAACTTGATATAAACTGAAAACATACTTTACTATAATCTTATTCCAAAGTAGAATTAATCCATTAATCAGTAGATAATCCAATAATCAAATGTAAACAAGGACTACAGATACTTTTTACCTAGTAATTAATATAGTTGAACTTGTCTTCTGACTTGATTGTATTCCTCTTCCTTTATCGAACTCTGTCAACACTCAACAAAGGGACTCTCATTAATGAGAAAATATAGAGAATGGACATGCTTAACTTTAAAGGCTTCACAATTTTTTTTAGGTAACTTTACCAAATAGTCCTTTAGGGATAAACAGAAGCTAATTTAAGAATTATGGGCCGGGCGTGGTGGCTCACGCTTGTAATCCCAGCACTTTGGGAGGCCGAGGCGGGCGGATCACAAGGTCAGGAGATCGAAACCCCGTCTCTACTAAAAATACAAAAAAAAAAAAAAATTAGCTGAGCGTGGTGGCGGGCACCTGTAGTCCCAGCTACTTGGAGAGGCTGAGGCAGGAGAATGGCGTGAACCCGGGAGACGGAGCTTGCAGTGAGCCGAGATCGCGCCACTGCACTCCAGCCTGGGTGACAGAGCGAGACTCTGTCTCAAAAAAAAAAAAAAGAATTATGTTTGTCTTTTGTAGTGCAACTGAAAATCTTTAAATTCTGCTTTCTGAAACATACCAAAATATTTTAATATCTGATTTGTTATGAGTAATTTCTACAATAGCTCCAAAGTATTTATTTATCTAGATAACCAGTGTGGTCATTATTTATTTATTTATTTTTTAAATACTCTTTCAGCAGAATCAGGTCATTGAATAAGTATTTACAAGGTTAAACAGGCTTAGGATTTAGGAATGTAAGGCTAAGATGAGTATTTAAAGATTGTCTCCTTTGACTATATCTTCTTATATTGTTTTGACTTTGGAAACATAAAAATGTTTCCAAATTGAATGTGTCGAATATTCAAAAATATTAAAATACTCTAATTTTTTGAATATTCAAACATATTTTTTAAAAAGTCTATTAAAAGGAAATCCTTGAAAATAAAAACAAACTAAAGCAAATATATTGGTGACATAACCATACAGAGGAAAAAAACCAACTGTGACTTTAGAACACAGAGCTTTGATTATATAGGCGTAGTGGGATGTAGTCCAAAGAGAAAAAGAACTAAGACATTTAAATTTCGCTCAATAGTTTTATTGCTATAAGTAATACATTATTTTAATAGTAGTTGGAATCCTTCTACATTACTGATGGGAATATAAAGTGGTGCAGCTGCTGAAAACAGCTTGGCAGTTCCTGAAAGTGTGAAATAGAGAGTTGCCACGTGATTCAGAAATTCTATTCTAGGTGATCACCCAAGAGAATTGAAAACACATCCACACAGAAACTGAACTTACACGTAAATGTTCATGGCAGCATATACGTGACAGCCAAAAAGTCAAATGTATATCAATTTATGAATGAATAACAAAATTGGTGTATCCACAATGGAATATTATCCTGCCATAGAAAGGAATGAAGTACTGGTTCATGCTACAGTGCAGATGAAACATTAAGCTGAGTGAAAGAAGCCAGACACAAAAAGCCCTGTAATGTGTGATTCCACTTATGTGAAATGTCCACAATAGGCAAATCCATAAAGAAAAAAGTAGGTTAATAATTGCTATGGGTGGTATGCTGAAATTCTTTTCATTTTGCAAAGGAAGCTGGGTGAGAGATAAAAACTGTAAGATCATATAGTTAGTAAGTGGATTGAATGGGATTTAAACTTGGATATTGTGTTCCAGCACCCCCACCAGGCCATGGGGTACCATGTGCAAGTTAGAGAAGATGTAGGAGGGCTGGGCGTGGTGGCTCACGCCTGTAATCCCAGCACTTTGGGAGGCTGAGACGGGCAGATCACGAGGTCAGGAGATCGAGACCATCCTGGCTAACATGATGAAACACCGTCTCTACCAAAAATACAAAAATTAGCCGGGTGTGATGGTGGGAGTCTGTAGTCCCAGCTACTTGGGAGGTTGAGACAGGAGGATGGCGTGAACCCGGGAGGTGGAGCTTGCATTGAGCCTAGTTCACACCACTGCACTCCAGCCTGGGCGACAGAGTGAGACTCCGTCTCAAAAAAAAAAAAAAAGATGTGGGAGGTAAATGAAAAAATTTTCAATTAGAGAAAAGTAGGGGGAATGAGAAATGACTGCTGGTAGGTACAGGGTTTCTTTTTGGAGTGATGAAAATGTTCTAGAATTAGTGATGATTATAAAACCTTTATGAATACACTAAAAGCCCTAAATTGTTTACTTTAAAAGAATGAATCTTATGGTCTGTGAATTTTGTCTCAATTTTTTAAAAAGATAGGCAAAAAGTTTTAAAATAATTATTGAATATGGGGAATGGGTATTGAGAGTTTTACTATGCTCTACTTTTGTGTATGTTTGGAACCACATATGTTGAAAAATTTGTTTTTCTTCTATTTATATTCTTTTAATTTAGAAATTTTTCTCAAGAAGGCACTGAAACATGTGTTGAGTGACCTGTCAACCAAGCTTTCTTCAAATGCCCTTGTGTTCAGAATTTGCCACAGTTCAGTGTATATATGGCCTAGCAGTGACATAAACACCATTCCTGGAGAACTGACTGATGCTTCTGCTTGTAAGAACATACTGCGCTTTATTCAGTGAGTACGTTTGAAGATTTCTAGAAATGTTTTCAAAACATGATTTCATATTATAAATGTCTTTGTGTATTAAAAATTTAGATTTGAGCCGGAAGAAGATATAAAACGAAAATTCATGAGAAAGAAGGACAAAAAGTTATCTGACATGGTAAGCAAACCATTTGTCTTCTGTACTGATAAAAATGTTAAATCTTTGAATTTGGAACTGAGTACAATCTTAGAAATAATTTAATCTAACCCTCTTATCATAGGTCAGAATTTTGATGTCCAAAAAGATGAAATGACTTGCCAAAAGTTGTATGTTTGTCTTACATATCTAAGTTTTTGTCTCATTATAATACATAAACTCAAAAGCTTTTTTATAATGCTTTCTTTGCTCCCACAAAAATAAAACAGCCTAAATACATTTATAAATTACTTAAATTAAATCGAGGCATTCTGAATCATGACAAAGTGACACATTGTGCCACATAAGACAAATAGTAAACGGTTTATTTTTCTTCATACTGTTCTTGGTTCTGTTGTTTTTGTGTGTGTGTGTGTGTGTGTGTGTGTGTGTGTGTGTGTGTGTGTGTGTGTGTTTTGTTTTGTTTTTTTGTTTTTTTTTTTCTTTTGAGATGGAGTTTCACTCTTTTCGCCCAGGCTGGAGTGCAGTGGCACGATCTTGGCTCACTGCAACTTCCGCCTCCCGGGTTCAAGTGATTCTCCTGCCTCAGCCTCCTAAGTAGCTGGGATTACAGGGGCCCGCCACCACACCCAGCTAATTTTTGTATTTTTAGTAGAGATGGGATTTCACCACGTTGGCCGGGATGGTCTCAAACTCCTAACCTCAGGTGATCCACCTGCCTCAGGCTCCCAAAGTGCTGGGATTACAGGTGTGAGCCACCGCGCCTGGCTGGTTCTGTTGGTTTTTGAACTGATACTACTGAGTACCTGCCATGTGCCACAAACTTTAACAGATGTTGAAGATAGAAAATGGAGATGCTTCTTCAAGGCACGAAATTGTATGAAGTTAATATGACTACAGTGTTTCCAGGCTAGTAGAGGAAGAATGGGTGGACATAAGGCTGGAGAGGTGGGCATGGGCCTCTTTAGAAGAGGCCTAACTAAACCACTAGCTATGGAAATAGAGAAGAGGGATTGGATATAAGAGATATTTAGGGATACAATGGATTCTGCTTGGAAACTAACTGGCAAGATCAGTTTCTTGTGTGGGTAAAGATGGAAGGTGAGGAGGACACGAGGTTGGTTTGGGCCATGTTTAAGACCTCAGTAAGATGTACAGATGAGCTGTTAGATTTACAGATGTAGAATGCACAAAATAATTGTGGGCTGGATACAATGATTTGAAATTACCAGTAGTTGGAGCTTGACATTTTGAGGGGTACAGGTGAGTTCTTTTTAAGACTGTTCCTCCTTTTGGATTTGTTTTATGCTTCCTTGTTATTAGTTAGGTCATGCATTATTGGCAGGAATATCACAGAAGTGATGTTGTGTCCTCAGCACATTGTATGAAAGAGAAACAGTTATGAGTCTGTTCCTATTATTGGTGAGGTTAACTTCACTTAAGATGGTATCCACCAGTTTTCTCCATGGTAAAGGTACTATTTTTTCCCTTATAATTAGTATCTTGTGGGAAGAAACTACATATGTATCTTACTTTAGTCCTCATCAGATTTTGACCCACCACTTTTAGCATCCATTGATAATTTTTGCCAGAATCCAATATTAATCTGGTGATTACAAAGCGGTGATTTTTCTAAATCTGTCATTTCCTTTTGTATTATCTGCCACAGATTCTTATTTTATGCAGTGGTTTGTAATCTGGTACTATCATTAGTTATTTTGATGCTCACATTTTCCAAGATTTGGCCAATAGAAGTTTCTTCAAGCTGGCTCCAGTGCCTTTCTAACATTGTAATTTTGGGCACTTCCTACTTTTTTCCATCAGATGTTCCAGGTGCAACATGTGCTTTCTCTGTTCTAGCTGGGGAATCAGTCATTTTTCCATGGGCACACACTTTTATACATTTATACACACACACACACATACATATAACACGTTCATTTTTATCTATGTAAATCGCATTGATACCTCCAATTCCACTTCAACCCTAGAGTGCTTGACCTTTTCCCAGTGAGAAGTCTGACTCCCAGGATCCTCAGTATTTTGCGAAATTTGTTTAGTGTAAATTTCAGAATTGTTCATACCCCTGTAAAAATCAAACCTACAAAGTAGAGTTCAGTATTTGTTTATAGTTATTTATGTATTAGACCAGGGCTGTATAGTTAAATGTTTAAAAGTTCCTTTGGTTTGTGGTTATTTTATGTTCATTTGATTTTTTAAACATTTTAAATCAGTACAGAAGTGGAGAGAATCATGTAACGAACCCCAGTGAACCTATGCATGGCTTTAATGTTTATCAACACGTGGCCAGTCTGATTTCATCTTTACTTCTTAATCCCTCTCCCCACATTATTTTGAAGCAGAAAGTAATTTCTTTTTAAAATAATATTTTTTCCGCTTTTAATCTTTTGACTGTAGTACAGCTTTATACACTATGCTTTGAAAGTCCCTTTTACTGGCTGGTCTGAGGGTAGTGAGTTATCTCAGTTGACCATTCACAGCCAGTTACAGATTGAACTCCTTGTTCTCTTCTCTTTCCCCCTTTTCACTACTGTACTGGACTAGTCTCAATTTTTTTTCTTAATAAAAAATACATTTTTGAAAAGTCTTTTTACTTTTTATATTTAGTGTTTAATGCACTACAAGTTGACTATTATTGTTTATCTATATAGCATCAAATAGTAAATATAGATCTTATGCTGGAAATGTCAACCTCCCTGGCAGCTGTAACGCCCATCATTGAAAGGGAAAGCGGAGGACACCATTATGTTAATATGACTTTACCTGTCGATGCAGTTATATCTGTTGCTCCAGAAGAAACATGGGGAAAGTAAGTATTTTTATAGTACCACTGCCACATTTGAATGAGGGCCCTTCCCCAAACCCATGTTTATATATCCTGTAGGCATACCTAAGGTGTGATTTTCTCCTTGTTTGTTATTATCTGAGAGCATCTATTAATTAAATGGTTATTTAGAGGAAGTAGGGTAGCATGCTAAAACCTGGAGGATTTCCCTTTATCCACAAAGAGCAAATACACAGTTTCTTTTATAATGTGTAATCCAGACTTCCTTTAACAAACCTGGTCCAATCAAGGTTTTTACTATATTAAGGATATATTAGCTCTGTACTTTATTGTAGCCACTATAACTTTTGTTAATGCACTTATATATTTCCCCCCACAGAGTTCGTAAACTCCTAGTTGATGCAATTCATAATCAACTAACTGACATGGAAAAATGTATTTTGAAATATATGAAAGGAACATCTATTGTGGTCCCTGAACCACTGCACTTTTTATTACCAGGGAAAAAAAATCTTGTAACAATTTCATATCCTTCAGGAATACCAGATGGCCAGCTGCAGGCCTATAGGAAGGTAAAACCAGTTCATTTATTCTTAGAAAAAACAATAATGACTGTCATTCATTTTGTATTTAATTATATATTTCCACTAAATGGAAGGTATTTTGTGATTTAACTTAAAAGTGTGGAATTTAGACTATTCATTTTACACATTATTTAATTTCTGTTCTCATGAAACTTTAAGTAGTATTAATGAAAAAACGTTATGTTGAACCTGTATGTAACATTTTAATTTTAAATGCTCGGTGCGGTTCATATATTCTGTGATATTTTAATATTTTTCCATAATGAAATATAGAAGTGAAAAGGTGCTTTTACATGCCTAAAGTAGCTGGTGTTAACAAATTTCTACAACTTCCCAATTTGTGAAAGAGACAAGATTACAGTTAGGGAAGGAAAATGATAACTTACGCTAATTCTGAACAGGATTTATGGTAATACTCCACAAGTAAGTTTATTTGGGCTTTATTAGAGGAATTTTGGAGAAAACATGACCAGCATTCAAAGTAGTGAGATTTACTCATGACTGGTTTTGGATTACATCTTTTTGATACGTGGACTTGCTTAGAACCTATCAAATTAGACCATGGAGCATCTTCCTAATTTCTGTCCTTAGGGAGAGATATAATACGCTGACCCTCTGTATGTGGAGGTGACTTGGTTTGTAGAACCAATAGCTACAGGAGCTGATCTTTTCAAACCACTAGAGTACAAGATATGATAAAGAACATGTCGAACTTTTTAAAGTAGCTATTACATGCTTTTATATAGTTGGGAAAATACACGTTTTAAACATATATGTGTATTTGTTTTCCTGCCATATTGGTTGGTTTTAGACCACTAACTTCTACTCTGTAGTTTCATCACTACCACTTACAATATAAAATATTTGTAAGGCACTCGACACAATTTTTTAAAATACTTTGATATAATTATTGTTAATTATAATTTACTCATTTACAAGGCTCTTTCAAAACCAGTCTTTAGCCTGGATGTATTTTAACAGACTATGTTATAATAAATAATTATTTAAAAATTAGTTCTCTTACTCTGACAATTTATATTCATTTTTCTCTGTCCCTTCCAGTTTCTCCCCAGATACAGATGTAAACGAAAATAAATCTTACTTGGTTTTAGTTCAGTTTTCACCATCTTTGATGTTAGTGAATTAAACCATAAGCGTTTGGAAACTTTTATAACCTATATATTAAAAGACTGTTTAATAACATCTTTATTTATTGACTAGGAATCTAAATCACCAACATTTTTTCTTTTTCTGTTGATTCTGATTTATTTTAGGAGTTACATGATCTCTTCAATTTGCCTCATGACAGACCCTATTTCAAAAGGTCTAATGCTTATCACTTTCCAGATGAGCCATACAAAGATGGTTACATTAGAAATCCACATACTTATCTTAATCCACCTAACATGGAGACTGGTATGGTGAGTTTAACTAATTATTTATGGGAGTCACTTGATCAGTAATGTTATTAGTTGTTTTTTGTTGGTACCCAGTAGAAGACTTGATTCATTATATATTCATTCCTAAAACATGATTTATCACCCATCTCTGTTAACAGACATTGCTTAAGATAGCAGTAATTAAAAAATGGTCTAGAAAAGTTAGTTACCACAGTTATCTGACTAAAATTCTCTTATTTCTTTAAAGGCTTGTCCTATTTTTTCATTCTGAACCTGAGAAATCATGCTAATTAAGGGCATAGTCTACCCAAACCACACGGTAGGATAAGTCTGTTTTTTTTTTTTTTTTTTTTTTTTGAGACGAGTCTCGCTCTGTCGCTCAGACCGTAGTGCAATGGTGTGATCTCAGCTCACTGCCACCTCCGCCTCCTGGGTTCAAGCAATTCTCCTGCCTCAGTCTCCTGAGCAGCTGGGGTTACAGGCACCTGCCACCACACCTGGCTAATTTTTGTATTTTTAGTAGAGACAGAGTTTCACCATGTTGGCCAGTAGCTGGGGTTACAGGCACCTGCCACCACACCTGGCTAATTTTTGTATTTTTAGTACAGACAGGGTTTCACCATGTTGGCCAGGCTAGTCTTGAACTCCTGACCTCAAGTGATCCGCCATGTAGGCCTCCCAAAGTGCTGGGATTACAGGCATGAGCCACCATGCCCAGCCACTGTAGGATAAGTCTAACGAGGAACTAGACTTATTTTCTATGTAACATATACCCGGTTGCCAGGGATAGATCCTCCCTAAAGGTAGCTCAAATAAGAGTGAATTGGCGGAGGGTGGTGGAAGGGTTACTTTAAGGATACATGGAGGCCAGTGAGAAAGGACCTTATAGGCATCCAAGATTAGGAATACCAGTAGAGCCGGGCCTCTTAGAAACAGCAGCCCTGTGACTGGCAGGTGTCTTCAGTCTCTCTCAAGGACTCCGTGGATACCTTGGCAGCATTGCTGTTGCTTTCTGTGTATGCTTGTGATCCTAACTGGCCTGTTCTTAACTTCTACTCCGTTTTCTCCGCCTCATACCCTCTGTATCCTCACTGTTTCAGCTTGTGTGTCACTTTTTCCTGTTCTTCCTCAGCTGCCCAGTGTATGCCTCATTCCAACTGTATTTCCTGCTCCTGGCTGCCTGGCTAACTCTGCACCTCTCAGTTCAGATTCCCAAGAGAAAGAAAACTTGGCCATCATATGGTGGCATTTATTAATACCTTCTGAGCATCCAGGAGACTTTTGAGGAAATCTTAAAAATTAAAAAAATGAATATATGATACAGTACGTACCCTAGACGAGTTAGGGGCCCACTTGTGGTCTTGGTCATTAGAGTGTTCAGGGCAGCAGATCCATCTGCAAAAGCTGTGGGCCGACCAGCTTCCATAGAAAGTTCCTCACAGAAAGAACAGTTCCTTAGAAGAACCTGGACACACAGAAGGTATTGAATGAATACTGATTGCTTTTTGACAATAAAATAGGTTCATTATATCTGTATTACAAGGTCGTAAGAAAAATATATACGTATTTATCATGTAATATTTGATATGTACATATAACATATATGCAAATTGTAAAGCACAGTGGGGAAATGAATACCAGGGAGCTCCTACCTAATTTAAGAAGCAAAACTTTACCAGTCTGTGCTGTTTCCCTACCACTTCTCTGCCTCCTCGACACAGTTCCAAGAGGAGCTATTATGGGTTTTGTGTTCATCATTTCCTTCCTTTTTAAAAAGTAGTTTCAGCGTATGTGTTACATATTAATCTCAGCAATGTCACTTTTAGTATTGCATAGTTTTGAGTTTTATAAAAATGGTATCATTCTGTACGTAGTCTCTGCAGCTTGCTTTTTCACTCAATAGTACATATCAAACATTTATCTCTGGTATTTTGTCTAACCATAATTCAGTTATCTTTATGATTTTTTCCAAGGTTTTTTGCTGTTTAGACAATGAACATTCCTGTACCTCTCGATATATACGTGCAACACTTGTTAACATTTTGCTGTATCTGCTTCATTTCTCCCTTTTTCCCTTCTGAACCATTTCAAGGAAAATTATAGATATATTATTTACCCTTAAATACTTTAGCACAAATCTCTCAACAATACAGATTTGCATTCATGAAATAAACTCAGTTTGGTTATGACTCATTATTTTTTATTCCCCTCTGGATTCCATTTGCTAATATTTTACGATTTTTGCATCTATGTTCGTGAATGATACTGGCTTATAATTTTCTTCTCTCATACTGTTCTTATTTTTTTTATTAGTGATACACTGGTTTACTGAATTAGTTAGGTTAATGTTCCTTTTTTAGTTTTTTAGAGAAGTTTATATAAGAGTGGTATGATCTTTCCTTGGTCATTTGGTAAAATTTGCCTGTAAGACAATTTGGGCCTAGCATTTTTTTGTGAGAAGATTTTTAGTAACCAGTTTAGTTTTGGTAACAGCTTTAGGACTTTTTGATTTTTATAAGTTATTTACCTAGGTTTTAGTATATCTTGTAGTCATAATATTTTCTTTTTCATTCTTCTTATCATTTTTATGCCTTGTGTCTTTTTTAAAAAAAACTTTTGGCTTTGTTGGCCCCCTCTATTATAACTTCTGTATTTGATTTTATTAATTTTTGCTCTTTACTTTCTTTGGTTTATTGTCATTCTAATAACTTAAGTTGAACATATTAGCTTATTGCTAATATTTCTTTTTTTTTTTTTTTTTTTTTTTTTTTTTGAGATGGAGTCTTGCTCTGTCGCCCAGGCTAGAGTGCAGTGGCACAATCTCGGCTCACTGCAAGCTCCGCCTCCTGGGTTCCAGCGATTATCCTCCCTCAGCCTCCCAAGTAGCTGGGACTACAGGAGCGTGCTACCACGCCCGGCTCATTTTTGTATTTTTTAGTAGAGATGGGGTTTCACTGTATTGGCCAGGCTGGTCTCAAACTCCTGACCTAGTGATCTGCCTGCGTCAGCCTCCCAAAGTACTGGGATTACAGGCGTGAGCCACTGCACTTGGCCTAATCTTTCCCTTTTTTTTGAGATGGAGTCTTGCTCGGTTGCCCAGGCTAGAGTGCGGTGGCATGATTTCCGCTCACTGCAACCTCTGCCTCCCTGGTTCAGGCAATTCTCCTGCCTCAGCCTCCCCAGTAGCTGGGATTACTGGCACTGGCCATACGCCTGGCTAATTTTTGTATTTTTAGTAGAGACGGGGTTTCATCATGCTGGCCAGGCTGGTCTCGAACTCCTGACTTTAGGTGATCTACCCACTCGGCCTCCCAAAGTGCTGGGATTACAGGCATGAGCCACCGTGCCTGGCCAACTTTCTTATTTTCTAATGTAAGGTTTTAAATTTCAAGCAAAGCACTGCTTTTAGTATATCTTATAGGTTTAATTTGAAGGATTTTAGTTTTGTTTACTTCTAAGTATTTTTATATTTTTCTATTATGGTTTTTCTTTTGTCCATGTATTGTTTAGAAGTGTTAATGTCCAAATATGTCAGAATTTATTTTCCTTTTTTCTTTTTCTTCTTGTTTTAACTGGTTTCTGACTTGCCTCCTGTTCAGAAAGAATTCTAAGTGAAACTAACTCTGAAATTTATTGAAACTTGTATTTGTTCCCCAAAAAACAATAACATACTTGATGGCTTAAAACTACAGAAATGTATTGTCTCTGGAGTTCTGAAAGTAGTATCACTGGGCTAACATCACAATGTCAGCAGGGCCACCTTTCCTCCATAGGCTCTTGGGGAGAATCCATTCCTTAATCTGATGGCTGCCAGCATCCTTTGGTTTGTGGCCCCATCATTCTGATCTCTGCCTCCTCGGTCACATTACCCTCTCCTCCTATGCCCCTTTCTTTTCAGAATATATGTGATTGCATTTAGGGCCCACTAGGATCCAGGATAACCTCCCCATCTTAAGATCCTTAATCACATCTAGTAATACCTTTGCTTTTTTCTTTTACTTTTTGGCACAGAGGGTGCATTCACAAGTTCCAGGGATTAGGACATATATACCTTTTGGGAGCCACTTTTCAGCCTGCCACAATGGTCAAGTTATAAATTTTTCTATCTGTGCTTGGGCAGAATATATATTCTCTAATTGTTGGGTGAGGGTTGGTTCTATCTTGCCCCTATCTCTTCTCACCTAATTTTTAAAAAATATCATCGGTTTGGAACCAGGCATGGTGGTGTGTAACTGTAATCCCAGCTACTCAGGAGGCTGAGGCAGGAGGATCACTTGAGCCCAGAAGTTCAAGACCAACCTGAGCAACACAGCATGACCCAATCTCAAAAAAATAAAAAAAACCCAGTTCTTTAAAAAAAGATATATACATTCTTAGCATTATAAGTAAGAATTTATATGATATTAGCAATTTATTTATCTTTATTTTTTGACCCTTAATTTAGAGTCATCAAATAACATACCTGGGCTGTAATCATAGCAGGTTTATAAATTTATACACATTCTTCCTGTGTCCCATGATATGGACCCTTCATTTGTTTGTTCATTCCTTTATTCCTTCCTTCATTCATTCAGCATTTATTCAGCAGCATTTATATTAACCATGTGCCAGGCGTGTTGTAGAAGCTTGGGCCCAAAAATGGGTAAGACACAGTGTATGTACTCACTGAGCTCACATATTAGTGTAAGTAGGCAGGTATTTTTTAAATGATAAGTAATGTATCATTTAAAGTATATCAAGTAGTGATATACTTTGAAAAATAAAAACGTAAAGAGGACAGAGATGACAGGTGAGGCAGGGGGTGGGGTAGTGAGAGAATGAGTGGGCCGTTTGTAGACTGGATGGTCAGGGAAGACCTTTGACATCTAAATGGAGACCTGAGTGAAGTAAGAGTGCAAGCTGTACAATTAATTTGGGAAAAGAGAGTTCCAGGCCAAGAGAACCATGAGGCTCTGAGGTCATATTGCCCCTGGTATATGGGAACCGAAAGTAGAGGGAGCAATAGGGAAAAGTTTAGGAGATGAAATTGGAGAGGAGGCCAGAAGGTAGGTCCTGCTGGGCCCCGTGGTGAGGACTTTGAACCTCAAATAAAAAGCCAAGAAGGTATAATGTTAAACCATAGATCGGTGAAGCTATTTTTATAAGCAACTAAAGTAACAGTCTAACTCTTAAGAACATTAAACATAATTCAGGAGCATATATAGAGTATGTACTTCTATCCTAAGTTAATTATTTTACTGTGTTTCTTCTCTGTACATAGATTTATGTGGTCCAGGGCATATATGGCTATCATCATTATATGCAGGATCGGATAGATGACAATGGATGGGGCTGTGCTTATCGATCTCTGCAGACTATCTGCTCTTGGTTCAAACATCAGGGATACACAGAGAGGTCCATTCCAACACACAGAGAAATTCAGCAGGTACAGAACATACCGTTTTAAATTATAATCAACTGTACATTTCATTAGCCCTTAATATACCATTGATAATTTTTGTTACCTCATGGTGCACTTATTTCTGTTTTGAAGAAAAAAATAGTCTTGTACTGGTAATCAGGGAAAATGCCTTAAACATAGTTTTTAATAGCTGTCTTGTGTATGGATTTTTTTATATTTTTAAATACATAAAGGCTCTAGTCGATGCCGGTGACAAACCAGCAACATTTGTCGGATCACGGCAATGGATTGGATCTATTGAGGTACAGCTGGTACTAAACCAATTGATTGGTATAACTTCAAAAATACTGTTTGTCAGGTAAGGACACTTTAAGAAATTAGATAAATCATTTCAAAGTGACAGTGTATCATTTTAATTAAAATAGAAAAAATGATGTCTTCCCTTATTTCTTTTTACTCCTTCTTCCTTATTACTCATTGCTTTATAAATCTCATTTTTTAATCTTAATTTTTTTTCATTTTTCTTTTGGAAGGCTCTGATTTTATGAATAAACTTTCTGATGTAATGTGTACTTGTATTATTTAGGCCTAATTTTAGCCTAGAAGAGGAAAACTTAAAAATAATAACGTTGAATAAAGTCATAAAAATTATATTAAGTTTATGTTCTAATCTTTTAAAAAGTCTTAAAAGGAAAAACTCAAATGTTGATCTATGACTGACCTTTTTGTTTACCTCCTGCTCTTTTTCTTCCTAAAATGTTAATAATCCAGTAATGTGTCCAAATAATGTATTCATTTTGTCTTTTCCAGTGTATCTTAACCATAATTCTAATATTAAAATGAGAAAATATAATTATTTTCTATGTCCATAACTAGCTGACTCCTGATTGTATGAGCTTGTTTTAAAATACATTTTTCTAGCCAGGCACAGTGGCTCACGCCTATAATCCTAGCACTTTGGGAGGCCAAGGTGGGTGCATCCTCTGAGGTCAGGAGTTTGAGACCAGTCTGGCCAGCAGAGTGAAACCCTGTCTCTCCTAAAAATACAAAAAAAATTAGCTGGGTGTGGTGGCGCATGCCTGTAATCCCAGCTACTTGGGAGGCTGAGGCAGGAGAATCACTTGAACCCAGGAGGCGGAGGTTGCAGTGAGCCAAGATCACGCCACTGCACTCCAGCACAGGTGACAAAGCGAGACTCCCTTTCAAAAAAAAAAAAAAAAAATACATTTTCTAAAAAAAAAAAAAAAAGAAAACCCATGAAACAAATAAAGTACGTTTTCTATTGTTAATTATAGTAACATTGTCCTCACTGTATGATTGTATCTTTTATGTGTTAAAGATGTAATTTTATCCTTTCCCCAGTGGTTATGGAAATATCAGTGGTAAAAAATGACAGACTGGCTGGGCACAGTGGCTCATGCCTGTAATCCCAGCACTTTGGGAGGCCGAGGTGGGTGGATCACCTGAGGCTGGCAGTTTGACACCAGCCTGGCCAACATGGTGAAACCCTGTCTCTACTAAAAATACAAAAATGAGCCAGGCATGGTGGCACACGTCTGTAATCCCAGCTACTCGGGAGGCTGGGGAAGGAGAATCGCTTGAACCTGAGAGGCGGAGGTTGCAGTGAGCCGAGATGGCGCCACTACGCTCCAGCCTGGGCAACAGAGCGAGACTCTGTCTCAAAAAATAATAATAATAATAAACAATGACAGACTTAAGTAGTGAAGAACTTTTTTAAAAAGTTACGGTTTTGGTACATTAAAACATTATACGTTCCTCATTAAGCAAGAGCTAAGGTTTAGCAACACTGGGTACCTTCCCCCAAAAAATACCTCCCTTCATTAACCCATCTTTCTTTCTCTTCTCAAAAGTAAAAATTCTGAGATTCCCTAAAAATTGTATGTTTCACTTGAAAACATTTTGCAGTTTTCACATTGATTTCACAGACATGTATTTTAGGCCTAGACTCTCCTCTGTTATGTAGACAGGTCAGTGTTTTGGGTCCCAATTTAAAGATGAGGAAATACAGACTAAGAAGTCTACCAGCAAGAAGGCAAGAACCCAGGACTTACACTTATTCTTCTGATTAATCCATCCATAGGAACTCCCTGAGCACCAAGGTGACGTTTTAACTTCATGTTAAAAACCCAGGCCTCCTTTATGCAGTTCAAGAAGCAGAAAATCAAGGTCTTTTAGCTTCTTATCTGGCACTCTTGGTGGCCTTAAGTATTTTGAGTTTATGTTGCTTTAAATTGCACAGTTTAATTGCCCTCTCAGTTCCCTACCACTCAATTATTTTACATTTATGTGTTTTTTCAATAACACCCGAAAAAACAAGAATGTAGGAAACATTGTCTCCTAGCTCATTCTTTGACCTTAGTGTTGGAAGTAGTTCATCTGATAGAAAATGGTTTCTTTCTAGCCAAGGTTCAGAAATTGCCTCTCAAGGACGGGAACTGGCTAATCATTTCCAAAGTGAGGGAACTCCAGTTATGATCGGTAAGCTGTCTCAGACATCGTTTCTGGTAGAGTGAGTAGTATGTAAAAGCATTGATATAAATATGTAATATTGCATAAAATCAGTCATTTAAAAAATTTTGAAATTAACTTTCACACCATATGTATGGATCTCTGGATATTGAAAAACATTTCTAAAGTGGCTTAAAGGTTACAAAAAAGATTATAATAACCAGTGGAAGTAAAGGCTGAGAAATGGTAGCTATGTTCAAACATTTAAAGAGCTGAGAGCAGTGTTAAAAAGAGGAAATGGTCACTCAACTGGGCTTCATAAGTCATGACTCTGTCGTAACTTGGCTGGCTTTGTGACATTTTGCAAATTACTTACCTCTCTGGATTTTATTTGTAAAATAAGAAGATTGGATTAGCTGATCTAAAGATGCTTAATTCTGTGAAGAACAAGACCTGTCCTGTGATGACAGAAGGCAAGCTGAGACTAGTGTGTAAGAAATGGAGGTAGAAGCTGGGCGTAGTGGCTCACACCTGTAATCCTAGCACTTTGGGAGGCTGAGGCAGGAGGATAGCTTGCATCCAGGAATTCAAGACCAGCATGGGCCAGACCCCATCTCTACCAAAAAAAAAAAAATACACAAATTAGCTGGCATGGTAGTGTGAGCCTATAGTGCCAGCTACTCAGGAGACTGAGGTGGGAGGACTGCTTGAGCCCAGGAGGCTGCAGTGAGCCACTGCTCTCCAGCCTGGGTGACAAAAGTGAGACACTGTCTCAAAAAAAAAAAAAAAAAAAAAAAAGAAATGGAGGTAGGCTGATGTCAGCAAAATATCAGAAAGAACTTAATGAGTAGGCCGGGCCCAGTAGCTCACGCCTGTAATCCCAGCACTTTGGGAGGCTGAGGCGGGCGGATCACTTGAGGCCAAGAGTTCGAGACCAGCCTGGCCAACATGGGAAAACCCTGTCTCTACTAGAAATACAAAAATTAGCTGGGTGTGGTGGCATGCACCTGTAATCCCAACTACTTGGGATGCTGAAACAGGAGAATCGCTTGAGCCAGGAGGTGGAGGTTGCAGTGAGCCGGGATTGCCCACTGTACTCCAGCCTGGGTGGCAGAGCAAGACTGTGTCTCAAAAAAAAAAAAAAAAAGACTGGGTTTCACCGCATTAGCCAGGATGGTCTCGATATCCTGACCTCATGATCCACCCACCTCCCAAAGTGCTGGGATTACAGGTGTGAGCCACCACGCCCGGCCATAATCTGTCTTTTTAAATTGAATAGGCATTTGACATTTGTTTATGCCTTCATTCGTATTTCCTATTTTTTCTTCTATAGGGGGAGGAGTTTTGGCCCACACAATACTAGGAGTTGCATGGAATGAGATTACAGGGCAGATAAAGTTTCTGATTCTAGATCCACATTATACCGGTGCTGAAGACCTGCAAGTTATTTTGGAAAAGGTAAGTATCCATTTAACACAAATTGAGACACAAGGCAAAGAAGCTAGAAATGAAGGATCACAAACTGGCTGGTAACAGAAAGACAATAAGCTGAGGGCAGAGATCTCCTTGTGTGGAGGCCTTCTGAGGCTGTTGTAAGTAGCCCTCTCTGTATAGGGAATGTGCAAGAATAAAGCACATCGCAAAAGACAAAATTTAGATTTATAGAAACTTTCTCAGCTATTAAAATTAATAATAGGACACACACTCATAAATATATTCCTTTGGAGATTTTAGAGCTTTCACAAACAAATGTATCAAAGTTTATCAATGTCTTAGATGAGTAGAATATATAAACTTTTAAAATTTTAGAATTAACCAAAACATAGCTAAGCAGTATGCTAGACATTATGGAGGCTTGACTAATTTTAATTTATTTACATATAACCTAATCTCATCCTATAAAGGGTTTGAAGTTGATACATATTTAAGAGTATTTGTTCTTTCTTACAATAGCAGATAAAGGAGGTAAAAATTTGTTAATTCATAGGCAACTAATTCTCACATATGAAAACTCAGTACCAAGTCTTTAGGAGAAAGTATTGTAAAACATAATTAACTTGAATTTTAAGTAACATTTATATTCGTTACCAAATACATTGAAATTGCAGAGAATACATACAACCTTTTAAACTATAAACTAAAGATAAAATGTTTTAATATGTTAAAGAGTTTTAAGCCAGGCGTGGTAGCTCACACCTGTAATCCCAGCACTTTCGGAGGCTGAGGTGGGCAGATCACCTGAGATCAGGAATTCGAGACTAGCCTGGCCAACATGGTGAAACCCCATGTCTACTAAAAATGCAAAAATTAGCCAGGCGTGGTGGCGGGTGCCTATAATCCTGG
Organism: Nomascus leucogenys; assembly: GCF_006542625.1. NCBI lineage: Eukaryota > Metazoa > Chordata > Mammalia > Primates > Hylobatidae > Nomascus > Nomascus leucogenys. Next base: position 105,635,104 of record NC_044387.1, on the reverse strand, counting down.
CTATATGGGAGGCTGAGGCAGGGGAATCACTTGAACCCGGGAGGCAGAAGTTGCAGTGAGCCGAGATGGCGCCATTGCACTCCAGCCTGGGCGACAAGGGTGAAATTCCAGCTCAAAAAAAAAAAATGTTTTTAATGTGTGTAGTCCAACTCTCATATCCTGTTTACTGAAGTCTTTTGTTTATGATAAGGGTAAACTAATAGGATAGAAATGTGTTGTTACAGTTTTAAGTGTTTTCTTTTTCCTTGCTTTTCTCTTTCACAGCATTTGGAATTTGAAGTCTATAAAAGGTTTTTGACTGGTACACATATCTTACTGAATACAGTAGCAATATTCTTGTTCTGTAGCAAGGTGTTCATTCCATTCAATATTTATTAAAGTACCTAATAAGTGCCAGGCACCGTCCTAAGCACTAGTATTACACGAGGTTTTTAGGGAGCTAAAACCTTTAGGGTAGGACAGAGGAGAGTCCAAAAAGGACTCTCAAGAAAAAAAAAAAGGTATCTCAGGTGCTTCTACAAGGCTGATGCTGTAGCGGCACCCTGTAGAAACAGTGAAAGCTGCACTCCAGGTAGATCAGTGTGTCCAGAGCTAGACGAAGAGGTGAGGCTGGAAGGACACACCAAGCTCAGTCAAAAAGAGTGGTCTTTGTGAACCAGGCATTTAGATTTTTTCTTAAAGGCAGGGAGAAGTCTTAATTATTTTCATCATAAAATTTCTCTTTTCTGGTTGGCTCAAGGGGCTCTGCACTACATGGCATTATCTAGATAAGGTTTCTGAACAATTAGAGTAAGGGATTGTCCCTGATTCCTTTCTCTGAGAATTGCAATCTCCATCTTTGCTAGTTCTATTTCTATAGAACTTTTCAACAGCAGAAACCTCCCTGCTCTATTTGTATACACAAGAAAATGTGCAGCGAAGGTCCTGCCATGAGAACTATTGATTCACTTGACTCCAGGAACCCAGGAGGCCAGAGGAGAGTCCATCTCTGCCTGACCTCTGTGCCTTCTTGTGGTGCTTTCCTGTTTGAAGTTCCCATGCTGGTCATCTCACAGGAAAGAAGCATGTCCTATGCACTATGTCCCTATACAATCCCATTCTGACACCCTCTCTACCCATTTCTCCTTTAAAAAATCTGGATCTGGTTACCTGGACAAGGCCTTCATGTGTAAAAGGATCAAAAAAAAGGTTAAAACAGAATGAGCCTTTTTTCTATTTGTCTGTTAAGAAAACAGATTTTAGGACATTAATAAAGTTTTGCTGAAAAAATGAGATGATAAATAGAATGCTGGTTACCTAGGGAGAGTGGAGGATTACCTAGGACTGGTAGAGGATTTTTTACTTTTATCTTGTTTTTTGACAATGTGTATCTTATTTAGGAGGGAGTCAGACCGCTGCTTGTCACTCACTTCATGGTATTTTCAGAGTCTCAGACTCTCCTCGCAAGGATTTCTCAAAGCATTCCATTTGAGAATCATATAATACAGACCAGTTATTGGCTTTTCCTTTAAGTTTTCTTCTTTAATAAAATAACTCAGTGGCCCTAGAAGAAATCTGAGAAATTTTCATATTCTAAATGAGATTTTGCTTGAAAGTAATTTTCTCTGCTGGCAAAAAGGATTAATACTGACATGAAACATGGAAAGAAGAATTGAATAACACCTGGGATTTGAAAATGAAAGGGCACAGAATGCCAGGCAGGGGGCAAGCTGAGGTTTCTCACTACAGTACTTTAATCCTAAGATGCCACTGAATGGTCTCTTACAGTCCTTTATGGACTATTAAGAAAAACAGACTGCTAGTTCAACTGTCACATGCTATCAGTTCCAAGTGGTAAAACTATACATCTCAGAATCGGTAAAGTGTGATATCTGGAATAACAGTTATAAGTAAGTTTTTTTAAATGATTTTTATGATGAATTATATAGAATTAAAAGTTCAAAAACCTACCTTAAAGGGTAAGATAAGTTACTTTTCTGTGCTAGTAGGAATTCAAATCCTTGAATGATAAAGCCATTTAGAGTCTTATTCCAAGGTCCTGCTGACAGAGCCTGATGTCACGATTTCCATGACATAATGTTATAACTTTGTAAAAGGCTTTCCTTTCCCTTCTCCTCTGTCCAGGGCTGGTGTGGATGGAAGGGCCCAGACTTTTGGAACAAGGATGCATACTATAACTTATGTCTTCCTCAGCGACCAAATATGATTTAAAATATCTTGGACTCAAAGACTGCAGTAGAGTAGTATTATAAATTTGTGAATAAAGAATCAGTTTAATTTTTCACATTAAATCCTGGTTCTAGTTTGACGGTTTAAATTATGACCTTTTTCAAAGGTTGTAAATACTGCACGGAGAATGTATTTTTTAGACATTCCTTTAATAACTTAAAAGACAAAGCATACACAACCAGCATATTATAGGCATGTAAATACACGTGTTCTTAAATGGATCTTCACTTGGAAGAAAGTTTTCCCTCCTTCTCAGAAGGAGTTTAGACACACATATGGTAAAGCCAAAAGCAGGAAAGATCTGCATGAAATGAAGGCGTTCTTCAGACTTCCTCATAACCCACCTGACATCTGTTTTTAAAAAAACATGTTAACATTAAAAATTTTTTTTTAAAAAGTGTTATCCCCAAACTTCCACCATGCAGTCCCATTTTTGATCTCTAGACTCTAGTAAGTACAACCAGTATTAAAATGTTAATGAGAATGAAACAATACTACTAGAAATACGAGTGTCAGTATTAAATAGAATAATAAATGCTATGCAAACGAGATCAATCACTGAGGGAGGAAAAAAAGCAGCAGCTCTGAGTTACTTACCAGCACTTCCTTTTCCCACTGATATTTTCTACACTTCCAAAACTTCGTTTCTGTCTGAGCACAGGAACACAATCATTCCCATCAGAGTGTTCACTTGATTTTATTGTCTGCATACATTTAATTGTTGTAAGAAACTTGGCACAGTCTGGAAATCCACATGACCAAGCGAGATCTTCAGCTGTTTGCCCGTTCTTATTACATAAACTGAAAACAGGATAAAAACGGAGTTAAATGAAAAATTGAACTTCTTAAGTCTTTTTTTTAATATCTTACAAGGGAATTTGGGGCTCATACAAATGTTAGTTGCAGAACAGAAGAGGTAAAGGACGCATAGGGAAATTGCATTTTTGGTCACTATTGTATCCTCAGCAACTAACAATCCAGCATAGAGTGGGCACTCCAGTTCTGAATGAATGTAAGAATTATCTGATGTTCTATACAGTGTATGGGTACCCAAAGGTAGTCAATGAGAACTACCCTTCTCACTGACTACCCAAAGAATGGGTTTCGCCCATAGAATGGGTTTTCCTAAACCGAAACTGAAGTAGAACACAGTCGTAATGAACAAAACTGCACCTCTGATTGCTCAGGATCTGACTTTGTACCTACTCGAACTGAGTGTTATTCGATAGCACTAACAACCTGTTAACATTTAAATGATTAACACTAAATTATCAATTAGGCAAGCATTATTTTTAAAAGCACATGTAACTAAGCTTCAGGAGTCTGATTAGTTTAATCCAAGAAAACATATAATGTGAAGCCACTGTTTTCATACTCACTCAATTTGGGCATCACTGGCTACAAGCAGGCTCAGGCACTCCAGGCTTCCAACTTTTGCTGCCTTGTGTAGTGGAGCTTCTCCTAAGACATCCTTAAGGTAAGACAGTGCATTTTAGAGTCTCCCAAAAATACTTTTTGTGGAAGTTGATGAGTGACATCTAATATTAGCTATTTAAGGAAGCTAGTTAGAACTGCATTGTACTGGATGGAATTTTTTTTTTTTTTTGGCAGAGAACACAAAAACTTCGTGGGTTTGTTTTGTTAATATTCATTCTCAGTTCAGGTTTTGGGTTTGTTTTCAGAAATGAGAAGTGTTAGTCACTTTTAAGACTAAGAAGTCATGTGTTTTTGATACATTTAAACCTGCATCAACATCTATTCTAATTAAAAACTAGTGATAATCGTTTGCAAGTGCAAGATTTCAGGAATGCAGAATTTAACTAGTGGACTATAACTTCAACATTCTAGCATATGCTCTGAAATGATTATCATTCATTCCTTTATTTAGATCTTCTAGATACTTTCAGTGTTTACATTAGGGATAGCCAACTCCATGGGCTAATTTGAAACATAGGAATGTACTATGCTTGCATATTCATTTCAGTATGGAACCTTCCAAAAATCTCCTCCTTTGGACTGAATTTTTTAATTCAAGCTTTTTATTTTTGTTTTTTTCCCTCAGTAAGCTGTAAAAGCTTTTTATTTTTGATAAGTTCTTTTAGTTTGCTTTTTCATACCGTTTTCATTAATAACGTGTGGCTGGGCGCAGTGGCTCACGCCTGTAATCCCAGCACTTTGGAAGGCTGAGGCAGGCGGATCACCTAAGGTCAAGAGTTCGAGACCAGCCTGGCCAAGATGGTGAAACCCTGTTTCTACTAAAAATACAAAAATTAGCCGGGCATGGTGGCGCGTGCCTGTAATCCCGCCTACTAGGGAGGCTGAGGCAGGAGAATCTCTTGAACCCAGGAGGCAGAGGTTGCAGTGAGCCGAGATCGCGCCACTGCACTCATCTGGGCGACAAGAGCAAACTCCGTCTCAAAATAAATAAAAACGTGAAGCCATATGCGCATACATTAAAATGTAGGCAAATAAATACAGAGTTCTTCCAGAAAAGTTTACAATTTAAAATTCACCATGCTTTAACATTCAATGGAAGATGCAAACTACAGTAAGAAAATTCTTTAGGAAATTAGAATGCTTGTGGATATAGCTCCTAAGTATTTCAATTGCTGCAGGGAGACTTTTGGTAATGTAGCAATTACTTCTTTTGAAATAAACTGTAGATCTGTGCTGTTCAATATGATAGTCAACAGCCACTTAAGGCTAGAGTATTTGAAATGTGGCTAGTCTGATTTGAGATACGCTGTCACACCAGATTGTGAAGACACAGAATAAAAGAAAATATAAAATATCTAATTAGCAATTGCTTTATGTTGATTACATATTGAACTGATAATATTTTGGACAAATTGGGTCAAATACTAAAATTTCATGTTTCGTTTACTAATGTGGCCACTTAAAAACTTGAAATTTCTCATGTCCTCACATCAAGACTGGAAAAAAAAATTTTAATTACATCTGTGTCTTGCATTATATTTCTGTTGGACATCGCTGCTATAGAGATGTTTTTAACAGCTGAAACAACGCTTGGCGTCTGGGAAATGTTTGTGTGGGTCTGGGCTGGAGGGGACAGCTGTACACAGCAACAATCAGTTACCTAGTTACCTGCTGGTTGAGGTCAGCGCCCGTTTGCAGCTGCCAGAGAAGAAAGCAGGCAAGGCCGCTTCCTGCGGCTAAGTGGACAGGCGACTGCTCGCAGGGATCCGGGGGTGCGTTGACGGAGGCCCCTGTCTCCAGCAAATGCTTCAGACCATCCACCTGCGGGAAGAAAACAGATCCAGCACCCTTCTCACCTTTGTCCAGTCCCGCGCCCCTCCGGGCTGGAAACCTCCCCGCCTTTCACAACCAGCTCTGACCAGGCGAGACCAAGCAGCGCCCAGTGGTCAGTCCCCGCGTTCCCGAGAAAACGCGTCTGGAAGCTTGAGCCTGCAGAACAAAAGCTCGGGCTCTGTGAGCCCGAGTCTCACCTCGGGGTTGCAATCCAGCAACAGCATTTCCCGCCTAAGGCAGATGACAAGAGTCCTTGGAAGTGCAGAGCGCTGGGACGCTCCCCGCACCCCGGCAGGTAAGAGTGCGCAGGCCGGCCCTAGCACGGGAGAATTTAAAGACCAATGGCACTTGCGGGCCGGCCCTTGGCAGCCGCGCCCCAGCTCCGGTTACGCCCGAACTGCCTAATCCCCAACCACCTGGACCCTGTCCAGCCCCGCCACGGCCGCACGTACACAAACACTGGCACGTGGAGCCCGGCGCCGGCGGCAGGAGGAGGGGGCGGGCGCGCGAGGTCATCCGCTGATTGGCCAGCTGCGGATGCGCCAGGCCCTCCCACCTTGGGGCGGGGCCCGCGGCTTCCCCACGGAGCCTCAGCGCGCGTGCGCAGGGTAAGTCAGTAGGCGCGGGAGGACGGGAGTCGGGGCGGGCGGGGTTCCGCGGCCGCCATGAGGCGCGCTGAGTTTGACACGTCTCCCGGTAGTGCGCCCGCCCTTTAATCCTTCCGGAGAAGCGGGAGTTTTCGGCCGCAGGTTTTGGCTCTGCCGGCGCGCACGTAACCAGGAAACCGGGAGCCACACGCAGCTCCCCGTCGACGCCGCTCTCAGAAGCCGCTGTGCACGGCGCTACTGCCGCCTCGGCGCCGGGGATCCCAAGTTCCTTTACCTCGCGCGCCGTCGCCCGCCTCCCAGCCCGGGAAGTGAAGGCAGGGATGGCGAGCGCGAATTCGAGGGGATGGTTGTCCCGAGCGGCAACGGCCAAGCCCGGCCCGCGCAGGGACCCTTGTGGAGGGGCCCTCGGGGAGAGGCCGCAGCACGCTGGGGCCGTCACGCGGGTCCACGCCGGGCTCTTCTCCGGGGAGAGCGGACCCGGCCGCGTGCGATTCGGACCCGCGGGACTGGTGAAGCCGCTGTCCTGCCCCGCGGGTGCTGTCGGGCGTGCGTCACTGCTTTTTGTAGAACAGGACCTGACTTCCAGGGGCAGCTACTGACGTCAGAGCTGCTCCCAGACTCTGCCTAAGCATCTTTCCAGAAGGATCTGCCTAGAAACCAAAGCTCCAGCCCAGTGTTTCTTTTCCCTGCATTTTTAGCGATTCCCTTCTGTTGATGCCTTTGAAAGCACAGAGAAATAAATACGTTTATTGTTATGCTGTTAGAAGACAAGCTCTTGTTTGTCTTGTAAAGATAAGTGGTCTTTTTCATTCTAATTTTTGTTTTGTAAGAGCCATAAAATTTGCAATCGCAAGTTTATGTTGTTAGTTACCCAAGGGGTAGTTTTAAGCATTTTTATTCATATGAATATTTGAACATAAATGTGTGTTCAAATATATAGAATCGTTCTTATATTCCACATTTTTAATATTTAAACTATTCACAATACCTTTTAATGATGTTTAAAGAATGGCAGTGTAGAGATACTGTTGTCAGATTTGTGAGGTGAGCACATGCAATGGCTCACGCCTGTAATCCCAACACTTTGGGAGGCTGAGGCAGGCAGATCACTTGTGGCCAGGAGTTCGAGATCAGCCTCGCCAACATGGCGAAACCGTCTCTACTAAAAATACAAAAATTACCCAGGCGTGTGGTGCGTGCCTGTAATGCCAGCTACTTGAGAGGCTGACGGGGGAGAATCACTTGAACCCAGGAAGCAGGGGTTGCAGTGAGCCGAGATCGTGCCACTGCACTCCAGCCTGGGTGGATGAGGTGAGAGCGAGGCCTCATCTCCAAAAATACTGAAAACTAAAAATCCCAGTAGCTGGCCTGGTTTCACATGTATTTTTTAAATCCCTTGAGAATATCATAACGCCAAAGCATTGAAATCAAACACATCAAGCATTTCTGAATATGATGTCTTGTTTGTTGCCAGCCAGGTACCCATGGTATATCAATGTAGACCAGAGTCCACTGAGCCTTAGAAGTAACAATATTTTAATTAATGATGATATTATGGCAATAATAACTTCTATCGTTCATACACTGAAGGTGATAATATCATTCCAAATATGACAACTTTTCAAAGACAGGGTTATAGCCAGATCTGGAATTTCAATAGATTTTTTTTTAAGTTTTTTTTTTTTAAACATCTACAGATTTAAGATGACTTGAATTAATCAAATATAATTCTGGCCTTCACTGGCCACTGTCAAGAAATCCATTACCCTAATAATTGTAAAAACGGAAGAATTTCTCACAAAGAAATTCTTCTTTCTCTTTAACATAAATTCTTCCAGCTTTGGTAACTCAAACTTCTTGGGGAAGATGATAAATTGGATAGTTATTCTAAACAACTGCTGCAACAGGATATTGTGGCAAAAAGAAAAGACAAAGTATAGTTATCCTCTTTTGATGATGTTTACTTTCCTGAGAGCCTGTAATCAGAAGGGGTCCAGTGGTCTCAATGGTAACTATATTTAAATGTCCACTTCTTCACTGTTGTGATAGGAACTTGGAAAACTTGAAAGGTATTTCATATTTTTGTTATTTCTCCTCCTGGTTATATATTCCTTTCAATGAAATGTGGAAATTACAGATGATAAATTTATAGAATTACATGAAGTAGAGAAAAAGAAAGTTAGTCCTTAATATTAAACCAATAGATGGAGGGAGCCAGGTTTCTTATTGTTGGAGAGGGAAGTTACAGATTAGTAGAAAAGGCTAAAATGAACCATGTAGTAATGCATTTGTCCAAGATGTCAATAAGAATTCATAATTAGCTTACTATAGATTCAGATGGATAGAAGCAGAAATAATTATAGGTGTGTGTGTATACATGGGTTATACATATACATATGTCCTAGCTCTGCCTGCTGTGAGAGCGCCTAAAGCAGTGACACCCCAGTAACAATGAACACACCCAGTACCCAGATCCGGGTTTCTAATACCATTCTCTAGTGAAAGAAACCAGGGCTCCTTGCAGACATTGCTGATCCTGGGGCTGGGGCAGAGAAAATACAAGATGAGCCTAGAGCGTCGTGTAGTACCAGAACAAGTAGGGAAATGTTCAAAAAGCAGAAGGATGGGACATGTCAAAGGGACCCAGGAACCAACCTGAAAGAGCTCCCAATGGCCAAAACTGGAACAAACTCATGTACTGTTGGATTATAACTCAATACATAGTTATCCGTGAGTCTATACTGATACAAACAACTGAATGAATAAATAGGAGATGGGAAACAGAAGACAATGCTGCTTTACAGAAGAATTTCAAATACTTAATGTAGATATTCCCTGGTGAAGACGATTCCGCCTCCAACACCTTCTTGAAGGTGGGCTACACATAATGACTTGCTTCCAAAAAGTAGAGTATGGGAAGGGGAAAAAGAAGCGACTTTACAGTGGAGAAGCCTGTTGGATGCTGCCGTGGCCAGTAATTGTTAACATCCTCGGTGGAAAGTCCTGTTGACGATGTGATTGTTGACACGATGTGATGAGAAGGCCACTTCACCTCTTTGGTATTCTTCCCCTAAAACCCATAGCCCAGTCTAATCATGAGTAAAACAGGTGAACGTTGATTGGGGACGTTCTATAGGATACACGGCTAGTATTCCTCAGAACTGTCAAGGTTATGAAAAACAAGGAAAGTTTGAGGAACTGCCGCAGACCAGAAGAGGCTCATGGACACGATGACTGATTATAGTGTGTTAACTTGGATGGGATCCTGGCACAGCAAAGGAACATTAGTGGAAAGATTAGTAAAATCCTAATAAAGTATAGAGTTTTAGGTAATTCTCATGAACCAATGTTGGTTTCTTAGTTGTGGCAAACATACTGTAATAATGTGATGTTAACAGTGGGGGAAACTGAGGGGACACTCTGTGGTATCTTTGCAACTTTTCTGTACATCTCAAATTATTGTGAAACACAAAGTGTACTTCAAAAAAGAGGAATTGAGGCCACTTAAAGCTCTCACAGTGGCAGCGTTCAGCTCACAGCTGTTTGGTCTGCCTATCCAACACGCTTCATTTCCTCGTAAGACGTGCTGACGGCCCATTGCACTGACCATTGGAAGGCCATAGGCATTCTCTAGAAGGTCAGTCGCTTGGGCTCACACCAGTTGAACTGTATGCCTACCAAGAGTCAGTTTTTCCACACCTGTAAGGATTATTTTAAAATGTAATTCAATTAAATATTTTTTCTTTTTCTTTTTTTTTTTTGAGACGGAGGCTTGCTCTGTCACCCAGGCTGGAGTGCAGTGGCACCATCTCAGCTCACTGTAACCTCTGCCTCCTAGGTTCAAGCGATTCTCCTGCCTCAGCCTCCCTAGTAGCTGGAACTACAGGCATGTGCCACTACACGCAGCTATTTTTTTTTTTTTTTTTTTGTATTTTTAGTATAGACAGGATTTCACCATGTTGGTCAGGCTGGTCTTGAACTCCTGACCTCAAATGATCTGCCCGCCTCGGCCTCTCAAAGTGCTGGGATTACAGGCGTGAACCACCCTGCCCGGCCTCAATTAAATATTATGTAACTGATGAGATATGAGTGAGACATGAGAGCTTGTTTTTAAGAAAATGAATGCTTTCAAAGTCAAGTCACTACGAAAACTTGTTTTGAAGTAGATGAGACTATTAAGTCAACTGTAAAAGATGGGGGAAAGAATTCTGTACTTGGATTGTTTATGGGCATTTTAAAATTCATACTCCATCTTAAAGAAACCTAATCTGGAATTCTTATGCCCATGGTTTATGCAAGAAAACTCTAAATTCTCACAGTTGAACACTAGTTAAATCACTTCTGGCCCTAAATGAAAAGATTGGGAAATAACTAATATTTTTTACACGTTTTGAGTATAAAGGGCACATGAACACTCTTTTATTAATCTCCACTGTCACTCTTGTTTGACCACCTGCCACTCCCAAGAATGCTAGGTCAGAGGGCGCCTAATGTGTTTACTGTGCAGTCTGTTTCTTTCACTTAAAGAATATAGGGACTGTAGATGAACAGATACGAAAGTTGTCAGAAATTTGTATTACCAACTGCACCTGCATAAAATTGGATAACTAAAAATGATTTACTGGATGATATGAGACACTCAAAAGTTTGAAACTCAGTTTTTTTTTTTAAGGTCATTTAAAGTGCCTAGAAAATGTAGAATACTAGACATATACTCTGAATAGAACTTGTCAGTATCATATATTACATTGTTATTCACTTGTTTTAATTATTATTTTAGGCTGGGCACGGTGGCTCACGCCTGTAATCCCAGCACTTTGGGAGGCTGAGGTGGGCGGATCACGAGGTCAGGAGTTCAAGACCAATCTGGCCAACATAGTGAAACCCCGTCTCTACTAAAAAATACAAAAAATTAGCCGGGTGTGGTGGTGTGCGCCTGCAATCCCAGCTACTTGGGAGGCTGAGGTGGGAGAATCACGTGAACCTGGGAGGTGGAGGTTGCAGTGAACCAAGATTGCGCCATTGCACTCCAGCCCGGGCAACAGTGTGAGACTCCATCTCAAAATAAATAAATAAAATAAAAATAAAAATAAATAAAAATTTTAAAAGGCCAGGTGCAGTGGCTCACGCCTGCAATCCCACCACTTTGGGAGGACACGGTGGGGCGGATCACAAGGTCAGGAGATGGAGACCATCCTGGCCAACATGGTGAAACCCTGTCTCTACTAAAAATACAAAAATTAGCTGGGCATGGTGGCTCGCACTTGTAATCCCAGCTACTTGGGAGGCTGAGGCAGGAGAATTGCTTGAATCCAGGAGGCAGAGGTTGCAGTGAGCCGAGATCACACCACTGCACTCCAGCCTGGTGACAGAGCAAGACTCTGTCTCAAAAATAATAATATTTATTATTATTTTATTAGTAAGATTAGCATTTTATACTTTTTCTCCTCTTAGGAACAAAGATTAATCTGAGTAGGATGTTAACACAGTTTGAGAAATTTGAGTTATTGTAGGGAAATGTTTGTTGTGCAACCTATTCATTTAAAGAATAAAAAGACTAGATGAATACCTTCAGAAACAGCATGTACATATATAATGGAAATATTATTTATCTGTATAATTTATCATTTGAAACATTTTCTTTCAACTGCTGTGAGAACACTATGAGGTAGAAGAAGAAAAAGCTTAAGGTTTATTCTTACTGAACCTGTGTTTACTGGAAGTCATAGATTAGATAGATAGATAGATGATAGATAGATAGATAGATAGATAGATAGATAGATAGATAGATAGATGATAGATAGCCTAGGTAGGCTTGATAGGTAGGCAGGCTAGGTAGGTTAGACAGGTTAGGTAGGTAGGTAGGTGGGTAGATAATTGATAGGTAGGCAGATAGATAGATAGATAGATAGATAGATAGATAGATAGATAGGGCTAATAAAAGGAAAAGAAAATCTGGGAGCCCCAGATCTTGAGTGAGTAGGTAGGCAGATATAAGACCCCCGGACATGGCAATATCAAAGGTTTAATTAATATTGGGAATAAGGATGAGATGCTGCTTGTACAGCAGACTTGATGGCCTTGTCCCTCAGGAAACCAGCCTGACGCGTTCTCATCAGATCAGAAGAGCTCTGCGCTACTCTTAACTCAGACTTCATCTCCTCCCATGTGGGATGTGAGAAGCCACCTCCCTAATTTCTGAGTCTGAATCTCTGCCTTACACGCCATGGAACTCCTCCATCATCTGGGTTTCTAGCTGTGCCACAGGCCTGAAAATCTTGGCTTAGGTTTCAATTCAGTGAACTTAAGGGGCAGTCCACACACCACAGGGGCATCCCCTAGGGCCGGCCTGTCCTCGGCCTACTGCATTCGCTTTTCCTGTTGAGGGCCCATCACACAGCCTTTCCACTTCCACAGGACAGTGGGGAAAAGGAGTTAGAGAGGGACGACTCATATCCAGAGGCCTTCATTCCATCCCTGCCTCAGAACCCAAGTTGGGAGAGAGCTTTCAAGGCATGGAGACGTGGGAGAAGGCCCAGGGCTGGGGACTGGCTTCTCTAGCTCTGCTGTGAGGAGGCTGCCCACCTCTGCAAGAACCTGTTATCCAGCGGGGTGGGGACCTTGTGGGGAATATGGAGCTGCTGTAGGCAAGGACAGATAGCCTTATGGCTGTCCATCTGTGGCCAATGGCAGTACATTCGTAACCTCACCACAATATTATTACAGAAAATTTGAGAAATAGAGAAGAGAAACATGCAGGTCCACAATCTCTTACTTGTAATTCAAAAATCCATGAGGGTCTGAAACACAGTATGTTTATAATTCTTAAGGCAGCAAGATCATCTTACCTGCACACACCTGAGACTGTATTTAGTGTTCATTCCATTTTGTGTGAACAGTGTTACATTTTACTGCAGAAAGACAATTATGGCAAAAGGGTGCAGTTCTAGACCGTGCGCAGGTGGTTCTGCAGTGGGGTGTACATGTGTTATATGTTATTTGTACCTTGTGTGGCATTTCCAAAAGCCAAACACGTCTTAATTCCGAAACACTTCTGTTCCCAAGGTTTCGGATATGGCCTTATACATCTGCACATAATCCACAGTTCACACGGTGGTTTTTTGTTGGTTTGTTTTTGAGACTGAGTCTCGCTCTGTCACCCAGGCTGCAGTGCGGGGGCACAATCTCAGCTCACTGCAATCTCTGCCCCTCGTCTCATGCCTCAGCCTCCCGAGTAGCTGGGATTACAGGCACCCACCACTAGCCCAGCTAATTTTTGTATTTTTAGTAGAGACGGGGTTTCACCATGTTGGCCAGGCTGGTCTCGAACTCCTAACCTCAGGCGATCCGCCCACCTTGGCCTCCCAAAGTGCTGGGGTTACAGGCATGAGCCACTGCACCAACACAATGGTTTTGATGTGTTTACACATAGGGTCTTTTCTCCCCTTGCTTCTTTACTTTTATATAATAGTAAACATCATGTATGTACATGTCTCCAGGGCATCCACGTGACTCTGTCCTCAGCTCAGTGGCCTTCGTAGCGCTGGTGCCTCAGCTCGTCACCACTAGCTAGTCCTTCCGTAAGTCCAAAGCAACCACGTTTCTACTGACCCCTCCGTTTACGAGAGTCCCAGGCACTGCTGGAGGGTGTAGTCTCTAAGGTCCAGGGGTCCCGTTGGGGTGTACCTGTCTCCTATAGCCAAAAGTGTGGGCCAGGACTAGTGAGGATGCAGCTCGTGCAAAGACTAAAACACCATCAGGCAGCTTTTCCAAAGCACAGAAATGGCTGGAATCCACCTGCCCCGTGCCCTCAAGAGCACTGAGGTAGGCTGGAGCCCAGCCTTTTCTCTTGTCCCCTCTGCCCACCACTTTCTGGGCCTCTGACTGATGCCTGGATTTTTAAAATTAATATTTAAAATGTTAGTAGTTTTCTGCATATAGGTCGTAGACACTTATCTGAGGTTATTCCCACATAGTTTATATTTTTGTGTTATTATGAATGAGCATTCCTTGCCCAATGTACTTTTTCAGTGGCTGTGAAAGATATGCTTTTCATTTTTGTTCATTTCTTTCATACCCTGCCACTCTCCTGAGCTAATCATATCAGGCAGCCTTTAAGCTGATCCCTTTGAATTCCCAGAGATCCAGTCATCATGTACAAGAAAGATAATTATGCTTCTTTTTAAAATATATCTTGTTTGTTTTGTGTTTTATTGTTTGTCCAGAACTTCTCAAATGTGACTGCATAATAATGGTGATACCACGACTCTTTGTTTTTCATTTCAGTTAGAATACTGCATTCTCCTCTCTGAATATAACTTCTCTCTGTCTTGCTCTAAATTGAAATCTATATCTTCCCTGAGAAAGACACAACTTCCCCTGAAGATAACGCTGTAGACATCTTGAGCTTGACAGTATAAGATGATGTTATTTCTTTATTTTCCCCCCGCCCCCGAGACAGAGTCTTGCTCTGTCGCCCAGGCTGGAGTGCAGTGACGTGATCTCAGCTCACTGCAACCTCCACCTCCCGGGTTTGAGCGATTCTCCTGCCTCAGCCTCCCGAGTAGCTGGGATTACAGGCGCCTACTACCTCACCCAGCTAATTTCTGTATTGTTAGTAGAGACGGAGTTTCACCATGTTGGCCAGGCTGGTCCTGAACTCCTGACCTTGTGATCTGCCTGCCTTAGCCTCACAAAGTGCTGGGATTACAGGCGTGAGCCACCGCGCCTGGCCTGGGATGATGTTACTATACATTCAATTTGTCCAAGGACATGGGGAGATGGGGTGACAAGGAACGTTAATGGGGCTGCAAATGAATATTTTATAAATGATTTATCTGGTTTTTCTGTTCAGTGTGGCTCTCATACTCTAGGACAGAGGTCAATTTAAATTTTGGTTGTGACAGATTTTTTTCAATTCTCTTTGACCCTGATTTTGTCAACTCTTTTTATGATTTATGCCACACTTGGATAGTGATGAGCAATTATCACATACTTTAAGGAATTCTACTCATGTATTTTACTAGCTGACCTCTGGGGGTAAATCATCCCAGAGTGTATTTACAGCTGTAACAGTATCAGCTCCAGAGAGAACCCGGCAGTTGTAGCTGCCAACAAGGTTTTCCCCATTGGGAACAGGGCAAATAGACGTGTGGGTCCCACACAAAAGGCGGGAAGATTTTGAACGTATCAGTGTTTCTTAGCCTGTTTTATTTGATCACAGAATACATGGTAAATCCGAGAAAAATAAAATCAAAAGCTACTGGACTCTTTCATCCCCTGCTTACCACAGCTTATCTGGTCGTAAAACACATCCTGTCTTTCCCCACACTTTTCCTCTCTTCAGGGCCTGATGGTGTAAATCTGCCACACCCAAAAGGAAGAGCATGGGGAAAAAGCACTTTTGTTTTAAACACACAAATGGACCCAGCTGGAAGGGGCGGTGGTGGCGGGGAGCGGGGCGGGGCGGGAAGAACAGAAAGCTACTGCCTGAATCAGTATTGTCTTTTGAGATCTCAGTAAGTTATTCTCTTCTAATTTTTCATCATATATGTGTAGACGGTGTTTCCAATTACTATATGAGCACTATGGGTTTTTCGTAAAACTACTATCAGGCGATAGTAATGAAAGGAAAAATAACGATAAACACGGGTTTGAGGGTTTGCCGGGGAGGCTTATTTATCTGTTTTCGTGGGCACTAGGAGCATTATCTAGTACGAAGGGAACTTGAGTGTTGAACCTCAATAAAAGAACTTTAAATACAGTTATTCATTATTTCATTTCAACATTGGGTTAGGCCAACTATTAAGTGTCAAAAGAGCCAGTCAGAAGCATCAGCAAAGGTAATTAATTTTAAAAACCCAGAAACTTTAAACACTTGGCCCATTGAAAGTTAAACGGCATGTCTAGGCTCATATTTATATGACATAGTCTAGGGTGCTGTTTTAGTCTGTTCCTCCTCCTATAACAAAATTCCTTAGTTGGGTAATTTATAAACAACTGAAATTGATCTCTCCTAATTCTGGAGGTTGGGAAGTCCAAAATCAAGGCACTGGCAGATTCAGTGTGTGTTGAGAGCTGACTGTCTGCTTCCAGGACGGTGCCGTGTTGCGTCCTCACATGGCAGAAGGCAGAATGGCAAAAGGGTGAGCTGTCTCCCTCTAACCCTTTCCTAAGGGCACAAATCCCATCCTTAAGAGCAGAGCCCTCACGGTTCAGTGACTTCCCAGGGCTCCACCTCTTAATACCATCACCTTAGGGGGTTCAGTTTCAACATGTGAACTTTGGAGGGACACACACTGTAAGCATAGCAGGTACTGTGTCAGGACTAGGACTCAGCATATAGTTGTACTCATGGGCAACAGTTATTGCAGCAAAGGAATACACAACAAGATTAGCAGCAACAACAACAAAGGCACAGGTGGAATCTGAAGAAACCCATGCCCAGGCTTATGTTCTCTCCCTTCCATGAGGAAACACACGGCACATACACCTGTCTCCAGTAGTGAAGAATGCAGGGACATGGGCACAGTGTTTGTCCCTAAGGAAGCCCAGGAGAGACATTTTTGTTGGGGGCAGGTCATGTAGGCATCCTCTGCCTAGCAGCTACCAAAATGACAGAATTCCACAAGGAAAGCAGATAGTCACCACAAATCACATTGTTTATGCAACAGTTTAAACACAGCAAAACCAGTCTTACCAGTTAGGGGATGGAAGTGCCAAGTTCTTGATGTCAGCCAAATGCCAGCCTTGCCAGCCTGCCCTTGTAAAGATGGCAGCCTCGGGCCTGCCGTGGTAACTGTTTTCTGCAGAGGCACACAACCCACAAACGACACGAACATACTTAAAACACATCTTGCAGCAGCAGTGTGTTTCTGGAGACGGGGTCTCACTCTGTCACCCAGGTTGGAGTGCAATGGCACAGTCATCGCTCATTGCAGCCTCGAACTCCAGGGCTCGAGGGATCTCCCTTGAGCACCACCACACCTGGCTAATTTTTTAATTTTTAGTTTTTTTGGAAGGACAGGGCCTCACTATGTTGCCCTGTCTGGTCTTGAACCTGTGACCTCAAGTGATCCTCCCACCTTGATCTCCCAAAGTTCTGGGATTACAGGAATGAACCACCACACGCAGCCTGAATACAATTAGATGGTTCAGAGCACAAAGTTTAAATGCAAAGTTGCCTATAAAAGATTTAATATACATACTTCAAAACACAACTACTGAAGTGAAAGTATAACAAATGATGAGGGAAGAATGATCTTTTCAACAAACAGGTACTGGGCTATCCACATGCAAAAGAATTGATTTGGACTTTTCCCTCATATGCAGAATGAACTCAGTGGATCAAAGACCTAAATGTAAGAGTAAATATAAAGCTCTTAGAAGAAGGCACAGGGGTAAACCTTTGTGACCTTGGACCAGGCAATGGTTTCTTTTAGATGTGACACCTAAAGCACAGGCAAGAAAAGAAAAAATAGAAAAACTGGACTTCATTAAAAATAAAAAGGTTTTGGGATCCAAAGAAACTATTAAAAAAAAATCCACACATTGGGAAAAAATTGCAAATTATACACTGGTATGAGACTAGTATGTAGGATATATAAAGAACTATTATAACCCAACTGGAAAATGGGCAAAGGCTTTGAATAGACATTTACAAATACAAATGCAAAATGGGTAAGAAGCACAGGAAAAGATGCTCAACATGATTTTTCACTAGAGAAATGCAAATCAAAACAACAATGAGATAGCACTTCACATCCACTAGGATGGCCATAATAAAGATAGGCAACAACAGGTGTTGGCAAGGATGTAGAACCTTATACACTATTGGTAGGGATGTGAAATGGTACAGCCACTTTGAAATACAGATTGGCAATTTCCCAAAATGTCAAACATAGAATTACCATATGACCCAGCAATTCCACTCCTAGGTACATACCCAAGAGAATTGAAAACATATATTCTCACAAAAACTAGTACGCAGATGTTTGCTGCAGCATTATTCATGATAGGCCAAAGCTGGAAACAATCCAAGTGCTTATCAACTGATGAACAGATTTTTTAAAAATCCATATAATGAAATGTTAATCATCCATAAAAAGGAATGAAATATCGATACATGCAACAAAGTACATGAATGTTATAAACGTTATGCTAAGTGAAAGAAGCCAGACATAAAAGGCCACATATTCTATGATTCCATCTATATAGAATATCCAAAATAGGCAAATCCATAGAGACAGAAAGTACGTTAGTGCTTGCCAGGAACTGAAGGGACGAGGGGAATGGGGAGTGGCTGCCGATGCTACAGTGTTTCTTCTGGATGATGAAAAGGTTTTGGAATTCCATAGCGGTAATTATTGCACAACTTTGTAATTATATTAAAAACCTCTGAATTGTACACTTTAAAAGGGTGAATTTTATGGTATGTGAATTATATATCAATTTGTAAAAAGTATAACAAATGGATTAACATAAATGTTAATTCAGGAAATCAGAAGTATAAAGATGCAGGATGAGCCATACAATAATTGTCTCACATTCTTCTGAGGAACAGACTGAAGCCCCCCTAAAACAGCTGTAGTTTCCTGTCCCTCTTTGGAAATAGCCAGGACTCTTCAGCCTGAATTAGAGGCTGTCTCATACTTGTCATAGTCAGGACAACTAAAAACTTTTTACTAGGACTCCTGACAAGTCAGCCTAATTGAATGGGTGATTTATATTCAGAACTCAAATGAACCAAGCAGTCTTCCCATAAATTACTCAAACTACCAGAAATCTAAACCAGCAATTAATTTAAAAAGGGATTTTTGTGCCCAATCACTTGGAAACTATTTGGCAGTATCTACAAAAGCTGACTATGCATATTCATTGACCCATTAACTACTACTACTATGTTTATCCCCAACAAAAATATGTCTAAATTTTCAGCAGGCACAAGAATGTTCTTAATCATCCAAAACAGAAGCTACCCAAAGTCCATCAAGTAGAAAAGATAAATTGTGATATATTCACACAATGTAATACAACAATATGAAGGAAAAAAATGACAACACAAAAAAATGGATGAATCAATGTCAAGGGAAAGAAGCTAGACACAAAATATTACACACTGGATGATTCCATTTATATAGTGTAAAAAACAAGAAAAAGTAACTTGTGCCACTACAGGTGCATATAGGATTTACACTTGAGTTCATGTAGTGACTAGAAGGGAATACAATGGGACTTCCAAAGTGCTGGTAAGGATCTCTTTCTTGATCTGAGAGCTGGTTACATGGACATGTTTGGCTTGTGAAAATCTATCAAGCTGTAAACTTACATCTACATTTCTGTATCTTTCGTTTACTTCAGTAACCAGTTTTTAGATGGATTGCTTTAACAGCAGACTAGATGTGGCTAAAGAGAGAATTAATAAAAAGGGAGAGGTTACTGAAGAGATTACCCAGAGTGTGTCAGAGAGAAAAAAATACAGATGGAAAATCTGAAAGGCAAACTTAAGAGACATGAGGAGAAGGTCTTACCAAAACGCTGGAGAGAAAAATGAAATAGACTGGGGCCTCTGAAGAACATGGTGGGTTGACTTGTGTTTCCAATCAAAGGTACCTCTGAGTTCTAACTCCTGAAACCTGTGAATGTGAACCTCTTTGGAAATAGGGTATTTTACATGTAATCAAGTTAAGAGGAAGTCATGTTGGATTAGGGTGGGTGCCAACTCCAATGACTGGTGTCCTCATAAGAGGGAGGAGAGGACACACAGAGATAGAGGAGACATGAAGGGAAGGCCGTGTAAACACAGAGGCAGAGGTTGAGTTGTGCAGCTAGAAGCCTAGGAACACCAGACATCACCAGCAACCACCAGAAGCTGGTGGGGGATGCTTAGGATGATTTTTTCCCTTGGGCCAGAGGAAGCATGGCCCTGCCAACACCTTGATTGTGGACTTCTAGGCTCCAGAACTGTGAGAGAAGAAATTTCTGTTCTTTTAAGCCACAAAGTTTTTGATATTTTGTTTTAGCAGCCCTAGGAAACTAACACAAATAAATTATCCCTGAGAATGTTTGGGAGCTAATAAAAGACGCCAATCCAAGACAGGAAGCTCAAAATTCCCAAAACATAATAAATATCTAGTCAATCCAATAGATACCCAGTAAATCCATCAAAAAGGCAATAAAATAAAAAATGAAGCATCAATAAGGTAGATAGAGTGAAAGTACAAAATAAGAAATAATTTCAATTCAGTAGTAATTAAAATAAGTGTAAAAGAACTAAATGTTCCAGTAATAAGCAAAGATTATCAGCTTAGGTATAAACAAAACATCAACAAATCTAAATGTATGTGATTTATGCGACACGCCTGAAATATGAACTACAAATCAACAGCACAACCCAAAGGCAAAAGGAATTAAACACTTAAGAGAAAACATGAATGGCCAAGAAACATGCAAAAGCAGCTTGTGGGGAGGATAGGGGTTGCTTGGGTAGGGGTGGTAGGTGGGAGGAATGGGTGGAAATGTGTGGAAGGAAATGGGTGGAAATCACGCAGGGGTGTACAGGAGACTTAAAGGTAATGTGTTTTTAAAAAATTGAGTGACAGTATGGTGAAACCCTGTTTCTACTAAAATATAAAAAAAATTAGCCAGGCATGGTGGTGGGCACCTGTAGTCCAGCTACTCAGGAGGCTGAGGCAGGAGAATTGCTTGAACCCTGGAGGTGGAGCTTGCAGTGAGCCGAGATCGCGCCATTGCACTCCAGCCTGGGCGACAGAGCGAGACTCCATCTCTAAAAAAAAAAAAAAAAAGAAATGAGTGACAGGTATTTGGATGTTAATTGTATAGTTGTTATTCATTCTTTACTTATATATCTGAAAATTGTATCTATTCAACATTTAATTTTTTAAACTTGAAAAGTTAAATACAAGTTTTCAACATTATGATAAGTATTGCTTAATCATTCCTCACTCATACGCACCTCTTTTTAGTTACAAGGATCTGGTCTATTCCAAACACTTCTCTCTTTTCCATGGGTTTTCAAGAAGTTAATCATTTCTTGATACTTCCATTCTGATTCTAATCTCTGCTCATCATAACCACAGAGGAGTCTCAAGTTCCTGGGCTCCAGCAATCCTCCTGTCTCAAAGTCTGAATCTTTGAGGAAATAGTCATTTTCTTCCAGCCCTCAGGGGGCGGTTCTAGTCTGTAGTTCTGCTTGACCCTGCTAATTGTCAGAGAAGCAGATCTAACGTTCCTCTCTAGTCTCTATAGAATCCCCCTACTCTCAAGTCCCTCTTCCCTTCCTGCCACTGAGCATTTTCAATAACGTTATTCATCAATAACATTATTCAATAACAGCTAACTCTAGTACTGTTCGCAATATCAAAAATTTCACATACTGTTGCTTCTCAACTTTTTGGTCAAGATCAAGTATAATATCTGTTCTTATCAATTTAATATCTGATCCATCCTCTATCTGAGGACAAGAGATTAAATGGATTTTTGGAGCAGGGAGATGGAATAGGAGCTTGCTCCATCAACTCCACACATGGACCTGGTATTGCAGTACCTCCAGGAACGCTGCGCCCTCCCTGCTCCAAAAAACATTCACATACTAGACCATACATACCATCCACAATATGCTGTGACATGTATGGGAAGGAAAGTTATCCTTTATTATGCCAGCTGTAGGAAGATAAGAATAAATATCTTTTCCTCCATATGTCCATTGTCTCAGGTTTGCTTCCCCAGAAGCAGAGTTCCAATTGGGATTTTTGTTCAAGTGTATACCAGGGGGTGGTCTCAAGAGAACAGCACAGGTGACATGCTGAGCAAGAATGTGGGCTCAGGTAGAAACTAACGTCATTCTGACCTCACAGAGCACAATCACACCACCACATTTATCTCACCTTGAGGTTAAGGGGTGTCAGATTGTACAGGGTCTGCAAGTCTACCCTACTTAACAACTAACAAGCCAGCCTGTTTCATGGATGCTGGCAGGAGACACAAGACTCTTGGATTAGAGACAAATGACTTCCTTACTTGTAGCAGAAGCCGTAACCAGAGTGTCAGCATGATGCTTGAGCCAGTTCTCCCTGCCCCCCGGTACCCACAGAGGTGACACAGATGGCCCATTATGGATTCCCGCACACTCTGTGGGCTGCGTTATAACAGAGGAACACTGCCCTTGGGGGATCCACTGCTCTTTAGAGAAGCAGCCCTGCTGTTTGTCTGTGAGGAGACATTGCCTTATTCCTCAAGATGACTTGCTACAAACACAACCTTGAGAATGGCCCATGTAAAGAGCAGAGCCGGCCTTGCATTCTTGACACATGCAACAAGAATGTGCAGGGATGCTCAGGATGCATGGCAGACAGGCTCTCCTAATCGGGGAGTGGTCTTCTGAGTGGTCTGTCTCCAAGAAAGAGGGAGCAAAGTGTCCTGGAGGAGGGGACTTGTGTGGCTGTGGACAAAGCTACAGAGAAGGAACAGCTGTGAGCTGTTTCCCTTCAACATCCACAGCAGCTGGGGACGAGGTGGGTACCACCTCCGAAAGAGGATCTGAGAAGGGTGCCCTTAGCATCCATACCACCTGCTTTTCCCTTAAAATCACAGATTTCTTTCAGATTCTATATTATCAATTACTGTCTACAATTTCTATTATAGAATTTTCTAAATTTACAACATATTAAGCAAAGAGTTGTTAAGTTTCAAATGATTTTATACCTAATCCCAATATTTGGCAGAGATAAATACATCCTCTTGCTTTTTTAAATCTTCTCTTTGTGTTCATTTTTTCCAATTAAAAAAGTACTAAATTTTGGATTATTCTCTTACAAGAGACTTGTCATGTTAAAAGCTCATATTAGTTTTGCTTTTTGGAGAGACAGAATAGAATAAAGAAGTGCAGCCTGGGCACAGTGACTCACTGTGGTAACCCCATCACACTGGGAAGCTGAGACAGGAGGATTGCTGGAGCCCAGGAACTTGAGACCAGCCTGCATAACATGGAGACCCCATCTCTACAAAACTTTTAAGGAATTAGCTGGATGTGATGGCACATGCCTGTAGTCCCAAGTACTTGGGAGGCTGAGGTGGTGGATCACCGGAGCCCAGGAGGTTGAGGTTGCAGTGAGAGCTACGATTGTACCACTGCACTCTAGCCTGGATGACAGAGTGAGACCCTGTCTCAAAGGGGGAGAGCGAGTGAGCGAGAGAGAGAGAGAGAAGTGCGCAGGTGCTGGGACATGCCAGCTGTTCTGCTTGCCTGTCCTTAACTAGCCCTGTGGCCTTGGACAAGTTACTTATCTTCCCCACTGTCCCTTGGTTTCCCCATATGTTAAATGAGCCTCATAATGGACCTTATTTCATAAAGTTTTGTCGGCGCTGCCTAGAAAGCCTTACCACAAAGGTCAATACTTGGCATTTAATAAGAGCTCAGTAAATCTTTGATTTTGTTTTCCAGATGTCTCCAAAACTTCTTTTAAGCTACAGCAACAAAAACCATGTGCAGTCTTCTAACCACAAAGGGCAATATGAGTTTAAACAAGGTAAGGTATTATTTTCTGATTTGTTTAATTTCTGATGCCCTTCCTGAATATGCCCAGTTTTTTCTTAGCCCTTTTGGATAAGTAGCATATTGAGTTAATGTCTTCAGTGAAAATAAAACTTCCACATCCAATCTCTCAGTCATAAATGAGTGCTATCTGCACCATCCGACAGGGATTGTTTTTCTTCTTAATACCTTACCTAATATTGCTTCACCCTAAGTAAAGCTCATTGGGAAATTTTATATTCACTAAAGGCAACCATAAGATTTGGGGAATCATATAATCAAGAATTGTATATATCTAAAAAGAAACATTATAAAATCCTTTAATTCAGACCACTTATAGTCCACATTAAAGATGAGGAAATTGACTCTTAAAAAGATTAAATGACTCTTCCAAAATCACAAAGATAATTCAGTGATTTTTTTCCCCTACTAAATGTTCCTTTTTTCTGCATTTCATTCTCCCTTAAGCAATTTATTGTCTAAAATAGCATCATGGAATGATATAAAAATGCAGCTTTCCAATCACACTAAGGGTCTCTCGATTTCTTCTCTTGACCACCAATCAGGAACATTTGCTGGAAGCTTGTTTCTGATTGGTGAAAGTAAGCCCTAACAGTGGAATGCCAAGGAGTAAACACAAAAGCGTAGCAACAACTGAGTTTGCTGTCTCACTACCCTCGGCCTAGGCCAACCTGGACTCCTTCACCCCAAATGAGGTGACCTCTGCATTTTATATGAAGACACTGATTTACCATTCAACTGTGATCCATCTTATAACATGGCAATCCAATACAGACAGGAAGATAAAACTGAACAACACAGCTAAAATAAAGTGTATTCCCACGTAAAATAGACACGTGCTTTAATTTGAAGTGGATTCATCCGATGAGTGTCAGTTACAAGGGCACAGAAGCTACCGGTGCAGAAGAGCTCTGTCTGTGGGCAGTGTCACCAGGTCCCACTAAGTGGCAACACTTGTGCTGGGCGACATGACCCATCTTAACGTATAAACCATAGCCAGACAGGACGTGCAAACAGGTCTTGTGGTGAATGCCATGCTGTGGAAAATGACATGGAGAATGGCTGTCTCTCAGCTAGGGAGGGTCTTGGTGTCCTAGGAAAGAATATTCACGTCCAGAGTTGGTGGTTGGTGTTCTATCTAGGCGATGAGGGAAGGATGCTTTTCCTAATGAACACCTAGTGGGAATAGAGTCTCTCTTTGCACTTTGCTGGAGGAAGAAATTTCTACCACTTATTTTTTATTCTTGCCTACAGAATACACATTGTGGAAAAAGGATGAAGTTGACCAGTGAAAAGTTGCCCAAGAACCCCTTTTATGTCTCTGTATCTCAGGATGCTGCTAAAAACCAAAAATTCTTCCAGTGGAAAAAGGAAAAGACTGGTACGAATCCTGATATTTAAGCGCTTCCCTTGGAAAATACTCTACAGTTCATTTTGTATGCCAGAGCAAACGCGACAAGAAATCATGTTTTATTGATTTCAAGGAAGTGGTTAATCATCACAGTCCTTTTGAGTTTTCCCGCAAGAATCTGTGAAATGGCTCATTTATCTGGTAGCCAATCGTCAGTGAGGTCTCATAGATAGTTAGGTCTTGATTTTACTCTCAGAACTTAAGGACGTGCTTCTAGAAAACAGAAACCAGATGTCACATTTGTTAAAGAGAACAATGCCAGGCTTGACTTGCAATTATTATTTAAATACCTTATTTTCCCTAAAGTCTTAAAAATGTTTTATTAGGGATGGGTTGCTCATTTGGTTAGAGGAGATCTCATTAAGGCTCAAATTAAGAATTTAACTCACCTCTCCAGACAGCTTTGCCCATTGAAGACAAACCAATGCATAGACTTATACCCAGCCCTGCACTGCTAGGGCCCTACTTGGCCATGAGCAGGGTTAGTGTGAAACCAATCAACAAGTATTGTTTTTTGTTGTTGTTGTTTTTTTGAGATGGAGTTTCGCTCTTTTGCCGAGGCTTGAGTGCAATGATGCGATCTTGGCACACCACAGCCTCCGCCTCCTGGATTCAAGCTATTCTCCTGCCTGAGTCTCCCGAGTAGCTGGGATTACAGGCATGCACCACCCATGCCCTGTTAATTTTCTATTTTTAGTAGAGACGGGGTTTCTCCATGTTGGTCAGGCTAGTCTTGAACTCCCAAACTCAGGTGATCCACCCGCCTCGGCCTCCCAGAGTGCTGCGATTTACAGGCGTGAGCCACCGCGCCCAGCCAGTATTGCTTTATTAGACAAGGCACAGTGTTAGGTACTGTGACCATGCCCTTTTTTCAGGTAATATTTCTTCCTAGAGCTAAGGAGGCCAGTTGTAGGAATGAGCACTAGAAAGCAAGAATGTCAACAGTGTTAGATGGATTTTATATGATTCATGACTTCAAGAGAGAAAATTCATATTGTGTGGTTGATGGAATTCCTTACCTTTTTAAAATCAGATCATTACACCCATGCTAATTTGGTGGATAAGGCATTGCAGCTCTTGAAGGAAAGAATACTGAAAGGAGACACTCTGGCATATTTCCTACGAGGTCAACTATATTTTGAAGAGGTATCATTTTTTGTTCATTCGTTTTCATTTCCTGTAATTCTATTGTTAGATCCTCAGACAAAAATTTCATGTCGAGTTTCTTACTGTGTTATACTAGGGAAATTCTGTCCAACTCATAGACTATGGCTGTGGTTTTAACAGCAGGATACAGCGCTGCCAGCTTGAGGAGCTGCCTGACTTTTCTTCATAAAATCCATGTCATGAAAGCCATTTATGGGAGTCATTTTAGCATAAAATCCATTTCGCACGATAGATTAAAATTCAAATTTTTATATTTTTGTTCAAAATATTTAATAATTATATTATCAGGCCAGGCGCGGTGGCTCACGCCTGTAATCCCAGCACTCTGGGAGGCCGAGGCAGGTGGATCACCTGAGGTCAGGAGTTACAGACTAGCCTGGCCAACATGGCTAAACCCCGTCTGTACTAAAAATACAAAAAAAAAAAAAAAAAAAAATAGCCAGGCGTGGTGGTGCATATCTGTAATCCCAGCTACTTGAGAGGCTGAGGCAGAGAATTGCTTGAACCCAGGGGGCAGAGGTTGCAGTGAGCTGAGATCGTGCCACTGCACTCCAGCCTGGGCAACAGAGCGAGACTCCCTCTCAAAAAAAAAAAATGCTTATATTATCAGATATCTTCATATTAATAATAATTGAAGCCCTGATTTGTATCTGGTACTTAGAGGCGGCTTTAGTTGTTCCTGGATAGCATGGGAGGAAATCACCCTCATTCTTCACATCTTGTTGGGGGGGCCTGGGAAGTAGACTGAGGAAGGGCTATGCCAGCTGTCCCCCCAACTTCAGTAATGTAGTTTCGGTTTTTCATTGACTTCCCCGGGAAGACTTGAAAAGGGACCGACTGTCCTTCACCATTCGTTGACTATTTGGGCAGCTGTTCACCTATATCCCACTTACTCTCTCACTTTTCGACGGCACCTTCATCTATCCTGGCAACAAATGTTTGCTGAGGGCTCATCGTGTACCTGTCACTCTGAGGATGGCAGAGCACCATGGCTGAGAGCGTGCTTCTTCAGCGTGGGGCATGGGTTCAGATATGGCTGCATTGTTAACTGTGTGTTTAACTTGGGCACAAACACTTGACCGCTTGGTGCCTTTGGGATTACTTTAAGATCATAATAAAAATAATTAAATATCTTCTGGGTGCTTCTAGGGATGGTTTGAAGAAGCATTAGAACAGTTTGAAGAAATCAAGGAGAAAGACCATCAAGCAACGTACCAGCTAGGAGTGATGTACTATGATGGGCTGGGGACCACTCTAGACGCTGTAAGTTAGTGTCTTGGTCACAGTGGTTAAGATTTCATTGTCAGTGGATTATTGGACACAATTAAAATTATTTATATTTTAATACATATATATATACATATATTTTGAGATGGAGTCTTGCTCTGTTGCCCAGGCTGGAGTGCAATGGCGTGACCTCGGCTCACTGCAACCTCCGCTTCCCGGGTTCAAGTGATTCTTCTGCCTCAGCCTTCAGAGTAGCTGGGATTACAGGCACTGCCACCATGCCTGGCTAATTTTTGTTATTTTTAGTAGAGACAGGATTTCACCACGTTGGCCAGGCTCTACTAAAAATACAAAAGTTAGCCTGGCGTGGTGGTGCATGTGTGTATTCCCAGCTACCTGGGAGGCTGCAGTGAGCCAAGCTCATGCCACTGCAGTCCAGCTTGGGTGACAGAGCAAGACTCTGTCTCAAACAAACAAAAACCAAAATATATTTGATTGTCCAATATTATTTTCTTCTTTTGGGTGATGTTTGAAGGTTTGTGTCTGATGGATTTGTGGGTGGAGGGTGCAGTCTGTTCTTGCTAGTGGTTAGAATATCTTCTATGCTTTCCCTGTGACCACGTAGCTGATGTCGTATTAGTGCATAAGGTTTGTATATTAGATACAAACTATGAGCACACAGTAAAAGTATGCTTGAATGGAAGACACTGTTTGTTAGGGGCTCACAAGTGTATCGTAAGAATTATAAATGTGAAAGTTGTTCCTGGCCATTCTTGCACTTCAGTCAGTTCTAAGAACTGTGCTGATTCAGGATAAGGGTTATTAGATGGGAGGGAGGAGAGAAAAAAGGAAGCCCATATTGAGACTTAAATCAACTCAGGCAACCGTAAAAGGAAGGCAATTTCTTATATCCCAGAGCTCCTGGGAGTGCCTGAATAGGAGATGTACTTTTAGAGATTCTTTTCCTCCTTATCACTTGCCCTGCAGAATCCAGGACAGTCGTACCCCTTGGGCACAGATTCATAGTATTATACATCATGTCAGACGGCGGACACTTCACAGCCTTATTGGGAGAAAGAGATTCAGTTTGGGTAAAACTAAAAACTAGGGTTTTTTTCTTCTTTTTTTTTTTTTTTGTCGAAGGAGAAAGGGGTGGACTATATGAAGAAAATTCTTGATTCTCCATGTCCCAAAGCAAGACACTTAAAATTTGCAGCTGCTTACAACCTCGGAAGAGCTTATTATGAAGGAAAAGGTGTTAAACGATCAAATGAGGAAGCTGAAAGGTAATCCCACCTGAGAACAAGATTAGGTTTGAATGAAATGCTGAAACCAAGAATAACAGGCCTCGCTTTCTCTCGTAGACTATGGATTATCGCAGCAGACGGTGGAAATCCCAAAGCTAGTGTGAAGGCTCAAAGTATGCTCGGGCTGTATTACTCAACCAAGGAGCCCACGGAGTTAGAAAAGGTAACGGTCCCCTCTTTTTTAATGCTAGTGTTATATTTAGATTAATATTTGTTTCACTACTTTTTTTGAGAAAATGGTGGGGAATGTTGTTTTAAATATCTCTTATATTTCCTTAAAATGTAAAGAAAGCATACATTTTAGGATCCCAAAGCCCTTTTATTTATAAATGCCCCCTTCCCTACCTCTACTGAAGGCAACCATGAATGTGAGAGTATTTTGTATACTATACTATCAAAGCTAAAAGAAGAGAAACAGTCCTGAAATTACAGCCAAAATCCTTCTAAGCATGAATAGATGAATATTACTGTTGACTTGAGAAATAATTGATACTAATAAGTAAAATATACCAAGAATTAGTTACAAATAAAATCCATCTAAGACTTTCACAGAAATATAATCTCTTTCATCAATGGTTGAAACAGTTTCCAAAAAATCCTATAAGGAGAAGGAAATGGGGGCTGAGTCCTACTTGTAAGAGGGGAGTTAATGGCAAATTTGCAAGAGGCACATAACTAAGGCCATCTTTGGATAGATAAGCAGCCACCTGGAATTGTTTTAATGAATTCAAATTCACTGTAGTGGAGTATGAGGCAAATGTGCTTGAGCCTACATACAGCGTTTATCCTGGGTTGTCTTTGATCGCAGCAGCTGCCGTCTCTAGAATCCACCGGGAGCTCAAACTCTCCCTTAGCATCAGCGGTCTCCCCTCCTCTGCTGTGCCTCACGCCTTTCAGACACTTAGTTCCTGTTTGGCATCTTCCTGATCCTTACTCTGGAAGATCCCCAAATCCTGAAACCTAGGACAGCTGGTCCTCCTCTGCCATAAGCTGCCTGGACTGTGATCTCAGCTGCACTGTGGACGGACAGCGGAGGAACTTGCCTCCACAGTGTTAAGCATGTGTGCTAGTGTGAAATGCATCCAAAGGCCTACCGCTCTTCCCTAGAGATGATTAATAGTGCTATCTGGGAAACACAGACTTCTTTTCTGTCCAGTATTCCCTTATAATTTCATCTAGTGGATCACAAATACAATGATGAAACTGTGCTTTTCTTAGGCATTTTACTGGCATTCAGAAGCATGTGGCAATGGGAATCTGGAGTCCCAGGGTGCACTTGGTCTCATGTACTTGTATGGACAAGGCATCCGGCAGGATACGGAAGCTGCCCTGCAGTGCTTAAGAGAAGCAGCAGAACGCGGAAACGTCTATGCTCAAGGGAATCTCGTGGAGTATTACTATAAGATGAAATTTTTTACGAAGTGTGTTGCATTTTCCAAAAGGTGAATGTCTTTGTCTGTTTTGTGCTGCTGTAACAGAATATCACACACTAGGTAATTTATAAGAAACAGAAATTTATTTCTCAGAGTTTCAGAGGCCAGGAGAGGGCTGCAACCTCCAGAGGGGAGGACCATCATGTCCTCAGGTGACAGCAGAAAGCTACAGGAAACCTCTTTTATAAAAAGGGCTTTAGTCCTGTTCATGAGGGAGGCACTCTCATGGCCTCATCGCCTCTTAAGGGCCCCACCTCTTGATACAATCACACTAGCAACATGGGATTTCCGAGGGAACTTATTATTCAAACCATAGCAGTAATATTTGAAGAAACTGGATGAAAGTATTGACAAGAATGCCTACTAGATGTTCTACGCCAAATCCTTCACAGAACTTCCTGCAATATTAGAAATGATAGCTATTGAGCACTTGAAATGTGTCTAATGCAACTTAGCACTAAACTTTCAAATTCTAATTAATGTAAATATTCATATGGCTAGTGGTTACCATACTGGATAGCACAATTCTATGCCATTAGCCTTCAGGATTTCAGTGCTACTAGCTGAAGCAAGTTTCTTAAGCAGCAATTGCCTTATCTGTAAGAAGAGCATGCCTTTATAGCAGGATTATAATCATGTACTTAACACAGCTCGGCATATCACATGCTTATTACGTCTTCATTTCTTCCTGCACTCCTCGGTCATGCAGTTCTATAACTGCATAACTGAAATACAGCTTCATAACAACTGCAACATGAGAATATGGTTAAAAGACTGACACTATATCTAACAAAATACACAAAAACGTCTTTTCCCGGAGTCCGTAAGGCTCCATGTACTTCCCTACACGTATTTACCCACAGTGTATAAAAGCAGTGTGTCGGGAGACAGACCTGGGTGTACTCTAGAGTGGCCATCAGACTCTGCGTGTGCTGGGGTTTCCCAGTCACACCCTTCCCACAGCACCAGCTCTCCCCCGTCTCCGAGCCCTGGTGCAGGGCAGTGATCTACAAGAGAGGATGAAGGGAAGGAGGGGCTGCTTCTACCGCGCTTCCCCAGCGTCTCGGGCTCCAGGCAGCAGAACACTTGTAGGAGTGATTGCCAATGTCTCAAAGCATGTACCCATCTTAGTTAGAACTAAGGCTTTCAATCGTTCTTTAAAATCTTTGGCGCTTTCCATTATTTCCCACATTCCTACTCCCTGTGACATTGTGGTTAACATGGACTTGACTGGATCGCATTCTCACACAATTGTACATATTTGTATCTGGGTATAAAGGATGACTTCTTTCCACTATCCTTTTTATTTATTTTTTTGGAGACGGACTCTCTCTCTGTCCCCCAGGCTGGAGTGCAGTGGCACAATCTCGGCTCACTGCAAGCTCCGCCTCCCAGGTTCAGGCCATTCTCCTGCCTCAGCCTCCCAAGTAGCTGGGACTACAGGCGCCCGCCACCACGCCCGGCTAATTTTTTTGTTATTTTTTTTTTTTTAGTAGAGACGGGGTTTCACCGTTGTTAGCCAGGATGGTCTCGATCTCCTGACCTCGTGATCCACCCGCCTCGGCCTCCCAAAGTGCTGGGATTCCAGGCGTGAGCCACCGCGCCCGGCCGATTGTCTATTTTTAAAGAAGATGTGCTAGTGAAAGGGTTTTCTGGTCCTATGTGGCTAATGTCCAGATTGAAGGTTGTTTCCATACCTGATCGAAAGAAATAGAAAATGCTTTCATCTCCATTCAGTTTCAATCCACAAAGTGACATTAAACTTCCAATAGTAATATTACAAGAAAAAAGAAACATACCTTTGTTTTCTAGTGGTTACTGAGCCTGCTGAGCATAATTACAGAGACGATGTAAAGTCACCACTCTGGTAAGCTCATCTTCTCCTGGTATGAGGTGCCTATATGGACCCTTCACCACACAGCAAACAACTTAGTTCTCAAAGCAGTAGACAGAAATCACTGCAGGCACAAGGACAGTCTCTAGGCACATCGTTTTACAAACACTTACCATAACTGATGTCTTTTCCATTTCACAACTCTACATCCTCTCAGGATCGCTGACTACGATGAGGTTCACGACATCCCCATGATCGCCCAGGTCACAGACTGTCTCCCGGAGTTCATCAGCAGAGGCATGGCAATGGCATCCTTCTACCACGCAAGGTGTCTGCAGCTTGGCTTGGGCATCACCAGGGATGAAACAACCGCTAAACACTATTATTCTAAAGTAAGCTTTAGAACAAAATATAAATTCACCCGAAGAGAAACTGCCAGGCTTTTAGCTGCAACTTGAATAGTTTTACGGATTAGTGTTTTTTCTACTCAATTACTGTGCAGATAACCTCTGTCTACAGAGAAGCTGTCAGACAGGCAGATTGTTTGCAGACAATTCTGTCAGAATCTTATTAGCATAATTTAGCTCAAATGATTAAAAGTCCTATTTTGATGCAAATTACTCTTTCATTCTGCTACTATCTGCAGCCTAAGGCCCAGCACCAAGACCTTAAAGCTGAACAGTTTATGTCTTTCATCTAGAACAAGTGTGAACCTCTATGTTCATTCTAGTACGGTAATGAAATAGAGTTTCAAGTTTTTTTGAGCATGACATCTACCCCGCTTAGGAGGGATATTCTTGAGTTTGAGGTAATCAGTTAAAATAAGCCTTTCATATTTTAATCCATGTGATCAATTTATTTAGATCCCAAATGCGTTTCACATCTCAAATAAAGTAACTACTAAAAAGCAAGGGGTGTGGTAGTGGAGGGGGGTAAGGAAGATCATTATGAATACTAACTCTTAAGTTTAGATTTTTTTTAAAAAAAGAAAAACCAAAAAGCTGTGCACATCTTAGGTCCATCACATCCATGAGTCAAAATTAGAATTACATCACAGCAGACTTGGTAGGGCAGTGTTTGTGGTACACAGATTGTTCAGCCTGAGTGGGGGAGGCTTCTGAGTCCCTTGGCTGACTACAGCAGTGGTTCCCAAGCTTCTCTGCATGTTAAAATCACCCGAGGATCTTTTACAAATTCCAAAGTTCAGGCCTTATTTCAGAAAATTTCAATCATGGTCTCTAGGAGACAGAAGCATATTTGTTGAAGCTCCCTGTGGGATTCCAATGTCAGGTAAGTTTGGGAACCCTAAATTACTTTAAAATTAAAACTTCCAGAGCATCAAAGCCATATTAACACATAAACATAGACACACAGCACACAGCCAAATCCAACTGATCTTTAAGATATTTACCTCTACACCATTCTTAGTATGAATAACAGTTGTCTAACTTTTTTCATTTAAATGCTCTCTGTACTGGCCAGGCACGGTGGCTCATGCCTCTAATCCCAGCACTTCAGGAGGCTGAGGCGGGCAGATCAGTTGAGGTCAGGAGTTTGAGACCAGCCTGGCCAACATGGTGAAACTGGGTCTCTACTAAAAATACTAAATAATCCTGTCTCTACTGAAAAATAAAATTAGCCAGGCATGGCAATGTGTGCCTGTAATCCCAGCTACTCAGGAGGCTGAGGCAGGAGAATTGCTTGAACCTGGGAGCAGAGGTTGCAGTGAGCCGAGATCACACCACTGCACTCCAGCCTGGGACTCCGTCTCAAAAAAAAAAAAAAAAAAAAAAGCTCTCTGTATTACACCAATTTCCAAACCAAGCCAATTTCAGGTTCTATCCTATCCTTAATATCTTTAGAAAACTCTAGTTAAACACACCCAGCTAATTTTTGTATTTTTAGTAGAGACAGGGTTTCACCGTGTTAGCCAGGAAGGTCTCGATCTCCTGACATCGTGATCCACCCGCCTCAGCCTCCCAAAGTGTTGGGATTACAGGTGTGAGCCACCGCACCCGGCCATAAGGGAGAGTTTTCTAACACAACAGTTCAGGAAACAAAGAAAAACACAAGTTTTCTCTAAAGGTGGTAACTTCCTGCTACTGGAAGCAACCAAGCAAATACCTAGTGACCAACTGTCGTGGGTACTGAAGGGACAATTACTGCATAGAGTGGGGTTTGGATGAGAGCTCTGTCTCCCAAATTGTTGACATTCTAGAAATTATGCACCTTGTCACTATTTAGACATAATAAAATTATTTTAGCTATATATTTTAAAATAAGATTATTACAGATGCTGTTATTCACATAATGAGATCATAACAACTTTGAGGCCAAATGTTAATGCTTTCCATTTTCCTTATTTTAATAATTCATAACATACAATGCTATCATTGGTGCTTAAGTTCCCTTTATTCTTGGCACTGATAAAATGTTATCTCTTTCAATGATAATAACATGATTATTTTGAGTATTGATCTATTCTGCATAGGTTAAAGTAGGACATCAGAATAGAAAGTATCTTAACAAATTTTCTTGAAATTCACTGTACTTTACTATTCTTAAAAACGAATCAAAAAAGAAAAAAAAAAAAAGAAGAAAGACCCAAACAATTAGAATGTATCTAAATATCTGACTCTTTTTGATTTTAAGGCTTGTCGTCTGAATCCTGCATTGGCAGATGAACTTCACTCCTTACTTATTCGTCAAAGAATTTAGACCACAATGTATTTCAACAAAGATCATCAATGCTAACACCTCACGATGTGTGTATTTTTACAGTAGCTATGTTTGGTTATTTTGCACATCACAAATTACACTATCCTGGGTATTTTACAGGTGACATGTTACTTCGTTCTTGAATTTGTACGCTGTTAAGTTTTGCAACTTGAAACCTAGACACAAGGTCAAATTGCTAGAAGAGTCCTCAGAGGTCCACCTCTTACCCTACAGACTGGCCGAGACCATATCAAGTATCCAAACCATTCTATACAGCAAGTATCGTTTTCCTTCCTTAAATACCGAGTCTCCAAAAAGACTTAGTTTAGCTTTAGTTTAGTAAGTTCAGAAGTAGAAATGATACAAACTTACTTAAAACCATCATTTGAAAGTTTAATTCTTTAAAATTTGTCTTAGTTTTGTGAATTTTGAATAATGTTTAAATTTCGTTTCAGTCATTTAAAATTTTTAAATGTAAATTCACAAAACTAAGTGTAAAAGACATTTAAAGAATGAAACAAGTATGTATAGCATTTCTACTTCTGAAGTTATTAAAGCTAAAACTGCACTAAGCCTTTTGAGACATCCTGTTCTTAAAAAGCTCATAAATAATTGGCTTATTACATATAAACTTCAAAAAAGTGGGTTATAAGACATTGCTTTAGAATCTTGCCCCTCCAAAACTTCCCTCAAAGATCTTAATTTAATGAGTAAAACAACTGCTATATACATATGCAGAATGTGTAATAAAACAAAAAGCAATTGCTATATGAAAATATTCAAAGAAAATTAAAGCAAATTGTTTCTTTGTGCTTCAGCTCATTTTCTACATTTTTAAAACCCTGTGGTAAAAACCTCAATGAAATCATTTACAAGAACTACAATTAAATATTGTTAAAATTAGCAAAAGGCTTTCCTTATATAGATGACATCTATGAAGGCAAAAGGTGACAGTAAAAACAGTAAGATCCATATGCATAAGATCGTACAAGGCTATTCATTTGTGAAACAAATATACATATCAAAGACAGGTTTCAGAGATACCTTAACTATTGCTTTTTTTTATGAACATATTAAAGGATGTGGCTTTATTTTATAAATCACAACCATCCCGACAGTGGATTTAAACAAGATTTCTTTTTAGTAATGGGAAAATGCAATTAATATGGAGGTGATAGTCACTAAGAACTGTTGAATGGCAGAAAATTATTTGCTCTAGTTTTATGTTCTGGCTTGTCTGTATTGCTTGAACTTCATTTTGTCTTTGTGTAAGGGAAGAGATTTCAACAGACTCCAGTTCGAGATATCCTCAAATGCTCATGTATTTCTGTCTCAAATCTCTTAATACCATCCATGTAACATTCCTTCAACCACTTGAAGATCCAAATTCCCAACTGGTATTCTCTTCTCCACACTTAATCCAGTTCCTAAAGATTCTTTTTTTAAAAAATTTATTATTATTTTTTTTTTGAGATGGAGTCTCCTGACCTAATCTTAGCTGGGCACGGTGGCTCACGCCTGTAATCCCAGCACTTTGGGAGGCCAAGGTGGGTGGATCATGAGGTCAGGAGTTTGAGACCAGCCTGGCCAACATGGTGAAACCCCATCTCTACTAAAAATACAAAAATTAGCCGAGCATGATGCCGGACGCCTGTAGTCCCAGCTACTCGGGAGGCTGAGACAGGAGAATTGCTTGAAACTGGGAGGCAGAGGTTACAGTGAGTTGAGATCGCGCAATTGCACTCCAGCCTGGGCGAAAAGAGTGAGACTCTGTCTCAAAAAAAAAAAAAAAAAAAATCTTAAAATAGGAACATAATAAAAGATCGGCCCTAAGTAAAGAGCACTTTTTAAACTGCCATTAAAAGATGGGTTTCAGAAATCATCAACTTTGACTTTGTGCCATACATGGTAACATGCTATGCTTAAATGTCTTCCGTAAATCCAATGCAGAATTTAAAATTTCAGTTTACTGTAGTTACCATAAAGCTGATGCTCTGGCACAAGTGAGCCCCTGCAAACTACCACTGCTGAGGACAGTAGTAAACCCCTTGACCTGCGAGTGCGGTGAGTCTGTAACTCAAGTGCATTGAGACTTCCAGATCATCACTCTTACACACACACACACACACACACACACACACACACACACACACACACACTCCTCTAAGATTCCTTATAGCTGATATCTCATGGAAAAATGACAATTTATCATAAATAAATACAGAGACAAAATAATAGTGATCTTTCTCTTTCACAATATAAACTTAACAGCTACAGTTTAAATGATAGTATAGAATTACGCCTAAAATGGACATTTCCAATAATTGTATTGTGATAAGTTCTTTGGGCTTGACAACTTCACACTGCCTCTCTTCCTTGAATGTATTTTATCCGGTCTTTTCTATATAGTCTTTTGAAGGGCAATTTTTATCAATAGCCAACTTTGGGTATTTTTTAAGTGTCAAATATCGTCATGGTTTGAAAAAAGGATAAAAAAGCTATAACTAAAAAAATCTTAAGGATAACATTTGGTTTACTAATTTTTAATCATTTATCTTTCAGAACTTGTTTCTTATCAAGAAGTTGGCAGGTATGATATGTATATCATACGTATATAAACTGGCATAGGTTACATCCTGGGTCATTAGGGGAGTATCTTTCAGGGATTCAAATGGAATTTTTACCTTTTACTTGTTTGTTTTGTTTTCAGTATTCTTGGGGATTAGACAGGGGAAGGTATTTTATTACTGCATAATAATAGATGGTGAAACCCAAGAAAATTAAGTACTTGTCCACGCCCCACTATCAATAACACAAAGTCTGTACTCTGGATCTCCCCTAATGCCCCTGTGGCCTAAAAGGCTTGATAATACAACTGAGCCCCTGAAGTAGCTGCCGTCCTCTTTCCACTCCCCCATCCCGGCCCTGCCCATACTCCAAGGGTCAGCTCCCATCTCTCCTCCCTAATGCCTCACTTCAAGCACTAATTTGGCTGTTTCTGCTCACTAAAACTCGTGTATTTTACAGATTTATTTTGTCTCTGGAGAAGGCGGCCAACTTTTACTTCCCTGCAGAAGTAGTTAAGTGCACAGTGCTTTCTCTGAAAAGGCATTTGATAAATATTTGAACTGCCTGTAGAGCTTCAACCTCTTTGAGATATAAGTATCTTAAATATCATAGAGCGCTGTGATTCATTTTTATATTTTATTGCTTCGAATGCTCAAACTATGGGAAATCTTTGGTAAAAATAAAGACAATAAAATCTTCACAATAACCTTACACAAAGCATTGCCTAACAATGTTCTTCAATATACATGAAATAATATAAGAATCTTCACAGTCCTCAGTGAGGAAATTAACTGTACAATATTCATAGTTCATTTTAAAACAAAATATTTTCATAAATATTTAAAATACTTCCTAGGTTCTCACATATTAACATTTGTATTTCAATCGGTATGTTGATCTTTAAAGTATTCATATTAAATAAAAATCAATAGAAGTTTTTTTCTGTTGCCTACCACAGCATAAGTCCCGTCCTCCCTGATTCTACTAATTGCACATAAAACTAGAGGGAGGTAACTAAAATAAAAATCAGTATGGTTCTCAGTCAAGCCCTCTGTGGAAAAGAGGAAAATGCTTCATGTCTATTATTACACAGACATTTTTCTGGTGGTTTATTTGTGCAGTCTCAAACTTGGCCAGCTTTAAGTTGATCTAAATGAATTCTCAGCTCAGGACACAGTTCAATTAGCAGCAGTTCCATCAGCACCTGAACCAACAAAGATGGAAAAAAGTAGAAAAGTGTTTTTCTCCAAGGGTTTATTCAAAATAAATATCTGCGTCTAAGAGAAAAGTCTAATTTTAGGTCTGAAATTATCTCAGTAAACAAGTAACTCTCAAACAGTATTTAATATTGGTAACTATAATCAGAGAGATGACTGGGAAACAGTTGGCTTTGCTGAAATAAGAAAACCAACCAGTTATGCGACAATGTTATATCAAAAGTCAAGGGAGGATGGGCGAGGTGGCTCCTGCCCGTAATCCCAGCACTTTGGGAGGCTGAGGCAGACAGATCACCTGAGGTCAGGAGTTAGAGACCATCCCGGCCAATATGGTGAAACCCCATCTCTACTAAAAATACAAAAATTAGCTGGGCGTGGTGGTGCATGCCTGTAATCCCAGCTACTCGGGAGGCTGAGGCAGGAGAATCACTTGAACCCAGGAGGCAGAGGTTGCAGTAAGCTGAGATCGTGCCAGTGCACTCCAGCCTGGGGCACAAGAGCGAAACTCTGTCACACACACACACACACACACACACACACACACAAAGTCAAGGGAGATGACTAGTATGTGAGAATGAGAGTGCTGCAGCCACTGGGGTACATGTTTTTTCTAACCAAATGAAGAAACAGACACAAATGAAGCAGAAAACCCCCTGGGCTTTAATTTACTCACATATAACAGATGCTTGTTGGCTCTTGTTTCTTGCAGTGCATTGAATATTTTTATTATACCATGGCGGGCATTTTGCTGTCCAACAAGGCTCTGAAGCATATCTGAAAAATTAAATTTAGATTCTATGCTGCTATTGATAAAGTGCTCAATGCATAGCTTTGCAGTGAAAGGAATATAACATTATACACCTTCAGTCAATAAAGACATGGAGGCATGAGAAACATGAATGGTCAGTTCTCTCAAATGCTTCAGGAAAGAATTTCTCAACATGAGACACTTATACAAAATACAATTTTAATATTTTTCAACTACTAATTTTAATAATTAAAATGTTAATATTTTGCTAAAAATTAAGCTCTCAAAACACGATACTTTAGCAGGATTTCCAAAACACAAAGTTTATTATCTGTTCTAAAACATTTTTTAAGTTCTTAACATTCTCAGTATAACTTCTTAGCAAGTGACAAAAAATGGCTTAAAAGAGTATGATCCTTTTTTTTTTCATTGTAAAGAATGTTTCCTGCAAGACATAAATGAAGATCACCTCAATGGGGTTCACATTCCCTCAGATCTCTATGCTTTTCAGGCTAATAGCCCAGGCCTCACCTGGAATGTTTTCAAGCAGCTTTTGCTGTGCTCTCTGTTTTGTTTCCTGACTTTGCTCTTTGCTTCTGATTGTGGTCAGTGGTGCCAACTTCCCATTTGGCCAAAAAGCATCCCGGAAAGTATTGATGTAGTAAACCAACATTTGCTCACTGAAAATCCAGCTGACTGTGTCCCGGATTTGTCTTTTAAGAGAAAAAGATTTCTTGGATGAGGTTTTTAAAAATTGGGTACTCTATTCTCAAAAGGCACTTATCAATGCAAAGGTTAAGATACAGCCTGATCTAAGTGTTTGATGAATAAACTAGGAATTGGATTTTTTAAACTCTGGCTCTGAAAGTTATACATATTTTTAATTATTATTATTTTTTGAGATGGAGTCTTGCTTTGTCACACAGGCTGGAGTGCAGTGGTACGATCTCGGCTCACTGGAACCTCTGCCTCCCAGGTTCAAGTGATTCTCCTGCCTCAGCTTCCCGAGCAGTTGGGACTACAGGTGCGTGCCACCATGCCTGGCTGATTTTTGTATTTTTAGTAGAGATGGGGTTTCGCCATGTTGGCCAGGCTGGTCTTGAACTCCTGACCTCAGGTGATCCACCCGCCTCGGCCTCCCAAGGTGCTGGGATTAGAGGCGTGAGCCACCGTGCCTGGCCTGTTTTTTTATTTTGGTAATACTGCATGACCAGTTATTCCTGGAGCTAATTTTGTCATTGGCACTAACTTCTCCAAATGTTGGCTGTGTTCAGTCTATAAAGACAAGAACTGAGAGACTGATTTGTCTGCAGACTGCAACATTTCCATGAAGTGGTATAAGGTGAAAACACAAATCCATTTAAAGACTGTTGGAAGTGGTCTGGAAAACCTTCCTATAGTCCTGCAGGAGGAGCAGGCTTTCCATAGCTGTCTTTTCGTGTTGCTATGGCAGAGAGTGCTGGGCAGGACACTCGGATCCAGATAGAGCACTTCACATGCCCATGAGGCAAGGAAAAAGATAGTCCCTTTCAAAGATACACTGCTATGTGGCCAATTTCAAAATTCCCCAAGAATGAAGACTGGGTGGCAGCCATTTGACTTGCAGAGTTATGTATTTTATTTGGTTACCCAGGTCTTCCACACAACCCCATTTTTGTTAGTCATTAGACAAATTCTATATATATATAGAATCTCGGCTCACTGCAACCTCTGCCTCCCGGCTTCAAGCAATTCTCCTGCCTCAGCCTCCCAAGGAGCTGGGACTACAGGTGTGTGCCACCATGCCCAGCTAATTTTTTGTATTTTTAGTAGAGACGAGGTTTCACTGTGTCAGGATCCGTCCACCTCTGCCTCCCAAAGTGCTGGGATTACAGGTGTGAGCCACTGCGCCCGGCCAGTCACTGGTCACATTCTAACCAGTTACAGGTCCTCTGCTGTCAAGAGACAACTACA
Organism: Nomascus leucogenys; assembly: GCF_006542625.1. Classification (NCBI taxonomy): domain Eukaryota; kingdom Metazoa; phylum Chordata; class Mammalia; order Primates; family Hylobatidae; genus Nomascus; species Nomascus leucogenys. Next base: position 105,593,842 of record NC_044387.1, on the reverse strand, counting down.
CACAGTTCAAAGAGCCCAAGAGTAGTTGTGAGGTTGGGAGGAGAAAAGCCTCTCCATTGAAAAGGGGAAAAGAATCATCTTAGACTATTTGTGCCAGAAAGACCTCAAATTTGAAACTCAATTCATGAATAATATATTAAAAAGCCTTTTAAGAATCTGATTTCCAACCAGAATTTTAAATGGACAATATAAGCTTTTCAGAAATAATATCTGAAGTAATGTTTCAAGTCCAGTACTTTGCACATAGTAGTTGATCACTATTGAATATACATCTAAACCCTACTGTGAGTCAAACTACACTGTTATCTCCATCTATAACTGCATATCTCCTACACTCTTCTCTCTATTTCTTGGAACTGTGCAGTTCAAATCTAGACCATATAAAATAAGTTTATTGATTTAATGGAACTTGTGGTTTAAGAGAGAATCTGCTGACCTGCCTGCCTAGCTTCCTAAAATTTCAGTTTACAAGTTGAGATTAGGAAGTGACTCTTAATAAAGGTCATCATCTAAGTTATTTTCTACCAATTTAGATCTGACTTTCTATCAGCCGAAACCTGTCCGATGCTTTTGAAGCAATTCTAGCACGTGAAACTATAGTTACTACAAGGCAAGAGACACACTGTGCTGCTGCTTAATTTCGTGACGAGTCATCTGCTGAAGGCAAAAATAGCAAAGAAACATGTGTGCCTTGATCGCTACTTGATAAAAAGCCCACTGAAATGAACAGCCTGGAAATCCCCTACGTGTGCCTCTTCTCCGTCCCTGTGAAAATGACTGCCCGATGTATGCACCACTCACAACCTGCAGCTGGTCATTTTATAATTAAGAGCCAATATCATAAATAGGAGCAGGGAAAGTATGCATGACTTGCTGAAACTGAAAAGGAAAATAAATTAGCAAGTCCTGAGAAAAAGAAGGCCACTTTGGGAATTTCTTTTAATTACAGATGCACGCACCCACTATGCCCAGCTAATTTTTGTATTTTTAGTAGAGATGGGGTTTTGCCATGTTGGCCAGGCTGATCTCAAACTCCTGTCATCAAGTGATCCACCTGCTCCGGCCTCCCAAAGTGCTGGGATTACAGATGTGAGCCACCGCGCCTGGCTGTTTTTTGGGAATTTCTTTATCTAAGGCTTGTCAATACAAAAGAGGTTTGTTTGCCTTAGACTAAAACAAAAAATTAAACAGGCCATTTTTTCTGAGTAAAACAAAAGCCTATGATACTTAGGTCAACTAAATGAGCCTCTGATGGGCAACTAAAACTTTTTTTTTGTTGAGAAAGGGTCTTGCTCTTTCATTCCAGGCTGGAATGCAGTGGCTCATGGCAGCCTTGACCTCCTGGACTCAAGCAGTCCTCCCGCCTAAGCCTCCTGAGGAGCTGGAATCACAGGCACACGTGTACTACCATAGTTGGCTAATTTTTTTTTTTCTGTAGAGATGGACACCATGTTGCCCAGGCTGGTCTTGAACTTCTGGGCTGAAGCAATCTGCCTGCCTCGGCCTTCCAAAGTGCTGGGATTATAGGCATGAGCCACTGTGCCCAGCCAACTAAAACTCTTTTTTTAAAATCTTAAGTAGAAGTAAACTTTTGTTTCTGACCACAAGGAAAATATATTCATTGGCAAATCAGTAAAAAAATAGCAAATGTTCTTTACAGTGTTTCCTATTAAAATTTATATGCTTTATATGGTAAAACTATAATATTAACCTTGTACAAATGTCTGACCACTAAATCCTTCACTTGGGAAAATCTGATAATTTCATCTTAAAACTTATTTTGTTATATAAAAAAGTGATTTTTTTTAAATTTCTAGACGTTGACTCATAGTCCTATTCTGCAGGAAATCATAATGTTTATCTTGTGAAGAATTCTGGGTATAGAGTTACCATATAAAAGATCTTGATAACAGTATTTCCAAATTCCAGGCACAGAGGATGAAGCAGGCACCAGGCCAAGGGGCCAGGTTAGGTCAGCTAACGGGTCTCATGACTTCAGACAAGCAGTTGATCTCTTTGGTTCCACTTCTTCACCAACAAAATGAGGAGTGAGACTAATCTCTAAGACCCCCTTTCAGGCCTAAACCGATCTAAATACTTCTATTCACCTTCTATTGCCTACATGACTTTGCAGTTATGAAAAATTCCAATAATTTCTCAGAAACTAATAATAATTGACTATATTAATTGAGTTCTCGGTAACAAACCCAGGGCTTTCATAAATGAATGATCAAAATGTGGATCACTTTTTATGAGCAACATTAGAACACTCAGTGAAAGACTGGTATAAATATAAAATGCCTTTATGTATATGGATAATATAGTTTAGAAAAGACATATGGCTTATAGCAGTGCTAGATGACAGGGCCACACACACACCCCAGTGGATATGCAGATATTAACTAACAAGAAGAGTTAGCACTTCAGTGCTACACAACTCTAAACCTTAATACATGGTCTGTATTTTCCTCTAAGTAAACACCTGCCATGTCATGCTCATCCTACTTTCCTTCCGGCTTAGAGTCTAAACCTTAAACTGATTCTCATTATTTGACATAAAAACATTCTACCCAAGATACTCAATGTTGTCATGATCAAAGGAGAGCTTTACAGAGCACAACCTCCTGACCCTCGCCAGTCAGAACGTGGAAGTAGCTCAAGCTTTTCTTATCTAACCCGCCATATGCATTCTGTGGGAGAAATTCTTTTAGAAATCTACTCTCCTATCCAATCTTAGAATCATATCAGAAACAAAAAGTGAGAGAAAATAAAAGACTTTAAGTTAAATCACTGGCTGCTAGATCATAAGGTAATTTGACTGTCAAGGCAAAAGAGTAGGGCATGGATCCAAATATTAATTTCATACAACTCACTTGTTGATGGTTCTTCCAAAAGTGACCTGAACGAGGGCAATTAATGTTCTTCTCACCCATTTAAACACTAAAACAGAAACCAGAGGAAAACTTTTTATCACAGGGTATCACAATTTGGGATATCTTCATATCTGTACAAAGCATAAATCTTACTGCTTAAGATGATTTGAGTCCTGCCATCAAGTCAAGGCTATGACATCTGCAGAATTTGGGTTTAGGTTAGCAAACTTCTGCTGAGGAAAACTCTTCTGACTAGGCTTTCATTTTCTACTAAGCAACTGATGAGATGAAACCAGCGTTTTTACAGTGTTTCAATGCCTCCCAACAGCTGAGCTCGCAAGTGGAAAGAGTACTTCATCTGTCCCTGGGCTATTGACAACATGTCTATTTTCCACCACCACACAGTGTAATTCCTATTTCAGATTTCTGTCTGGCTTGCTGAACCCAATTTTGAACACACTGCTGAATGAGAAACATCTGCAGTCAAATATTTTGAAATATTAATGAACGGATGGGTCTAACTGTTCCCATTTGAAGCAGCCTGCAGATCACTGTGTACTTCATATATACTACGCATTTGGGAGAGGATAAGTGAACGGTGAAGAGGCAGGACCCTGAATGAGAAATGAATTTGGCCGTCTCCAGTGCCACCCCCATAGCAGCAGGGCATAAGTCACCTTCTCTGAACCCCAATTTCCTCATCTAGAAAGGATGGTATTAACATGTGCCTTTCTTTGCTCTGAAGGTCTTTCCCCATGTGTGAGAAAGACTGTGTGAAGGGTTCAACAGATCTAAACTTTTATTATTAACATAGAGACACATTTTTATAGGTATAGAAACTGAACATAAACCAACAGAAGGCAAAGAAATGCTATGAGGATACTTTAGGTCCACAAATTGGAACCTAAACCAAAATTTTCATTTATATATTCACTTCCATCTATTGAAGTGTTTGGCTACTGACATACAAGGAAATAGGAAATTCAGACTCGGTCATAATGGAGCCAAGAGTTCAAGGCTCTTGTACCCACTAAGAAAAGCTAACAATGGCAAATGCACAGACGTCTCTGTACAAGGGCAATCACACAAATAGAAATCATAGAAAACACAGACTTGGCACTAGACTTTAATATACTCTAAAGCCATTTCTAATTTTTTTAATGGATCAAAATATCCAGTTAAAGTAGTATGAATCCTTCATGTAAAGTCAAGTCTTGGAGTCAGAACCATACCTCAAAAATGTCTTAAACTTTTTGATGGAATTTGCTGGAATGCTGCCAAGCATGTAGATATGTTCATTTTAGGTTGGCATTGAGGCTGGGATGAGCATGTCTGTCAGTGATGATAACTTCACTTTGCCTTTCTAGGGCAGGAAAGAGGTGGCTCATACCTAGAGGGTCTGAGGACAAGTGCAACTCTAGGAAGAGTGCCTGATGACCAAGGGTTATTTTTAAAAAAAGAAGGGGGCAGGGGTACTACTGGTCCCTTTTTGTATACTAGAGCAGAAACCAAAACTCTTTTTGCTACACATTTTCTATCACTGATAGCCCCTTACTCTATTACTTTTCCCTCACCTTCCCCAATATCCCCCGATACACATATACACACACACACACACACACACACACACGAGCCCCATTACTCCAAAGCCTTGTTTGCTCAAAGCCACAGAGGCAGCTGCAGCAGCACTAGGATTCTGCTGACGACGAATAGATCACATCTCATTATAAATGAGGTTCTATTTATTCTCTCTGAAATGCCACTAGCAAAACCAAATATGCTCTGAGCAGGCAGAGATGGAGGAAGCGCATGCTGCAGGCATGGTTAGGAGCCCTGCTCCGGCTGGTACTGGCTCTGACACGCCTACCGTGTCTCTTAAGCTCTGTACCAATAGCAAGGCAAAAACAATGATGAAGCCTAGGACAGTGTCCTCATTCTTATCAACTCTATAGGAAACTTGGGAGACTCATGATTTAATGGGCCACATTTCACCAAAGAAGAGTCAGACTTTGGGTGGATTACTATTTGTCTATATTGAATCAAGTTAAACATCGCTGTATATGTCTTAAAGTGTCTCAAATATTAAAAGGCTATTAGGTTTTTTATCTGAAAGGATTTTTCATATGTGGATGACATTCCATCATATATATATTTCTTAAATAAGTTATCTTCCATTTCTAAAATTTATCTTAGTTCCAACTTTTCATTATTGTAATTATGCTAAAATATCCTTATGTGTAAATCTCTGCCTGCACTTTAGAATTTAATTTTGTCTATTGCTTAATGTGAATTACATTTTTGGACCCCTTAATCTGTAAATTCACTGATGGCAGAATCTGTATCTGATATGATTTTGTTTCCCTACAGATCTGTATCTAAAACATATGCTCTCAAAGTGTTTGATGACTGACATTATATATTCTCTTAGCTTTGGTTCAGAAGGAGAAAAAGGTCAATGAGCAAAGATAATTCATTCTGGCATTTAACATTTTTCTTGCCTATTCACTCATCAGTGCATACATCCAGGCATTTTATTGATCACCTACCATGGATCAGGCATTGTAGTAGATACTGAGGATTAAGACACAGAAGACAAATTCAAGTTGCACTTGAAACTTTTTCATCTGTTAACAATTCTTTAAATGACATGTTAAGGGATTTATAAATGAGAAGGGATCCACAGCCCCATTTCCTGTGTAAGACCAACTGGTAGCCTACTCCTTTGCCTCAAGGAAAAAGGTGCTGATGTGAACGGACAGAGTCCAAGACATCGACAGTGCACTATTTGGTTGGCTGGTACCATTACTGAGTCTTACTAACCCTTGCTCTTCTTATTTGCTTCCTCTTCGAGGTGGTCAGGTGTGCCCATGGGCACCTGCCATATCTCTAGCTGGTACTGAGGCTCCAGGTATGACAAAGTCTACTGGTGTCAAGATTTAGAGTGTTGGGAGCTGTGAACATGTGGATGGAGAGTAGTATTAAGTCCTATTCAACGCTCAACACTAAGCCATGGAGTCCAGTTTACCTTTCACCAAGGTGATGCTTTCGGGAAGAGGCACTTGTACAGCTCTTAAGGAAATGGAACTTTGATCCCCATTTTACAATGGTTTCTTCTACGTACATCTCTCCTTGAGGAGTCACTAGGGTAGGATTTCTCAACTCCAGCATTACTGTCACTTGGGGCAGGGTAACTCTGCCACAGGGCTGTCCTGGGCACTGTAGAATGTTTAGCAGCATCCCAGACTCTACCCGCTAGATGCCAGTAGCACCCCTCACTCCAAGTTATGACCATCACAAACATTTTCGGACATCACCATATGTCCCTCCTTCCATCCATGAAGAACTACTGCTCAAGAGGAAAAAAGGTAGCTGAAAAACAGGGTGGAGGCATTCCCACGTCCTTGGCCATGGAATTATCCTGACACCAAAACTCACCTTTAACAACAGGATTCTTCCTGTGCTATGCAAAATAGTTTTCTGCATAACTTTTAGTGATAAGGCAATGGAAGCTATGCCAAGTCACATAAAAAGCAATGTGAAGGATTCTAACCTTCTGTAGTCAGAGGAACATGGTACAGAGTAAATCAGGATGCTATGCTACGTTAGGACAGAGATGGTATCTGTCTTGGAGTTGTATATGTAGCATAGTATCTGGTTGGCTTTGTTTTTTTTTTGTTTTTTTTTTTTTTTTTTGAGACAGAGTCTCGCTGTTGCCCAGGCTGGAGTGCAGTGGTGCGATCTTGGCTCACTGCAAGCTCCACCTCCTGGGTTCAAGCGATTCTCCCATCTCAGCTTCCCGAGTAGCTGGGATTATAGGCATGCGTCACCACGCCCAGCTCATTTTTGTATTTTTAGTAGAAACGGGGTTTCACCATGTTGGCCAGGATGGTCTTGATCTGTTGACCTCAGGATCCACCTGCTTCAGCCTCCCAAAGTGCTAGGATTACAGGTGTGAGTCACCGCGCCCGGCCCTGGTTGGCTCTTAAAAGGCTATATTGAATGAATGGATGCATGAATATAAATACATGTCTGATGCATTTCAGCAATAAAGGGATATTAAATGCATGTGCATGTACGATTATGTATACCACTTAACTGGCAAATACCACTAAATAATAACAAAGAAGCTTACTTCCTCGAAGTTCAAAAATCTCCCCAATCAACATGAAACATGGTTCAGCCAAGGCGTCTTTCCTCCCATCCACATCATCACCATAATCTGACAGGTCACTGTCCTCCTCTGTCTCCTCCTGGGAACACAGCAAAGCCATAGGAAGCAGATAATACCAAGAAAATTGGTCGAGCTGTTCTCTCTCTTCAAGTGTAAATTCCAAACTATCTGCTCGTATTTTAGCCTTAATTCTTCAGTTTTCATGCAGAAACTATCCATTTTCAACACAGAGGACAGATTCAGAAAAGCTGGATTCTAGAGCCTTATTCAAGGCTTAAAATAAGCTAATTTTTTAAAAAATCTGTCGTTGTATTAATAATCCATGAATTAATAGACAATAAAATAGTTTTCTAGCCATTTTGAATTTCAAAACTAAGGCTTTTAACTTATTTTTTATTTTTCAGTTTTCACTCCTTTAAAACAGCAGGAAGTAAATAATTTTAAATTCACTTTTTTTTTTTTACAAACATGCATTTTAAAGTAATTTAGTTATTTTTAAAGCTGTGACTTAAGCTTTTACTCTGTCCTTCAGCTAGCCCCATTTCTTGATCTGTGCATCAGCAGGTTTCAGTTAAAAACTCATGATATACCAGGCACCAGGCTAATGCAAATGAGTGTGAGGGGGATCTAGACTTCCGTGGCCCACTGCCTTCTGGGGAGACTTGACAGACACACAGGTAGATGTTATGATAGGGCAGGACAAAGTGCTGTCCCAGAGGTGCAAACATTAGGTGCTGGAAGGCAGCTGAGGATGTGCACTGCAATGTCTGTGTAGAGGTAGGAGCTGAAGTGCAGGCCCAGGCAGGTCTCTGGGAGATACTTACATCAGGCGAGCAGAGGAAGGGACAGGGAAGTCATAGAGGCTGGAGGAGTTCCCTAAAAACTCACAGCATCACAGAAGTCCAGCAACAGCAAACGCCTCAAAGAGGCTAAGAAAGGTAAAGACTGAGAGGAAGCCACTGGCAGCTTCAGAGTCACTTCATAGAGTGACTGAGTCATATATCAACTCCAGGGGTTCAGGAATAAAATGGAGGTGAGACAGGTAAGCAGCCAAATACAGACGGACACATGAAGGAAAGAGGTGGGAGATGCTTGGGGGGCCATGGGTAGATGTGTGGACTGGAGCAGGTGTGGGTGTGCTCTGTGGGACGTGCTGACTTCCGCCCCAGCAGAGAATGCGAAGAGTAGCATGCTCCTTTTCACCGTCAGTTCCTCTGTCCAAACTCGAAGCCACCTCCGATGAAGAGGCAGTGGCATTTGGCAATGGACTGAGGGGAAGCCACATTTCAGAGGTGGTCCTGTGCAATTTGCTAGAGGGCCAGGCAAGACGCCTCTGTGCTATGCACAGGAGTGCACAGCCTACTCTGGAGAGAAGTCTGGGGTTCAGAAGATGAGATCGAAAGTTCTGCAGGCTCTATACTTTCCCTTATCCACATACCACTGCCAGATCATCCTGCTTCAGAATATCCCATGCTTCTTCATGCCTGAGAATACAGCCTAAACCCTCAGCCTGGCGTGAACCTCACCCCTCCCCACTTCTATGCTGTACCTAATCTTCCATTAGAGCACAGCACAAACCCTCCAGTCCAGGCCAACGACCTCCAGCCTGTTCCATAAACACAACCTCCTCTACGGAACCTTCGGCATGGACCCCCCAACCCCACCACCCAGCAACGATGGCTTGCATTTGGCCTCCCCCGACCTGGGGACTGGTGCCCCGTGTGTAGCAGGGCTCCTGCAGAACTTCCTACTCGCATTTCACTTACCAACTCTGAAGTGGTAAAACCACTCTGTCCTCCCCTGCAAGTCACTTGGAAGAATTAAGATACAGAAATAGAAGCAGGTGCCTCAAAATGTGACAGTGCTAATGACTGAAAATGGAGGGATTTGCTTCCCCCTATGAGGAGCATGAGCTTAGTATCTGCTGAAATACGCTACAAAAGTGGTTCACCCTTTAGACGGCTCACCTCCTGGTGGGAGAAGAAGTCACGAGGAAGTCTCTCCAAAAATGAGGATAATGAAAAAGAATTTTTTTTCCCCTGCACGTCAATAACCTTGAGGTAGTCAGGAGAAGGGCTCAAGAAGGCATAAAGTGCTTCACTCTGACACAGTCTTTCATCTGAAAGCAGATTCTGTGGAAGAAAGAGGATTAACTGCTCCAGTGCAGGTAACTATCTGTGTGGCTGGGAGCTACAAGTAAAGGCGAACGAGGTGGAGCTGTCACGAATTTACTTTTATCAGACTTCTGAACCAAAAACCACTTCCCTTTCCCCCTGAAACAAACTATGTAAGATCGATTCTTAATGATCTTAATGTCAAACAATCTTCTCCAGGTTAACTAGTAGTGCCCAAATCACTCTGCTCATGGGAGGTAACTATGCAGAAGGCAGAACTCACTCCACTTTGCACCGCTTGGTGCAACAGAAAATTCTTACTTTACAGCTCACAGATCCCAGGTGCTACCACTTTTGAAATACAACTTTCACTCATCTGTGTTTGACCAACTTAAATTTTTGCAAATTACACATGGATACCTCTAAATTGCCCTTTTATGGTTATATTCAGACGTTGTACATCAGCTGAAAAAAAAGAACTTTGAGTTATCACATGGTGGCACTACCTGCCAGGCAATAGTTTCATTTCCCGGGGCTGCCACTTTCCAGGCAGTGTGCATTTACATAATTATGTAACAATTTCTTTTCTTTTCTTTTGCTTTTGAGACGGAGTCTCACTCGGTCATCCAGGATATAGCGCAGTGGCTCCATCTCGCCTCACCGCAACTTCCGCCTCCTGGGTTCCAGCAATTCTCCTGCCTCAGCCTCCCAAGTAGCTGGGACTATAGGTGCACGCCATCATGACTGGCTAATTTTTGCATTTTTTAGTAGAGACGCGGTTTCACCATATTGGCCAGGCTGGTCTCGAGCTCCTGACCTCGTGATCTGCCTGCCTCAGCCTCCCAAAGTGCTGGGATTACAGGCGTGAGCCACCGCGCCTGGCCATATATAACAGTTTCTACTGGCCCTTAAACTGGAAAGTTCCCAAAGTTCTGTATGTACTTACCTGGCCTTAGGAGAGAGTAAAGAAGAACATAAATCGAGCTTGTCTATGTACAAGGAAGTGCTGTGGTAAGACAGCAGAATTAATAATGTGACCACAGAATATTTACACATCTAGTATTATAAGACGTTGGGCTTAGGAATATGTAAACCTATAGGAACTGTCAGCCACGTAGGGAGATGGAATACTCAGGAGCCAGCTATGCCTCTGATGACAGAGTGTAGGGGGAGGTGGAGGTTCAGGTCTAGTTCCGGAAGGGCTGGTCCATGATGGCAACATCCTATTTGTTTAGATGGCAAATGACCTGATGAACACTATGACCCTCCCTAGAAAAATCACCTCTGAGAGGGCCCAATACTGCCACACTGGGGACAAGGGGTCCACGGAGCACCATCAGCATTCACGTACCCTGCAGAAGACTGGCCTGGAGGTGGGCAGGCCCTGCCATCGCCATTGAGAAGGAGATTAAGGGGGATGGGCAGTGCCCCTACTGCCCTCCCTGTCCCTGAACCCTGCAGACAGTCTTTATTCTTTTTTCAGAATTAAATGGTCAGTTCAACCTGTATGTGAACTGCATAGGATCTACTGCATAGGATCAGGAGTAGTGAGATGTTCTCCCCCATCTTGATGTCCTTCATTCATCTACTCTCTAACATTTTACAAAATAGCAGGATATGATACTAATGGTTAAGTCCCAAATTTAATACAATCAGCATATTAATAGGGAAATCATTACAGATGTAAATCTTTGGCCTCAAATTATATTCAAATGAAGGAAAACAACTCGAAAAATTCAACAGCAAAACACACACACACACACACACACACACACACACAATAATCCCACTAAAAAGTGGGCAAAGGACTTGAATAGACACAAATGAAAACATAAAAATGGAAAACAGGTATATGAAAAAATGATCAACATCATGAATCAGGGAAGTATAAATCAAAGCCAGGAGATACCATCTCACGCCAGACAAAAGAAACGCGTTGGCAAGGGTATGAAAGGAAAGGGAACCCTTGTACACTGTTGGTGGGATTGTAAATTAGTACAGTCATTATGAAAAATGGCATGGAGGCTCCTCAAAAAATTAAAAATAGAGCTACCATAAGATCCAGCAATGTCACTACTGGATATATATCCAAAGGAAATGAAATCACTATGTCAAAGACATATCTGCATTCCCATATTTAAAGCAGCACTATTCACAATGAAGAGGCAAGACATGGAATCAACTTAGGCATCCAACAGACGACTGGATAGAGAAAACGTGGTATACATACATCAAGCTTGTCCAACCCACAGCCTGTGGGCTACATGCAGCCCAATGCAAATTTGTAAACTTTCTTAAAACATTGAGAATTTTTTGTGATTTTTAAGCTCATCAGCTATCGTTAGTTAGTGTTAGTGTATTTTATGTATGACCCAAGACAATCTTTCTTCTTCCAGTGTGGCCCAGGGAAACCAAAAGATTGAACACCCCTGATATACATGATGGAATATTATTCATAAAGAAGAATGAAATCCTGTCAATTGCAACAACATGAATGAACCTGGAGGACATAAGTTGAGTGAAACAAACCAGATACAGAAAGACAAATACTGCATGATCCCACTCATCTGTATAATCTGAAAAAAACTTGATATATTAGAAGTAGAGAGAGGTGGTTACCAGAGACTGGGGAGGAAAGGACGGGAGAGATTGGTCAATGGCTAGAAAGTTACAATTTAACAGGAGGAATAAGTTCTGCTGTTCTATTGCTCAGCAGGGGGACTATGGCTAACAGTAAGGTATTACGTATCAAAAAGGAGCTAGAAGAAAGGTTTTTGAATGTTCTTGCCAAAAAGAAATGGTAAATGTGGCTGGGCACGGTGGCGCACACCTGTAATCCCAGCACTCTGGGAGGCCGAGGCAGATTGGTCACCTGAGGTCAGGAGTTCGAGACGTGCCGTCCAACATGACGAAACCCCGTCTCTACTAAAGATACAAAAATTAGCCAGGCATGGTGGCATGAGCCTGTCTGTAATCCCAGCTACTTGGGGGGCTGAGGCAGGACAACTGCTTGAACCCAGGTGGCAGAGGTTGCAGTGAGCGGAGATTGCGCCACTGCACTCCGGCCTGGACAAGAGAGCAAGTCTGTCTCAAAAAAATAAAGAAATGATAAATGCATGAGGTGATGGATATGCTAACTACTGTGATTTGATCATAACATATACATGTATCAAAATGCCAAACTGTACCTCATAAATATGTACAAGTGCAATGTCAATTTAAAGAATTCTTTAAAGGATACAAATATGCAGAACATTTTTTTTTCAGTCTCAGAATTTCTAGCTTCTACTGCAGAGGCAAAACATGTTTTATGAGGCAAAGTTCCATGCCTCTGAGAACTTCAGGGCTTTAAGATCCAAGGTGTGATTAACAATTATACTCTGAATATAGATGGTGCAGCAAAGGAAAAAACAGTGGTTGTTATTGAGGACAGCACACCTTTGGCCTTATTATTTAAAAACAGACTGATAGAAAATAATAAAGTGTTTAAAGGAAATTAAGAAAATATCTTCAGGGCCTTGGAGTAGGCCAAGACTTCTTAATAGGTGCAAAAGGCATTAACCATAAAATAAAAAAAATGATAAAAGTGGGCTAAATTAAAATTGAGAACATCTGTTCATTAAAAGAAATCATTAAGGAAAATGCAATCCATAGAAAGGGGGACGATATTTGTAGCACATAAGATCTGACAAGGAACTCATATCCAGAACATGGACAAACCCATAATACATTATGGAAAGGATGAGCAGCAGCACAATAGAAAAGTGACACAACAAATGGCCGGGCGCAGTGGCTCACGCCTGTAGTCCCAGCACTTTGGGAGGTCGAGGTGGGCAGATCACCTGAGGTTGGGAGTTTGAGACCAACCTGACCAACATGGGGAAACCCCGTCTCTACTAAAAATACAAAAATTAGCCAGGTGTGGTGGCAGGCGCCTATAATCCCAGCTACTTGGGAGGCTGAGGCAGGATAATCACTTGAACCCGGGAGGCAGACGTTGTGGTGAGCCAAGATTGCACCACTGCACTCCAGCCTCGGCAACAAGAGCGAAACTCCGTCTCAAAAAAAAAAAAAAAAAAAAAAAAAAACCAAAACCCCCCAAACACAATGAGATACTATTACACCCAAAATGGCTAAGAAGAAAAAGGCAAAAAATAAGTGCTGATGAGGATGTGGAGCAATCAGAACGCTTACACACTGCTGGGGAGAGTATAAAACTGCTGTGACCATGAAGAAAAACGGAAAAATCCTAATCTCTGGGCATCAGCCGACAGATATTTGCCAAAAGACAAGTACTAGATGTTTATATAAGCACCCTTTGTAAAAGCCTCAGAGTGGAAAGCAGCCAAAGGCTCATCAACAATGGAATGAATTTGGAATGCAGTGTATTCACACAATGAAAGCCTCTCACAGCAACAAAAATGAATCATCTACAACTAAGATGACATGATGGACGAGTCCTATGAACATAATGAGTGAAAGAAGTCAGAAACGAAGGAATCCACAAAGTTCAAAGACAACTGTAACTAATCTATGGTGCTGGAAGTCGGGACAGCAGTTACCTTTGGAGGGGCTGCAGCGATGGGAGGAAGCTGGGGGCTACTGGTGATAATCAGTTTGTTGGACTGGGTGCTAGTTACACGGGTGTGTTCAGTTTGTGAAATGGAGACAGTTACACACTTACATGTATTTTTATATGTATATTTTACTTTAATTAAAAAAATCACCCGATATTTTTTTAGCATCTAGCATGGCTTGTGAGAACAAAAAGCAAACTACCAAGCTCTTAGAATGATGACAGTTTAACCCTAAATAACTAATTTTTTCTCTCATATCCCACATTTTTCACTTGCTTACCTGTAAAAACTTATTTAATTGATTCTTCGACTTTTCCATAAACTTTTGATCTATAGATTTGAAAGGCAGCTTGCTAAGAGAAGGCAACTGGACTTTTTTTAAAGAAGGGACGCACTGTGGGGGAAAAATGAAATGTTAGTATTTTGAAATTACATTTTAATCTTTAAAAAGATGTAGAATAATAATTAGAACAAAACAAATCTCCTCCTCCCGTACTTGTTCCTCTGAGGTGAAAACCTAACCATTTTAATCAGGCTCGAGGAACTGGGAGGAACGGAAACTTTGATGGAAAAAACTAAAGCGCATCCCCAAACCTACAGATCCCCGGGAGCTGGGAAGTCACAAGCCCAGGCTAGTACGAGGCATCTGCACACCACGCAGAGCGGCACATGATGTGACAAATGGAAACCTGGCTCACAGAAAGTTCTTCAACTAGAAGGTGTTGTGTTTATAACATCTCTGTAAAAAGCTAAAGTTAACAAAAGAAAACAATGGGAACAAAGAAAACTTGGACTGTAGCTCTATTACTGCATTTCTTTTCTTTTGTTTTTTCAGACAGGGTCTCACTCTGTCACCCAGGCTGAGTGCAGTGGCATGATCATGGCTCATGGCAGCCTTGATCTCCTGGGCTCAAGAGATTCTCCCACTTCAGCCTCCCAAGTAGCTGGGACTGCAGGCACGCACCACCATGCCTGGCTGATTTTTAAATTTTTTGTAGAGGCAAGGTCTATGTTGTCCAGGCCAGTCTCAAACTCCTGGATACAAGCGATCCTCCTGCCTTGGCCTCCAAAAGCGCTGGAATTACAGGCATGAGCCACCACTCCCAGCCTTATTACTGCCTCTCAGTGGCAAACTGTAGATTGTAACTATATTAACAAAATATATTCATAGTACAAAGAGAGCACCCTTCGTGGATTAAGTCCTTCCTTCTACCGGACACTGTGCTAGAAGCTTAGCATGTGTTATTTCATCCTTACAACAGCTCTGTGAAATTTTAGAGAAATGAAACAGGCAGTGAGAGTTGGAAGGGAAGACTAAAATCACTAAGTACCCAAAAAGGTGCTTCCTGTCACAGCTGCCGACAGGAAGGGTTCTCATAACAGGAAAACTCACACCGTAGGAAAGGGCGGGGTAAGAGAACAGCCACGCCATCAGTCCACAGACGAGGAAAGATGACAAAGAGGACGGGCATGGACTTTCATGTTTGTTTCTTTTAATGCTTCCATGTAATTGTTTTGATTGTCTAAGTAAATTTTACTTTCCAAAGACATTTCATTTCAAAATTTTCCCTCAACTCTTTTTCCTCCTGTTTTGATACTAAACTTTGGTTTCACAACAGTTTTTCCACAGAGAAAACAACACATTTTTCTGTAGTATCAATTTTACTCAACAACTTTGGGGAAAATTCATTGTTATACTGAGACAAATTTTTGCTTTCCACACTGCTAAGGTGACCAAAGGCCATCTGAGAAATGTAGCATGCATGACATTCAGTTTTGGCCACTATCCTTAAGAAGCAGTTGAAGAAATTATAGCATGTAGTGATGAAAACAGGTTAAAAAATCACTCTGGAGACAAGGTTAAAGAAAAGAGACACATTTCATTCACAGAAGAGGAGTCTGAGAGGTACCCATGAGGTTTCGTAAAGGAGCAGCGTGGCTTCAAACCGTGTTGTAAAACTTTGTTTTCTTTCCTCCTTCCTCCTTAATCTCAAGATGTAACTTTGAGACCGGCTGCATAAGTGTTTCCTTCCATTCTGAAATACAGCCTGGGCATCTGCTGTGAACCTCCACTCCCTTTCTTTCCCCATCCCATGCTCCCATGCTTTATGCACACTGATTTACCCACATGCTTGTTAAGCACACACCACGCTCCTAATCTGGTTATCTATTTCCTTAGACGCTTCAAGGGCCAGATCCTGATACGGACCAGACACCTCTGGCCACAGTGGCGCCGGATGCTTCACCAGATGGAACAATAATTCAAAACGAGCCATCAGGGCAGGTCACGCCACCTGACACCTCCTAGACCCGCTGCGTCTTCTGCATTCCAAACCCTCTCTTTAAAATCCACTGGGTTCCCTCCGCAATTGAAGGGTGGAAATTTTTATTTTTATTTATTTATTTATTTTTATTTTTTTTGAGACGGAGTCTCGCTCTTTCACCCAGGCTGGAGTGCAGTGGCGCGATCTCGGCTCACTGCAAGCTCCGCCTCCCGGGTTCACGCCATTCTCCTGCCTCAGCCTCTCCAAGTAGCTGGGACTACAGGCGCCCGCCACCACGCCCGGCTAATTTTTTGTATTTTTAGTAGAGACGGGGTTTCACCATGTTCACCAGGATGGTCTCGATCTCCTGACCTCGTGATCCACCCGCCTCGGCCTCCCAAAGTGCTGGGATCACAGGCGTGAGCCACCGCGCCCGGCCATTATTTTTATTTTTTGTGTTGGAATCTTGCTCTGTCGCCAAGGCTGGAGTGGAGTGGTATGATCTTGACTCACTGCAACCTCCGCCTCCCAGGTTCAAGTGATTCTTTTGCCTCAGCCTCTTGAGAAACTGAGACTACAAGCGTGCACCACCACATTCGACTAATTTTTTGTATTTTTAGTAGAGATAGGGTTTCACCATGTTGGCCTGGCTGTCTCAAACTCCTGACCTCAAGGGATCCGCCCACTTCAGCCTCCCAAAGTGCTGGGATTACAGGCGTGAGCCAACATGCCTGGCTGAGGGTGGAAAGTTTTATAAATAATTTTGCCCACTCCTCCCCTTGCTAGCATGGATAGTAAAATCTCACTCTCTTTTTGTCACACCTCACTCTTGTTATTCTTATGATGGCTTCTTTCTACAAGCAGCAAGCAGCTGGACCCTTTGACAGTTATAGTTTCACCAGTATCAGTTCACGCTAAGCAAGAGAAAAATGGACCTAAATTCAAGTAGAAATAATTGAAGAACTGTTCACTGCTGGAGAAAAAAGGCAATGACCCATAGTAGAAGGAGAATTAGAAAAGATGGCAATTCCTAAGGAAAAGTAGGAAGAATAAGCTAAAAGTAAGATTCTATTAATAATCTTGATTTAGCCACTATGTACATGTCCTACAACAAGTCAGTTAAGCTCTGGGATCGGTGTCTCTCATCTCTCAAATAAAAGAATTAACCTAGATTAGTGGCTTTCAAACATTTTAACTGAAACTCACAGTAGGAAATGCATGCTACATTGCAATCCATAATGCACATACATATATACATACACATAAATAAAACCGAAACCAAAGGTCTATGAAACAATGTCCATTACTACTACTGCTACTACCAAAAACACAAGATGTTGGCTACGTGCCACACATTCTTCTAAATGCTTTATATACACATATTCCCTTAACTCTCATAACAACCCCATAAGGTAGGCACTACTAGTATTCGTTTTCACTGATGAAAAAAGAGACAAAAAGCAAGTGAGTGATAAATCTCAGGTCAGCCAGGCACGGTGGCTCACATCTATAATCCCAGCACTTTGGAAGGCCAAGGTGGGTGGATCACCTGAGGTCAGGAGTTCGAGACCAGCCTGGCCAACATGGTGAAACCCTGTCTCTACTAAAAATACAAAAATTAGCCGAGTGTGATAGCACATGCCTGTAATCCCAGCTACTCGGGAGGTTGAGGCAGGAGAATCGCTTGAACCTGGGAGGCGGAGGTTGTGGTGAGCTGAGATCGTGCCATTGGACTCCAGCCTGGGCAACAGAGTAAGACTCTGTCTCAAAAAAAAAAATATATATATATATACATATATATATATATGTATATATATATATATATATATATATACACACACATATATATATGTGTATATATATATATATACATATATATATATATAAATAAATAAATTCCAGGTCACACAGCCATGAAGAGTAGAGCTGAGAGTCAGAGCTGAGCAGTCTGGTTCTAGAGGCTGTGCTCCAAGCACCGCACCTTACTGCCTCCCCTTGTATATGTGATAGAATCCAATGCAGTTAGTTCTTTCTACTGCTGCAACTCACAACTGATTTCACTACCATCAATGGATCACAGTCGGCAGCTGCCAGTGTGAGAGACCTAGATGATCCTTAGGTCTCTTCCAGCTCTAGGGTTCTCTGGCAATTTACAATGAAAATCAGATAATTATCTGTCCTGATGGACTTAGGCTAGACTAGATGGTTCGATCTATGAGTAAATTTCCAAATGTCAGGATGAAAATGCCACTGTGCCAGTATCAACAGCAAAGGAAGAAGATTAATCAGTTTTCTTATGTGTAAAAATTGAAACGAGCTCTTGTGCAGTAATTCTAGAATCCTGTGTTCACGAGTATTCATACCTCGCTGAGTTTCCGGTGTAAATTCTGAAACTCGCTGAGCCTTCTGGGGACCGTCCAGTTCTTAGTTTCAACCCCTCCAACTTCTTGTAGGCTTACCATGACAAAGTAACATGGCAATTGTTCACCATTCTCTTCTGTAACCTTGGGGAAAACATCAAAATCAATACTTACAAAAAGCATGGTGAATGGATGCAGAAGGAAGATTTGTAAGTGTCCCCCTAAGGAGATTTCCCTCCCCATGATGTACCGTGCAGGATCCCTGGAACTGTGAATATTATAGATTTTATTCTAGCAACTAAGATATGTTATATGGCATAGTAGACCTTAAAATAGGGGGATTTCCTGGGTGGGCCTAACCTGAAAGCAAAGAGTTTTTGCTAGCCAGTAATATGAAAGGAAGTCAGAAAGATTCAAATTCCAAGAAGGAAACCAGCAAGAAAACAGAGATCTCAGTTCTATTACCAAAGGAACTGAATTCTGCCAACAATCTGAATAAGCTTGGAAGTGGGTTTTACTGAGTCTTCGGACAAGACCTTAGTCTGGGAAACATACTGACTTCAGCCTGTGATACAACAAGCAGGGAGCCAATGCATCCTGTGCTGGACTCCAGACCTACAGAGGTGTGACCAATAAATGGGTGTTGCTTTAAGCATGAAATGTGTTACACAGCAAAAGAAAACTATACAGCAGGCTCATCCTGTATTACCTTGAAAAGAAATTAACAGCAAGCAAACAGGCATCAAATACCTCAGAAACTCTCTCAGAGAAGGATGAGGGCACCTCCAGTTTAATTTCAGAATCCAACAAGCCCTGATTTCTATTCTCATTAAATTTTACATTGGGAGATATAATTTCCTTTACCTCCCAACTGAGATATTGTATGTGTGCGTGCACGTGCACGTGCGTGCACACGCACACATACACACACACACAAATCCAGAATAGGCCATTACTATACTTAACATAAGAAGCTAAGAGAAAACAATAGAAAATACATTGAATTTGGGCTTGAATTAGCATCATAAATTGAATTAGAGACAAAGAGTCAATAAGAAAGGCTAGGGAAAGAGATGAGGTTTAGTGAGCACCCACTCTGTGAGGCAGGATTACCACCCCACTGTAAGGATAGGGAAGTAGAGGCACAGACAGGGTACCTTTCCTAGGACCACACCTCTGATGAGTCAGCTAGCACAGAGTACAGGCACGTCTAGCTTGATGAAAACGCACCTTCCGCACCTTCCCGGGACTGCTTCGTGAGCTGCAGACATCAGGTGCCCCTTTCCCGTTTCCACTATCTTTTCACTGGCCAGAGTACCTCAGCAAGCAGCTACTGACTGCCAGGGCACAGAGCCTTGTGATGGTTTCCACTTCTTCCTTCCCTTTCTGCCCCCCTAATATTTGCCTTTGGAAGATGATTTTAACACACTATGAAGTGTCAGGGCCAGCTCTAAGCAAAACTGAGGAGGTAACAGAATTTGTATTCTGTCCTCCAGCAGCCTCTTGTAGCAGCTTTTGCCGTTACATTCCCCTGAGCCCATTACCTTCCTACACTTCCACCTAAACAGTAACTATCTGCAGTTACTGAGGGTTGCTATGAGTCTGAGGTTGGGCATGACCTTCCCTGATCCACTGCTCCCTACCTTCCATGGAGAAATGTGTATTGTTCAGCAGCTTAGCTTAATGGGAGCACCAGCAAGTGCCAAAGACATACAGAAGGCACCTGGTTAGGCTCTCATGTACTGTGTGTCCTTTCAGGGTAGGTCTTGGAGAACATGCTTTGTTTTGCTATCCAACCTAGAGATAAATTTAAGGTTGTGAATTTTGATCCTCTCCCAACCCCTGTAAGAGTGTCAAGCCACTGGCTTGAGGGAAAGGCAGGGAAGAACAAAGATAAGCCATATTAAATACCAATGAGGACAAAAAAAGCACTCTCTTGCTCAGGACCTTGATATTTGCATATAATGTGGTTATGCAAATGACCACATTATATGACTTTCATCTCCAGGTTTACACTTGACAGACAGTAGGGCAGGGGAGAAGGAAGTTGTCAACAGTAATGACGTAAACACCTATAAGCGTCTTTCCTCCTAAATGAAATTATTTTTATAGACAAATGAAAAGGGATACAGTATATTCTAAAAACTCTTATCTCATATCCCTCAAAAAAACAGCAAAATAATTCAAAAAATATAATTATTGAAGATTTTAGAGATACTGAAATTTAAGCAATTGAAGTCGGCAGGATGAAACTATCAGATGCACTTACATTTTTAGTTTTTCATCTCCAAGACTCAAAAAGTGCTTTCATTTCAACCCTTAATGGAAAAATAAATTGGAATTCAAGGACATTAAAGTTGCTTTCAATTCCAGTGAACAGGAAGAACTTGTTTTTGAAGTGGAGTGAGATCAGATCTATACCAAGCAGCCTTGTATAGTTACCAGTCATGAGTGAACCGGAGTGAAAATTATGGGGGAAGGAAGGTAGGACAAATATGGTCTAAAAGAATGAGTGTAAGTCTTCTACCCTCAATCTTCATTCTTCAGGATAAAATCTCTTTTAATAAAGTCAAACTTTTAAAATAAGTTAAGAGGAAAAGCAGTCAAACCTACCTCTCCACTGGTGATGGAGGCTTTCCACATGCCAAGGTTTTCACACCACCAATCCGTTCTTGCCATGTGCAGCTGAAGGTCTGTGCGTTCTTTCTCTATTAGGATTATTTCATCCTTCAACTTGGAAACAATCTGCCACAGGGAAAATATCCTGGGAGTTATGAAAACACTTAAAACTATGCAATTCAGCAAAGTACCAGGATTCAAAGTCAACACACAATAATCAGCTATGTTTCGATACACTAACAGTGAATACTCCAAAAACAAAATTAAGAAAAAAATTCCACTTACAATAGCATTAAAAAATTCTCATGGATTAATGTAAACAAGGAAGTAAAATAATTCTACAATGAAAACTACAAAACGCTGATGAAAGAAACTAAAGAAGACAAATATCTGTAAAGACATCCCATATTCATGGATTGGAAGAATTAATATTGCTGTCAGTACTACCCAAAGCAATCTACAGGTTCAATGCAATCCCCAACAAAACTTCAATAAGATTTTTTTGCAGAAATAAAAAAAAATTCATTCTAAAATCCACATAGAATCTCAAGAGATCCTGAATGGCCGAAACAATTTTGAAGAGAACAAAGTTGGAGGACTCATACTTCTTGACTTCTAAACTTACTACAAAGCTACAATAATCAAAACAGTGTGGTACTGGCTTAAAGACAGACACATAGACCAAGGGAATATAGCCCAGAAATAATATATGGTAAAGTGATTTTCAACAAGGGTGTCAAGACCATTCAATGGGGAAAAAACAGTGTTTTCAACAAATCATGCTGGGAAAATTGGACATTCACATGCAAAAGAATGGAGCTGGATCCTTGCCACCTAACCCTATATAAAGCAATTAAAGTAGATTAAAGATCTAAACAAAATAGCTAAAAATTATAAAACTCATAAAAGAGAATATAGGGTGCCACGCACGGTAGCTCACAACTGTAATCCCAGCACTGTGGCAGGCTGAGGCGGGTGGATCACATAAGGTCAGGAGTTGGAGACCAGCCTGGCCAACATAGCAAAATCCTGTCACTACTAAAAATATAAAAATTAGCCAGGTGTGGTGGGGGGGGGTTGGGGGGTGGTGCCTATAATCCCAGCTACTCAGGAGGCTAAGGCAGGAGAATCGCTTGAACCCGGGGGTTGGAGGTTGCAGGCAGCCGAGATCATGCCACTTCACTCCAGCCTGGGCAACA
Source organism: Nomascus leucogenys (assembly GCF_006542625.1). Classification (NCBI taxonomy): domain Eukaryota; kingdom Metazoa; phylum Chordata; class Mammalia; order Primates; family Hylobatidae; genus Nomascus; species Nomascus leucogenys. Next base: position 105,571,665 of record NC_044387.1, on the reverse strand, counting down.
GAGCGAGACTCTGTCTCAAAAAAAAAAAAAAAAAAAAAAAAAAACCCAGAATATAGACGGAAAGCTTCATCACACTGGATTTGGCTATGATTTCTTGGTTATGACACAAAAAGCACAGGCAACAAAAGAAATATACAAATGGGAATTCATCAAAATTAAAAACTCTGTGCATCAAAGAACACCATTGATATAGTAAAAATGCAAACCACAAAATATAAAAAAATCTGCAAATCACCTTTCTGACAAGAGGTTTCATCTCCAGATTATAGAAAACTCCTAAAACTCAACAAAACCATAAACAACCCAATTTAAAAATGCACAAAGGATCTGAATAGACATTTCTCCAAAGAGTATATACAAATGGCCAATAAGGACATGAAAGGATGCTCAACATCACTAACCATTAGAGAAATGCAAATCAGAACCAAAATAAGATACCACCTCATAACCATTAGGATGACTATATCCTAATGGTTATGACTATAACTCATAACCATTAGGATGACTATATCCTAATGGTTATGAAATAAGAAATATAAGATGAATTGGTTATGAAATAAGAAATATCCTAATGGTTATGAAATAAGAAAATAATGAGTGTTGGCAGGGAGGACATGGAGAGATTGGAACTCTTGTGCACTGCTAGTTGGAACGTAAAATGGTATAGATGTTGTGGTAGAGAGTTTAATGATTCCTCAAAAAATTAAAAACAGAATTAGCATAGAACCTAGCAATTCTACTACTAGGTATATACCAAAAAGAATTGGAAGCAAGATCTTTTTAAGAGGTATTTGTATACCCACATTCATTGTAACATTACTAACAATAGCCAAGAAGTAGAAGTAAATCAAGTGGCTGCTGCTGGATAAATAGTTAGCAAAACAAAATGTGGTATAAACATGCAATGAAATATGATTCAGCCTTAAAAAGCAATGAAATTCTAACACACGCTACCACATGGATGAACCCTGAAGACATTATTCTAAGTGAAAAAAGCCAGTCACAGAAGGACAAATGTTGTGTGATTCCACTAACATCAGGTACTTGGGAGTAGTTAAATTCATAGAGATAAAAAATAGAATGATGGTTTTTCCAGAGCATGAGGGAGGGAAAAATGGGGAGGTATTGTTTAATAGATACAAAGTTTCAGTTTTTCATGATAAGAAAAGTTCTGGTGATGGATGGTGGTGATGGTTGCAAAACACTAAAATGCTACTGCACAGCAAAAGAAATAATCAGCAGAAATAACAGATAACCCACAGAGTGGGAAAAAAATCTTCATGATCTATACATCCAATAAAGGACTAATATCCAGAATCTACAGAAAATTCAAATGAATTAGCAAGAAAAAAAAAAAATCCCATCAAAAAGTGGGCTAAGGACACGAACAGACAATTCTGAAAAGAAGACACAGAAATGGCCAATAAGCATATGAAAAAATGCTCAGCATCACTAATTATCAGGGAAATGCAAATCAAAACCACAATGTGATACCACCTTACTCCTGCAAGAATGACCATAATAAAAAAATAAAAAAATAGTAGATGTCGGAGTAGATGTGGTAAAAAGGGAACATTTTTACACCGTTGGTGGGAATGTAAACTAGTACAACCACTATGGAAAACAGTATGGGGATTCCTTAAAGAACTAAAAGTAGATCTACCGTTTGATCCAGCAATCCCACTACTAGGGATCTACTCAGAGGAAAAGAAGTCATTATACAAAAAAGATACTTGCACAGGCATGTTTATAGCATCACAATTTGCAATTGCAAAAATATGGAACCAGCCCAGATGCCCATTAATCAACAAGTGGATAAAGAGAATGTGGTCTGTATAGAGCATAGAATACTACTCAGCCGTAAAAAGAATGAAATAATGGCCTTCACAGCAACCTGGATGGAATTTGAGACTATTACTCTAAGTGGAGTAACTCAGGCATGGAAAACCAAACATCGTATGTCCTCACTCTTAAGTGGGAGCTAAGCTATGAGGATGCAAAGGCATGAGAATGATACATTAGACTTTGGGGACTTGGGAAAGGGTTGGCGGGGGATGAGGGATAAAAGACTACACACTGGGTACAGTGTACACCGCTTGGGTGATGGGTATATCAAAATCTCAGAAAGCACCACTGAAGAATTTATTCATGTAACCAAACACCACCTGCTCCCTAAAAACGTATTGAAATAAAAAATAAATTTTTAAAAATAGCTAAATTGGTAAATGTTGTTATATATACTTTACCAGAATTTACAAAACTAAATAATATTTTTTAAATGCTATGCTCACCATCTCTTCAGATCTCTTTTATGAGAAAGCCTATAGGGTTATGTAACTCTGTAGTTTGAGGACAATAGCTTTGCTCCAAAACTCTCCTGAATATGCACTGTACAAGGGCTCTTTCCTTCCTCAGAAAGCCTACAGGAAGTACTCCTTGCCTATGCCATTATCCTGCATTTTATCACCAATAAGTACTGTGATCATTTTATCTTCATGTCTGTTTTAATTCCATAACCAGCATATTTGCTCCTTGAGGGCAGGTGTCAGACTCTATGTTACACTGAATCTTCACAGTGACTCACACAGCACCATGCATTTACTCATCACTTGTGTTACTGAGATTCTTCATGGTTAATGGTTTACTCCCAACATTACCCTAGAATTGGACAGTTTGCTCCAGACTCACAAAATCTCTGTAGAGGAAAAAAACAAAAAACAAAAAACCTAGGCAGTAAACTTCAGGAATCAAACTAAAAGGCTAACTTTACCATCCAGTAGCTAATTACACTGCTGGTACAGAGATCTGTGAGAGAAGGAGGGTTATGCAAACCACTGGCATTCTGTATTGAGGAGAAGTCTGCACCACTGTGTATCACAGGAAAATGATCTGATTAATAATTAGATATTTAATTCAGAAAAGTCTTACTATTACAAGATTTTGGGGGTGGGATGTTAATTGCTAGATTGCCAAAACCTTTTTCAACATCAATATTAAGGTTTTTTGTTTGTGTGTGTGTGTGTGTGTGTGTGTGTGTGTGAGAGACTTTTTCACTCTATTGCCCAGGCTGGAGTGCAATGGCGTGATCTCGGCTGACTGCAACATCTGACTCACGAGTTCAAGTGATTCTCGTGTCTCAGCCTCCCGAATAGCTGGGATTACAGGCACCCGCCACCACGACAGGCTAACTGTTGTATTTTTAGTAGAGGCGGGGTTTCACCACATTGGCCAGGCTGGTCTCAAACTTCTGACCTCAGGTCATCTGCCTGCCTTGGCCTCCCAAAGTGCTGGGATTACAGGCATGAGCCACCACTCCCAGCCAATCTTAAGTTTTTTAAAAAATTATTAATTTTTTACCAACATAAGTAAAAGACAAAAGGAGGACTATGCCTTCTTCTGGAGAGAAGGATCAGCTGCCCATCCTCAGAGCCCTTTCAGCCCTGTGCACACCTGCCAGAAGCAGAGTGCTCCGTGAGCAGCTTGTGGACAATCTGATTACACAGCAAATGTAGATCAGAGAGTAGAGTTCAAATTAAGCCACAGTACCAGTGAATCGCTCCAAGTTTCTTGAGAATTCTTTCATATAATTGTAGCTAAGAATGTTTATTCCATGGTTATCAGAAGTTATTTTAAGAAAGGCTGAAGAATGTCTTTCAAACAAACCAAGCAGAAAATAATTCAATGAATATTCTCTAGCTCGTCTTTCATACTGTTACCCATAGATGCATTTTAATTTATAATGAGATGAATCCAGAATAAATAAGACAACTGTTCTTAAAGAACATGTCATATTGCAGATGCTGATTATCTGCCATGCCAGCGAATTCCGTTTATCATCTCAGACATGTTCTTGTCACTGGGAAGACTATCAGGCTTTCGAGTTCTGTATGTAGTAACTGGGAATGACCCATGTAAGGGGGAGAATGAACTATTTCTTATGACAATCCAGGAAACCTGTCCATTTGTCTCCTTTTCAGAGTACCATTAATGCTCTCTTATTTTTTGATTGATTGATTGATGGAGTCTTGCTGTGTCACCCAGGCTGGGGTACAGTGGCATCATCTTGGCTGATGGAACTTCTGCCTCCCGGGTTCAAGAGATTCTTCTGCCTCACCCCCCTGAGTAACTGGGATTACCAGTGCATGCCACCATGCCTGGCTAATTTTTGTATTTTTAGTAGACACAGGATTTCGCCATGTTGGCCAGGCTGGCCTCGAGCTCCTGACGTCAAGTGATCCACCCGCCTCGGTCTCCTAAAGTGCTGGGATTACAGGCGTGAGTCACTGTGCCTAGCCACGGTTTTTTTTTTTTTTTTTTTTTTTTTTTTTTTTTTTTTTTTTTTTTTTGAGACTATTGCCCAGTCTGGAGTGCAGTAACATGATCACGGCTCACTGCAGCCTTGACTTTCCAGACTCGAGAGATCTTCCTCTCTCACCCTACCTAGTAGCTGGGGACTACAAGCATGCACTACCATGCTGGGCTAATTTTTTTTTTTAATTTTTACTAGAAATGGGGTCTCCCTATGTTGCCCAGGCTGGTCTCAAACTCCTGGGCTCAAGCGATCCACTCGTCTCAGCTTCCCAAAGATTACAGGCATGAGCCATTGTGCAGCCAGCCCATCACTAACAATTATTAAAGTGACGCTCACATTAAACTTCTTCCTACATAATTTTGTAAAAATATTACTGCTAACCAAGATGACACACCTTTGCAGGACCTTCTTCCTTCTTCTTTTTTGCTTTTTCTTTGTTAAAGAAAACTCACTGTTTAACTAGACAGTAACTGGATTATAAATGAATAGATATTTTAATTGTAAATTGCTGACAGGCTCATGATACCAGTTTTTCTTACATCTTGTTTCAGGAATATTCTCCTACTATAAAAACATTTGATGTCCACAAAAAGAGTACTAAGGAAGACTCAATAGGATTGCGCACCTGCTCACAGAAAACCCAATGTGACTCATTGAACTGTTTTATTCTAAGTTGCTCTCATGTTGACCATTTGAAATCCTCAAACACACATTCAGAAAGTGCCAGAGACCAATCTGGCAGATCAAAGAGCATCAGCCATATCTATATTAGAGAAACCTCCTTGTTGAATTCTAAAGAGCAAAACACAAAGCAAAAAGCCACACCACAGCTTGGGTTTGAGAAAGGCCAATTAGTGAAATGCTGTTTACATTTTTAAACTTTCAAATTGTTGCTTTCTAGCAAAACAATTTATTTCCTGTACAATACTGTAAGGTTCCCTAAATTGCACCTGCAGCAGTAGAAAGAAAACATTTTTTTTCAAAAGATTGTCCTTGAGTATTTAATTAACTTCCAGAAATGACCCTGGCACAAGAGAAAGCTTAGCCCCCTTCCCCAAAGGCCCTGTAGGCAAAGCAGATGCAAAGAACAGTTACTCATAGGTGAAACTGAGAAAGAACTCCAAACCGTAAGAGATGAAAAACAAATGCTTTTCTAATTCTATCCTAGAAGCAAAAAAATAACAATGGAACCTGTTCATGGTTAAAATTATTTTAAAAGAAACTGACACTTCTCAACCTCAACTGAAAACTACCAAATTAGACAAATGTTAACTTTCAAAGACAACCTTGAAAGCAAAGAGTTACCTTCTTGTCAGGTTTTGGTGCATTTTGAATAGAATTTAGAGCTTGCCTTTTATATTCAAGTTTCTCATTTAGTTCTCGCAGTTTGTTTACAGCAAAACTGGCTTGTTCATTGATCTGACTGGTACTGTCATCCACGGCTTCCTCACCAGCCTCATCTCTTGGGCCCTGGGGGGAGAGTCACATACCACCATATCTTATAATGATAGAAAATTCAGTAATTATTATCTGTCACGATACCCTGTTGCAAAATACTACATTCCAGTAAGGAAAGAATACTAAAGTAGAAAATTTAGACTGCTTTTTCTCAGCAAAGAGAAAAATCAAAGTCTTTGGAACCAAAGTAAACGGTGTTCAGAACTGCAAAAAGGAAACATTTTATAGCCTAAAGAAAGGGGGGGAAATCCCATGCCATTATTTCCCAAGTGGTACGTCTAAGGAAATCTGCATAGAACAAGGGACAGCAACTCAGTTATCTTCCCAACTCAACCTGAATATTCTGTACCTAATCTTCAACCAAGACACTGATATTTGGGTTCTTTCCAGTCTCCTATTATTAAAAACTCATGCAAGTCCCTCTAAAAGAAAATTACCATATTCCCATGAGTGAAAGTATTTTCAGTATATACTTCGTTCAGTCCTTCTCTCGATATATTCTCCAAATCAATAGGTATATCATTTTACAAGTAAAATAGCATTTGAAAGTGACTTAATATTCATAAGAACTCTGTAACTTGGAAAAGTCTGGCTAGATTACCCAACAGCACATGAATTAGATTCAAGAGCAGCAACAGCAATGCAGGGCAGCGCAGAGAACTGCTGAGATCTAGCTTCTGGTTTATCCTTAACTTTCTTCCAGGTTTTCTTATTCTAACTTTTAGTAATCGTAACAAATAGTAAACTAAAATTTTTTCAAGGAAAAATAACGTACCAATGGTCATAGAAAAATGAAGCTGTTTTCATTTTTTTTTTTTTTTTGAGACAGAGTCTTACTCTGTTGCTCAGGCTGGAATGCAGTGGCATGATCTCAGCTCACTGCAACCTCTGCCTCCCGGGTCTAAGCCATTCTCCTGCCTCAGCCTCCCGAGGTTGTACTCCTTGGTACTACAGGAGCCCACCACTATGTCCAGCTAATTTTTGTATTTTTAGTGGAGACAGGGTTTCACCATGTTGGCCAGGCTGGTCTCAAACTTCTGACCTCAAGTGATCCTCCCGCCTCGGCTTCCCAAAGTGCTGGGATAACAGGCGTGAGCCACTGCGCCCGGCCCATATGTTCTTTTAACTGGTTGTCTATAAATATATATATATATAAAATGATATATAATTTCATACTTTGCATTCATTTGAATGGGTATTCTGCCTTCTTCATATAAGGTACAATGCTGGGTATTGAGGGTATTATCATCTTCAAAATTATCATTTTTACATCAGCATTGTATGAGAATAATTAGAATAACAATGGCATTGAGAATTTATAAGGCACATTCCTAATGATGCTCCTGTTATAGGTTGATTCTGCTTTATTGCTATCCCATATGTACAAAAACAAATACTATCATGCATAAACTTTTTTCTACATTTTAATTATTTTCCTAGGATAAATTTCCAAAAGTTCCCACTTCTACAGATTATTGGAACAAAGAGTATGAGCTCTCAAAAGGTCAGTTATGTATCAGCCCTCTTTGAATCTGAGGTGAAAGTAGACATTTGTTCCTATTTGTTTACTGTTACCTCACATCAAATGTCAGTTCACATCCTTATTCAATTTATCTGCTGAGTATAGATGTTTTAATTAATCTGAATAGCCTCTTTTACGGCATTTGTTGTAAAATTAACCATCTTAATTTCTGAAGTAGAGAGATAACATAGATACAACAAACTGTGACCTATCAAAAATAAAATGCAATAAATAGTTTTGGACTAATCAGTTCAGTGATTTTATATGTAAAGAACCAAGTAACAAAACTTAAAAAAAAAGAATGTATATGAAGTTCAGATAACCAACAGTTCAGAGACCCCAAGATGACTTCTAATACCATCAAAAGCAAGCACTTGAGTCCTCAGGGCTGGAGATAGTGAACTGGGCAGAAAGAAAAAATCCAAGATAAATCATAATCTTTCTATGTAAGATGACTATAAAACAATTTTTTTCTATTTGTACAAACCTTAAAACTCATAGGGGTCACTAACAGTAAATAAGAGGTGGCAACTGGAGCTATCCAAAATGATTGCATACGCTATAAGAAAACTAGACTTAACATGTGGCTTAGCTAACAGAGCAGGAGCATCACCATCTTGGACAAGCACCGCCATTTTAAAGTTTCCCTTGACCAAAAACTGCCTAAATCCAAACGGCATCAGCCTAATGGCTAAGGTCAGCAAGATCATAAACCATAAATGCCATCTCCAACCAGAAACATTCCAACCCTAAGATAAATCCCTCCCCAACCAGAGACATGCCAGCCCCAAGATAACCTCCCCTCCAGCCAGGGAGATGTGAGCCCCAAGATAACCTCCCCTCTGACCAGAGACATTCCAACCCTGTGGTAAACTTCTCCTCCACAAAGAAACATTCCAAGCCTGTGATAAGCTCTCTAACCCTAAAACTAATAAATACTCTTAGTCTATAAGAGAGAGTGCTCCTGACTGAAATCGGCCAGAAGCCCCTCTCAGGTTTATTCTCCAAAATAAACATGTCTTTGACTGTTAAGCCACTTTTCGTGTTTCTTTCCTTTCTTTAACTCTTACATTTGATGCTGAAACCCAGGATGGGTTGTTGGGGATAGAGGCTGTCTCGCAACCCAGGAAGCAGTGGGCAGCAGCAGCCCATCCTGCTGGATCCTGAGAGTCTCTGGCCACCCACCCTGTCTTGTCTCTCACTTCACTTTTCGAGTGATTTGCGTGAGGAGGACAACTAACCTGAAGGGGACTGTGAGGCTCAGGCTGGGGCTACTCACAGGTGGGTTCTTAAAACCCTCAGGTCTCAGGAATCCACCTCCGACTGCCCACAATGGGTACTTAGCTCTCTAACCTTTGTCCCCTCCTCCTCCCTCATCCTCCCTTCTCTCTCTCCCTCTCTCTCTCTGTCTTCCTCGTGCGGCTCCAGTCCAAGAGGCCCTTTGCTGATTCCAACTGGAACATCCAATATCGGACACTAATCCAGCCAACTGGTAAAATCTGCCTTCCCCAGGCTTTCTCGCCATACCCAGGAAAGTCAGGTCTGCCGTCCTGATCCTCAGAGGACCAGTAGGACTAAGCCAGAAGAAATCTTGGGGACACCCAGTTTCTTCTTAGCTTAACCATCCTCTTTAGGAAAGAGGACACTGGGTCTCTGTCTTTTGTCTGGGGATGCCTGGAACAAAAACAGACACCCTTGGCCTCTTCTCACCAGCCCACATGGGTGCCAAACAATCCCACATTCCTACGTCCTCTCCACTGAGCTGTCTCCTTCACAACCTCACCAAATTTGGCTTATAAGGAGCATACAGCCAAAGCGTTTCGTTTTTCATTGCAACACAGCCTGGCCCCAATATAAATTAGATAATGACAACCGATGGCCCGAAAATGGCACCTTTGACTTTAAAATTCTCAGGGACCTTGACAACTTTATAACCATGAATAGCAAATGGCAAGAAGTTCTCCACATTCTTTTCTACCTTAGATCCCAACCCTCCCGATGTCAAGCTTGTACCCCTCATGAAATCCTTCTTCTTAATGAAAACCCTCCCTGGGTCTCTCCTTCCTCTGAAACTCCTTCCTTTGAAACCCCTTCCTTGGAAACCCCTTTTGAGCCTGCAGATGAACCCCCTCCGTATTCTCATTCTCCTGCATCTGCTCCTCGCCTGTTCAAACCCCCAACCCGGTGGCCCCTCCTGCCCCCAAGCCTTCAGTCCCAAATCCTGCTCCTCCTCCTTCTCCACCTGTTACCTGTTCAAAAACTACTCCAACCAGTCAATCTGCCATTCTCCCTCTCCAGGAAGCGCCTGGGGCTGAAGGCACTGCTCGCGTTCATGTCCCTTTCTCCATGTTTGATTTGTCGCAGATCGAACAGCATCTGGGATCTTTTTCTGAAAATCCCTCTCATTATCACAGGGAATTCCTACACATAACCCAATCCTTTAATTTAACTTGGCATGACATTTATATAATTCTAACCTCCACCCTCACCCAATAAGAAAGTGCTCAGCTTAATTAAAATGGATACCCAAGCTACGAGTATATTCAAAAGGCCTTTATGTTTTCCTGGAAAAAGTTTTTTTTTTCTCCACTCTATCTTGCCACTCTTGGTGCATGTATGAAAGACCCTAAAATGCCATCTGGTGGCCTGGGGCTCCTTGGGAAAACAGAAAAAGTGCCACAAATCCTGTTTCGGGAAAAAAATCTGTTTTCCTTATGGAACCCCTGGAATTAGAAGTGAATAAGTACCTCTCAAAATCTGTCTTTGTCTTCCAGCTATACTTGTTTATTAGGCCCTGGAAATTGTTTTCCTAGCCCTGTTCTTAAAGTGCCTTACCCAAAGGCCAATAATCCAATTGGGAAATTAGAAAAAAAAAATCTTATAACTACTGGATCTTCTTCTGGTTGTCTGTGTGGCTATACATGTGTTGTGTGCAATGTCTATTAAAAGAACTCTAATTAATTGGCCTAAGAAAAATAAGTGCTTAAATCAAATATTTTTAAGGGAAAAGTAAAAGCTATGGGATCTTTCAGTTCACGAGACTAAAACTTACTGGTACAGTAAGATCAGAAATGTCTTAAGAACTGCCAGCATACGTTTTTGTTTGCATTTATTGATCAAGCAATCTCATACTTGTCTCTGCCAAATACTATAAGGTGTCAAAATTTGGCATAGAGGCTACAAAATTATAACTCAGCCCAGACAGAATAATCTTTGCTTGTGTAATTTTTTAATAAATGACACATTAATATTGGTTTAATAAAGTTAGCTACATCTTGAACTATTTAGCGAAATACCCTAACTTCTAATCTGGTGGCCTTACGCAGTCTAGTCCACAGACATGAAGGAAGTTTGTTTTGGGAAAGGACTGTTACCATCTTTGTTTCAAAGCTAACCTGTAAACTAAGTTAATAAACAAAAATAGATAAGGCCTGGGGACATGTGAAATTAGCCATACCCCCTAGCTATGCAAAAGATATTAAAGAAAAGCTAATTTATATAAAAAAGTATCTTACATGGTAAATTCTTGTCCTAAAGTAAATTAACTGGTTGTTTAAAGAGAGGGATGTTTACAACAAATCAGAAAGTTGAGGCAGGTCAGAGATTGTCTATGTAAGTCGTGAAAAATTTTATAAAAGGGAATTCATACAAGAAATTTTGTACAATTCAAAAGTGATTAAGCCTCCTAAATGCTTTATAAAATGCTACTATAACTCTTAGCTGTACAACCTGCCTGCTTCGCAGCTAGGGAAGGCCCAGGACACATGGAGTTAAATGCTGGAATCAGTCAGACCTTATCTGCACTTCTGTCTAGGTCCCAGGCTCTCCACCCAGTACACAATTAAAATCCCAAACTTACCAACAAAAGTAAAGGTTGCTAAAAGTTAACAGTGTAACATGTATTTAAGACTATTGAAAAAACATTTTACATATACTTTTGGTAAAAAGATTGTAAGGAGGCATAAGAATGTGGATTTTTACCTAGATTAAAAGGTTACAGAATTAAGTTGAATAAAATAAAAATGAAGGTTTAAGCAAGTTTTGGAAGGTTAATTGTAAAGGAAATTCCATGTGTAAACATATTGGCTAAAGTTGAAGGGGTACCATCCAGTTTTTCTGTAAATTGAGCATTAAAATAAAAGCACAACAGGTTTTTCTTAAAGCACTAACCTGCTCTTTAACAAAAATTATAAAGGGTTAAAAAGGGTCTATAAAAATCTTAACTTGTGGTCAAACATTAAAATAGGGTAAATGTGTCTACAGGTTTATTAAAAATTGAGTTTAACATTGATAGCACACTAACATAAAAGTAAAATTTGGCTTATTTGGTATAAAATCATATAGGAAGCATTGTCAAATATAAAATGGTGTTCGGCTCTCTTTGGGCTATGTTTGTATAAATAAGTTATTGGTATGTGTTTCAACGTTATGGGAGGCGCCTATAATTCTGATATATCTTAATGTATGTTATCAGTAGTAATTATAATTGTTATGTTAAAATTATTTTGTGCCACACAGGTAACAGATTTCCTTGTCAATTGTGTCTTTAACTATGGCTACCCTAAAACTTTTGGTCATCCATAAACAATTGTTGTCTTGTTTTGGTCTTCTTTAGAAGGTGGTTTTACAATCAGCTATAAAGCTCTAACAGGTGCTCTTAAATGCAGGTTTCTGATAACTTTGGACATTGTGACATCAGAATAGAGGAAACATGTTCAGGACTCTTGAATAGCTAAAATGTTCATTAATGTCAAGCAGGACAGGAATTAACTGCACGAACTGAACTAACAAGAGACTGGAGTGACCTTTCTGACGTTTTGCTTAAAATATTGCTAATCCTTTGTTTTGTTTTCAAAGTCAAAGTAACTTTTCTTTAGAGCTGACAGCTTTTAACAATTTAGTATACTCCCATGAACAAAATTTGAAGCATACTTGTTTCTCTCTACCTGACTTTCTCCAGAATTTGGACTATCTCTGAGTATTCTTAAGTTATGGCAATATAGTTATTTGCATAAGTGCAATAAGAATCTGTTTTCTTTTGTAACAGGACACAATTGGAAAAACTGGTTATTTTTACCAATGCTTCGACTGGAATGCTGTGCTTTCCTTTAAGGAATCAAATTGACTTATGAAGCCAATAAAGCCCTTGGAAAACTGGCCCCATATTTTGTGTACACAGTCCCTGTACAGGTTTCTGATCTGTGATAAACAAAGAATGTCACCTTCTGACAGGCCAGGAACCCCAAGTTATCTTGGAATCTCAAGAGGAGAAAAATCACCCAACTCATAGGTATCTGACAGTACAAATCCATGGCTGGGCTTGGCTTTAAAAAGGTCTTATCTCAGATTCCTTCTACGGAACAAAGTTTCATCAAAGCCAATTTAAAAGGCCTATTAAATAAATAATTCTTACTGCGCTGTATGCGAATAATTACACCAAGTATAATACAGCAAATCAGTCCTACCATAATTTGTCTTTTTTTGGGGGGGACAGAGTCTCACATTGTCGCCCAGGCTGGAGTGCAGTGGCACGATCTTGGCTCACTGCAACCTCCGCCTCCTGGGTTGAAGTGATTCTACTACCTCAGCCTCCCAAGTAGCTGGGACTACAGGCGCGTGCTATCACACCCAGCCAATTTTTTGTATTTTTAGTAGAGACAGGGTTTCGCTGTGTTGGCCAGGCTGGTCTCAAACTCCTGACCTCGTGATCCACCCGTCTCAGTCTCCTAAAGTGCTGGGATTACAGGCGTGAGCCACCACACCCGGTGATTTGTCTTTTAATAACGGTTACCTACACATGGACCTTTCCAAACATGAGCCTCTGCCTCTCATTGGGTGAGGAATGTTGTTTCTATCTCAATCAATTGGGCCTAGCAAGAGACACTGCTGAAAAAGTTAAAGAAAGGGCTAAAAACATAAGGAAATAACAAAATAGCCAAACAGATTCTTGGTTTGGAAACAAAATCATAGCATGGGTGATCCCATTCCTGGACCCTCTCCTAATAATATGCCTAGGACTAATAATGTTCTTACCCTGCCTAATTAACCTTTTTCAAAAATTTTTAAATGACAGGATTATGGCTATTTCACAGACAACTATCCAAAAACATCTACAGATGGCATTACTCCTACAGTCAATCCAAGACCAGAAAACTCTCCGTCCCCTCATCAGCAGGAAGTAGCCAGAAAGAACACGCCGCCCCTTCTCCTTTTTATAACTATAGGGTCTGGATTGACAGAGCAGGAGCATTGCCATCTTGGACAAGCACTGCCATTCTAAAGATCCCCTTGATCAAAAACCACCTAAATCCAAAGGGCATCAGCCTAATAGCTAAGGTCAGCAAGACCATAAACCACAAATGACATCTCTAACTAGAAACATTCCTACCCTAAGATAAATCCCTCCCCGACCAGAGATATGCCAGCCCCAAGATAATCTTCCCTCCAGCCAGAGAGATGTGAGCCCCAAGATAACCTCCCCTCTGATCAGAGACATTCCAACCTTGCAATAAACTTCTCCTCCACAAAGAAACATTCCAAGCCTGTGATAAGCTCTCTCACCCTAAAACCAATAAATACTCTTAGTCTGTAAGAGAGAGTGCTCCTGACTGAAATTGGCCAGAAGCCTCTCTTAGGTTTATTCTCCAAAATAAACCTATCTTTGACTGTTGAGCTGCTTTTCGTGTTTCTTTCCTCTGTATTTAACTCTTACATTAGGAAGTTTTCTTTTGGAGCATTTTAATTTCTTCTGACTTCTTTGAACTCCAAAATATTTCCTTTAACTCCTCCCACATTCCCTACCTCTCATTTTTTCCCCATCCCTTCTCTCTTCCAGGGCTATAGTTCTACTGATTTTCTTAGCTGGTCTAACCCATAAATGTCCCACCCTACAGACTTTCTGCCTTCACTTTTCAGGAGACAGACCAGAGGTGTATCTAAAACAGACAGAGGGCAGGAGGTCTCTGACTCAATGCCAGCATGAGGGAAGATGTACGTCGGAGGATAAAAGGGGAAGAAAGAAATACATACAACCAGAGACGAGGTTATTGATGCTTACTTTTTATTCTATTTAAGGTCTTGTATATTAAATGATGTTACTTTTATTCTATTTAAGGTCCTGTATATTAAAAGATGAAGATGTGCATCAAATTTGGCTCACACAATATGCACCCACCTAAACATATTTAAAAGCTTATCCAATAAAAAGGAGCAGAAAGTTAAATGTGACTCACCATCTCATCCTTGTTGGAAATCATCTGTGGGGCATGTTTTTCTTCCTCTTTTATCAACAATTTCTCATACAGGTCACTGACAATAAATGAAGGGTAATACCTATCCTTTAGGGTCTCATAAAGATCTCCCTGGATTTTGTAGAATACTTCAATACCTTTATTTCCTACAAGACACTGCTGAATTTCTTTGTAAAGTGATCTTTCCACAGATATTTCTTTGCTCTCCACAAAGAAATTCTGATAAATTTCACCAACTAATTGTGGAATTTCATTCTGAAAAGACAGGAAGATAAGGAAAAGTAAGACATATCATCTCTGAGAGAAATTATTTTCTCTGAATTATTTGCATTTGAAAGTCAGAAGAAAGACATTTAAGATGCACCCTGGTATGTAGAATTTTGTGTCCATATTCAGGGTCAAGGGGCAAATGTCAGATCCTAAAAAATAAAAACTAATTCTTTAAATGAACATGTTGAACAGTTAACACCTGCAATTTCTTTTAAACACTGGAGGGGGGAAAAACAGAGTAAGAACAGTTTTCTTCCTGCAATAGATTCCTTTTCATAAATCTCAATTCCACAAGAAAAAAATGTATTAGCTAATGTCAATTTAACTTTTTACCTAATATAAGTAACTAGAGTGCCATTTCTCATCCCAGAAAGAAGTCAATATAATAATTGTATAACTCAGGAAAACAAGAAAAACACTCTTCAGAATGACTACTTCAGAATGATTATGTCCTAGTCAAGCTTATATTAGACAGCTTTGTCTTCTGCAATGAGCCTGTGTCATCACCAGCCTACTTCAGAAATGCAAAACATCTCTTCGGGTTAACATAATCTTTACAGTTCCTCTAGAGGCATGGCATTAACTCTAGAAATGTTACGCAGTTTTCAACAATAGTAAAGAGCAAAGGCATACAACTTAATGAACATAACTAATTTAACACACGTCCCAGAATGTTAACATCCAAATCAATGTTGCTAGATCAAAATAAGGCTATTTCAAGGAAGCTGGATGCTCTTATTCCATTGAAATTTTTCAAATTCTCTTCCATAGTTTAGGAAAACCTTTTTAGATTGCTATTTACAATATTCCTTTGAGAACAACCAGAAGTTATGTGGAGTCAAAACTGGTGATTAAAATGAGTAATAGAGTTAGCAAATACAATATTGGATAAAATTAGGTAATTTGGGGCTTGTAAATTAACAATGAAAGATTTAAAGATACTACAGGACTGGATTTAGTTCCTTAACAAATATAGTTTGTGACTTACAATATATTTGGCAGTCTATTCTGGCAACATTCATATGCAAATGAGTAATTTAATATACAACATGCTCTTGGTGCTTCCCCCTGCCTTCCCCAAGCCCAAATCTTACTGTCGCCCAGGCTGGAGTGTAGTGGCGTGATCTTGGCTCACTGCAACCTCCGCCTTCCCACGTTCAAGCAATTCTCTTGCCTCAGCCTCCCAAGTAGCTGGGATTACAGGCCCACACCACCATGCCTGGCTAATTTTTGTATTTTTAGTAGAGACAGGGTTTCACCATGTTGACCAGGCTGGTCTTGAACTCCTGACCTTGTGATCTACCTCGGCCTCCCAAAGTGCTGGGATTACAGGCGTGAGCCACTGCATCCAGCCTCTTGGTACTTATTTTAATAAACCTCTCACAATAGTATATACTGAACACATATGTCACATGTTGTAGATATTATTGTGTATGTTTACAGACATATACATACATATACAGTTGCCCCTCGGGATCTATGGAAGATTGATTCTAAGATCTCCTGAAGATACCAAAATCCGAGAACATTCAAGTTCCTCATATAAAATGGTGCAGCGTTTTTACATATA
Source organism: Nomascus leucogenys (assembly GCF_006542625.1). Classification (NCBI taxonomy): domain Eukaryota; kingdom Metazoa; phylum Chordata; class Mammalia; order Primates; family Hylobatidae; genus Nomascus; species Nomascus leucogenys. The sequence continues at coordinate 105,555,283 of NC_044387.1, read as the reverse complement.
ACTATGTACATTCTCTCATATATTTTAAATCCTCTCTAGATTACTTATACAATGTAAATGCTCCGTAAATGGTTGATTTTGTATTTTTAGGAAATAATGACAAGGAAAAAGGTCTGTACATGTTCAGTACAGATGCAGTTTTTTTCCCCCAAAATATTTTCAGTCCATGGTTGGCTGAATCTACAGATACAGAACCCACAGATAAGGAAGGCTGACTGTATACATGAAGACTGTGTACACATAATTCTTAAATATATATTGCCAAATGCAAAGCACGATGCTGATTATTGGGATCTTCATTGTAAGATGTATGTGTACCCAAAAATAATTTTATTTTCCTTTGTTCATATTTAAATTGAAATAAAAGCTCGGCACAGTGGCTCATGACTGTAATCCCAGTACTTTGGAAGGCATACGCAGACAGATCACCTGACGTCAGGAGTTCGAGACCAGTCTGGCCAACAAGGTAAAACCCCGTCTCTACTAAAAATACAAAAATTAGCTGGGTGTGGTAGCACGCGCCTGTAATCCCAGCTACTCGAGAGTGTGAGGGAGGAGAATTGCTTGAACCCGGGAGGCAGAGGTTGCAGTGAGCCAAGATCGCCCCACTGCACTCCAGCCTGGGTAAAAGAGTGAGACTCCGTCTCAAAAAAAAAAAAAAAATGAAATAAAAGGCAAAGTATAAAACATGCACATTATGATATTATAAATGGCAAGATTCTGAGACTGAAGTGTAGGTGAGGGGACCAAATTCATTATAACAGCAGTGTGGATATGTATATGTCTTTTTACAATGTGTAAAAAAAATACCCAAAACTAAATTCGATCTCTTGGTACATTTATAAAACCTTTTTTCCCTTGACTACACATTCAAAAGAATCTTCTGTAAAAATATAACGTAATTTTATTTGCCATTATGGGCTAGAACATAATGTCAATATTATATCTGGTTTAAAATATTCTTTTAACGTATACTTATCTTGAAAAAAACAGACATGCTGCCTCACATGCCAAGTTTACATCAGGTGGTGATTAATATTCCTTTCAGCCTACATATACTACCTTGTTAGCATTCTTTAAATGTTCCACAGATTCCCAAAAACTAATCAGAGCTCTCTTGTCCATCCTTTCCATGTACATTCCAAAGTGCTCTCGGTAGAAAGTATTGGCCAAGATATCTTCAAACTGAAGAATCTATTAAGAGAATTTAAGAAGACGTTTTTAAAAATCAAATTTTAAATATCAGTTTGCTTTAACTTCCAATGGACTAATTTCTACATTTAGGGTAAAAATGCATTTTTAAAGGAATAAAGTAAAATTTTATTGTAGTAATTTACTGTTTATTTAAGTAATGTACAGGTTTGTTACATAGGTATATGTGTGCCGTGGTGGTTTGCTGCACCTACTCACCAGTCCTCTAAGTTCTCTCCCCTTGCCCCCACCCCCAATAGGCCCTGGTGTGTGTTGTTCCCCTCCCTGCGTCCATGTGTTCTCATTGTTCAGCTCCCACTTACGAGTGAGAACATGCGGTGTTTGGTTTTCTGTTCCTGTGTTAGTTTGCTGAGGATGATGGCTTCTAGCTTCATCCATGTCCCTGCAAAGGACATGATCTCATTCCTTTTTATGGCTGCGTAGTGTTCTGTGGTATATATGTACCACGTTTTCTTTATCTAGTCTATCACCGATGGGCATTTGGGCTGCTTCCATGACTTTGCTATTGTAAATAGTGCTGCAGTAAACATACACGTGCATGTGTCTTTATAGCAGAATGATTTATATGCCCTTGGGTATAGATGCAGTAATGGGATTGCTGGGTCAAATGGAATTTCTGGTTTTAGATCCTCAAGGAATCGTCATACTGTCTTCCACAATGGTTGAAGTAATTTACATTCCCACCAACAGTGTAAAAGCGTTCCTATTTCTCCACAGCCTTGCCAGCATCTATTGTTTCTTGACTTTTTAATAATTGCCATTCTGACTGGCGTGAGATGGTATCTCATCGTGGTCTTAATTTACATTTCTCTAATGATCAGTGATGCTGAGCTGAAAACATGCATTTTTTTAAGGTCAGAGTCGATGTAATATAGCACTCCTGGTAAACTGAAGTATCTCTTACTACATTTTAAATGGAATAAAGCTTACTGAATATTTAAAATGCACATACTGAAAAAATACCAATTTCCTATTAACCATTCACTCGCTGAACAAAGATTTATTTGGCATTGTAAACCAGAAAGTATCTGAGACAGGTCTCAATCAGTTTAGAAGTTTATTTTGCCAAGATTAAGGGCATGCCTGGAAGAAATAAACAAGGAATCACAGAAACAGTCTGTGGTCTGTGCCTTTCTCCAAAGACGACTTTGAGTGCTTCAATATTTAAAGGGGAAAAGTGCGCTGGAGGGGAAAAGAGGAGAGTATGGTAATCCACATGCTCCAAGCAAAAAGGAGCAGGCAGGGCAACAGTCAATTATGTAGTCCTCTGACGCTCAGTAAATCGGCACCTTACAGAAGATAAGGTGAACACAGAGTAGCTACCTGTGGAGATATTGAACCTTCTATCTGTAGCTTCTGCTTAGGAACAAAAGGAAAGACAGCTTCCTGCATGACTCAGCTTTCAGCTTAATTTTTTTCATTTGGCATCCTGAATTAGGGTGTCAAGTTTTTATCTTCCTTTCACAGCTTTTACTTGGTATCAGGTACAGTTCTAGGAATGAAACAGATAAAAATCCCTGCCCTATGGGATGCACATTCTATGCTAAAAACAGTAAGTGCCAATAATGGAAAAATGGAAGAGAAATGCATAAAAGACCAGGACACTGGGATCTAATAGTTTCACGTTTTTGTTTTCCATCTTATTTTTATCTAGTGGAGGAATCTACAAATAATGTTATACCCTGCCTTTTTGTTTATAATATCAATCATATTTGTTAAAAAATCTTCTGTAAGCATCCTTTTAATAAGCCCATAAAATTCCTCTGTAGAGATGCACCAAAATCAGCCCATCTACTTGTTTGTTTACTATTTTGCATACTCACAGGAAAAGAAAAAAGAACCTATCTGAAGACACAGAAGGAACAATCGAGTATGGACTGCTGTAATAAAATAAAGCAGATGACCTTCATAATAATTCATGACTCAATTAATTAGGAAAAATGTCTCAAATTAATTTAGAAGGAATTTAAGGCCTATACTCTTAGTTCTGAATTAGTAATAAAACATTACATGGAATTAGTAGAATTCAAATGCAATTAAATAAAAACTTACATTTTGAAATTCTTAAAATTAATATTACGAGAGTTGGCAAATTTTCAGAAACGTCACCAGTAAGATATTTCTAAAATCAAGTGCATACCGTCAATGTATTACACTCAACTCTTCTGACACCAACAATGAGCCCCTGCTTAATCGGTTTTGTGGGCAGAAAGGGGCAGGCATTTTCTTTCTTTTTTATTTTTTCTGAGGATGATGCAGTATATCCATTTATTTACTTTTCATAATGCTTCCAGCAGAGAGTCTATTCAGATTTTCCGGTAGGTTTCTTTTTTTAAATTTTACTTTAAACTGTGGGATACATGTGCAGAATGTGAAGTTTCTGGTATACATATGTCATGGTGGTGTGCTGCATTTATCTACCCGTCATCTAGGTTTTAAGCCCCACATGCATTAGGTATTTGCCCTAATGCTCTCCCTCCCCTTAACCCTCACCCCCCCGACAGGCCCCGGTGTGTGATGCTCCCCTCCCTGTGTCCATGTGTTCTCATTGTTCTACTACCACTTATGAGTGAAAACATGTGGTGTTTCGTTTTCTAGCTTCATCCATGTCCCTGCAAAGGACACGAACTCATTCTTTTTTACAGCTGCATAGTATTCCACGGTGTATATGTGTCACATTTTCTTCTTCCAGTCTATCATTGATGGGCATTTGGGTTGGTTCCATGACTTTGCTATTGTAAATAGTGCTGTAATAAACATACATGTGCATGTGTCTTTATAGCAGAATGGTTTATAATCCTTTGGGTATAAACCCAGTAATAGTATTGCTGGGTCACATGGTATTTCTGGTTCTAGATCCTTGAGGAATCACCACACTGTCTTCCACAATGGTTGAACTAATATACACTCCCATCAACAGTGTAAAAGCGTTCCTACTTCTCCACAGCCTTGTCAGCACCTGTTGTTTCACGACTTTTTAATAATCGCCATTCTAACTGGTGTGAGATGGTAGCTCATTGTGGTTTTGATTTGCACTTCTCTAATGACCAGTGATGATGAGCTTTTTTTTCATATGTTTGTTGGCCACATAAATGTCTTCTTTTGAGAAATGTCTGTTCATATCCTTCGCCCACTTTTTGATGGGGTTGTTTTTTTCTTGTATATTTGTTTCAGTTCCTTGTAGATTCTGGATATTAGACCTTTGTCAGATGTGTAGATTGCAAAAATTTTCTCCCATTCTATAGGCTGCCAGGGAAGGCATTTTCTAACAGCTCCTAGTAACTAAGGACATGGATATCCCTTGCTACAGACCATTAATAATTCATTTCTATAAATATTTCAGACCAATAATATTTAGTTTACTAGCTGTGGAACACTATAACATTTGACTTTATGTAAACTCTACCAGTGAAGCATTTTGAAGCACAAAATCCTAACTGTACATGCTCTAAAGAGGTGTAAAGGAACCCATATCAATTTGGCTAGGGAAGATGGGCCAACAACTCCACAATCAACAGAAAAGGCCAGGAAACCCTTTCACACTCAAGTCCAGTCCTGGGCTGCATTCGGCAGTGTTCATTTTGGATTGGCCTTGGGTCAAATAAGTAAACTGATATGCAAATTGGCCTTAAAGATCTGCCATTTATTGCCACTGACTTCCAAACTCCATGTACTCCTAGTTCCATTTGCTCTTCAACCCTTATTTTAACTCTTCCTTCCATCTTTCCATTTTGGGGCCACTGGTGTGGGGGGTGCTACCTTGCAAAAAAGATAAGGCAACACAGACTTTTTGTTTTCAAAACAAAGCAAGATAGGAAGGCAACACCGTGCGGTTAAAGTTGTTCAGGCTTTGGAGGTAGATACACGTAGGTTTGAATCCTGACTCTGCTACTTTCCAGTTCTGTGAGCTCTATGTTACTCTATCACTCTGAGCCTCAGTTTTTTCACCCATAAAATGTGAATAATACCACCTACTTTCCAGGTTGTTTGGAGACTTATTAATAATAACTGTTCTGAATCATGAAAAACAACAACAAAAACTAATCAGGAAGAGCCTGAACCAGGAGAAAGAGAAGGCACTGATAAGTGCCAAAAATCAGAATAGTTAAGAGGTCACTTTCTAGTTACATAAATATGGATAAAAGGATTAGCAGTGATTCTCAACTGGGGTCCAAAGAGAAATTACAAAGGACACAAAAAACTTTTGTGGGTGATGGATATGTTTATTATCTTGATTGTGGCAATGGTTTCATTGAATATATGCATATGTCAAAACTTATCAAATTGTATACTTTAAATATGAACAGTATATTGCATGTCATCATACCTTAATTAAGCTGTTTAAAAAATTAATATTCCATCAAGCCTTAATAATAGCATTGCAAAGAAATGAAGTAGACAATGACCATACTAAGGACCCACCGTCAGGAGGACATATACTGATGTTATCTTTGTGAGTTACAGATTGCTGGATCTGATTTACCAGTATTTTTGTTAAGGACTTTTCTGTCCAGGGTCATGAGAGACACCATTCTATAGTTTTTTTTCCTCTGGTTTGGTATCAGAGTTATGCCAGTCTCCTCCTAGGATGAGTTGAAATGTTCCCTTCTCCGATTTTTGAAAGAGTATGGTTAAGATTGGTATTATCTCTTCCTTACATGTTTTATAGAATTTACCAGTGAGGCCAGGCACAGTGGCTCACGCCTGTAATCCCCACACTTTGGAAGGCAGAGGAGGGCAGATCACCCGAGGTCAGGAGATTGACACCAGCCTGGCCAACATGGTGAAGCCCTGTCTCTACTAAAAATATAAACATTAGCTGGGCGTGGTGGTGCACGCCTGTAATTCCAGGTACTCGGGAGGCTGAGGGAGGAGAACCGCTTGAATCTGGGAGGCGGAGGGTGCAGTGAGCTGAGATCGCACCACTGCACTCCAGCGTGGGCAACAGAGGAAGACTCCATTTCAAAAAAAAAAAGAAATCACCAGTGAAATGATCTGAGTCTGGAGTTTTGTGGGAAGGGTTTAAATTATTATTATATTCTTCAATAAATTGTGGGTTATTCAGAGTTTCTATTTCTGTCTTTTTTTTTTTTTTTTTTTTTTTTTTTGAGACGGAGTCTCACTTTGTCGCCAGGCTGGAGTGCAGTGGCGTGATCTCGGCTCACTGCAACCTCCGCCTCCAGGGTTCCAGTGATTCTTCTGCTGCAGCCTCCCGAGTACCTGGGATTATAGGCACCCACCACCACGCCCAGCTAATTTTTGTATTTTTAGTAGAGACGGGGTGTCATCAAGTTGGCCAGGATGGTCTCGATCTCTTGACCTCGTGATCTGCCTGCCTCTGCCTCCTAAAGTGTTGGGATTACAGGCGTGAGCCACTGCGTCCAGCCTCTATTTCTTTTGAATCAGTTTTGGTAATTTGTGTCTTCCAGGGAATTTGTCTATTTCATTTAAATTGTCAAATTTATTGGCTTGAAGTTGTCCACATTATTCCCTTAGCCTCCTTTGAATGTATGTAGCATCTGTTAGTGATGTCCTATTTCACTCCTAATATTGGCAATTTGTATCTTTTCTCTTTCCTTCCTTCTAGTTATTTTAGTTTTTATTTACAGCTTCTTTTAAATTTTTTTTTTTTTTTTTTTTTTGTAGAGAGGGGAGTCTTGTTATGTTCCCAGGCTGGTCTCTAACTCCTGGCCTCAAGCGATCCTCCTGTCTTTGCCTGCCAAAGTGCTGGGATTACCGGCATGAGCCCCCTCACTGGGCCAATTTATAGCTTCTTAAAAGATTAGATCACTGATTTCATACCTTTCTGCTCCTCTGCTATAAACATTAAGAAGTACAGCTGACCCTTGAGCAACATGAGTTTGAGCTGCACAGGCCCATTCGTACGGGGTTTTCTTCCACATCTGCCGCCCCTGAGACAGCAAGACTAACCCCTCTTCTTCCTCCTGCTCTGCCTAGACAACGGGAAGATGATGCGGATGAAAACCCTTGTGATGATCCATTTCCACTTAGTGAGTAGTAAAAATATTTTCTCTTCCTTATGATTTTCTTAGTAACATTTTTGTTGTTCTTTATAGCCTACTTTATTATAACAGTACAGTATATAACACACATAACATACAAGATCTATGTTAACTATTATTGGTAAGGCTTCCAGTTAATAGTAGGATATGGGCAGTTAAGCTTCTGGAGACTCCACAGTTACATGTGAATTTTTGCTCAGGGGAGGGTCAGCACTCCTAAGCCATACATTGTTCAAGGGCCAACTGTATATAATTCCTCTAAGTGCTGCTTTAACTGCACAATATATCCCACAATAGCTATATCATAATATATCCCACAAATAATTGATATATTGCATATTTACTCCATTGAAAATAGTTCCTAATTTTCCTTATAATTTCTTCTTTGATGGAAGCCTTATTTAGATATGCTACCAAATATTTGGGAATTTTCCAGATTTTCCTATTACTGGTATTACTGAGGGGGAGTGTTAACATTTCCAACTCTACTTGTGAAACTTTTTCTCATTTCTGTCAGGTTTTGCTTCATGTACACTCTAAAGGTCTCTTTATTGATTGAGAACATTTGATTATTATATCTTCCTGATGAACTGACTCCTTTATCATAATGAAAGGTTCTTCATCTCTGTTTCTACTCCCCGTTCCGAAGTCTATTTTGTCTGACATTCACAGTAGCTACTCTAGATCTTATACTTACTATTCGCATGTCTTTTTCCCTCTTACTTCCAACCTATCTGTGCCTTTATGTTTAGTTTCTTGTAAGCAACATATAACTGCCTTGCCTTTTAAAAAATTCACTCTGAATCTTTCTTTTAATTAGAGGATTAACCTGATTTGGAAGTCTAAATTCTGAAATAAAGTTAATGGTAATTCTTCTGGATCACATATGATTAGGTCATAGCAAAAGTTTTCTTCCCACTCATGAAGACATCAGAATGGCCCCAAACTAACCAAAGTCTTACCTTTCAAATAGCAAATGGCCATAACTATTGGAATTCTGTCTTATCTTAGCCTTCCATCCTGAAGACTAGAGGAAGTGGTTTTACTCTGAGCATGAATTATTGCAGCAGAAATGAGTCTCTTCCTGAATATCTGAAAAGAATAAATCAAGGCCGGGTGCAGTGGCTCACGCCTGTAATCCCAGCACATTGGAAGGCTGAGGCGGGCGGATCATGAGGTCAGGAGATCGAGACCATCCTGCCTAACACGGTGAAACCGCGTCTCTACTAAAAATACAAAAAAAAAATTAGCCGGGCGTGGTGGCAGGCGCCTGTAGTCCCAGCTGCTTGGGAGGCTGAGGCAGGAGAATGGCCTGAACCCGGGAGGTGGAGGTTGCAGTGAGCCGAGATCACGCCACTGCACTCCAGCCTGGGAAACAGAGTGAGACTCCATCTCAAAAAAAAAAAAAGAACAAATCAAAAATGATCTGGCACTCTGGCTTAAGTCTACTTCTAGTAGACACTGCCAGATAGACAAACTGTACTGAAATCACATTTAATTCTCCCAAAATGAGTTTCCATTATCTTTCTTGAGATCTTCCTGTACCACAACATCTAAACGCATGTCATCTTTTGACTAGGTAGCACGCCATTATGTACTTCTCCTAGGTATTTATCTCGTATCTCTACTGGATCACTTACCTTTTTATTTTATAATTATATGGGACTCTTTGAGAGCAGGGATTCTATCTTATTTATTTTTAATCCTAGTACCTAGCACTATAACTGAGATATTGTGGGCCCTCAATAAATGTCTGTTGAATGAATGACTGGGACATAAGACAAAGACCTCATCTATGATAATTAATCTAAGAGGCCAAAAACAAAAAGCTAATGAGGAGGAGGAAGGGGGCAATATTCAACCTGTCAAATCTACCATCTCTCTGATTCACCAAAATGCTATGTTTCCATCTGGAACACAAAGCCAGTATCTCAAAAATTTTATTTTATTTTAGTTTGCTAATAGCAACATCGACAGACTTCCTGTGGTTAGAGGATTATAAAAACAAGTGTTCCTTGGAGCTGCACTTGCACCACTTGTGCAAGATGCTGCAGAACCCTGGCCTATGCTGGGGCTGGCCCTTCCTGCAGAGGCTCTGACGGAGACTAGCCAGAAACTAAGAAAGTCAAGGCTTCTCACTGGAATAGGGAGGCAGGGGAACATCACAGATGAGTAGCTGAAGTAGAACTGAGAGCTAAACAGGAAAGAATCAAGAGACTGAAAATCAGAACAAGTGAGGTTAGAGGCTGTAGCTTGAGTTACATTATACCAGTGTTGGCCTCTTTGTAGCTAAAGGACACATTACAGAGAGGAGTCTGGCATCTGCTTTGAGGTCCTGTTCCTTCCACGGCACAGCTAAGCTCCTGAGTGGGTCACGTGGCTGCTTCCTTCTATCTTAGTATGCTCCAGGTCTTGGAAGACAAGTTTGGTCCTTCAGAGGACAGTTAGGACAGGTACCGAGGTAGGGCTAAAACACTTTCCTAAGCTCCGTGATCTGGTTGGTATTGACAGACAGTCTGAAGTTTTACAGTACAAAAACAGTCAGAGAGATGTTATGGTTCAGTGAGAAAGCACTCAGATTTGCAAACCAACCAGATCTGGGTTTTTATCTAGTTCTACGTTTTCCTATCTATGTAGTTTTAGGCAAGATACTTAAACCCACCATTTCATCACCTGAAAAATGAAGATATCAAGTAGAAATTTCATGATATTGTGGCAAGAGTTAAGTAAAATAATTTAGAAGATGCCTCCTACTTCATAGGTGGTTATTTCTATTCAATTGATAATGGGAAACTTGATTGGACTCTTGTAAATATAAATATGCTCTTCTGGGTCCTCTGGGGAGGAGAAAGGGAAGATGGAAAAATACACACACACACACACACACACACACACACACACACACACACACACACGCACCCACCCGATGCCTATCTATCATACCTACTGTGGGGAAAAGAAAGATCAGACTGTTACTGTGTCTATGTAGAAAGAAGTAGACATAAGAGACTCTATTTTGTTCTGTACTAAGAAATATTCTTCTGCCTTGAGATGCTGTTAATCTGTAACCCTACCCCCACCGCTGTGCTCACAGAGACACGTGCTATGTTGACTCAAGGTTTAATGGATTGAGGGCTATGCAGGATGTGCTTTGTTAAACAAATGCTTGAAGGCAGCATGCTTGTTAAAAGTCATCACCACTCCCTAATCTCAAGTACCCAGGGACACAAAACACTGCGGAAGGCCACAGGGACCTCTACCTAGGAAAGCCAGGTATTGTCCAAGGTTTCTCCCCATCTGATAGTCTGAAACACGGCATCGTGGGAAGGGAAAGACCTGACCGTCCCCCAGCCCGACACCCGTAAAGGGTCTGTGCTGAGGAGGATTAGTAAAAGAGGAGGGCCTCTTTGCAGTTGAGATAAGAGGAAGGCATCTGTCTCCTGCTCCTCCCTGGGTAATGGAATGTCTGGGTGTAAAACTCCATTGTATATTCCATCTACTGAGATAGGAGAAAACCGCCTTAGGGCTGGAGGTGAGACATGCTGGTGGCAATGCTGCTCTTTAATGCACTGAGATGTTTATGTATGTGCACATCAAAGCACAGCACCTTTTTCTTAGCCTTGTTTATGACACAGAGACGTTTGTTCACATGTTTTCCTGCTGACCCTCTCCCCACTATTACCCTGTTGTCCTGCCACATCCCCCTCTCCGAGATGGTAGAGATAATGATCAATAAATACTGAGGGAACTCAGAGACCAGTGCTGGCACAGGTCCACTGTATGCTGAGCGCCGGTCCCCTGGGCCCACTTTTCTTTCTCTATACTTTGACTGTGTGTCTCTTTCTTTTCTCAATCTCCAGTCCCACTGGATGAGAAACACCCACAGGTGTGGAGGGGCAGGTCACCCCTTCACCTATTACGACCCACACAAGTCAAGGACACCAAGGAATATAGCTCCTTGACTCATAAAGCAAATATGTGAGTGTGTAGTTATGGCACACATGTTTAAGTTCAAAACTAAAAAGTTGAAAGTCTTTAACATAGTTCTATCAGCATTTATAGTAAACTTGGTAGGGTCAAAACCAGAAACTATAAAGTTCTACCTTCTGGCTTGGAGGCCCTTCCCCTTCATCCAGGGCCCCATCCTCTTGCTGGTCATAGGCAGGGCCTCCCAGGATTCGGATTCTCTTCTCACACTGCTTCTTTGCCACAGTCAGTTGGTTGATGTACCTCTTCATGTTCCTGGCCCTCAGGAGATCAGCTTTCATTGCCGCAGTTTCTTTACCTTGAATAGGAGTGAGGAACAGTACTTGGTCAGAGGACAAGGCATGAAAGGACACAGCAATTCAGAACCAGATCGGTGTCTGCTGTGGGCATTCTGAACCAAGTGGATACTAAACAAAATAACAGAACAGAATCCATGATAAATACATATACATACTCCCAAATACAAATGCCAATCATTTCTAAATATAATTTCTAAATATACCACTGACAAATCTTACCCAAAGGTAAAACATTTTTTTAAAAAAACCTCTGTACAAATGCACTCACAAATCTGTGTGTGTATTCTTTAACATCTTTATATGAATGTGTACGCACAAATACTCATTCATAAGCATGTACTGGGTGCTAGTTACGTGTCAAGACACCAGCTAGGCTTTTGAGATTGAAGACCAATTGTTGGCCCTCATGGACTTTTAAGAGTCTAGCAAGTAAGAAATCCAAAGAGAGGAATCCAAGCACCTATAACACAGGCTATAAAGAAAACACGCAGATACCAATGAACTGTTTAACAAAAGATTCTAACTCGGCTTCTTTGAGGAAATTATTTTAAACAAACGTGAATAATGAGTAGAGTATGGCAGACAGAAAAGAAAAGTGAGTGTGAAAGTGAGAAACAGGTAGGAAAGAGAACAGAGCTTTCGAGGAACTGAAAGAAGGCCATTAGAGCAGGTGCAAAAGGAGCCAGAAGATCCAAAATAACTCTGATGCTGGCAGGAGCCACGAGGTGCACAGCCTTTCAGGCCAGAGAAAGGACTTTGATCTCTAGCCCAAGAGTACTGAGAAGCTTTAATGGATTTTAAGCAGGAATGTGCCATAAATGTATTTGTATCTTTAATGATTACATAGGAAGCAGGATAAAAGATAGGTTGGAAGAAGGAAGACTGCTAGGAGGAAGACCAGCTAGAAGACCACTGCAGTACAACTGAGGAGGGAGATAATGATGGCCTACACCAGGGTTACGGCAGGCCAGTAGAGAGGACAAGAGGATGTCCGGATCCAGTGACTGGCTGGGCAGGGTAGACGGCAGGTTGCCAAGGAATTAAAAGGTATCAAATATGGCTCCTAGGTTTCCAACATGAGAAGCCAGAGGGATGGTGGGGCCAATTACTAAGCTAGAAACACTGGAGAAAAAGCAGGTTTGTGGAAGATGCTAACTCAACTCTGGACAATGTGGCAGGTGATATTTTCCAAAAACGGCTGCAATGTCTTCCATCTCACATGCTCTTTACAATGCTCCTCTGACAATCTGCCTCTGCAAAGTAGAGTACATGTTTCCTTTCCTTGAATCTGGTTGGGGTTATGAATATGACGGAAGTGATGCTGTGACTTCCAAGGCTAGATCATGAAAGACCAAGGACTTGGAGCTCTGGGTCACTATGTAAGGGGCTCACCTGCCCCGAGGCTTCCATGATGTGAGGAAGCCTAAACCATCAGTCCTTGGAGAGATCTGTATGGAGAGGAACCGAGGCTCCCCGGACCACAGCTCTGGCCGAGATCTCAAGCTCATATTCAACACCAGTGAGGCACCATATGAGTACACCATCCTGAAAATAAACTGTCCCACCCCAGTCAAGCCGCTCCAGCTGATGTCACGTGACACAGAGAAGAGTCATTACTTCCAAACCCTGCCCAGATTGCAGCTTCATGAGCAAAATAAATGACTGTTGTTAAAGACACTATGTTTTAGGGTAGTTTGTTACACAGTAAAAGACAACCAAACAGGCAAAATGAGTCTGCAGGCTTCTGAGCTACCCAAGTGGAGAGAGAAGGTCTAGAGTTCAGAAACATTCAGCTCTGGGATAGTAAATGATATCATGGGAGTGTGTGAAACAACCCAGGAGGAAATAAATAATACTAGACACAATTGAGATAAACCTTACCCTTAAGAGTAAGGGGGAAGAAAAGCTGACAAGGGAGATCGTAAATATACCCTCATAAAAGTAGGTGTTTATCCATTTATACAGTATATCCCCAGCACCTACAACAGTGCCTGGCAGCAAAGGAGACACTCATTAAACAGGAGTTGAATGGATCAATGAACTCTCAAATGCTACATTTTGCTAATATGTATCGGGTATTGTGTTCTTTCTAGAATTTGGGGCTGAGGAGGAAAGAAAGAGGGTGAGCATCCTCAACTCCTACTCTTCAAGGACTCCTATGACTTGTAATCCTCCCTCCACCAAATCTCCTGTTGCCAAGATCACTAGGGACCCCCAGGTCAAATCCAGTGGAGAGTTTTCAGAAGAGTCTGCAATCAGAGTTAGGTTAGAATCCCGGCTCTGTTACTTACAAGTTATGCCACCTCAAGCAAATATTTTTTAAAATTTAAAACCAGCAACAATGTTTTCTTAAGTTGACATACTTAAAGCAAAAGCAAAAAACTCATAAAAATTAATTTTTAAAAATGACTAAACATTGAGCATTAATACCTTGTGGAGAATGGGCTGGCTGTGTATATACACCTGAAGGCAAGGGTTGGGGTGAGGGAACTGAACGGGTTTTAATCCTGATGAGAAGGAATCAGTTAAAAGTAAAGAGAGGTGTGGGCCAGGCGTGGTGGCTGTCACCTGTAATGCCAGCACTTTGGGAGGCTGAGGCAGCAGGGTCACTTGAGGGCAGGTGCTTGAGACCAGCCTGGGCAACATAACAAAACCCCATCTCTACAAAAAGTTTTTTAAAAACTTAGCTAGGTGTGGCAGTGCATGCCTGTAGTTCCAGATACTCAGGAGGCTGAGGAGGGAGGTTCACTTGAGCCCAGAAATTTGAGGCTGCAGTGAGTGATGATCCTGTACTCCAGCTTGAGCAGCAGAGCAAAATAAATAAATAAAGTTGAGAAAGGTGACAGACAAGGAATGGAATCCAGAAGACAGGTGAAGAGACCAGAGATCAGCTTTGGAGAAAGGCCACCTCCTCCACTGTAGTAACATGGAAGGCAGAGCAGGTGGACACTGAATATGAGGAAGTTTGCAGACATGGCTGGAAGCCACAGCAGCTCCCTTTATATGGATTCAGTTTTGCCCAAGTAGAGAGCAAAGTCATCTGTGTGGAGTGAGGGGTAAAAGACTGAGTGATCAGAGGCCTGAGTTAAAGGGGGAAGTGTGGAGTCTCTCATGCAAAGCAGAGCTCAGCAGGACTGCCAGGAGTGCGCAGGGCCCAGAGGGCCCAGAGGGGATCGCGAGAGAAACAGAATCTCCTCCCTAGGCATGGCGACTACATGTCTGGGCAGGTAAGAGCACACTCTCTGGAGGTGAGTCGGCACATACCTTGCTTAGATTTGAAACTACCAGTGATAAAAGAGCATTTGTGTTTTGTCGCTTGGTTCCCATGAGTGCAGTCTAAGTAATGGTTTGCACATCCTCCCAGCTGGAGACCTCCATCCGGTACCCTAGGATGGTCATTACCTGTCTCAAGTCCCACTCAGTCAAATGTGCAAATTCATAACATAGTACTCAGGAGGCTGCACAAATTAGCTGAAAAAACTTAGACACAGCACCATACTACATTTTTATCTGAAGCAGCTTTTCCGGTACTTAACACAAAGGGCCACAGGCAGGCCTCAGGTCAATACATGGCCTTGTTCAAGATGATCTGTCAGGTATTATCAGACATCTTTTCATCCCATTTTCAGGTACTTCAGTAATGGTTTCCGAACTTGTGTTATGCTTGGCCAACAGACAGGACCTGCCTAAAGAACTCACTAATTTAGCATTTATCTCAACAGGAAAAAAATAGTATTTCAGAGACTCCTTTGTGGGAGGATGAAGGTAAATGTAGTTTGCCCCAAAATTAGTCTATTGCAAACTAAGATGTTTTGTGGGTGTACCTAAGGAAATGCATGCTTGGAAGACCTAATTTTTCAAGAAAACTTTTACTTTTTAAATATATATCCTTAAACTTCATAGTTTGTGTATAATGTTTAAGTTAATCTAAAAATTCTAGGACTCAAGTTGCCTCTTATTTATAAAACAAACCTAGACCTCAATTTTAATTTGGGGTTAAAACATGTTAATAAAGAGAGAGAGATACAGGAGAAAACTGACACCCATTTACCAACCATTACATTCTTTTTACCCAAAGAGTGCTTAAAACGCCTTTCTAAAAGGACAAAACCTAGAAGAAAATTCCAAAGTAAGAAAGAGAATAACCCTTCCCTAAAACCCAGCTGCAAGGCTGGGAAGAATGTTCTGGTGCCCTGCTTAAATGTGGCTTGCTCACGTGAATGCCTTCTGTTTGCTAATGGGCCATACAATGCCATTGTCTGATCACAAAGCTTGTTGCTAACAAATGCAACAGCAGCTTGTTGCTTAGACGGTTCTGTTTATTTTTGCCTCAGAAAGCGAATGCCACATTCAGAGCTAAATGACTAACGTGGAGCTCATGCATCCCATGCTGCTGGCATGCAGAAATCCTTGTAAATCCAGTGATGCAGATGAATACATTTCTTTGTGGCCTTAAAATCCATTCATCCAAGAAATATTCACGTCAAGAAAAGCACAGGCGAGCGGGTGTGTGACAACACCCCGTGACCCAGCTCATGCCAGAATTATGTGGCTGTTTCTCTATAGAGTGTTAAGTAGTAACACTGTGCATTGTTAGAAACTGGGTTAATCACACAACATTTAATCTAGCTTTAAATAGAAGTGGCCAGTGAAACACCGGATGGCAGTGGGTCTGTAAACTGGTGCCAAGATGAACATACACATGATGTTAGGTTAGTGCAAAAGTAAACACGGGTTTTGCCATTACTTTTAATGGCAAAAAAAGTGATTACTTTTGCACTAACCTATAATATTCCAAAGCAATTACTTCAAATATGTACTGTTTTTCCTTCTAGATAGTCTAGGTTCTACTGAGATCAGAGCAAAAGGAAATGGATGAATTTGGGTTCATTTGATGAAAAAGACATTTAGATTAGACATTAGGTAAACCCTTTTGGCTATAAAGACATTACAACAGACTTATGAATAACATCACAGAAATGCTTTTGGCTATAAATGCCCTGCCCATGATAGAATTCTTCCTTAAGCAAGTGAAGTGGCTTGCAGTAAAACAAAACAGCAACATGTAACAACTGTTAGAT
This sequence comes from Nomascus leucogenys, assembly GCF_006542625.1. NCBI lineage: Eukaryota > Metazoa > Chordata > Mammalia > Primates > Hylobatidae > Nomascus > Nomascus leucogenys. The sequence goes on along the minus strand of NC_044387.1, from coordinate 105,538,681 downwards.
GCTATTCCTAATGAGGCAGCAGAGAGCAAAGTAATTTAAAGTGCAAACTCATGACTCCAGAAATAGTACAACTGGATTAAAATGGCACCACTGTGGTTTTCAGGTATAAAAAAAGAAAAACACCAACAGTAGAATATTTTCCTTCCCTCATAACATGCTATCATGTTCCAGGGCATATCATAATGGCAGCATCCTCAGCAGACTCGCTGAAGGATTTAATGGATAATACAGGGCAGGGTTTCTCAACCTCAGCACTACTGACATTTTGGGCAGGATAGTTCTTAGCTGTGGGAGGCTATCCTGTGTATTGCAGGATGTTTAACAGCATCCCTGGCCTCTACCACTAGATGCCAGTAGCATCCCTTCCCCCAAAGATGACAACCAAAAATGTCTCCAGACTATTGTCACATGTCCCCTGGGGAGCAAAATTGCCACCTCCTACCCTCCACCTGGCCCCACTTAGTAGTGCTGACACAGAGGTACAACGTGCTGCTCTAACAAGGAGGTTAGAGCAAACAGAGGACAAGGCCGCACCCTCCTTCCCCTTCCCTCACTCCTCAACATGGGCTCTCTTCTCTCTTCTGCCCAGGATACTCAGGTCTTCTCGTGAAATGCCGGCAACTGACATATGGAATAGAGACTTCCTCCCTAGAAAATGTTGGTTCTCCAATCAACTGTATGTGCAATGACAGACTAACCAGCTTTTGAATCTTTCTTATATATTCAAATCAAAGTTTTAGGCTGGATGTGGTGGCTCATGCCTGTAATACCAGCACTGTGCAAGGCTGAAGTGGGAGGATGGCTTGAGGCCAGGAGTTTAAAACCACCTAGGGCAACACAGCAAGACTCTGTCTCTATTAAAAAAAAAATTTAGGCCAAGTATGGTGGCTCACGCCTGTAATCTCAGCACTTTGGGAGGCCGAGGCAAGCAGATCACCTGAGGTTGGGAGTTGGAGACCAGTCTCCTTAACATGGAGAAATCGCTTCTCTACTAAAAATACAAAAATTAGCCAGGCGTGGTGGTGCATGCCTGTAATCCCAGCTACTCGAGAGGCTGAGGCAGGAGAATTGCTTGAACCTGGGAGGTGAAGGTTAAGGTGAGCTGAGATCGCGCCATTTCACTCCAGTCTGGACGACAAGAGCAAAACTCCATCTCAAAAAAAAAAAAAATGTTTAAAAATTAGCCAGGCATGGTGGCATGCATCTGTAGTCCTAGAAACTCAGGAGGCTGAGGCAGAAGGATCACTTGGGCCCAGGAGGTTGAGGCTGCAGTGAGCCATGATCACTAAAGCCAGGAGTTTGAGGTTACAGTGAGCTATGATCACGTCTGTATGTTCCAAGCCTGGGTGACAGAGTGAGCCCATGTCTCTAAAATATAAATAAGTAAACAGAAGTTTTACTAAATCCTCTTGACAGAAGGCTTCAAGAAACAGGTATATATTTACTTAGGGACTAGTCAAGATTTGAAGTGAGAAATGGTACTTGACCTCTTAACACAAAGTTGGCAGCAATTCTCAGTAGTTACCAATCATCACAGACTTCTTCAAAATTATCTAGAAATCACCTCAACAGTTGCTAATGAACTCAAAAAAATATGTGCCTTACTTTTCAACCTGAGGCTGGTATGTCCTTTTTTGAAAAGAACAAATGGGCTTCTCTTATCACACTAAACACCTGAGATTTCATAGTCTAACGTGTCACTCCACTTCAGTGGAGAGTATATTTGAGGAATAGCAGAAATCCTACAGGAGTTGATGGCGGAATCACTCACTTTATGATGGAGAAGAGTACAGAGACACACGGACTTTGTGCAGCCCAGCCAGGGTGTGCCCACTGTGTGCCCTGCCTTGCTTTCCTTTTTTTTTTTTGAGACGGAGTCTCGCTCTGTCGCCCAGGCTGGAGTGCAGTGGTGTGATCTCGGCTCACTGCAAGCTCCGTCTCCCAGGTTCATGCCATTCTCCTGCCTCAGTCTCCCAAGTAGCTGGGACTACAGGTGCCCACCACCACGCCCAGCTAATTTTTTTGTATTTTTAGTAGAGACAGGGTTTCACTGTGTAAGCCAGGATGGTCTTGATCTCCTGACCTCGTGATCCGCCCACCTCAGCCTCCCAAAGTGCTGGGATTACAGGTGTGAGCCACTGCACCCGGCGCCTTCCTTTAATGTCTTGGTGCTGGAACTCCTAGCACTCCCGTTGGTTTAAGGCCCTCCAACAGGCTTGCAATATGTTTTTAAAGGAATAATATAGCAATTAAATCCACATATAAAATTACAAGCAGAACCCCATTCCCACATCGGCACATTTGAGATACACACCCAGAACTGAGCACATTTGAGATACACACCCAGAACTCAGATCTGACCCATACAGTGTTTGTTGTGAGCAGGGGCCCAGGACGAAACTCAGGAGACGGGCTCAAGTTTCGGATTTGTGTGTGACTAACTAGTTCTATTCAAACCAGGTAAGTTGTTTAACATCCCTGGACACGAGCTTTATTTGTATAAAATGCAGGTGTTAGAGTCTATGAGGACTAACGTTCTCCTTGGGGACAGAGGGTGAGTAGAGTTGGTTATAAACTCATGAGACTATAGTGAGCGCAATGGAAGTGCCCGAGCCCGGAGACCTTCAGGCAGGGAATGAGCGGGGGCCAGGTGGTGACAGTGGGGAAGGGACAGCAGGCACCGGAGGTAGTGCTGGAGGTTCAAGGACTGGGCAGGGAGGAACCCTCGCAAGAGCCCTTGGGGCAATGGCAGGGAAACAGCCTGAGAGCTGGTCGGCTCTAACAGAACACCACAGACTGCGTGGCTTACGAACAACAGACATTTACTCTGCACAGCTCTGGAGGCTGGAAGTCCACAAGCAAGGTGCTGGCAGAGTCGGCGTCTCCGCACCATATCCTCAAACATGGCAGAAGGTGCAAGGCAGTCTCTGAGGCCTCTTTTATAAGGGCACTGCAAGGAAAAACCAACTCCAGCTGCATTTTTCCTTTGCTCTCACACCACAACCATCAATACCAAAGACTTCTGTGAACAAATGTGTGGAGGTTTTTTCCCCAAGCACCAAGCTAGTGCTGGGTGTCCTCTAATTCAATTCTGGTGCTCTCCACTTAAAGATAGTGCCAGATCCAACAGGGGGAGGGTTCAGTCTCCAAGACTGCCCCCCTACAAGACACTAGTTGCAAGTCTAGGCCTCCAGAACTTCTGACCAACCAGCTTCAAGTCAGGGTTCTCACAGCCCCCTCTTTGAGTTTGATTAATTCACTACCACAGCTCACAGAACTCAGGGAAACTCTTACTTGCATTTACCAGTTTATTATAAAAAGTCTGATGATGTAATCCCAGCACTTTGGGAGGCCAAGGCGGGTGGATCACTTGAGGTCCGGACTTCAAGACCAGCCTAACCAACATGGTGAAACCCTGTCTCTACTAAAAAAAAAATAGTAATAATACAAAAATTAGCTGGGCGTGGTGATGGGCACCTGTAATCCCAGCTACTCAGGAGGCTGAGGCAGGCGAATCGCTGGAACCCAGGAGGCAGAGGTTGCAGTGAGCCAGCAGAGGTTGCAGCGAGCTGAGATCACACCATTGCACTCCAGCCTGGGTGACAGAGCAAGACTCCATCTCAAAAAAAAAAAAAAAAAAAAAAAGAAGTGTGACTATGGGCCAGGCATGATGGCTCACGCCTGTAATCCCAGCACTTTGGAAGGCCTAGGTGGGCTGATCACTTGAGGTCAGGAGTTCAAGACCAGTCTGGGCAATATGGTGAAACCCTGTCTCTACAAAAAATACAAAAATTAGCCAAGCGTGCTGGTGCATGCCTGTGGTCCCAGCTGCTTAGGAGTCTGAGGCACAAGAATCGCTTAGAACCCAGGGGGCGGGGGTTACAGTGAGCCTAGACTGTGCCACTGCACTCCAGCCTGGGCAACAGAGTGAGACTCTGTCTCAAAAAAGAAAATAAAAAGTAATAAAAAAGTCTGACTAAGATACAGATGAACAGATGCACAGTGCAGGCGCCTGTAATCCCAGCTACTCAGAACAATGGGGCAGGAGAATCACTGGAACCTGGGAGGCAGAGGTTGCAGTGAGTCAAGATTGCACCACTGCATTCCAGCCTGGGTGACAGAGCGAGACTCTGTCTCCAAAACAAAACAAAGGTTATAAAAAAAAAGTCTGACTAAGGATACAGATGAAGAGATGCACAAGGCAAGGTACTGGGGAAGGGGTGCAGAGCTTCCATGCCCTCCCTGGGTGTGTCACCCTCCAGGAACCTCCTTGAATACTGTCATTAGGCCTTTTAAGGAGGCTTCGATGGATAGGCATGACTGAAGACAACTGTGTTGAAATGTGATTGGACAAAAGGGGCGTGATCTAATACTAAGACTGAGGGGGACACCCAGCAAAGCCCGCCTGTTTAGATTATTCTTGGCCTCTTCAGTGCAGCATTTCTTCTTTCGGGGTATGGGGCAGGACCCTCTTTGGAATGAGGTGAAAGGAGGGTAGGAAAAGGTCAGAGAGAGAGATTCTGTTTCCTGAGGTCTGCTTCTGAGGCCTAAAGTGCCCCAACAGTATAATAAAACACTGTAACAAGGGCTATGTGAGTTACGAGCCAAGAACCATGGAACAAAACCTGTGTGTGTGTGTGTGTGTGTGTGTGTGTGTGTGTGTGTGTGTGTGTATCATAATAATCATAATACCACAGGCATTAATCCCATGCATGAAGGTGAAACCCTCATGACCTAATCACCTCCCAAAGGTTCCACTTTGTAATACATCAACTTGGTGATTAGGTTTCAACATATGAATTTGGGGGGACATAAATATTCAAACCATAGCAGGACATTCTATGGGTTTAGGTCATTCATAAATGTGGAATTGTCTGTATCACTTCACTGCAATGCTAGAAAATCAGGTCACATCAAAACTTTAGAAAAGACTCTGAGAAGTCCACAAGAGTCCATAGATTAGCTAGCTCTCTTCTTTCAGGCAGGGACACCTTTAAATTCTAGAATGGACAAAGAAGCTACATAACATCATTAAAAAAACAATTCGTGGCCAGGCATGGTGGCTCACACCTGTAATCCCAGCATTTGGGAGGCCGAGGCAGGCGGATCACTTGAGGTTAGGAATTCAAGACCACTTTGGCCAGCATGGTGAAACCCCATCTCTACTAAAAATACAAAAAAAAAAAAAAAAAAAAATTAGCTGGGTGTGGTGGCAGGCGCCTGTAATCCCAGCTACTTGGAAGAATGAGGCAGGAGAATCACTGGAACCCTGAAGGCAGAGGTCCAGTGAGCTGAGATCGCGTCATTGCACTCCAGCCTGGGCAACAGAGCAAGGCTCCATCTCAAAAAAAAAAAAAAAATTCCTAATGGAAATTGTTACGATTCTTCTCAGCAAGTAACAGTGTCTATGTGTTTGTGTATGTACTCGTACATATTCAACATATTCTACAGTTCTAATTGATAAATTCTAAAACTACTCAGTTACAACACTTTAAAAACTCTAATCACACTTGGGTAAGATGTACAATTTTTTAAAATGAATAAAAAGGCGAAACCTCCTCATCTGCACCCTGAGTGTATCACTCCCAAGTGTGTACTATTTATACACAGCAGTTTCCAATGCACTCAAATCAACCCCATGTTCTTTGCTGTGGTAAGCTGAATGAACATGACTCTCGAATCACCTTAAATATGCTTGATAACATGTCAGGATTCAGAACAGCAGAGAAGAAAGCTTTAAAGAGTTATATGCTGGGCTCTTTCACATCCAACTGCAGGGGAAACCTGGTTTATGTCCAATAACTACTAGAATTCCTACACTTGGCCAGCTTATTTTAATAGACCATTTCTCAACTACTCTAGCTGTTCTGTCTAGTTCTAAATAAAAAGCTAGGTAGCTGGATACTGAAAGGCAAATATGAATATATCAGTGGCTCTGTATCATCTGCAGCAGTGGTTCTCAGTGTGATTCCTGGACAGACAGCACAAGCATCATCAGGGAACCAGTCAGTAATGCAAACTCTGGGGCGCACTCGAGATCTACAGAATCAGAAGCTTTTGGTAGGGGTTGGGGGTGAGCAATCTGCGTTTTAACAAGCTCTCCAGTGAGGCCGACGCGCACCATAGCTTGAGAACCACTGCTCTATAGCATTAGGTCCAGACTTTCTAGGATAACTCTCAGGCCCTTTAGGCCTTGTCTATTAATCTCATCTCTCCACTGCACACCAAGCACGAGCACATGATCTCATCTGACCTATCTACATGCACAAGGCTGCTTCACAACTCTTTTTCTATGCACGTGTGCTGCCATCCACCCATATACCCTGACAAGCCCAGAGGGAACGAATGAGAGCCTCTCGCCTTTGTGACTCAACTCAGTGTTACTCTGAAAAAGAAGGCTTTCTTGACCTCTGCTCCAGGTAGGGCTGACCACTCCACACATCTGTGCCACTGATAAATCCTGAACACGCAATTCTCATTGCATTTATCAAGTTGCATTGTCGTTTTGTATGTGTGTTGACCATGATCTTAGTGCATTGCTGTACCTAATACACAATGGCACTCAAAAAAGGCTGAGTAACTGAAAACCCACTTCTGGTGGCTAAGATATCCTCCAGAGTACATTCTCTACTGCCATGAGGGGTCCTAACAGAACTCAAGAGCTCTTGTTTATCCAGGATCCAGGGAGGGAGGGCTGTGAACAATGAAGAAAGAGACATTAGATATAAACGATAATGAATAAGGAGGAGTTATCTAGACAGAGTGATATCGAGAGTAGGGTAGCACTTTAAGAAGAAGAAACAGAATGTGCAAAGAATACAAGGCACAAGGAATCAGGGTGAGTTCAGGAAATGGAAAAGTTAATGTGGCTGGAATGCAGAGAGACAGGGTGGAAGGGCAGGAGATGAAGCTGAAAATACAGCCCGTGACCAGAGGAAGCAAGACCTTGTAGATCACGTCAAGAGTCTTCATTATAAGAAAAATGGGAAGATAATGATGACTTTTAAATACAAAGGTGAGATAAGCTATGTATTTAAAAAAAAAAAAAAACACTATGACTTCAGTATGAATAATATATTATTTTTTCATAGACAGAAATGTATGCTAGGAGGCCAATTAAGAAGTTACTATAGGTCAGGTGTGGTGGCTCATGCCTGTAATCCGAACACTTTGGGAGGCCGAGGCAGGTGAGTCACCTGAGGTTAGGAGTTCGAGACCACCCTGACCAACATGGCAAAACCTCGTCTCTACTAAAAATACAAAAATTAGCCAGGTGTGGTGGTGCATGCCTGTAATCCCAGCTAGTCAGGAGGCTGAGGCAGGAGAATTGCTTGAACCCAGGAGGCAGAGGTTGCAGTGAGCCAAGATTGTGCCATTGCACTCTAGTCTGAGTGACAGAGTGAGACTCCGTCTCAAAAAAAAAAAAAAAAAGAAGTTACTATAATAGTTAAGAGGACGACTGGTGGTAAAGGATAGTGGTGCACAGACAGAGAACAGAGTTAAGCTACATGTAGGTGGTCCATCTGCATAATAATGGACTGGATAAAGTATACAAAGGAGAAGGAATCAACAAGGTTGACACAGGTTTGTGACTTGTATGAATAGATGGTGTTATGGATTGAATGTGTCCCTCTAAAATTCATCTGCTGAAATGTTAACTTCCAATAAGACAGTATTAGGAGGTAGAGACTTTGAAACATTTAGATGAGATGATGAAGGTAGAAGCCCCATGATGGAATTAGAGGCCTTATTCAAAGAGAAAGAGACTAGAATTCTCCTTCTCCCCGCTCCACCCTACCACGTGAGGATATAGCAAGGAGGCCATCTGCAAATCAGCAAGAGGGCCTTCATCAGACACCAAATCTGCCAGTACCTTGATCTTGGACCTCCCAGCATCTAGACTGTAAGAAATAAACATTGTTTAAGCCACCCAGTCTGTGGCATTTTGTGACAGCAGCCTGAATTGACTAAGACAGATGATGATGCCATTCACTGAGGCAAGAAATTGCAGAAGATGCCCAGCTATGGGAGACTTTATGTGGACATTTTCATTTGGAGCCACTTTTGAGATTTCCAAACAAAACTGTTGAGATGGCACAGATTAAGTAGAAAGGAACAGGATCTCTGCAGACAGAAATTTGGAGTCTTCAGCATACAGATAAGGGAAATGATTAGAGTAGGGCAGTGCTACCCAACATAACCTCTGTAATGACGGAAATATTCATAATGCACTATCCAATATGGTAGCCACATGTGCTTGCTGAGTACTTGAAATGTGGCTGATATAACTGAGGAACCGAATTTGTACTTACTTTTAATTCATTTAAATTTAAATAGTAACATGTAGCCAACGGCAATTAGATTAGGCAGCACAGGTATAAAATAATTAGGTATAAAGAGTTAGGAACAAACCCTGAAGAACTCCAACATTTAAAAGCTGAATGGAGTAAAGAAAATAAGCAGAAAAACCAACAAAAAACTAGAATAAGACAGGGAGCGTTAGCCCAGGCAAGTGGAATTTCAAGACTGAGTAGTCAATAATATCAAATGCCGCAGAAAGGACAAAGAAGATGAACACTGAAAAAAGTTCATTGAAATTAGCCAGTTAGACTCACTAAGCTCCCCAAATTCTATGACCAACAGGCAGCTGATGTAATCAGTGGGTAAATTTTAGGCCTCAGTCAAAACATGTGGCCAGGTTTGAATGATAAAATAAGGGCAGGGAAAAGAAAATTTTGTGAGCAAACTAAAACTTCAGAGACTAATTGTTTCAAACTGTTTAGTACTTGTTAAGCTTTCTGTAAAAAGCTTTCCCTCTAATTGTACCTAATGTAATTGTGTTGCCCATAGGACAAAGACCTGACTTAGCTGGTCTCAAAAAAAAATTTTTTTTTTAGTTCTACGATTTTATTTATTTTCCCCAGAATTAATTGTATTAAAATTAAAGTAGCTGAGGCATCAAAGATTTTAAAAATCATACTTAATTTCTTTAAAAGACCAAAATTCCCAAAGAAAAAGGCCATCAAGAAAAAAAATCAAATAAAAATTTCCATCTTGTAAGGAGAGTAGTGTTTCTCTCTCTAAGACAAACTAATCTACTGTGAACCTAAAACGTCGTTTTGGGTGGATTTTCTGGAGTGTATTGAAGCCTCAAAAGCCTTATTTCAAACTCTCTTAAATATACAAAGTAAAGAGCTCTACAGGTTGTCTTATGTCATCCTGAACAAAGGCAATACAGTCAGCTGGTGCTGTGGTTTGAATGTTTGTGTCCCCTCCAAAATTCATGTTGAAAGTTACTCCCCACAGTATTATCAGGTGGGGCTTGTAGGAGACGATGAGGCCAGGATGAAATGAAATTGGTGCCTTATAGAAGGGCTGGAGAGAACTAGCTAGGCCCTTATGTCCTTCCATCATGCAAGGACACAGTAAGCATTTGACCCCTCCAGGAGATGCAATAAGAAGGTGCCATTCTGGAAGCGGAGAGCAGCCCTCACCAGCCACTGAATGCCACAGGCTTGATCCTGGATTCCCAAACTCCAGATAAGTAAGAAAGAAATTTCTCTTCTTTATAACGAATACCCAGTTTCTGGTATTTTGTCATAGCAGCAGGAATGGAGTGAGATAGCGGTTAACTCCTTAAGATTTCAGAGGGTACACAATCAGGTAATTTCTCCCAATCTGTTACATGGCATTTTTTCTTTAAACCCTCAAAGTATTTTCACAATTGCATATCATCTCTTACATCACAACATCAATTATGATTCAAAAAGACTTGCCAGGCCAGGTGTGGTGGCTCAGACTAATTACAGCACTTTGAGAGGCTGAGGTGGGCGGATCGATTGAGCCCAGGAGTTTGAGACCAGCCTGAGCAACGTGGTGAAACCCCATCTCTACAAAAAATACAAAAACTAGCTGGACGCAGTGGTGTGCACCTGTTAGCCCAGCTATTCGGGAAGCTGAGGTGGGAGGATTGCTTGAACCCAGGAGGTCAAGGCTGCAGTGAGTTGTGATTGCACCACTGCACTTCAGTGTGAGTGACACAGCCAGACCCTGTCTCAAAAAAAAAAAAAAAAAAAAAAAAAGACTCACCAGAAACATCTTTATATGGAACAAAACTATACTTATATTGTGTGTATTAACATATACTACATTCACAAATAAAGTTCCCATCTCTAGCTTGAATACTAAACATTCCTAGGATCGTCCATCTGTTCATTCTTCTTTTAAACTTCTTCAGTTTCCCACTTATAAAAAAGAATGCAGCAATAAGGAGAAAGAACATTGGAAACAAAATTACTTACAACCTACTTTTCTCTGGTTCTTTGTCTGATTTTCATCAGATCACACTACCTCCAAAATGCAAAGGTCTCCAAAAACAACTGAACGATTATATTTTGGGGAGATTTTTAGCTTTCTTTAATGACTTTTATGGGAGGGGGGAAACACATTCTTATTGAAATAAAAGGGAAGGTCAATCTGAGAAATAACGACATAGGTATTTTTAACGCAGCTATCTAGAACCATTCTATAAATTAGCCTTTTATTTGCCAGCCATACATCAAAACTCCAAAGACCAGAGAAATACAAGAACGACTTCCTGTAACATCCAATAAGTTACTACATACTGAGTTAAAAGAAAACGTAAGGACAGGCCGGGCGCAGTGGCTCACGCTTGTAATCCCATCACTTTGGGAGGCCGAGGCGGGCGGATCACGAGGTCAGGAGATCGAGACCATGGTGAAACCCCATCTCTACTAAAAATACAAAAAAATTAGCCGGGCGTGGTGGCGGGCGCCTGTAGCCCCAGCTACTCGGAGAGGCTGAGGCAGGAGAATGGCGGGAACCCGGGAGGCGGAGCTTGCAGTGAGCCGAGATCGCGCCACTGCACTCCAGCCTGGGAGACAGAGCGAGACTCCGTCTCAAAAAAAAAAAAGAAAAGAAAAAGAAAACGTAAGGACAAGGAGGAATGCTAAAATTGTTCTTATTTTTTCTTAAAAAAAAAAAAGTATCTGCACTTAAATTATAACTTAATTATTTAAAATTGAAAGCACCTACATATGAACTTTAATGGGGAGACAGCAGATAGTACGAGTTAGCAGAAGTCACTTCAGATTGTTAATACATTGTTCTGCTCTAATAATGCGGCAGCATCAGCTTTACTGATATTTGACTTGGAAATAGCAGAAACAGAGGACTATTAACTACTGTCTCTATAATGGTAACTTCCAAATATTTCTCTTCAGGGTTATTCTCTCCCCACAACATGAATCCCAGCTTAGAAATGCCAAATGAGGCCTGTCCTGTGCCCCTCTTGCCCCAAATCCAGGATGTCCAAGACCAAAGCCCTACGTAACTCCTGACTCCTTCAGTATCTTCATTGAGAACCTTTTATGATTATCTAGAGCACTCGATCTAAAGATGGAAACAATTGAGTCCTAGAGAAATAAAATGACTTGTGCAGATTCCATCAGGAAGCTAGCAGCACAAGAGAACTTGAACCAAGGCCCCCAAGTTCCTGGGCTTCTTCTTTTATACCCTAAACTTGATCTCACCAACCTGCAGCAATGGGACACAACAGCAGACTAGAAGGGATGACCTCGCTGAGCAAAGTGTTTTGAGCTGCATTTATGCGTGCTTGATAGTTACTCCTTTTGATCAAGGTGATTTACACTAACTGACAGCTGTTCCCTCCTCTGTAAAGTCAGCAGATCGCACCAGCACTATCATTCTCTTGGATCCTTTGTTCCCATTTTCCGCGAGTCGCTAAGCAGGCTGTTGTCCTTCACGATCTTCCTTATCAATCCCTTCCTTTTCACTAGCATTATCCAGGTCCTAGATTGCAATACCTTATTCCTACTTGGTGCATTGGCCTCCTAGTTGGAATACTCCAAGATATTTTTTAAAGTTTTCATCATTTATCTATTTTTTCATTTTGTTTATAAATGATTGTGTTTTACATTGTTTCTCTAACTGTTAGTGCTGCAATCCCTCATGGCACTAACTAAATTGAAATGTTTTCATTACTATAAAATTATGAATATGAATATGCTTGGATCATAACCAGACCATAACCGTAATGTAAATAAAAACAGAAAACATTATTTAAAAATCACTTCTTTTGTCAAAAATTTTCCATAAAATTTTAAACATCTAATAAATGACATACAAATACTGAATACCTTTTTAGAATTATTCAATAAAAAATATAATGTAAATATTACATGAAAACATCTTAGCAACATACACTGGAAAGTGACCTGCTTTCTGTCTATAGGTTTGCCTATTCTGGACATTTCATATAAATGAAATCATGCAATATGTGCCCTATTACATCTGGCTTCTTTCACTTAGCATAAGGTTTTCAAGGTTTATTCCTTTTTATTGTTGAATAATACTCCATTGTCTGGATATACCACATTTTGTTTACCCATTGTTGATGGTGATTTGGTTGTTTCCAATTTTTGCCTATTATAAATTATGCTACTGTAAACATTCCAGTTTTTTGTGGAGATACAAATTCATTTCTCTTGGGTATAAACCTAGGAGAAGAAATGCTAGGTCACATGGTAATTCTATGTTTAAAATTTTGAGGAACTGCCAAATCGTCTTCTATTTTCCATTTCCAACAGCAATGTATAAGGTTTCCAATTTCTCCATATCCTCACCAACAGTCCTTATCTCTTTCATTTTAGCCACCCTAGAAGGCATGAAGTGATGTCTTGTGTTAGTTTCAACTGGGTTATTGCTCTTTTGATTATTGAGTTATAAGAGTTCTTTATATGTTATGGATACAACCTTTTTATCAGATACATGATTTGCAAGTATTTTTCCTCCACTCTGTGAGTTGTCTTTTCATTTTCTTGATAATGTCCCTTGACAAACGTAAGTTTTTCATTTATTTCTTATTTTTGAGATGGGGTCTGGCTGTGTCACCCAGGCTGGAGTACAGTGGTATGATCACAGCTCATTGCAGCCTTGACCTCTTGGGCTCAAGCAATCCTCCCAGCTCAGCCTCCCAAGCAGCTGGGACTACAGGTGTGCACCACCACACCTGGATAATTTTTAAAAATTTTTTTGTAGAGACAAGGTCTTGCTATGTTGCCCAGGCTGGCCTCAAAACTCCTGTCCATGGCTGGGCATGGTGGCTCACGCCTGTAATCCCAGCACTTTGGGAGGCTGAGGCAGGCGGATCACCTGAGGTCAGGAGTTCAACACCAGCCTGGCCAACATGGTGAAACCCCACCTCTACTAAAAATACAAAAAAATTAGCCCGGTATGGTGGTGGGTGCCTGTAATCCCAGCTACTTGGGAGGCGGAGGCAGAAGAATCGCTTGAACCTGGGAGGCAGAGGTTACAGTGAGCCGAGATTGTGTCACTGTACTCCAGCCTGGGTGACAAGAGTGAAACTCTGTCTGAAACAAACAAACTCCTGTCCTCAAATAATCCTCCCACCTCGGTCCCCGCAAAGTGCTGGGATTATAGGAAGAGTCACTACACTCAGCCAAGTTTTTCATTTTTAACGAAGTCCAATTTACTTTTCTCCCCTTGTCACCGTGCTTCCCTTCATTGTTACTAGACCCGCAGCATTTGCCAGAGCACTGATTCCATGGAAGCTGTCTTTTTCTGGACGTGAAGGCATGTGGTGGCTGGAATTACCTATACAGTTCCAGCCAGTCTACTTTTTGCCAAGGTGTTTTTTTCTAACTTTGAACCCTATCATAGTCTTAAAAGAGACTAATGTAGAAAAAGCTAAATATTGATACCAGAATTAACCCCAAAAGGAGAAAAGGTAGAAAATCTTAATGTGGTCAGAAAGCTTGCTGAAAAGAAATATTTCTAGCATTTTCACACACAAAAAAGAGAACTAAATGCTATACTTGAACTTACCCAGTTATAATGAAGTGGGTTGAATTGTGTTCCCAAAAAGGTATGTTGAAGTCCTACGACCCCCATACCTACAAAAGTGATCTTATTCGGAAGATCTTTGGGTCTTTGCCAATGTGATCAAGTTAAGATAAAGTCATGTTTAATCAGGGTGGGCCCCAATCCAATATGACTAGTGCCCCTGTTGAGAAAATAGAGAGGCAAAACCAGAGAAGAATATCACATGACAACTGAGGCAGGGATTGGAGTGACGTATCTCTAGGCCAGGCGACACCAAGGATTGCCAGCAACATGGAACGCTAAGGCACAGACACAGAGGAGGCTCCCCCAGCGTGTTCAGAAGCAGCGCGGCCCTGCCAAAGCCTTGGTTTTAGACCTCTTGCCTCCAAAACTGTGAGAGAATATATTTTTGTTGTTTGTGCCAGACAGTTTGTGGTACTTTGCTATGGCAGCTCTAGGAATTGAGACTGAAGAACCTTTTAAATATTGTATGATTCTACTTATATGAGGGTACATAGACTTGTCAAACTCAGAGAGACAGAAGGTAGAATGGTGGTTGCCATGGGCTGAGGGGAGTGGGGAAGGTGGAGTTCTTGTTTAATGGGTACGAAGTTTCAGTTTGGGACATGAAAGAGATGGAGGGGTAATGATGGCTACAGAACAGTATGAATGTAATTAATGCCACAGAACTGTACACTCAAAAATGGTAAATTTTGTTACGTGTATTTTGCCACAATTAACCCTCTTCTCCCCAAAAGAAAAATCTTTTTTCTAAGGAATGTGAGCTCCTTTAAATGATCAGGGCCAGAAAGGCATTTAGAATGTAACAGAGGTCATGTCACACTTCCCCATGAGCTAAATAATTACTTCTTGAAGCCACTTCTATTCAGCCTCTAGACTAAGCCATAAAACGTCATACACATTACAGTTTAACTGTGTACAGCCAAGCACTAACCGATGTTATTTCTGTAAACCCACGAGAATTCCTGACAACGTTTGTAACTGCCCACTTTCCTGATTTGTCTTTTTTTCTTTAAAAACTTGAGCCTCTCTTTTGTTCTCTGCAGCACTCAAGGCAACCTGGCAGTATGTCCCTGGCTGTAGTCCTCAACTTCTGCACTTGAATAAATTCTCTTTAAACTAGATTCTGACCTTTTTGATCATTTTAGGCAGAGAGAAACTAATACTTACAATAAACCAAACACTTCAGTTATAATTAAAATTCAACCAGAATACACCATATTAAGAGTAAATTCTTGCCAGTTACTTTGTCCTTATATATAAACATGTACACACATTCTCATGCTAAAGTTTCGTATTAAGCACAAAGCATGTAAGAGTTTCTCTAAGCAGTTTAACTTTGCAAAAAGCAGGAAGATTAAAATCCACTGGAGCATTACACTAGGCGGACATAGAGGCTGGAGGTGACAATCGCTGCTAACCAGTAACCTCAGAGAAGCAATTAAACCAGTCTCCAATGTTTTCTGTCCCAGGCAAAATGGCTCCAAGGCCCTAAGAGTGCTTAGTTTGTCTTTTCCTCGGTGCTTAAACAACAGAAGGAAGCCAGGATACCCAAAAGAGTTGCAAGGACAGCTTAGATGGAAAACACAGACACTAAAGAACCAAGCGTCACTCAGAATGTCTGTAACGTAACTGTTAGGGGCTGAATTATGTCCTTCCTGCACTCTCAAAATAAATTCAGATGCTGAAGTCCTAACGCCAAGTACCTTAGGATGTGACCTTATTTGGAGACAGGGCCTTTGCAGAGTCAATCAATTTAAAATGAAGTCATTAGGTGGGCCCCAATGCAGTATGACTGGCATCCTTGTAAGAATAGAAAATGTAGACATGAAGGAAAGACAGGTACAGAAGAAGGACAGTGTGAAGACACAGGGAGAAGATGGCCATCTGCAGACAGGGAGAGGCCTGGAGCAGGTCCTTCCTCACCGCTCTCAGAAGGAACTACCTTGCTGACACCTTGGTCTTGGGCTTCCAGCCTCCAGAACTGTGAGAAAATTAATTTCTGTTGTTGAAACAACCCAGCTTGCACTTTTTAATGGTGGCCCTAGCAAACTAATGGAATAACAAAATAAGAAAGGTATTTTGCTGACGGAACTCAAAGAAGGGCACTAAAAAAGATTACAGCGGCAAGGCGGCGCACCTCTCCAGTGTTCTCTTACAAACAATTATCCATCTGTCTGGAAGTGAAGCATCTTCTCTGCAAGGAGAAAAGGAGAGGAACAGAGTCCACACTTGCAGGAATTCATCAGATCAAGTCTCCTTAGCTCAAAGGCCCATTTAAAGACATCCTCATTCAGAGTAAAATCCCAAGTCCCTGCAGTACCAGTCGGGCCTTTATGACTGGGTTCCCTGCCGCCTCTCTGAGCTTGTGTTTGGCTTCTCTCCCTTTCTTCAGCCCCATCCATTTCCGCAAACCCTGCAAGTTTCTGCATCAGGATTTGGCACCTCCCCTTCTCCAGATACCCCCAGGCTTCCAGACGGCTGCTCAAAGCCCACCATCTGAGTGAGGCCTTCCCCAGCTCACTCACTGAATGCAGAATTAACCTCCCCTGCAGCAGAACCAGCACTCCCTACCAGGGCTCCCCGCATCCCAACTTTGTTTTTCTCCAAGGAACATGTGACCACCTGAAATAACACGTATTTTTTTGTTGATTATCTGATTGCCTCCCAGCCTAGTTTAGGGAATCGGAATGCAGAGGTTTTGTTTACTACTGTATCATTATCACTCAGTAGGTGCTCAGTAAACACCGCTGAATGGACATATCTGCACAGGCTTCCTTACAGGCTGAGCTGAGGAATCAGTGCCTCTTCATAATGTATACCTATATTTGCTTTGTACTTGCTCCTACCTTCTGTCAGGCTCAGGGAGGCAAGCCCAGGTCCAAGTCCCCAGCCCAAGCTTCCTTTGCCTCTGTGTGCTCATGAGAAACCTGAAAGCATGCTTTAATGTCTTTGGCCCAACTCTTCCCCGTTCTTTTAGCACTCTCCTCCCTCTCCTTGGCGGAGACCTGGGCAGGCCTGGAGGTTTTTGTGGAATGTCTGCTCTCCAAGGTGAAAGCCGTGTTTGTGGCCTCTGAGCTGCAAAGCAAGACCTGCTCTGCACTCTAGATGTTAACACGTTCTCTACCTTTGTACATGCAAAGGGGAATATTCTAGCATCAGGCGAACTACAAGGGAGTTGAGAGCCATCCTCACACCTTAATTATTCTTTGGTGTCATGCCTGGGAAAGAATCTTACTTCACTGGAAGAGAAACAAACAGGAAGCAAAAGAGCAATATATATATATATACACCACCCCCCACTCCCCGCCCGCCAACAAAACCTACAACACAAGAGTGGAAAGAGAGAAAAAGCTATTAGCAATCCAACGCTTAAATAAAGGAAAAAGATTTTATAATTCCTTTAAAAAAAAATGCTTAAAAAAGTAAAATAAGGAAAAGATTAAGTAAATTATGAAACCTCAACTTTTGGAGTCATTTAAATGAACATCAAGGTTATGTTTCAAGATAGAAATATTAAATTTCAATATGTGAAAAAAGTATGTAATCATGTTTAGTTTAAAAACAGAACAGAAACATTATATACTGAGTGTTTTTAACCTTCTAAAAATTATGACTGCAGCTGAATAAAGTTTATACGGGAATACAGAAATACAGACAAACGTTGTTAGGATGAAATTATATTTACTTCTCTAATACTGTAATAGTATTGTTTTAATAAATTGAAATATTTAAATGTAAGCCAGAAAAGCTCCTATTTGCCCAAGATCTGACAGGTGGGAGAAGCCCGGGGATCAAGCTGACGTTTCAGATGCAGAACTGAAGAAAACAAGCCAGCTCTTACCTTTGTGCCTCTTCAGTTGGGGAAAGCTGCTAATTGTAGTCGCCTGGATTATTTCCACTACAATTTGATACCTAATTTTTAAAAAGAGAAAAGAAAAAGATTTAAGAGGAAGAAAATACTATTTTCAGAAATAACTTTAGACTGTATTTATACTAAACAAATGTAACACAGGAGCTGTGAATCCTTCCCAAGCCTCAATAAAATAATCTGACATGGACTGAGCATCTACAATAGGCCAGGCCCCATGCCACGTGCTAGTCACTTCTGAGGCCCTCATGTAAACATCACGAGCCTCCTCACCTCCACTCTGTTCCCTATACCAGAAGCATAACTACCTGTAGAAACTCTGAGGTTATGCTCCGCCTCCCTCTCCTCCATACTCCTAGATGAGCAGAGCTAGCTGATTCTACTTCTTACATTGGCACTGTCTAATAAGGTGATTACGAGCTACATGTGGCTATTCAATTAAGTCAATAAACGTTTAGTTCCTCAATCACACTAGCCACATTTCAAATGCTCCACAGTACCTGTGGCTTGTGGACCACACTGGGTGGTGCAAGTAGAACATTTTCTTCACTGCAGAAAGCTCTACTGGATGGTGCTGTCTTAAATGTTCTCAGAGCTGTCCTCTCCCCTGCAGCCCCATTGCCCTGCCTGAGTGCACTGCCTCATTGCTTCTCATTTAGAAGACGGTCCCAACCCAACAGAATCAAAGTATCTGCACCAGGACTCGCATCAATATTTTTAAAGCTCCCCTGGCAATTCTAAGGCACACGGAGAGCTGAGAAGCATGAGATTAGAGCACCAGCTATATATATGTGTGCCTGAGAAGACCTCCAAGTCAGGAAAAATAAACAAAATTCTACATTTTAAGTGCTGAGTACAACCCTGGAATTGTAGCTATTTTGAGCATAAATTCAACTGGGCTTTACAAATCCAAATTCTTAAGTGCCTTTTAATGGTTACTAAGTATTGCCCTAATCAGAGTAGTTTATGCTGAGTATTTCTTAGCCCTTAATTGTATGAATTAATTGATTTCATCTGCTGGTAATAAAGTTCTTTAACATTAATTTTTACTTTGAACACAAACTGTGCAGTGTTCTAAGATTTAATGGTATATCTGGCTGGCTTTTAGAGCACACAATTACATACATTCTTTTGCTTTTCAACTAAAACCCAGAGGAGAGACAAATTTATCTTAGTCATAGCTACTCGCAGAGACAAATTTATCTTAGTCATAGCTACTCGTGGTCTCCTCACAAATTTGCACCTTATTTTTTCATGTGGATAAGATAAACATCAGTGGCTGACTCTCATGACCTCAGAGCAGGCCGTCAGGAGCAGTGTTGCCATGCCAGTAAGAGATGGTGGCAGACGCTGCCGGCTGCCTGCCCAACGTTCAGTCTCCCTTCCTTCCTTGTTAAGTGACCTACAGTTTGATCAGGGAAAGTGACATATCCAGCTAAAAAGACTAGCTTTCTCCCCAGCAGTCAGAGATGGCCAGGTGATATCATTCTAGCCTTGGAGACAGGCAGGAGTCACTGGGTAGGGATTCCAGGAAAGCAGGCTAAAAGCAGCCTCCATGGAAAAGCCCTTTCCATCTTTAGTCCTCACCCTTCCCTCATTTTTCTGTGTAAAACAAGGATGCAACTGGATAAAGGCACAGCAGTACCTTAAAATCATGAGGGTAAAAGTCACAGGCCAGGCCGGGCACAGTGGCTCACACTTATAATCCCAACATTTTAGGAGGCCGAGGCAGAAGGATTGCTTTGAGGCCAGGAGTTCAAGAGCCTAGGCAATATAGTGAGATCTCATCTCTACAAAAAATTAAAA
This sequence comes from Nomascus leucogenys, assembly GCF_006542625.1. Classification (NCBI taxonomy): domain Eukaryota; kingdom Metazoa; phylum Chordata; class Mammalia; order Primates; family Hylobatidae; genus Nomascus; species Nomascus leucogenys. The sequence continues at coordinate 105,519,099 of NC_044387.1, read as the reverse complement.
AGTTGGCTGGGAGTGGTGATGCATACCGGTAGTCCTAGCTACTCTGGAGGCTGAGGCAGAAGGATCAATTGAACCCAGGAGTTCAAAGTCTCAGTGAGCTATGATTGTGCCACTGCACTCCAGCCTGGACAACAGAGCAAGACCCTGTTTCTTTAAAAAACAAAACAAAACAAAACAAACCCCAAAACATAAAAAGGCCAGGTGTGGTGGCTCATGCCTATAATCACAATACTTAGGGAGGCTGAGGTGGGAGGATTGCTTGAGCCCAGGAGTTTGAGACCAGCCTGGGAAACAAAGGGAGACCTTGTCTCTACTAAAAATAAAAATAAAAAAAAAATTAGCTGGGCATGGTGGCGCACACCTGTAGTACCAGCTACTTGGGAGCCTGAGGCAGGAGGATCACTTGAGCCTGGGTGGTTGAGGTTGCAGTGAGCTATGATTGTGTTACCACACTCCAGCCTGGGCAACAGAGCAAGACCCTGTCTCAAACACACAAAAACAAAACGACAAGCTAAGGATGACACAATAAGAAGACAGGAGTTCAGGGTTCCAATGACATCACGAACCATCAAAACAGCCCCTAACTACCAATCTCAGGACATGTGGTGACATGGGGAAAATAAACACCTGCCTCATTTAAGTTGCTGTATGTCAAGTTGTCTTGTGGCCAAATGCCACTCCAACTGATAGAGAGCTTTCTGAGGAAGACCTGACATGCTTCCACACAGCATTCCAATCTCAAGTATTTATCATAAGGTAACAGTTTAACAAAAGAAAAAAAACAAAATAAAAACCCAAAGCCCAAACTATCACATACATGTTTGTTGTAGCAAGTTCTGCAAAGAAACGCATGAAAATACTCATGGTCAATAATGAGTATGGCCAATAATGCTTTCATTAAACAAACATTTCTTAATCTTTTCTTATGTTCTAGACACACAGAAATGAACACCACCAATATGGTCCTTGCTTTCAGGACATATCAGATGAAGCAGAAAGCATCCACAGCCAGTAATATAATAAAGATTACATGAAAATAGATGTTTATGACAGACTAATTTTTAAAATGAAAAATGGCACATAGATTTACGATTGCAGATATGTATCTATGTGTATACATGAGCCAGGGCTACAAGGCAAAATAGAGATGAAATGAAGGGCAGTTGTGTTAAAATGGTAGACTTATGAGTCATTTTTAACTTTTTCTAAGGTGTTTTATCTATGTATCTATGTACCTAAGCCTATTCAAGCTAAACTAACCTTCTTTCTTCCACAGTAAGGTTTCCTTACCTTTCCATTTCTCTACTAGTACCATCATCCTTCTCAAAATCATCTTAGGTATATATACTACTAATAAACATCAGTTTCAAAGCCCCATGGATGGTCCTTTGAATGCCTTTAAATAAGCTTCTTGCTTACACACCTTCGGCTACCACCGTTTCAGGCTGCCTTCTTTCCTGAGTGGGTCACTGCAATGGCTAAATGGTCTGTCTCCCTGACTTCAATCCTCTCTCCCATCCGAACCGTCCTGAGCACCTGTCAATACACCCTCCTACGGGACCACTCACCTCATCTCTCCCTTGTTCAATACCTCCTGCACCTCCCCAAATGAATAACCCCACATTCCTGCCTGCATTCCCTTCACAATTTGGCACTGGCTCTATTATCCAACAACTTCATTTTTTTTCTCCCTATGAATGTGAACCTAATTAAGCCAGGCTGGTTTCTATATTGCCCTCTCAAAACTACAGTCTCATGCTTTGTTTCCTGCTGGAAGGCAGTCTTCCTACTTGTCCACCTACCTAGATCTTACATATATTACTTCTTCCCTCAAGTCTTCCCCATCCCTATAATGCACACCAGTATCTGTCTTCTCTGAAACCCTGAATGACTTCTGCTCTATAGTAGTATCTATTTACTCTTTCATATTGCTGTTTTAAACAGTCACACTACCACAAAGAATGCTGTAAACAAAGAAAATGGTGTGCCCAGTCATTTCAAGGCCTAATACACCTTCAAAGAATGTTGACATATTTTTGAGCCTAAGAATGTAGGCTAAAAACTACAAAACCATAGTTTTGTGTATAATAAAGACATGCTACTTTTTTCTCCCCAACTAAATCAAGAGCCTCTTAAACACAGGAGTTCTGTCTTATATTCTCCTATAGTACCTAGTTTGGTACTAAACATATGGTAGGCACTCAATAGATATTAATGAGCTAAATTAACAAGAGTCAACATTTCTAACACTTAACAGGTACAAATAATATTCTGAACAATTTATTCTTTCGATATTCTTTGTGATTCATGCTTTGGAACAAATGAGTCATCAAGGGTACCAAAGAAAATACACACCATCTGAGTAAAGAGTTAAAGTTTTTTTTAATGAAACCATAAACTTATAATACCAGCAAACATTCATAGATTGTACTGGGTACCTGTTTAGATATTTTAGTTTACATTATCTCACTTAACCCTCATAATAAGGTGCTATAATTATGTCCACATTGCAGAGAAGGAAGTTAGAATTCAGATAATTATGAGATCTATACAAGGTCTCATTGCTTTTAAGTCCTAGAGACAGAATGACAATCTAGGGCTGCCTGTCTTCTAAAGCTCATGCTCTAACCATTTTTCTGCTGCTCTAAAATTCAATATAGGTTAATACTTATCTTCTCTAGGGTTTTTCTAAGTACATAAGTATGGCCAATGCCAGATCATCTTTCCAGCTTTACTGCCTTCTATATCCCTCCCGCATACTGTTTCTGCCAAACCAGACCATACGTGATACCATGAACACACTCCAGGTCTTTCCTGACTCCCTTCTCATTAATATTTCTCCTTCTCCTTAATAGTACTCCTGTTTCTTCCTGCACACCATCATTTCCCCTTATCTGCTGAAATCTTATTAACTCTTATTAAACACTCCATTCATGGCCATTCCTCTCTGAAGCTTTCTTAAGAGTTCTCAGCTGTAGAATAAAATATTTGCTCCTACCCACTTCCTTGGTGCTTTACACTGCACTTCCAGCCTTAGGATCTTGCTTCTTACTTAGCTACTTATAGTCACATGGGTCTCCTGTGCTAGACTGCAAACACTTGACGGCAGGGGGTGGAATCCAAGGAGTGTAACCAGTTCATCTTACTACTCACCACACCTTCTGCACACAGCACTTTGCACATAGTGGGCATCTGAAGATGATTATTGAATTTGTTTAATTCACTGTTACTGGATATCAAGAGGAAATGATTAACTTTTTCATTCTTGTTTTTTTCTCAACAAAACTATACAATATATACATCCAAACACATCCAAATGCTGGCTATCCTTGAGGACACGGGGACGCGGGCTTCCAGAGTTACCTGGCACTCACTCGGCTTTCTTTCTCCAAAGGAGGATACGGCTTTGCAAGTGCTGAGTTCAGTTCAAGAATCAGGAGGGCTGATATTTGTACACTTTCCCTTGATCAAAAGTGCACAGATTGTCGGTATGTGTTTTGCAAAATGATAATGTAAAGTCAAGTATTAGGGAGGAGAGGCATAACAAGAATTCAGCTGTTTTCCAACTCTGGCAAGATCCTACCTACAGTATCCTTTGTCCCAGTGACAAGGAAAAGCCACACAAAGATAACTGCCATCTGCTCCTCAGAGTGGCCACCTCATCTCTCTTTGGTATTTTACAACTGGCTAAATAAAAAGAGCAAGTTTGTGTTTCTGAACACTTCCCAACAATCTCAAACTCACTGAAATGCTACACAGCACTTCAAAGTCATCACCTTAGATAGTTATAGATTTGAGACCAGGCAGGGTGGCTCATGCCTGTAATCCCAGCACTTTAGGAGGCCGAGGTGGGTAGATCACTTGAGGTCAGGAGTTCAAGACCAGCCTGGCCAACATGGTGAAACTCTGTCTTTACTAAAAATAAAAAATAAATAAATAAATAAATAAATAAGCCAGGCATGGTGGCAGGCGCCTGCAATCCCAGCTACTCGGGAGGCTGAGGCAGGGGAATTGCTTGAACCCAGGAGGTGGAGGTTGCAGTGAGCTGAGATTGCACCATTGCACTCCAGCCTGTCCGGACTTGCACATGCTGTAATTTCATGGGAGAGTCAAAGGCTGGCCAAACCTTAGTCTCAGGTATGCAATGTAATAAATGGTTTAAAACAATGTTTTATAAAAATTAACAAGATTATGGAGAATACCATATACATCACGAGTGCCTATGAAAAACCAGAGAATTTTTATTTTTATTTATTTTGAGACGGAGTCTCGCTCTGTTGCCCAGACTAGAGTGCAGTGGTGCAATCTCGACTCACTGCAACTTCTACCTCCCAGGTTTAAGCGATTCTCATGTCTCAGCCTCTGGAATAGCTGAGATTACAGGTGCGCACAACCATGCCCGGCTAATTTTTGTGTTTTTTATAGAGACAGGGTCTCACCATGTTGTCCAGGCTGGTCTTGAACTCCTGGCCTCAAGTGATCTGCCCGCCTCAGCCTCCCAAAGTTCTGGGATTTCAGGCGTGAACCACCGCACCTGGCCTAAGGAATTTTATAAGAATGTTTTCAGAGTTGCCACAGGCTAGGAATGTTTCTGTTAGAGGGACTTCAGTTAAAGAATTTGTGAAGAAATAAAGCCATGATGCTTTTAGCCAGCTAAGCTGAAGTTTTTCCCATCCATGGCACTACTAAAAGGGACTGCTGGATCATTGAGAAAGTGTATCAGAGTAGTAAAGAATGTGAGCTCTCACACTGGATGGCCTGTGTTCAAATCCTGTTTCTAACACACACTATGCCATCCCAGCAAAGTGATTTAAGTTTTCTAAAACTAAAGCATCGTCATTTATAGAAAAGAGTAATAACAGTAATTTTTCCTCATGGGGTTGTTATACACATTAAATTAGATAATACCTCAAAAATCTTAAAACACAGTCTGCCCCACAGTGAGAGTTCAATAAATGTTCATTATTATTATTCTTCCTTAACACAGTTACTGAGTCTTTAGATATGTACTATCTAGGGAAATGGTATGTATATATGCTTGTTAAATATGCATATATTTGAAGCAGCCTTATTTTTTCCTGATTACAGAAGCATTTTAGCCCAATCAACCTGAGACCACCAGGATCACTCTAGTCCAGCAAAATCAGGTCAACTGACCCACATAAAGAGCAAGAGACAGTGTAGCAGTGGAACCTGTGGGGCGTCTCTCCAAACGAGGGAAAAGATAACATTACTATGGGATTCCAGGGAACGGTGGAGTGAAGGTGAAGTTTAAATGAAGCAGCATTTTGATAGGCTCAAGGCAGGGCTGTGTAAAGGGGTCAATGTTGGGCGACCCAGGGTCTTGTTTCCTGAAAGCTGTAAGACAGATATACTGAGTCCAGAAACCCCGTAACTGTGGCTCTGTATCTGGGTTGCAAATCGAAGCTGCTTCTTTGTGTCAAGCTGACTTAGATCATCCAGGCAAAAGTAGAATCTGTCATTCTTACTGACATAATTCCAAACAGGAAGTGGTAGTTTAAGATTTTTGAAAACAAAGTTTCTCAGTGAATACGAAAGCACAAAGAAGGGGATCATTATGATATTTTACTGCCATGGCAGGTACTTAGGAGAAATGCTGTTTCCTGTTTACTTTGTAGGTGGCTTTACTGTCTGTTACACCAGCCTGATAAATGGCTGGGCAGATTTTCCTTTCTCAGTCTGCACCAGTTTTTTACTTTCTCTAAAGTAGCATATGTTCATTGAAGAAAAGGAGAAAATATACAAAGCACAACATTCAAAGTTAACCATTATTAACATTTGGACTATCTTTATAACCTTTTTCTATGCAAATTTTTTTGTTTTATAAAACTGGGTTTATGCTATACATATTGCCTTAGAGCCTTATTAATTAATTTATAATTAATATTTTCCAGCACAATTAAATATTCTAATGCTGTATCTATACAATGGAACACCATTACCAATATATGGTATTCCATTGTATAGATACACCAAAAATCTTTTTAACCAAACCCTTCTTGTTAGGCATTTTGATTATTACAAGCTTTTCTCTGTTTAAATAAAACTGCAGTCTGGCGTGGCGGCTCACGTCTGTAATTCCAACACTTTGGGAGGCTAAGGTTGGAGGATAGTTTGAGGCCAGAAGTTTGAGACCAGCCTGGGCAACATAATGAGACCTCATCTCTACAGAAAATACAAAAATTATCCCGGCATGGTGGCATGATCTGCAGTCCCAGCTACTCGGGACTGGGCTGAGGCTGAAGTACGAGGATTGACGGAGCACGGGAGGTCAAGGCTGCAGTGAGCTGTGATCACGCCACTGCACTCTAGCCTGGGTGACAGAGCAAGACCCTGCCTTAAAAACACAAAACAAAGCAGAGAAACAAACAAACAAAAAACAACAAAACAACAACAAAAAAAACCCCGCAAGCAACATTCTTGGAGAAATCTGTCCACACATGATTATTTCCTTAAGATAAATTATTATAAGTCATAAGTACATCAAAAAGAATTCCCATTTCCACACTATAAAATTGTGTCACAAAAAGGTAATAATTTATACTCCTCCCAATAGAACACAAGATTCTATTTTCCTACAGCCTTGCCAATGCTAGTTAACAAATTTTTAATCTTTGCCAGTATTATGAGCAAAGAAAAAATGTCTCATTTTAGTGTTTATGTCTCTGAGTACTACTGAGGTAAGTACAAGGTTTTGCGCTATATTTTCAAGAGGTGTGTCCAATGGCATTAAGCAGGGAGTGTCAAGAGTAAAATAGGGGAAGTATTTTAAGTTAGGACTTAGAGTTACAAGAGGCTCTTTCCACTAAAGGCTTTTAAAACTGTTTTCCATCTTTTTAGCGTTGCAGAAGGCAGCTGATTCCACAGAAAGACTAAGGCATGCTTCCCAATCTTTTTCCATTCATAGCACATACAAAAAATTATATTTGAGGGCCGGGCGCAGTGGCTCACGCTTGTAATCCCAGCACTTTGGGAGGCCGAGGCGGGCAGATCATGAGGTCAGGAGATCGAGACCACGGTGAAACCCCATCTCTACTAAAAAATACACACACACACACACAAAAATTAGCCGGGCATGGTGGCGGGCGCCTGTTGTCCCAGCTACTCGGAAAGGCTGAGGCAGGAGAATGGCGTGAACCCGGGAGGCGGAGCTTGCAGTGAGCCGAGATCGCGCCACTGCACTCTAGCCTGGGCGACAGAGCGAGACTCCATCTCAAAAAAATTATATTTGAACAGAACACTGAGGTAACCAGCCATCACAGAGCCACCCCAAGGGTTGAGTAAACCATCTCCATGCACCTACAACACTGTTTGAGTCACATCAGGTAGGAGGTTCTGGACTGGAGCAGCCCAGGGTAAGGTGTCCTGAACTTAGGAAATACACATGCACACCTGTCTCCCTCTCCCCTATAAAAATATAAAATTATAAAAATAGACATATTATATATATAATATGTATATAATTATAAAAATATATTATAGCCAGGCACGGTGGCTCACACCTGTAATCCCAGCACTTTGAGAGGCCAAGACGAACGGATCACGAGGTCAGGAGATCGAGACCATCCTGGCTAACATGGTGAAACCCTGTCTCTACTAAAAATGCAAAATAAATTAGCTGGGCGTGGTGGCGAGTGCCTGTAGTCCCAGCTACTCAGGAGGCTGAGGCAGGAGAATGGCGTGAACCTGGGAGGCGGAGCTTGCAGTGAGCCGAGATCATGCCACTGCACTCCAGCCTGGGTGACAGAATGAGACTTCGTCTCAAACAAAAAAAAAATATATATATATATATTAAACAATTTGGAAATATTAAGTATAAATGGTATTTATACTTTTCTTAAGCTTATCTATATTTTTATCTTTCTAAAATAAAAATGTTACCACATATTCATTTCCTAGTTCCCAGAGCCTACAGAAATTACATGTTACAGAAACAATCAAATCTACATCACTACTTGCTAGCTGGTGCCTTTTAGATAACCTCAAAAACACCAAACATTTTCGCTGTGCTATCTATATCTATTTTCTACTAGTGTTCCTCATAGTTTTATGTCAGCTGTTAGTACGACTATAATGTTTATTTATACTCATACGTATAGCACCATTCGTATGTTTCATTCTCAATTCTTACATTAAGCATTTTTATTCAGAATGTTTACTGAATATCACCTTTAGTTGCCTAGTTTTATGTTCTATACTGACAATGTCCTAATGACTTTCTCCTACATTTTGAGTGAACTTTTTCTGAAATAAGATACCATCCTGTAGCCTCATCTCATCCATTAATCCTATTCAAGTCAGGATCTGAAAGTGTATTTACCTTCTCCCGGTAACTGCTAGTTTTTAGCTCTCACTGGAAGACTACTATGACCTGAGAACTACATTCATTCATTCCATGCATCATTTCATTTAATTATCACAACAATCCTAGGACGTAGGAAGTATTTTCTCCATTTCACAGTTAAAACTGAGGCTCGAAGTTTAAATGACTTCCCCAGGGTCATGCAGCTTGCAAGAAGCAAAGCAAAAATGCAAACCAGGTCTGTTAAGTCCAGGTCTGTCTGACTCTTGAGCCCAAGCTCTTGGCCAGGATCCACTTGAGGTGCCTGATTGACTGCCATACGTTTACTTGCGTTGTTAGCCGTCCTCCATCTCTGGAAGAACTGCATTTCTCTATAGTACAGGGTCATTGAAAGACAGAACATGTGGCTACCACGCAGTGCTGTGCAGGAGCCAGCCCTGAGTCTTGTGCCTGCTCATGAGACATGGCTGCTAAATTTTTAGAAATCAAACCCATCATTATTAAAAATTAAATTATACAAACTTACAATTAAATAAATTTTATTTTTTAAAAGGTAATAAGTACTCAAAACTCATCATTTCCTAATAACTTTATTCATTAGTTGTATTATTACATATGCTTGTGAGGTTATTTACACCTTTTATATCAGTATTTTGGAAATACTCTATATACTGTAATGGTGTGCTATTGCAAATCTCTCCCCAACTCCATGCTCAGTGACGTCATGCTGGTGGCTTTAAATCAGCCATGGCTGGAGTATTAACACCACAGCGATCAGCAAATGCCACAAGTCAGGGTCTCTCACCTTGCCCAAAAGCCAGTTGTTGAAAACGACCAGCACACATCTTCTACCACTCTTCTCCACCATTCCTTCAACAGACCTTGGGAGTCACAAAATTCTTTTGAGTAGGGACTTAGCACCACTTTTTTTCTTTTTTAAAGGAGAAGATGGCCCAGGTGCAGTGGTTCACGCCTGTAATCCCAGCACTTTGGCAGACCGAGGTAGATGGGTTACAAGGTCAGGACTTCCAGACCAGCCTGGCCAACGTGGTGAAACCCAGTCTCTACTAAAAATATAAAAACTAACTAGGCGTGGTAGCACATGCCTGTAATCCCAGCTACCTGGGAGGCTGAGGCACGAGAATCACTTGAACCCGAGAGGTGGAGGTTGCAGTGAGCTGAGATTGTGCCACTGCACTCCAGCCTGGGCGACAGAGCGAGACTCCTTCTTGAAAAATAAAAATAAAAAAGGGGAAGAGCATTACCCACCCCCAGCTCTTGATGCTTCATTCCATACATAAGAAGTGCCATCTCTGGCCCTTCTCCACCCTTCGCCTACTCCTCCTTAGGGAAGGAGGAGGCTTTTTATCTGATCACAGAGGAAGAGAAATGAGCATGTGGAGAAGCACAGCCTTTCTTTTTTCCTTCCTCTTAAGGGTGTGTGTTCTCTGCCTCCAAGGGCAGCCAGCAAGTGGATCCTGGACCTGCCAGGGAGACAGGGCAGGAGGGGAAAGCAGGGTCAAGGAGGCTTATTCTCATCCAGCATTGCTAGATGGGAAAGATGGTCTAATCCTGAGACTATTTATTTTAAGTTTTTTAAGAGACAAGGTCTCACTATGTTGCCCAGGCTGTTGCTCAAACTCCTGGGCTCAAGCCATCCTCCCGCCCCAGCCTCCCAAGTGTGCCACGACACCTGGCTCTGAGGTTGTTTCAGAAAGCATGCTGCTTGCTTGCACATATAGGCCACATTCTCCATTATCTATTAGTAATATGAGTGACATTTTGGTCGTTTGTTTTCTTCTTTGGCTTTAAAACGGTTCCGACCTCGGGATGGGAGGAAGAGTGCTGTTATTTATTGGAGCTTCTCAAACCCCAAAAATAATATTGCATTCCAGTTGGCCACTAGAAATTGATCACTGTTCACAATAAGATTAAATCTATTTGCAATCCTCAGTCTAATGATCATAACAACAACTACAGTGATGGCTAATAGAGGGAAATGTGCCATATCTTAAGTACTTTATATTAAACTGACTCACCCTAACTCATTCATAAAACAGATATGCACACCTCAGTGCAGTGTTGCTCCAACTACAAGAACATAATAAATTCAGAGAGATCATAAACTTCTTTATACCAACATTTCCCCTTCTTACATCAAATTTTATATTGCTGCCAATACATAATTATCCTTCTTGCTAAATGAAAATAAGGTGTGTTCTCTGATATGTGCCCTCTGCTATTTCTCAGACACCAACTGAAGGAGGTATATTCTAAAGTCAATGAACTTTTCTCATAAAACTGAAAGATCTTTTAGAGTATTTTTCATAAACAGCCTCGCATTTTGAATTTTTTTGGAACTAAATTTATATTCATTCATTCTTTTCATAAAAATCTGCCAGGATTCTTTTTGTTTTATACATTATGATTTTTCATCTCCTTGTCCACCCACACTAACTTTTTCTTTGGCAGTTTACATGTGCTCACTGATTTCTGACATGATGCATTAGTTTGTATGGAGGTACACTTGATTTCTTATTTCATGTTCCTTTACAACATAATCCTATTTTACTGCTCATGAGTCACAATGTATTTTCAGAATCACTGTTGAAAACACTGAACATTCAAATAATTTAAGTTCTTCACAGAAGCATGCTATTTTAAGCATTTTCATGTTTTAATACATTATCTTCATGTGCAAGCAGACCTGAACTAATTCAAAGAAAAAAATCCATTCCTTTAATATCTAAAGAGAAAATAAGCAAAATAGAAAGCTCCATCAGTAACCCACTTAACTGCAATCTTTTACATTAATCAATTAATTATGCCCCTTTCCTCTTGCTTTATCCTAGTAAAACAGAAACCACCACCTCAATCTCATGTATTATGTATGTATTAGATAAAAAGTCTTCTTTTCTTCTCCAAGCTAAATAATCCTTAATCGTTTGAATTTTAAAGCTTTCAGCCATTACTAAAATTCCCTCTCTGCTATTTTCAGAATTCTCCATGTTGGTCTTCAAATGAGGGGTCAGAAATAAGCAAATCCAGAACTGAAACATCGAATAAAGACTGGATTGGTGGTAAATAAAATTACAGCAGTAATAGGCTGCTCTGATTTTCTTTATCACTACCTGCCTCTCTGGCAGTCTATCACTGTCCTAATAATAGCTGTCAACACTTCTGATGGTATTATTTGTCCTCTGTGCAAAGGTTTAGTGCCAGCCAAGACTCACAAACAGTAAAGGGTTATCTCTACACTTGAAGGAAACCCCCAAAAGTTAGAGCCCTGTGTCACTGCTGTTTTCTGCCCACCTGGCTAGCAAGTCACCCAGCCTTAAATATGGGATTTGAAGTCAGGCCAACCTGAGTTCAAATCCCAGCTCTGTTGTTTATTATCTATGGGATCCTGGGCAAGTCAGTTTACTTTCCACAACTCTAAGAAGGAAAAAAATACTACCTAATTCATATGCTTGTTATAATGATCAAGAAAGATGATAATTATTAAGAATCCAACGCTGTGCTTAATACATAGTAGATATTCAACACATGGTAGCTTAAAAAACAAAGTTTTCTCCTCTTGAGCATTTGCTTGGCATCTCTTTAACTTTGGCAAAGAGTTCGAGTCCAGGAAAGCTGCATGTTTCTCACGCTTGTGTGGGAAGTAGAGCTATTCTGCCTCACTAAACTATCCATGTGCTATGGCAGCAAAAATGGCTGCTTGCATATCCCATAACCATTCTTCCTGCTTTCTAAGTAATAGAATCCTCTATTTTTTAACTGGGTCTAAGGCTGCCCAGAATAAAATTACCCATTATATCTCAAATGTTCTGACCAATAAAATAAAAGCAGAAATACCATGCAGTAGTTTCCAGAAAGGTCCTTAAAAGACAGCCAGTGTTGGCTGGGCACGGTGGCTCACACCTGTAATCCCAGCACTTTGGGAGGCAGAAGAGGGCGGATCACGAGGTCAGCAGTTTGAGACCAGCCTGGCCAATATGGTGAAATCCTGTCTCTACTAAAAATGCAAAAATTAGCTGGGCGTGGTGGGGCGCACCTGTAGTCCCAGCTACTCGGGAGGCTGAGACAGAAGAATCGTTTGAACCTGGGAGGTGGAGGTTGCAGTGAGCTGAGGTTGCGCCACTGCATTCCAGCCTGGGTGACACAGCGAGACTCCCTCTCAAAAAAAAAAAAAAAAAAAAAAAGACAGCCCATGTATAACCTTTGTTATCTTTTTTCCTTGCCTTCAACCTGCTTGCTGGAATTAGGATATGACAGGTGAAATTCTAGAATCCACCCTGGACCATGAAGACTCTGGACTATACTCTCAGGATGGCAGAGCAGTGAGCTGGAAGGAGTCTGGGTCCTTGAGAAGGATGGAGCCCCCACACCACAAGTCCTGGACTGCCTGCTTTACTATTCAGCCTTAACGAAGAAGGAAATCCTCCATTGGCAACAGTGTGGATGAACCTGGAGGACACTGTGCTAAATAAAATAAGCCAAATACTGCATCATCTCACGTACATGTGGAATCTAAAACAGTCCAACTCCTAAAGGCAGAGAGTAGAATGGTGGTTACCAGGGGCTGAAGGTGGTAGGGAGATTGGAAGATGCTGGTTAAATCGTACAAAGGTGAGTAACTTCTGGAGAGCAAACACACAGCATGGTGACTATAGTTGGTAATACTGTATGATATACTCGAAATTTACTAAGAGTTGATCCTAGGTGTTCTCACCACACACAAAAAATGGTAACTATGTGAGGTAATTGATAGGTTAATTAGCTTGATTGCGGTAATCAGTCCACAATGTGTACACACATCAAATCAGCCAGGCATGGTGGCTGACCCCTGTAATCCCAGCGCTTTGGGAGGCTGAGGCAGGAGGGAGGATCCCTTGAGCCCAGAAGGTCAAGGCTGCAGTGAGCTGTGATTGCACCACTACACTCCAGCCTGGGTGACAGAGTGTGAACCCTGTCTCTAAATAAATAAATGACGCTGTACACCTTAAATATACAGAATTTTTATTGGTCATGTGTATCTCAATCAATCTAGGGAAAAAACTGCCATACTTTGGATGCCATCATTATTTGGGAGGTTTTTGGTAACCTTCAGCTGAACTGGATCCTAACTAATTGAAGTACCTCCAATCTATTCATGGGTTTAAGCCAGTGGCTCTCAACCAGGTGCAGCTTTTCCCCCTAAGACACTTGGCAATGTCTGGAAGCATTTTTATTTGTTGCAACTGTAGGGGTACAGCAGAATACCGCTGGCATTCAGTGGGTAGGGGCAAGGCACACTGCTAAAATTTCTAAAATAAACAGAACAACCTCCCACAATAAAGAATTATCTAGCCCCAAGTGTCAATTTTACCAAGGTTGAGAAACCTTAGGTTAAAAATGCCTCTCAGGAAGGTCAGTGAGAAAACACCCTTTGTTCATTGCAATAAACGTGGTAAAAGAATGAGGTGTCCTGATCAGTCAATATTCTCCCCAACAGAGTTTCCATATATCTCAAATAGTACAACCAGTTTTCAAATAATTAGAGTGCAATGAATTACACAACAGGATGTCTGGTCAAGACTTCAGATGGGAAGCAGGTGGAAGAATACCCCATTTACAAAAGAATCTCAATATTAGTTGCATGTTACGACCACCCAGTGAGCTTTTAAAAAATCCTGACGCCCGGATTCCCCTCCAGACCAATTACATCAAAATTCCTAGGGGTGAAGCCAAGGCACCTACTTGTGGAAGAGCAAACCATTTCCATAAGCACACAGTTTACAAATGCACTGCAGGATTACACAATGCAGGCAGCACTGGATGCTTTCCTGGGCCACAAACTGCCCGCGCCTTTATAAGAGGTTCTGAAAGGACAGACCTTTCATTTCTACTGTAATGTTTGCTTTGACTCCACTTTATCTTCAAAACAAGGGAACACTCAGTCTTTTCTCTAGTTGAATGGCAATTGTGAGTTTCACTAATGGATGCACCTTCATTCTGAGCTCTGGTTTGCCTTCCTTGATTGTGGCATCCCTCACCACCTACACCAACTGTGGGAAACCTATCCAGGTGCCCTTTAATATCCTGAACCAAGGTGGCATTCACATTTTTGGCTCTTGTGCTATTAGCAGAGTCAGTCACTGCTCCTACCAGAAAACCATGGAAAATTCAAAATATCACACAAGTATAGCCACCACATCTTCACTTCAACATCCTGCATCCAGAAAAGAAGAAAAAGGAAAAGCTACAAAACCTAGTGGGATATACAACTTACTTTTTGAAAAGGTCTCAGTGGTTCTGACATACAGCCAAGGTTAAAACCACTAATTTAGTATATTTGAAGGATGCATTTCTAGTACTACTGTGAAAGCAGTTCACGCTAATTCAGAAAATAACCAAACTATTCCAGAACTACAAATATCGCCTTCAAGGTTTTTTGTGTTTGTTTTTAGTGCATTCCACCCTAACAGAGTTGAATGACTTTATTTCCTTTAGAAAATATGAATCTCTCAAATATGTAAAAAATAAAAGTGGACAGGTATATCAACTACTTAGTCTAAATAAAACACATTACCTGCCTTAGGCAGCCTATCCCAAAATTGTACTGAGAGCAATTTGAAGATAGTAACGTAAAACACCAATAAAGTCAGATAGCAGAGTACTATAATTGAACCAGAAAAACAACAGAATAGCTCAGTCTATGAATTAAGAAAACAGCTCCAGGCCAGGCACGGTGGCTCACACCTGTAATTCCGGCACTTTGGGAGACTGAGGTGAGTGGATCACTTGAGGCCGGGAGTTCAAGACCAGCCTGGCCAACATGGCAAAAATTAGTCAGGCGTGGTGGCGTGTGCCTATAATCCCAGCTACTTGGGAGGCTGATGTGGGAGGATCGCTTAAACCCGGAGGCAGAGGTTGCAGTGAGCTGAGATCACTTATAAAAGGATCCAACCTAATTAAACCTGAGAATGTATCTCTTTTGCCTCTAATAGACTAGTCACCTGACAAGCTCAATTATCTAATCCAAATAACTCCAAGTGCCCTTCCCACTGACTCTGCAAACTCTGCTGGAAACGCAAAGCCTAGTAGTAAGACGGAAGACAGAGGAATATACAACATACAGAACGGGAATAGTGCACGAAAGGAATGCACCTTCCTGGTGCCTGTGTCCCATCACTCCTTGGTGGCGGTGGGTACGCCGTGGCAGGAGGCCATACTAGGAAGAGGTTAGGAACTGCAACATTTTATTTTACTCTCACTCGTCAACAGTCACTGACAATGTCACTGAAGATGCTCAACGGTCACTCAAAAGGCATCCTTTAAATGGAGGACAATCCAACTTGCCCATGGACTGGTGAAAGGATAAATAAAATGTGCTATATTCATACCATGAAATATTATTCAGCCAAGAAAAGGAATGGAGCACTGATACATTATACAATGAGAATGAACCTTGAAAACATAATGAGTGAAAGCAACCAGACACAAAAGGCCACATACTACATGATTCCATTTATATGAAATGTCCAGACGAGGTAAATCCATAGACAGAAAGCAGACTGGTGGTTGCCAAGGGCTGGAGGGAGGGAAGGAATGGGGAATGACTGCTAGTGGGCACAGGGTTTCTTTTTAGGGTGATGAAAATATTCTGAAATTATATAGTAGTGACAGTCACAGAGTCTTTGAATACACTAAAACCACTGAATTGTACACTTAAAGGTGGTGACTTCTATAGTACGTGAATTATATCTCATTTTTTAAAAGGCACTCTTCAGTTTAGCACTTCTACTGCCTCTTAAGTCCCTCAGTGCTCAAGACCAAAGGGCCTGCTTCCCAGGGCACCCAGGTGCTATCCCTTTAATCTTGCCCTATTTATGACGTCAAGAGGAAGTGATCTTTGAGAAAGATTAAGGGCTCACACTATTTTTGTTTCATCACATAGTAGAAGGGAAAGGAAAAACGTAAAATCAGAACTTCAGTGTAATCTTTGGTCAATCAAGTTAAGGCAATCCATGATGTGCCTACTGCAATAAAAGTAAGCTGTTCAATCATCCTGGGGCAGTGTACACCATAGTTTTATTGTTTTTTATTGTAGAGACGGGGTTTTCGCCATGTTCCCCGGGCTGGTCTTGAACTGCCAGGCTCAAGCAATCTGCCCTCCTCAGCCTCCCAAAGTGCTGAGATTTTTTTTTTTTTTTTTGAGCTACTTCTTTATCTACCAGATGATGAACTGTATATAGTATTTAAATAGTTCTGAATCTTTGGCTGGTACATTTTGAAGAAGATAAACCATTAATTCTTACCAAGATTCATTCATCTTACAATACAGGAACTGTGTTAAGATATAAAATAACAGATGGTGCTAGAGAACCAGTAATAGATCATTCAAAATAACTAGTTCTGATTTTTAAAAAATCACTAGCTCGCCTGTAGTCCTAGCTACTTGGAAGGCTGAGGGAGGAGGACTGTTACCAGTGTGGGCAACACCGCAGGACCTTGTCTCTTAAAAAAAAAAAAATCTGATGCCTTTCTGTTTCCTCCATTAACTACTAAATACGTCCCTATGTGCAGGCTGGAATCTTCAGTTTGGCACACAAAATAGAACACTCATCCACAAGTCTGTAAGAACAAGAAATACTGATTCTCTTCACCTGCCACTGTCGACTCTGGATTGTTATCTTAAACTCGCTTGGGGTTACCAAATAGTCCACATCTGCCTTTACTGTGGAAAGACTATTTGGTAACAGAAAAATGCTCAGGAATTCCATGAAGCCACAAATTATCAACATGAGTTATCTGTTCATAAACAATGTCTTAGGAAGAATTTATCATGTTATGGGGCATAGTCGTCATGTTACCTTGTCACACCATGCAGAGCAAATCCAGGAACAGCAGGCATGAAAGCACCAGGTTGATGAGTATTCGAGTATAGGTTTGAATAGCATCCCTACAACTAGAGTTTGGGGTGTGTGTGTGTGTGTGTGTGTGTGTATGTGAGTACAGTTTTAGGGAGAGGAGAGGCAACAAGGGTGTTGTACCACTGAGCTCTTTCACTTTTATAGAATGATGCTTTAAAAGGAATCAGAGGACACTATGATAAGGATGACTTGAGTGGATGTCACCTGTAAGCCTCACATAACAAACCTGGAATACTGGCTCTTGGGTTCTAGCTTAAGCGTCACACTTACGAAAAAGAAATGTCTAGACTCAGACATAAAGAAAAACAAATCTATAAAGAATATCATGTAGCCTATTCAAAATTATGCACGGCAAGAGAAACATAAAATCTCCAGATATTATATCAGATATATATTATACCCAAAATTAAATTACTTGTAAACAAATCCATTTACACTGAACCCGTCATTATATATTTGAGTATATATTTGTAAATTGAACCCGTCATTATGTATTTGAGGTATGTATTTGTAAATTGAACCCGTCATTATATATTTGAGGTATGTATTTGTAAATTGAATCCGTCATTATGTATTTGTGACACCAAGATTAACATATGACACCATGTATAAGAACACAGTGCCATCTACGTCTGTGCCTCCTTAGATGGTGTTTTATTCGAATCAGAAAATTAAATAGCATGAGTCATCTTAATGTTAACCCTAGTTCAAAAGCGAATGTCACAAGTTTAAAAACCTCAACTAATTCAAACACCCGATTTCAACCAATATTTTACTTTTCCATCAGGGATTTACCAAAATTATTAATAAAAAGCAAAATGAACATATAAAAGTTTTCTTTCTTTCCCATGTATTATCATTTGGGAACATTAAAAAGAAGGGTAGAGAAACAGAAGCCTAGAAAATTCACAAACTAGATATTACTATATAATCATACTAAATGTGTATATACTATTAAAAATACACAAAAATGGGCTGGGTGCGGTGGCTCACGCCTGTAATCCCAGCACTTTGGGAGGCCGAGGCAGGCAGATCATGAGGTCAGGAGATCGAGACCATCCTGGCTAACACGGTGAAACCCCGTCTCTACTAAAAATACAAAAAATTCGCCGGGTGAGGTGGCGGGTGCCTGTAGTCCCAGCTACGCGGGAGGCTGAGGCAGGAGAATGGCGTGAACTCCAGTGGGGGCGGAGCCTGCAGTGAGCCGAGATCGCGCCACTGCACTCCAGCCTGGGTGAAAGAGTGAGACTCCGTCTCAAAAAAAAAAAAAAATACACAAAAATACACACTCACCCCCTAAAATATCTCAGGTATAACAAGGGACATTGTGCTGCCCTATAAAAGATACTCCTATGGTATTTTCAAATGTGTTTTCTCAAAATAATTAACCTAGAACCTCTTATTTCCAAACCCGAGCCTCTGTACTGTCCAAGACAAACAAAAACCAACACAATGTTTTACTCTGTAATTTAAAAACACATCATCTCCTTCTGATGTCCTTCCAATGCTTTTCTAAGGTAGTCATCTGAGCAGCTAAGCAGGTACTCCCGACATCTGAAGAGCTTTCAATCTATTATAGCCTCATTACAGCTGACTCTTGAAAAACATAGGTTTGAACTGCATGAGTCCACTTATACAGGATTTTGTTTTGCCTCTGCCACCCGAGACAGCAAGACAAACCCCTCCTTATTCTCTTCCTCCTCAGCGTACTTCCATGTGAAGAGATGAGGATGAAGACCTTTATGGTGATCTACTTCCACTCACTGCATAGTAAACATATTTTCTCTTTCTGATTTTCATAATATTTTCTTTTCTCTAGCTTACTTTATTGTAAGAATACAGTATATAATACATATAACATACAAGATATGTGCTAATCAACTATTTATGTTATTGGTACGGCTTTGGTCAACAGTAAGGTATTTAGTAGTTAAGTATTTGGAGAGTCTTTTTTTTTTTTTTTTTTTTTTTAGACAGAGTCTCACTCTGTCACCCAGACTGGAGTGCAGTGGTGTGATCTCAGCTCACTGCAACCTCTGCCTCCCAGGTTCAGGCGATTCTCATACCTCAGCCTCCTGAGTAGCTGGGACTACAGGCATGCGCCACCACACCCAGCTGATTTTTGTATTTTTAGTAGAGACGGGGTTTCACCATGTTGGCCAGGCTGGTCTTGAACTCCTGACCTCCAGTGATCCGCCCACCTCGGCCTCTCAAAGTGCTGGGATTACAGGTGTAAGCCACTGTGCTTGGCCCAAGTCAAATGTTCTATGTGATTTTTGACTGGGGGTGGGGGCAGTGGGGAGTGTGGGTGCCCCCAACTCCCAAATTGTTCAAGAGTCAACTGTATTTGAAAAACCTAATACTTTGAAAAAATTCATTCTAATTACACTGTTAAGGAGATGCTGGATAAATTTAGCTGTCACTAAATTGTAAGATTTATAGACTTGTTTTATTTTTGCTTCCCTGACAACTACTTTTTTTTTTTTAAACCTAACTAGGCAGGGGATGATAATCAGTAGCTGTTGCTGTGCTGTACTTGAAGACCAAATACCTTAGTTGCTTCAAGAACTCCACATCAGAGTTGCTGTTAATGAGCTTGATGAAGTCCTCATAAGAGGGGGCATAGGTGTAGGCTCTCTTGTGATGCTCATTCATCTGCTCTCTGTACTCCAGCTGGGCAAGCAGCATCTGGTTAATGTAATCAGGATTACTCAGTAACTCCACTACTGGCTTCAAGACTACAGGAAGAAGAAGAAATCGCCACTGAGAAAGGTATTCTTCTTTAAGGGAACTGTTTATATATCACATAATTGAAACTACATTTGGAAAACATTTTTCAAGTAGCCAAACAGGGGAATATCTATATAATACAATAAACAATTCAAAAATGTACACACACGCACACATACGGCTGCCTATCCCTCCAAATATGTTATCATCTATGGCTATAATCAAGTTCTCATTTGAATAAATAAGTGAAATGTAAAGGAATAATGAAGGGAAGTCATTTGGAACTCAAGTTGCTAACAAAACTATCAAAATTAAGGCCAGGCGTGGTGGCTCACGCCTGTAATCCCAGCGCTTCGGGAGGCCGAGACAGGTGGATCACTTGAGGTCAGGAGTTCGAGACCAGCCTGGCTAACACGGTGAAACCCCAATCACTACTAAAAATACAAAAATTAGCCATGCATGGTGGCACATGTCTGTAATCCTAGCTACTCAGGAGGCTGAGACAGGAGAATCACTCGAACCCAGGAGTCAGAGGTTGCAGTGAGCCGAGATCGCGCCACTGCACTCCAGCCTTGGCGACAGAGTGAGACTCCATCTCAAAAAACAAAGAACCAAAAAATAACAACAAGCAAAAAAATTAGGTACACTGATTTTTTTTCTTTTATTTATTTTATAAGGCTCAATACGTTTTGACAAGCTTAGTCTGCCAAAGGATGAAAGTCAACATTCTCCCCAACTGGTTAAAACAGACCTCAGAGAGGAAGTTAAAAAGTCAATGACACTATTACAAAGCCATCCTTGTAATTTTAGATTAGAAATTTCCTCTTTTCTCTGTGGTTGGTTATAATAGCTGATGGGCACAGCTGGCTTATCCTGAGATAATAAATGAGATAATCACTGCATCTCAAATGCAATGCTATTTGTCTGAGACTGAGATAGGGGAAGTTTCTCTTATCCTGACTAAGCATTTCCCGGGATATAGTTAACTTTTTTCTAGTAATCACATTATATTTTGGTACAGTTCCTTTTTATTTATTCCAATTTCACAAAATTATGTACAGTCATGCGCCACATAATGACATTTTGGTCAACAACAGACTGAATATATGACAGTGGCCCCCATAAGATTATAATGAAGCTGACAATTTTCTACCATTTAATGACGTCAAGCTAGTGTAAACAAACCTACTGCACTGCCAATAGTATAAAAATACAGCACATACAATTATGTACAGCACATAAAACTTGATAATGATGACAAATGACTGTTATTACAAAAGAGTCAAAAAGTTTAAAAAATTAAAAGTTCATAAAGTAAAAAAATTATAGTAAGCTAAGGTTAATTTACTGAAGAAAATAAAATTTTAAATAAATTTAGTGTAGCCTAAGCATACACTGTTTATGAAGTCTGCAGTGGTGCACACAGGCCTTCAGAGTCACTCCCCACTCACTCAGACTCACTCAGAGCAACGTCCAGTCCTGCAAGCTCCATTCATGGTAAGTGTCCCATATAGGTGTACTATTGTTTATCTTTTATACCATATTTTTACTGTACCTTTTCTATATTTAGATACACAAATACCACTGTTACAATTGCCAACAGTATTCAGTAGAGTAATGTGTGTACAGGTTTATAGTCTAGGAGCAATAGGCTACACCATATTGCCTACACGTGTAGTGGGCTATCCCATGTAGATGTGCAAGTACACTCTATGATATTTGCACAATGACATTGTCTAGTGACACATTTCTTCGCACACATCCCTGTTGTTAAGCAATGCATTACTGTATGGGCATTATCAATAAATCATATAGCAAAGATATTTTAAGTAAATATGCTAATCAGAATTTGACTGTGGTCAGGCATGGTTGCTCACACCTGTAATCTCAGCAATTTGGGAGGCCTAAGTGGGAGGATCACTTGAACCCAGGAGTTCAAGACTTGCCTGCGCAACATAGTAAGACCCCCATGTCTATTAAAAAAAAAAAAAAAGGAATTTGAATACACACATACACATATGTAATATATAAACATACATACTATGGATATGATATAGATACACAAAAACACACACACACACACACACACACTTTCATTAATGTATATATTATTGGCCTAGATAACTCAAAAGCTATCCCAAATGAATGCTTCCCTGTGGAGAGCATAAAAACTGGTTTTCTGTGTCAAAGCATACAACATAATGGACTGTGCATTTGGTGATATGTCATATTAAAAATTTAAGTTTATCCTGTATGGCCAAATACTTTTAGAGACATATAAACAAGATTTTGAAAATACTTCAAATCCCATATGTTCAACAGTAAATAAGGTCTGCATGTAGCACATTAGTTTGCACACTTATTGAATTAGTAAAATCAACTGTATAAGTCTACCTTTTGTTGTGAGAATTTCTGCAAGCATTATACGTAAGCTGAGAGACTGCACATCCTTTGAGGGGAGGAGACAAAACACCAGAACCCGAGAACACGTCTGTAGAAATCTTACTTCATCATCTGAGTTCCTCAAGCATGTGTGCAACACAAAAGGTCTTGGCTGTTCCTCATGTCTAAAGAGAGTGAAAAAGAAGGAAAGAACTTTCTAGAAACAATTCAATTGTGTACTATTAGGTAAAAAATATTTCAAATGAGAAACACATTGGTTATAGTAACTGCCATCTCCTAAATAATCAAATTTCCTCAACCATCAACTCATCGGGAAAACTTTTGCTAGAATAAATGCAAACACATGGCCTTTTTTGGATTTCAAATGAAATCATAACAATGAACTTCAGTAGCATCAAAGGGTCTATATAACTCCAAAATCATAGGAACAATCTAAAAAGGTACGAGTATTTATTTAAGTAATTTTTAAGTCTTCTAGATGTTTTCTTAAATATGACCTGCAGCTTCATTTTTCAAAAAAACCTAAAAAACCATAAACCAGAGTTGCCAGCCTGCTTTCTGACTGGGAGATAATAGGATAAAAAGTCTACAGGTATTTCTAGTGAGCTAGAGGGTCTATAAACTCAACGTTTTCTAATTTGATGGCAAATTGCCTTCTGTGAGGCTCCAAAGTATTTTTCAACCAGTCTTGACAACCTTGGTTGTGCACTTCCCTGTCAGTACTGACTCCATCCCAGGAACATTAATTTGGAGGATCCGAGTGAAGAAGGCTGGAAAACAGAACTTTCTATACTTCCCTTCCCATAGTATCTTCATAGTGATTCAAGAAAGCCTGGGATGCTGCTTTTTCTAATATATTCTAGATAAGGAGGCAAAATATAAGAGATTTTTACAGTAACTAGTAGCTAACACTGAGAAAAAACATGAAACAGAGGGAGAGACACATAGTAGGTACCACACAGGAAATGAAACTAGTGCATATTAGTACTAGTTTATGACCGATGCCTCTCAGGTGTTAACTGAAATTTATTTTTGCAGTGGAGACTGAAGACTAGTTTCTAGAGTGTATAACACTAGAAAAGAAAGGTTTCCTCTGTCTTGTACAACATGAAGGAATTCTATCCTAATGTGGAAAGCCAACGACATGAAAAGAAATTTTTAGAATAAGCCTTTATGCATATACTGATATGTTGACTTTTTAAAAATGGCATCTTCAATTATTTTAAACTCCAGCTTTGCTGCCGGCTAGGTTGATATTTCAATATAGTAAGATTAAAATGCTACTCCTTTATCATGTCAGGCACTTTTAAAGGTAATTCTTTTTATAAATATATATTTAGTTAATAAGCACTGGAGGAAGCTGGGAAAAAAACCACTTTTCCAAGAGAAGCTTATTTAAATAATATCAAAATCTCTCTCCAACGGTACACAGTCCCTTCTCCGTAACAGTAGAAGGCAGATAATAAAGGAGCCTGGTACTCAGACTGCCACAAGTTCCTCTCCCTCCTACAGCTAAGTGAAGGAAAATACTTCTGACTGAGCCAAAGGCCAGAGGGCTGGCCAAAGCAGCTTGATCTATGGAAAAAGGAAAGGCAGATCTCTCCCTGGAATCCTTCCACTAACTCTGAGCAGGATATTCCTATGATGTGCTCTAGAAAGTGGACATCATGTATTGCTTTAAAGCCAAGAAAGCATCATGAGGGGTGGCGCTGCTTCTGTGGCAGGAGACATCTACTAGCCTTCTGGTGGGTTGTAGCAACAGTCTTTGCAGCATCCTTACTGTGTTCTGTGTGGATCAATCATTTGTTTGCTGTAATTCCTACTACTTACCTCTGGGTTCTCATTCCTTGAGTGAGGAAAAGGACATTAATCTTTTATTTAAAAAGTTTCAAATGTACAATGACTTAATCCTCCCACCTATACCAAAAAGTAGACATCATCACGTGTATTCTATAGATGAGAAAATTAAGATCTGAATGATTATGTGAACTGTCAACATCACAGAGGTAATAAAAGGTAGAAATAACTCTCTCAAGTCCTGTTCTGTTTCGATCTCAAGTCCCAACTCTTTACATTACACAATCAGAAATTACAAAGATGAAAAAGAACATTTCAGAGATAAAGAAGGAAAACACGTGAATAAAAATTCTTTTTTTCCCTCAAACTGCATGCCAGTACTTGACCAGCAAAGAAGAAAACTATGAAATTAAAGATGCTATTGAAATAATAGTATAAAAGCAATCATTTTTAGATTTTCCCAAAACATGCTGGAGCAAGACAGATGGGACAAAGGAAGAGGAAGCAGAGGCAAGAATTAAATGTGATATAGATCGGCTTAAAGCAGCAATAGCATGATAGCCTAGAAATAAACACAGGGTGACCAGAAAGCTGCCTCCACAAACAATTACCCAACAGTCAACTAAAGGACGTGTTGTTTTATTAAGGCAATTTATTATTGTTTGTCTGATAGTGGCCAATTCAGTTGGGTGCTACCCAGGCTACCAAAGTCATTCTGCAGCCAATAGAGATCTGCACACTACTGGAGATTTCTAGGACAACAGCCCTGTTCACCTGGGGCAGGCAGATACACATATTTGCCATTAAACCTGGACTCACTGTCTGCTGGTCTCATTGTATGGTTTGTATAAGATGCTACACAGACAATATTAGTTCTCCAGGATACAATCATCTATATAAAAAATGCCAGTGACCTACTGGTACTTTTTCAAATATCCATAATCCAGGAGAAATATGGCAGAATTTTTTTTCTTTATTTTGTTCTTTATTTTTTATCATCAACTACAGCTTCTAGGCATAGCCCAGATGCCAGTAAAATAAATCTACCCTTGACATAAGAAAATTAGAAGCCCAAAGAGAAGGAGCTTATAATATTAAATCACTTTCTGTTTCTATTATTCTGATGCTTTATCCATATCTTTATATTATCCACAAAAGAAGTAATTTCAAAAGCTAGTAAATGTCTGGATGAAAAATATATTCTCATGTTGAAATTAGATAATCATAAAACCACTGAATTTTTCTAACCACTTGCTCTTCTCCCAAATCTAAACCCATCGGTTTTCTAACTAGAATAAACACTGATTTAAAATACTGTCCTCAAGCGGGGCACAGTGGCTCACTGTAATCCCAGCACCTTGGCAGGCTGAGGCAGGTGGATCACTTGAGGTCAAGAGTTCGAGACCAGCCTGGCCAACATGGTGAAACCCCATCTCTACTAAAAATACAAAATGTAGCTGGGTGTGGTGGCACATGCCTATAATCCCAGCTACTCGGGGGGCTAAGGCACAAGAATTCTTGAACCAGAGAAGTGGAGGTTGCAGTGAGCCAAGATCGCACCACTGTACTCCAGCCTGGGCAAAGAGTGAGGCTGTCTGTAAAAATAAAAATAAAAAACTATATATATATATATGTGTGTGTATATATATATATATACGTGTGTGTGTATATATATATATGTATATATATATAGAGAGAGAGAGAGACAGACAGACAGACAGACAGGCAGAATACTGTCCTCTACTGGACCATCATTTAAATACTTTCAAATGAGCTTTCCCTGAATTCAAACAAGTCTTTCATAGTATTTATCAGGTGGAACTATGGAACACTTGAAATAACGGATAGCACAGCAACTTAGCAGGTGCTTGCAGAGGTTGGTGAACACTTCGAAAGGAGAGGCTGAAGGTTTTGAGACTCTAGGAGGTAACTCAAGAGTCCTATTTCTCTCACTTTCCTTATTAATTCACACCCCTCCCCGCTTACTGGAAGTTACTTTCTCTATAAGCAGCAGTTTTCAAAGGGTGGTCCAGAGACTCCTGGGTGTCCCCAAGATCCTTGCAGGGGATCTGGGATGTTAAAACTATAGTAATATAACCAGGTCATTTGTCTTTTTCATTCTCATTCTTCCAAGCATAGCAGTTTCCTCAAGCTACATGATGTGAAATGGCATCATCACTCCCGTGGCTAAGGAAAAGTGTCCTGTGTACTCTTGCACTTTTAAAAATTCTTAGTTTTTAAATATCAAATATGGTAAATACCAATAGATACGATGAGTAGTGAACTGGCAAATGTTGGCTCTCCTGAGGGAAAAAATGCACTGATTTGGATCATCTGCCCATTCCATGGTGTAAATACTCTCACCATGGCCCATTTCAAGCTACCAATCTGGTATAACTGAACTAAAAGTTGGGAAGACTGTGCACAGTTCACTCCTGCATGCCAGTACAAGCCAGCTCCAGCTCACCACTAGATAGAACCCATAGAAATGAGCTCTTTGAAATTCTCAGAAACTTTTAAGAATGTAGAGAAATTCTGGGAACAAAAAGTCTGAGAACCACTGCTTTACAGTAATGGTTTTCAAACCATGGTTTGTGACTTTTAAGTAAGAAAATAAAATTGAGTTGGTCTTAAACATTATTTCTTAAAAAACGTTAAAAAAAAGTGTCAACGTTATTAGAGGTAACAAAAGTACTGTTTTATGAAACGAGGTCATAATATCAAGTGAATTTCTCACAGTGGGTCATAGTTTTAAAAAAAAGTTCACAAAACACTGGGGCAGCAAGCTGGAAAACAGTGGTCATGTCACAGCTCTGTGGATTTTGGCCTCATAAACCTGAGGGAGGGAAGAAGAGTCACACGAAGGGGCAATACAGCTGGGAATGGAGACCTGCTGCATGGCCGCATTCAGCAGCAAGGTCCCCTAAAAGAAGAGCATCGCAGGGCAGAAGGGTGACGTCATCTACATACTTTATCTCTTCCCTGAAGTGAGAATAGGCCACATTAACTGTTCCCATTCCTGTTGCAACCGTGTCCATATCCACACAGGCAGAAGGCTACTCATTTCAGTTAGACAGCTTTTTATGTACAACTGTTTTGTACATAACAATACAAAGGGCTAACAAGCCTAAATATTAGCTACTTTCATAATGAAATTTCTCTCGTCAAAGCCCACAAGCTCCAACGTGTACAACTGTTATGTATGCAACAATAGAAAGGGCTAACAAGCCTAAATATTAGCTACTTTCATAAAGAAATTTCTCTAGTTAAAGCCCAGAAGCTCCAATATTAAGTACCTTTGTAAATCAGTTTTCAGGATATTGTGATGCAACAGAGCTCAACACAGGACTCACAAAAAGAAACATGAACCATATTTAAATTTGTCTAAATACTGTAAACTCATTCACACTGTTCATATTTGAAAACACTACATTTAAATTTTTTATTTCTAGTACTCATAATACTATAAGATCATCACGGTGCTGGCTCAGTGAAATTCATTTTACTGTTTATTTATAGAATTAATTGTATTTATAAACTGAGTTTCCAGCAGAAAGTAAAAAAAACTACCAGAACACAATTATTCCCCCTTAATAAATCTATATTTTCAAGCGAATGCCAGCAATAGGCAGAATATTCTAGAGTTTTATCTTGACTTTGACCCCTTACTCAATTAAAAAAAAATTAACGCAAAAAAAGGGGATAAGTTGCTTATAACAGTTACCTGGCATTAGCAGCTTTCAGGTCACAGAAATGAGTGAGTAAAGTCCTCACAACATCATTGCAGACAACTTTAACCACATCCACGTGACTCAGTCTGTGGTGCAGCTGTCTGGCAATTTCCCAAAAGTCTTCCAAGAGCAGATGGTAAAGTTGTCCCTCATCTCTGCTGAGGTTTCCATACCAGGACAGAATGTAATCTCTATAACTGTAGTCGAACACTACCAGGAATAAACAAAGCAATGAGTAAAACAAATGAAAGAAGCAAACACCAAGACTGCATTTCTACTGGAAACTGGCCACCTACTATTTAATATTCACTGTGTAAAATTAAAGAGAGGAGAAAACAGAACTCCTGAGAATTCCCAAGTCTTTTAAGACGGAAGATTCTCATCTAACTAGAATGTTTAGGTATGGTGACCATGTCCTAAATTTTCCTACAGAGCCCTATTTTAAAATATTCTATCTCGGTGCCAAACTACCTAAATTTCTTAAAAAATCAGAGCATCTTATGTAGTGGCAATACACTTATGAAGTGTACCTGATCTATTGCCTCTTTGCTCCAAATTCAGCCTTTTTGCCCTGCTTTATGATACTGGAGCTGGGCCCTGCAAACACTGTCAGTTCTTTGCACACTGGCATAATGTTAAGTCTGTCAGTAGCACATGCTGGAGGGCAACTGGAGGAGGAAGGGGCTGCTCTCCCCAGTTCCTGTGTGTTCTTCTCTGACTGTTCCTGCCATATTTAGCAGCAGGCATGGCACCCGATGGTGTTCACCCCAACAGCAAGTTCCAATGCCATCCACCGGGCAGCTTCCCACTGAATTCTGCTGGCATCCTATGGGTGGCTCTCCCTCGCCGGTGGTATCTGCTCAAGCTTCTTCACCATCAAGTGGGCCCAGGTTGTGCCTTCTCCAAGGCCTGGATCTCAATCTAGCGGTAAAGAAGGAAACTTCTTCCAAATTTATTCTGTCCTAAGGTGCTCTGCCTCAGTCCTAGCAGGAATGGCTGCTCCCAATATCTGCTCTTCCTTATTCTTTAGTGTTCTCTTTACTCCTTAGTACTTAATACCATGTTGTACATTAATAATTCTTTATATTTAACTTTCTCTGTTCAATTACAGTGTGGTTTCTGTCTCCTAACAAGACCTCAACTAACCTAGGAAGAATCCCATAAATCAGTCTTGGATATCACACTAGGCTCAGCCTCTGTGGCCAATCGCCTTCTTTGGAAGATCTCTAGTGCCTGTGTTCTTAATTCTGCGCCTTGGAATTACGAAAGCCTAGCCATAGACCAGTGCTATCTAATATGAATATGAGAGCCACATATGTAAGTTTTAAGTTTTCTAGAAGACACATTAAAAAAGTAAAAAGATACCACAACAAAAAGCTCATAAAAAATAAGATAATAAAAATAAAAAAGTAAAAAGAAACAGGTAAAATTCACTTTAATAATATATTCATTTAACAAAATATATACAAAATATTATTTCAACATGCAATCAATATTTAAAACTCATATTTTGAAAATAAAATACTTTGCTTTTTTCGTACTGAGCTCTGTAATCTGGTATATGTTTTATTCTTTCAGCAATCTCAATTTGGACCAGACACATTTGGGGTGCTCGACAGCCACATTGTCTAGTGGTTACTGTGTTGGACAGCACAGTTTCTAAAGCCTATTTAGAAAGAAGGTGAAGCCAGTGTGATGTTTGCAAGAAGCCAGGTCTTTTGAAAAATAAAATATTAGTGGGCTTGGTGGTGACTCCCCACAGGGCTCCAAGGGAGAAAAACATTTAGCTACACAATCCTGCTCCACCTCGAGGGTACCAAGGTTATTTTTTATCACTTCTTATTTCTCAGAGTTTTTTTTTTCATTTTTCAAACACTATTTGATTTGGCTTAATTGCAGATGTCATTTCAGGTAAATAATTTATCCTGCTGCTTTTCTTTGCTTGTCTGCACACTACTTTATCCCCAGGAATCCTACGTGAACCAGATCTACTTCACAATTCCCTACGAACAACTAACCTATAAGTGTCAAATAATTTTTTAGCCTAGAATTTGGGGTTCATGTTATTCATCTTGGCCACTACACACCAATTTAGAAGCTTCAGAATAATAAATTGGCTGGGCACAGTGGCTCATTCCTGTAATCCCAGAACTTTGGAAGGCCAAGGTGGGAGGAACACTTGAGCCCAGGAGCTTGAGACCAGCCTGGGCAGCATGGCAAAACCCCATCTCTACAAAAAATACAAAAATTAGTTGGGTGTGGTGGTGGATGCCTATATTCCCAGCTACTTGGGGCTGAGGCGGGAGGATCATTTGAGCCTGGGAGGTGGAGGTTGCAGTGAGTCAAGACAGCGCCACTGCATTCCAGCCCAGGTGAGCAAGCAAAACCCTACTCAAAAAAAAAAGAAAAGAAATTTAGGTGAGCTTTCTGTGGGGAGGGATTGGAGGGTGGAGAGAGGGAGAGTCATTTTTCTTAGAAAACTGAATGGCAACGGAATCACATATTTGCAAGTGCCTACAGGTCAAAGGAAGCATAATTTTGGTATTAATATTCTATGATGGCTTTTTTCATGGCTGAAATATCAACCAAGGAAGTACATTCAATGTTTTTTCACATTTCCAGTATTTTTGCAATTCAGCTTTATAACAATTTATAAAACAGCATTTTAAATCTCATAACCCAAAAACATGCAACAGCATTAAGATTTTTGTTCACAAACAATGATACAAAGGTTTAGATAAATTTTCAGAGTGATTCCAGTGGCCTCAGTTGTAGGGATAAGAAAACTGTGCCTTCCAGCTGAGAACAATTGATTGCCAAAGACAGAAAAAAAGATAGTATCTCAGTCTTTTACTACTCAGCAAATAAAATTTATAGAGGGCTTCTAGTATGTAAGGTAGAATCAATATCCATATCACTAAGCACTGGACACAAAAAGGAAGGTAAAACAAAAGCAAAACCAGAAAACAAGGCATATGAAGCTCTCAGTCATTTTCTGCTCATTTTCAGATATCAATTTGAACATATGGCTGTAATGTTTTCTAGGTTTTGCAAAAAGTAGCTACATCTCAACCCTAATCGTACTATTCCATTAAGGAAAAACAGTGAAAATGGTTTCTGACCCAGATGAAACTGCAAAAACAGGAATGGGTTGATCCTATAATCTCATTTATTGGCAACAAACAAATAGACCACGGTTTCTACATAGTAAGTGAGTTTCATCCCTTCAGGAAATTGAGGCTCAAAGAAGTGAAGTAACTTGCTCAAAGAGGTGGCAAAGCCACGTCTCCCACCTGCCAGCCACCCTTTCTACTCAGCACACTGTAGTCCTGCACATGGGTAAACAAGATAAGCTGCAGGAGTAAAAGACAGGCAAAACCGAAAATAGCACCCTCGTCCACTGGATATCCAGTTTGTTTAAAACACATTTACATGGAAAAGTATATGTAAAAGGCTGTACTTTGTAAAACTGCTGTACAAGACACAAACAGAACCAACGAGTGAGGCCAGGCGAGGTGGCTCACACTTGTAATCCCAGCAACGACACCTCTCTTCAAGCTAAGTATCAAAAAACTATATATAACTTAAATATAAAAAGTATGGGCTGGGCGTGGTGGCTTACATCTGTAATCCCAGCACTTCGGGCGGCTGAGGCAGGCAGATCACCTGAGGTCAGGAGTTCCAGACCAGCCTGGCCAACGTGGTAAAACCCTGTCTCTACTAAAAATACAAAAATTAGCCATGCCTGGTGGCAGGCGCCTGTAATCCCAGGTACTCCAGAGGCTGAGGCAGGAGAATCACTTGAACCCAGGAGGCATAGGTTGCAGTGAGCCGAGATTGTGCCACTGCACTCCAGCCTGGGCGACAGAGCGAGACTCTGTTTCAAAAAAAAAAAGAAGAAGAAGAAGAAAAAGCCGTGATTCTAAATATACATTATATAACCATATAAACTAATTTACACAAGTACACATATGAACAAAATACTTTAAAACATACCCTACGGGTCAACTTAAGGAGACAGAGAAATTCGTAACCATAAAATTATTTCATGGCTTTTATTAAGAAATAAACATTCAAGATCAAGACGCCAACTAAAGAAAAAAAAAGAAATACACAGAAATAATACAATTAATCACAATGAGAAATGAAAGAACACTTATCCTCACTACCAGGCAACAAAATCTTTCTTCTAAAGGCATGATAACACCCAATACAAATTCAGGTGCTATTATCATTCAAGTATATCTAGTTTTAGAACTGCTCTCAAAGAAATGAGTAGGCAAAAAGGAGGCCACTGGAGATTAGGGAGAATGAAGTAACATGATTGGAACTTTAGTTTTAGTTAGGTTAACCTAAAAATAGGATTTAGGGTAACACAGTAGAGAAAAACTATAGATGAGGATGCAAGTTAAAAGGCTCCCGCGTTAGTCTAGACAACAGGATGTTATGTAATCGCTACCCACAAATTTTCAGAACAAGGAATGAGCTAAGTAAACAGTATAAGAAAGAGAGCTTCAAGAGGGCTTTTTCTACCCTTGCCTTTTCCCCTGAGCAATTCAGAAATACAATTCAGAGATACATGTTCTGCCCAGGAGGTAGAGCCCCATGGGTCATAAAAGTCCACCACCTGGGTCTCTTAGAACAAAGAGACAGTCCTCATTCAACCAGAAACTTGTCTAAGACGACAATGATAAACAACAACAACAACAATTCTATTGTTCATTTAGATGGTCTTTTATGGTTTGTAAAGTTTCAAAATGCAATGGAAAGTTCTCTTCTAGAAAGATTTGGGGTTATTAGTTTATGTGATTGATAGAGCTATTTATTTATCCAACAACAAAAAAAGGATACATATTGCATGTCACTGAGAGAAGGGCATGAACTAGAACTCGATGAGCTGAGCTTTCTAAAGGGTGGGAGAAGTCATGCGAGCCTTGCTTCCTCTGTGCCACCATCTAACTCCCAGACAGCCAGACATCTGGAACAGCCATACGGTGGGCCTTGGAAAAAAAGACTACCACATAAGGTTTGCCTTATCTAGGACCTGTTCCAAAGCTGTTAAAAGTCCTGTTCTCCATAAAACTTCTGTTACACTTTGACAATGACCTTGCAGTATCTTCCACTGTTATGATTGTTTTCAAGTTATGACCCTGTCTATAACAATTACTTATAGGCATATTTACCATTGAAATTCAGAAAAGCATTAAGAGCCAATCAAAACTAGCTGAAATGTGCTCACTCTGAAATGTATATGTAGGCTGGGCATGGTGGCTCACGCCTGTAATCCCAGCACTTTGGGAGGCCAAGGCGTGTGCATCACCTGAGGTCAGGAGTTCAAGACAAGCTTGGCCAACATGGTCAAACCCCACCTCTACTAAAAATACAAAAATTAGCCAGGCATGGTAGCTCATGCCTGTAATCCCAAGCTACTCAGGAGGCTGAGGCACAAGAATCGCTTGAACCCGGGAAGCAGAGGTTAGTGAGCTGAGATCATGCCACTGCACTCCAGCCTGGGCAACAGAGTGAGACTCGGTCTCAAAAAAAAAAAAAAAAAAAGAAAAGAAAAAAACAAGTCTGAAATGTACATGTAACATTAATTGCAAAAAATGAGGGTAACGGTATTTAATTCTAAGATATTCAGACAGTGGGATTTTTTGTGTGTGGCATCTGGGGTTTTGTTGTTTTTCGGAGTTTTCTGCGTGGCAGACAGGGTCTTTTATAAGACAGTCTGAGGTCAGCATCCCCAAGGTCTTGAAAAAGAATTATATTTTCAATTCAAGAACTTTCAATTTAAGATTGAACACACCACTGAACAAATGGCATGTACTCAATAATTATACAATTAAATTATCTGGTCCACATTAGAGATAGTTTAGGGTAGGCTAGTGAAAATTAGGCAATAGATCTATTGAGATTTAATAGTAAGTCAAAAAGATTTTTATAAGTCTTTTTTTCCCTGTCTTCTGTCAGTTTTCTGGTAAATGTAGCTTTTGGAGAAACTTCTGAAGCTATCTGGTACAGAAGGGTAACTGTTCTGACTTCTCAAAAAGAAGAGTTCACTCATATTAGATCTGAACCCCTAAAATATAGTTTTACATTTTAAACTGGCTAACAAAACAGAGCAGTCATATGCTTTGGTCACTTTCCTCAAGTGTGCCATTTAACTTCCAGCATTTGTAGCTTTAGTATTTCTTATTGTTCCACAGAAAGCTGGAGTATATTATTGTGCTCTGCATTTTTGACTATTACTTCTTTCTTCTTTGTAATTCAGTCTGTAAAGACTTAAATCCTAACTTATATTGAGCTACAACACAAGCACAAATTTAGTGAGAAAAATATCAGCACACAAACATGTAGAACATGTATACATGCAGACAAACACACATGCCTTATATGGTAATTAACTCTTTAAATGTTTTTAAATTACACACTCTAAAAGCAATAAAATAGATATATAAAGACAAAATGGTACCATAATGTTCTCTAGTTTAAATTAGCTTCCAAGGAGGAGATTTTTAGATAAATATTTCATAAGCATTTAGTATAACTGAATTTAAATTACTACAGCCTTAACAAGTATATTGTTTAATGTTTTGCAAATGTACAGAGACCCTCAATTTGATTAATATTAAATCTATTATAGCTAGTTAATAACATTCTGAATTCCAATTAAATATATTGGTGCCGGGTTTAGAAATGTAAATCAAACCACTCCAGAGATGCAAATTATAACCACTAAAGATTTTCTACATGCTGATGAAACCTCTTAGCCTTCTCAATATACACTTCTAGATTCTAATTCTCCATAAAAGTAACTGGTCAAATTTTTCTTGGAAGGTGATTCTAGTTTTGTTTGTTGTTGTTGTTGCTGTTGAAGAACTACTGCCAAATGCGTGAATTTTACTCCCAATAACTAACTTTCTAGCAGCTACTAGCTCTCCTTTTGTTAAGATTATATAATGCTGAACTTCAGCAGCTTTTCCCTGAAAACCACTTTAAAGCAAAGAATAGGTAAAAAAAATTGTGAACATTAAGAATGTGGTTTAAAAAAAAAAGCAAAGTGTAATAAACTGAAACACTTACCCAAAGGCTTTGGAAAACATTTTCCTTTCAGAAGAAATCACTGAATAGAAATTAGCTTGAGGATAATGTTTTTGCCAAGTAAGTCTCAACCCTTATTCTGTCTTTTTTTTCCCCATAAGTACTTCTGAAACAAACTGGTCTAAAATAAAGGTCATGTCCAAGTACAGAGAAATTTCTAAGTATTCAAAAATTAAAGAGACACTCATGTTCATAGCAGCATCATTTACAATAGCCAAAAGGTAGAAAGCAAGTGTCCACTGATGAGTGAATGGATAAACAAAATGTGGCACATACACACACACACACACACACACACACACACACAATGGAATATCATTCAGCCTGAAAACGGAAGGAAATCCTGTCACGTGCTACAACATGGATGAAACCTGAGGACATTAAAATAAGCCAAACACAAAAAGACAAATACTATATGATTCCACTTAGGTAAGATACTTAGAGTAGTCAAATTCATAGGGACAAAAAGTAGAACAGTGGTTACCAGGGGCTGGAGGAAGAGAAAGGGGTTGTCACTTAATAAGTAAAGAGTTTCAGTTTTGCAAGATGAAAACAGTTCTAGAGATTGGTTGCACAATAATGTGGATGTACTTAACATTACTGAACTAAGGCCAGGCACGGTGACTCACACCTGTAATTCCAGCACTTTGGGAGGCCGAGGCAAGCGGATCACTTCAGGTCAGGAGCTCGAGATCAGCCTGGCCAACATGGTGAAACATCGTCTCTACTAAAAATACAAAAGTTAGCTGGGCATGGTGGTTTGCGCCTGTAATCTCAGCTACTTGGGAGGCTGAGGCACAAGAACTGCTTGAACCCAGGAGGCGGAGGTTGCAGTGAGCCAAGATCATGCCACTGCACTCCAGCCTGGGCGACAGAGCAAGACTCTGTCACACACACACACACACACACACACACACACACACACACACACACACACAAAACATTATTGAACTATATACTTAAAATGGTTATAACGATAAATTTTATGTTATGTCTATTTTAACACAATTAAAACTTTTTTTAATATTAAGGACAGAGTTCTAATTCCAGGAGTGGTAGAATAGCTTATATCAGACTAACCTTCCTATAGAAAATAATTCGGAAATCTAGAAAAAAATATTAAAAAACTACAGATGTTCCTCAGCTTATGATGGAGTTGCATCCTAATAACGACCCCATCCCACCCCACAAAAGTAAAAAAAACCATAAACTGAACTATCATAAATCAGGAACCATCTGTATTTAAAAGCACTGAGAGCAACCAAACTAAGCAATTAGAAGGAAATCTATTTGAAAGAAAGGAATGGCACTAGGTAAGATCCATGTTTACATACAGCTTTTCCCTAAAGACAACTGCAGTCTTAGAGGTACAGGCAGTAAACTGGAAGAGAATGTCTTTTGTGTTTTTCTTTTAATACATCAGGAAACAGATTTAAGAGTTGCCAGGGCTGCTGAAAATAAAGGCAAGAAATAAACGCCATGAAATCTGGGTACAGATTCTCAAATTCATTGCCGACTGTGAACTACACATGTATAGGGGTAAGACTACAGGAGACCAGTGGAAAGCAACAGCTGGAAGACTCAAAGAGCTGAGCAGATACTCCAACTACTGTCCACCAGGGAGACAGAGTTTGGAGCTAGAATTCCACTAATGGTGTTGGGCTTTTCATTGCAATTGTAGAAAGGCCATGAATCAGAAGAGTTAAGTCTATGTCCCCGGACTGAGGGATTCACTTTAGATTAAGGACAAAATCCAAACACACCCATCCTAAGAAAATGTATAAAACCAAGTATCTTCAAGGTGATCAGCCATTAATTAAACTGCATACTAAAAACCTCTTCAGAGGAAGATAACAGAATCTAGAATGTCTAAAAAGCAGCATCCACATTGTCCAGTATACAATCAAAAACAACTGGACGTCAGAAGAAACCCCCAAAAAGTGACATCTAGTCAAGAGAAAAAGCCATTAACAGAAACCAACATCAAGATAGCCCGGATGTTGGAATTATCATAAACGAACTTTAAAGCAGCTACTACAAAATATGTTCAAGAAATTAAAAATAAAAATGTTGTAATAATTGACAGACTAGAGAATCTCAGCAGAGAAGCAAAAATTGCAGAAACAACAAGAAAAAAGAACCGAATGGAAATTCTACACATGAAAAGCACAAAGTGTGCAATAAAAATTTCACTGGATGCACTTAACTACAGATTGGAGATGAGACAGAAAAAAAAAATTGGTGAACTTGAAAAAAATCATCATCATCCTATCTATCTAAAGAACAGACAGGAAAAAAAGACTGGTAAATTGGACTTTATCAAAATTGAAAATATCCACTCAAGGATAGCATTAAGAAAACAAAAGGCAATTCACAAACTAGAAGAAAAATTTTCTGTATCTGTATCTAACAAAAAACATGAATCCAGATATTTTTAAAACTATAAATAAATTATAAGTTTAAAAAAGAAAAACTTGCATAGACACATCACAAATAAAAATCTGAAAATTGTCAATAACACATGAAAAGGTGTTTAATATCATAGTCAGTAGGGATACGTAATTTAAGGCCACAATAAGATACACCCATCAGAATGACTAAAAGAGGAAAAAAACAACAGCAAATGTTGGTTGTAATATGAAACAACCGGAACTCTCATAAATTGTTGGTGAGAGTCTAAAAAGAGACAATCATTTTGGAAAACTGTCTGGTAATTTATTATAAAATTAAACATACAACTATCCTATGGCTCAGCAATTCTACTCCTATTTATCCAAGAGAAATAAAGACAGATGTCCACTGAAATATCTGTTGATAGCAACTATATTGACTAACTTGCCAAAACTTAGAAATAACCCAAATGTCCAACAGGAGAAAGGGTAAACATATTGTGATAGCTGTATCAGTGTAATGGAATACCACCCACCCAAAAGTAACAAAGAATAGACTGATATACACAATATGGATGAATCTCGAAAACATTATGCTGAGTAAAAGAAGCCAGGCATAAAAGAATACACACTGTATGGTTCCATTTCCATAAAGTTTTAGAAGAGGCAAAATGAAGTGATACCATGAAGGATGGGTGTTGATCAAAGGGGAGCATGAGGCAAATTTTCTAGAATGATGGAAATGTTCTCTATTTTGAATGAGGTGGTTATACGTTATGCACATTAATGAAAATTACTGAATTGTATAATTAAGATTTGTACATTTCAAAGTATGTAAATTTTACCTCAATAAAAGCAATTATGAATAAATCCTGTACATTTTTTTTGAGACAGGTCTCATTGTGTTGCTCAGGCTGGAGTGCAGTGGTGCAATCTAGGCTCACTGCAAATCTCTGTCTCTCGGGCTCAAGCAATCCTCCCACTTCAGCCTCCCAAGTAGCTAGGACTACAGGCATGTGCCACCATTCCCAGTTAATTTTTGTATTTTTTGCAGAGATAGAGTTTCACCATGTTGCCCAGGCTGGACTCCTGGGCTCAAGCAATTCACCCACCTCAGTCTCCCAAAATGCTAGGATTACAGGCATGAGCCACCACACCCAGCCAATCCTGTACTCTAAAATCATGATTATGAGATTATGAATAATTGCCAAATTTTAAATCCAGTAAGTTTTATAAGTCGTACTTTAACTACTAATAGAAATATTTTTTAAAATTTAATTATGTCCCCAAAGGTCTGAAATTCTGTGAATCCACACAATTTCAAACTGTTTCTGTACTGATATAGTACTCTCATTTTCAGATTTTCATATCGTGATTTTTGTGAACTATGATGAGCAAAACACATATATGTACATATCACTTATTCAGCTCTCTTAACTTCATGTCTAACATCATGTATTCACCTGAAAAACTCATGACTTGTTTTCTGAAAATTATCTGAAACTGTCAATGTTTTTAGAAATTTGATATTTAAATCTTTCTTAAACCTTAATTTGATCTTCAAAATATATTATCTTTTAAAATTTTAATATTTAAAAGTACACTTCTTTATTCCCACTTCCAGACATAGCCATATTTCACCTTCCACCACCCCGCTTCTGCCTTCTTCAAGACAAGCTTCATTGTACGTTCATTCCTCTGAAAGGCTACTATCACTTAGTTGGGTTTAACTGGTTCATCTATGAGTGAGCCTGAGTCTATTTATCTCAACATACCTTCTCTAGGTTATAGCTAGAAGAAAAAAAAAAATTCCTAAAACCCATTTTAGAAAAGAGAGAACAGATCTGTGCTTCATATGATGCAACTAGCTCTACATGGCTGGCTAGTTTCACATGATCTGGAAATTCCTACTCAACAAACGTGTAAATCTCTTACATGCAAACAAAACATGGATGTATTTAGTCATCAAATACAAACTCCTGAAGAAAAAATTCCTAATGCTACATGCAGACAAGAAGAATAAATTTGCTGGAGATTATTATTTTCCTCTTAGAACATAATGAATTGCTTTACATGGTAATTATATACTCTCATTTAATCCTTACCTTCTTTCAGAGCTTTATCCATATTATGAGAAATTACTACCCTTCTAGACTGAGCTGACTCATGTGAGTTTCCATACACAGGACTCTGAAATGAAAGGAAAAAAATACAAAGCAGATTACTGAATGAATAAATCACATATAAAAACAAAATCAAAGGTATGAAATGCCATCTAAACAAGCATTAAGATAAGGCTTAACAAATAACTGCAGTTTTTCCACAAAAGTAAATAAATGCTTAAGGTTAAAATTTTTTGGAAGAAAAATTAAGGAAGGATTTTCCCTACCAGATACCCAAACAGTATAATGACTGTATAGGAATAAATAAATCAACACAATGGTAGGGAGTAAACAAACTGATGTAGCTATATATGTGCAAATTAAGAACATAATTTTCTTAAGAAGAATTTGAAATTAATGATAAAAACCACACACTACTCGGTAAATGCTGTTGGAATAATTTGATATTCACATGGGAATAAAAGGTTACGGTCTTACACTTTGTATATAAATAACTCCAAAAAGATTAAACAGCTAAACATGTTTTAAGCTAAAAAAGAATTAAGAGGAAATAAGGGAGCAGCTTTTTATGATCTTGGAATGGAAAAGGCTTCTCTAAAATAAAACACAAAATCCAAGTGGTATGCAGGGGAAAAAAATGACAAATCTGACTACCTAAAATACAAAATTCTTGTTTCACAAAAGATAATGCAAACAAAATATAAATGATAGACTAGGAGACAATATCTGTAACATATGTAACAAAGAACTATTATTAAATATATAGAGACTCCAAAAATAAGAAAAATAACTCAAAAGAAAACCAAAGAAGTTGAAAGGGAAATCATCAAAGATAAACAAATGACCAATAAATGTATGACAAAAAAATGCAATCGCCTTTTTTATTAGAGGAATGCAAATTAGAGCAATGAGATACCATCAGACTGCCAAAGCAGCGGAAAGGACTCACCTATCTAATGTTGACAAGGACACAGGGAAATGGTTGTTTTCATATATTGTTGGGAAAATATCTATTTCTACAAGCTTTTAAGAAGGCAACTGAGCCACATATATCAAAATTTTAAAGGACTTTTTTGAGTCTCACATGTTGCCCAGGCTGGAGTACTGTGGTGCTCACTGCAACCAGTCAGCTCACTGCAACCTCCGCCTCCCAGGTTCAAGCGATTCTCCTGCCTCAGCCTCCAGAGTAGCTGGGACTTCAGGCGCACGACACCACACCCAGCTAATTTTTTATTTCTAGTAGAGATGGGCTTTCGCCATGTTAGACAGGCTGGTCTCGAACTCCTGACCTCATGTGATCACCTGCCTTGGCCTCCCAAAGTGCTGGGATTATAGGCGTGAGCCACCGCACCCGGCCTAAAGGACTTTTTATTCTGCAATGCCACTCCTAGGACTCTGCCCAACAGAAATGCAAAAAAGTACATGTATAAGAAATTTTACTACTATATTAATTATAGGGGCAAAAAAATTGGAAGTAACGCAAGTTTTTATATATATGTCAATAGTCAAA
Organism: Nomascus leucogenys; assembly: GCF_006542625.1. Classification (NCBI taxonomy): domain Eukaryota; kingdom Metazoa; phylum Chordata; class Mammalia; order Primates; family Hylobatidae; genus Nomascus; species Nomascus leucogenys. The sequence continues at coordinate 105,478,076 of NC_044387.1, read as the reverse complement.
GAGTTAAATAAATTATTGGTATACCATTAAAAAGAATGCTTTAGGGATACATATATACCTTCATGGAAAGTCTTCTATGATGGGAAAATGTTTGCAAGCACAAACACTTTTAAAAGTGGTTTCCTCTAGGCAGAGGTATAGAATTTTAAGTCTATGTGTGTCTGTATAACAGCAAGTGATGTTAAAAAAAAATAACTGTATAAAGATACAGCTTTGGGCTGGGTGCAGTGGCTCACGCTTATAATCCTAGCACGTTGCGAGGCCAAGGGTGGCGGATCACTTGAGGTCAGGAGTTTGAGTCCAGCCTGGCCAACACAGTGAGACCCCATCTCTACTAAAAATACAAAAATTAGCTGGGCATGGTGGCAGGCGCCTGTAATCCCAGCTACTCGGCAGGCTGAGGCATGAGAATAGCTTGAACCCAGGAGATGTAGGTTGCAGTGAGTTGAGATCTCACCACTGCACTCTCCAGCCTGAGAGAGCAAGACTCTGTCTGGGAGAAAAAAAAAAAAAAAAAGATACTGCTTGGTGGCATTGTTTTTCTTAAAGGAGAGACTACAGAATGAAAACCCCACTATCTGGCTAGTGAGACTACATTAAAAAGAGGATTTTTTCACTTGATCACATATCACCGTAATCAAAAGCATGTACAATGTAATTGGGGTCTACTTACTGGTTTGGAAGGAAAAAAGGAAACAAAAAAAATTGCAGAACATTTTTTTTTCACGTGAGAAATATTACAAGTTCTTGACCAGCAGTGCCACATGACTTGGAGAGCTAAAAGGCTAATGTTACTGTCACCCTCATCCTACAAACAAGTGTGGAGAACCACTTCATTCTCAAGCAGAGGCCAGACCAGCACAGATGCAATCAATCCCACAGCCCCAGGCCACCCAAATGGGAGTGGAGAATTTCCAGTCCTTGATTAGTCTCATGCTATCTACGATCAAGTGCCAAGGATGTCATCATTGTTCGTGCTTACTGTTATTAAAAACACTCATGCTATCTACGATCAAGTGCCAAGGATGTCATCCCTGTTCGTGCTTACTGTTATTAAAAACAAACAAAAGTCTCCTGGTGACCTTATAAAAAAAGAGGAAAAAAGCCATAGATTCAAGATTTCTTAGTGCAATTTTTTTTTTAAACCTTAAGATGTACATGTTGCACCCAAGAAAGAAAAGACATTCCTTTATGCTCAAATTAACATATAGCATTCAACATTTTCCCCAGGAATTTTTTAAAAATCTTAATCATAATTATATATAGACAAAGACATTTAATGCATAAAATAAAATCATGTGACCTTTTAAAACTATTTTCTAGTTTCTGGGTAGCTCTCTATGAAATTAAATAAATGATCTAGATTTTATTGAAATTTTAACATTTTTCATTTAGTTCACAGAAGAAAAAAAATTGAAGAAATGAGGACTTTTCAAATTCTACTGCTTTTAAAACATCAGGCAGATATTTAAACAACTTACGAATTTTGGGGGTAATATTTAATGGAGTTAAATGCTTTCAGAGGTCTACACTGCTAAATAATTTTAATCGCAACTTCTCAAAGCTTTGGCAAATAGTTAAATGAACAATACTGATCAAATGATAAAACCAAAGCCAATAAACTTCGAAGAAGTTCCTGGCCAGGTGCGGTGGCTCACGCCTATAATCCCAGCACTTCGGGAGGCAGAGGCAGGTGGATCACTTGAGGTCAGGAGTTAGCGGCCAGCCTGGCTAACATGGTGAAACCCCATCTAAAATTTAAAAAATTAGCTGGGCTTGGTGGCAGGCACCTGTAGTCCCAGCTACTCAGGAGGCTGAGGAAGGAGGTCTGACTGAGCCCAGGAGATGCAGGCTGCGGTGACCCATGACTGTACCACTGCACTCCAGCCTGGGCAACACAGCAAGACACTGTCTCCAAAAAAAAAAAAAAAAGGAGTTGTTCTTCAATTTGAGTTCTTAAAATGGAAACTGCCTATAACGGCTGGGTATGAATATGACTGACAGTACATGCATATCTGAAGCATATTCTTTGGATATGTGTCTATCTTTATAGCTTCAAAACTTTTAATTTTTTTATTCTTATTTTTTATCTTCCTAGTTACAGATCTACTACCTCTTGCCATGTGTCTGTATATTTCTTTTATCTGGCTACTTCATACTTACATGTAACATACAAACATATGTTTGTCACTACTGACTACATCTGAATAAGGCCTTTCGTCTATTTAATGATAAAATGGTAAAATGGTGGTTTCTCTAAGAGCTAGGGGAAGGGGGAAATGGTGAGTTAATGTTTAATGGGTATAGAGTTTCAGTTTGGGGTTTTTTTGTTTTTTGATAGGGTCTCACTCTGTCACCCAGGCTGGAGTACTGTGGTGCAATCTCGGCTCACTGCAGCCTCAACCTCCTGGCTCAAGCAACCCTTCCATCTCAGCCTCCTGAGTAGCTAGAACTACAAGTGTGTGTCCCGCTATGTTTTAAGTTTTTTGTAAAGATGGGAGTTTCCCCATGTTGCCCAGGTTGGTCTTGAACTCCTGGCCTCAAGCGATCCTCCCACCTAGGCCTTCCAAAGTGCTGGGATTATAGGCATGAGTCACCGTGCCTAGCAGAGTCTCAGTTTTACAAGATGAAAAGAGTTATGGAGATAGATGGTGGCAATGGTTGCACAACATTATAAATGCATTTAGTATCACTGAACTGTATACTCAAAAATGGTTCAGATAGCAAATTTTATAAGTATTTTACCATAATAAAAATCAAATTGCAGGGGAGATGGGTTTATGAGAATAATGTTTTCTATTTTAGCTCTATTTAAGCAAAACCCCTACCTATTATTCTTTCAGTCTGATTTTCCAATCTGGTTCTGAAGTTCCCACACCCTACCCACTAGGAATCACTGGCCCTTACTAGAAAGAAAACAGTTCTTTGTCCCTATCCCATCCCCATAGCCTGATGGAGAATCTGTAAGCCAGGAGAACAGGAAAGAGAAAAAAACACCTCATGGGCCAAAAATAACTGGGTTACTATGTGCAGTGTTATGATACATATTGGTTTTCATCCAGGGTTCCTGGCTCCTAACTGCTATAGCCCTTGTTCCAGTCTTTTGTTACAATGTTGGGTGTGTCGGGCCTGGGGGCAGGCCTCTGACCTTTTTCTGCCCTCCTTCTACTTTCAGGGGCCCCTGCCTCTCTGACTGTGGGTCTTAGGACCCTCCCATCAGAGATCCCACCCTATACTCTAGAGGAAGGAAAGCTCCAGAGGACAGGGCTCAGTGAGCTTCCGGACAGCTGAACATGTGAAGTTCCTGGAGGGTGGTGCCCAGGGAGGGCATGAAAGCTCTGCACCCCTCCGCCATACTTCACCATAGCATTTCTTCATCTGTATCCTTTGCAATATCTTTTATAATAAACCAGTAAATGTAAGTAAGCATTTCCCTGAGTTCTGTGAGCTGCTCCAGCAAATTAACTGAACCCAATGGGGGCTCATGGGCACCCCAAATTGCAGCTGGTTGGCCAGAAGTTCCAGCAGCCCAGACTTACAGACTGACGTTGGGGGTCGGGGGTTGAGGGCTCTTGGGGACTGAGCCTGGCTTAACCTATGGGCTCTGCCACTGTCTCCAGGTAGACGGTGCTGGAACAATTAGAGGACACCCAGCTGGTGTCCGCTGCTTGGTGTGTGGGGAAAAAACCCCACACATTTGGTCACAAAAATCTTCTATGTTTATGTTTGTTGTGGTATGAAAGTAGAGGAAAAAGTTTTCTGTACACATTCTGCATGGAAATTCCTTTTTACGGATTTAATATTTATGAAGCCACAATCTCCTCATGTCTGAATGAGTAGCCACTACATACTCTATTTCTTCCAGGTCAAAAGGGTAGAATCCACTAATCATTTTCCCCAAGATGCAATTTCAGAAAAAAAGAGAAAGAAGCTAATGAAAATTCAACAAATTTAAAACATGAATAAATTCCTGTGGCTCTGAAGATAATCAAGCAATAATTGTCTTCATTCTCCTATTTATAGGTTTGAAAAAAAGAAACTTCACAAGGCAGATTTCCCCAAAGACTTATTCTATGATGCTAGCATAGGCTTCAGGTAAAGACAACCTCTTCCTGACAATCACCTTCCTAAAATGACTGTTTTAGGAAAGATGAAAGGAAAATACGTGTACTTTGCCCACTGTCACAAAGGATAACTGATAGTCTTCAGTATCCTAGTCCAGAAACGAGGACCGGGTACTCTACTCTTGCTTTAAGTTTTCAGTATCCATATCACAATATTAACTCATAAAAGCTCTTGGTGAACCAGACCACTGTCCTGTAAAAAAAATACACCTTATTTTCTATTTAAATAAAATAAGTGAAAAAAACACACAAAAAACTGAAATAACAAAAAAAAGAAAGCAAAGAATAAAAAGACTTAAAAAAAACAACAACAAAAATAAAATAGTTTGTCTTCATTTTAAGATTTAAACCTATTTGAAAACAACGTATCAAGATCATTTTTAATCACCCAGTGAGTTTTTCTGCAGAGAGAGAAAATGTTAAGAACATTTTCAGAGTATTTTTCTAAAGACAGAGCAAAACTTGAAAGCTTTTCTTTTTTTTCTTTTTGAAATGGAGTCTCGCTCTGTTGCCAGGCTGGAGTGCAGCGGTGCGATCTCGGCTCACTGCAAGCTCCGCGTCCTGGGTTCAAGCAATTCTCCTGCCTCGGCCTCCCAAGTAGCTGGGACTACAGGCGCCCACCACCACGCCGGGCTAATTTTTTGTATATTTAGTAGAGACGGAGTTTCACCATGTTGGCCAGGATGGTCTCGATCTCCTGACTTTGTGATCCGCCCGCCTCAGCCTCCCAAAGTGCTGGGATTACAGGCACAAGCCACCACACCTGGCCTAATTTTTTTTTTTCCAACAACAAAAAAAATGGAAGTCATGAATTTTGGATGATATCTCCAACTAATTCAACGTTATTACAAACTCTGCAGGCTGCCACCGTTTGGGCTAAACTTCGAGCCATGTTCAAGCCATGGGCATCTAGTCTGTAATGGCTGCTCTTAAAAAGCTCTTAGCAGAGCACCCACCAGACAGTATCACAAATACAACTCAACCAGTAAGACACAGCATAACAGAACACATAATTCTTGAAGTATTTTTGCCTTTGAGGATATGCTTTACAGAGAGGAAAGTGCACACTCCCTGGAGATGTTTTGCTGTGATGTAAGGCATTTAAGTATCCAAACAAAACCTGGTTTGACAGTTTCCTGAGTTGTGCTTTTATTGTGCTGAATCATGAACTAAAGAATATCTTACTTTCCTTATCAAAAAAAAAAAAACAGAAAATTGTTAACATGATACTGAGAGGTTATCATTTAGGGAGATTGTATTAATAGAAAATAGTGGATTTGTGCCTTTTTTTTCCCTCTTAGTCAAGCACAATTTCTACTGTAGATACAGGAAGGAGCAACTATTCTTTAAAATTCAACCTACAAGTTTTCTCATATTACTGTTTTTCTAAATTTCAAAGATGCTATAATTTCTTTTTAAACTGTTATTTCCAATTACATAAACAGCAGAGATACATTCTCTATTATAGATGTAAGGAATTAAACTGACTCATAATGATGATCCAGATGATCACTAATAACATTTTGGTACATTTCCTTCTTGTCAGTGATTCCAACACTTCCTATGTAACCTTGGGCAAGTTACTTTCCATACCTCACTTTCCTCATATGTAAAATAGAGATAACAATAGTACCTACCTCACAAAATTGATATGATCATTAATTAACACACACCAAGCACCATAACAATGTCTGACAACAATAAATTACTGGTAACTTTTTCATTTGTATACTTTTTTTTAAAAGAAATTGGGATCATGGTATATATACAACTTTGTATCTGGCTTTTTACACTCAGTATTTTATCATGAATATCTTTTATAATAATAAAAGACTCAGGCAATGTTTTGAATAGTTTATACCATAATTTATTCTCTTATTCTATATTTGTCTCCACCTCTTTTTTCTATTTTAAATAAAAAATGTTGCCACTGTTATACTACTGGTACCACCAAAAATGTTCTAAAACATACTAAAAGCGTCTATAAAATATATAGGTGGAGTTGGACTCTGACTTAATTCAAAAGATTAAATGCCTCAAGAATTTTCTTTTGCTTCACAGGGGAGTCTTTTTTTTCTTCCAGTCAGGGTCTCACTCTGTTGCCCAGGCTGGATGGAGTGCAGTGGCACAGTCACGGCTCACTACAGCCTCAAACTCCTGGGTACTATAAGAGATTGGTCAGGGTGGTGGGAAAAGTTATAAAAAGTTATAGGGAAAGATGCAAACCTTCTTGGAAGGCCAGGAGGTTTTGCAAAACTTTGGGAGAGAATAAAGCTGAAGGCAGCTAATTCTCTTACCCTGAGGCAGAGGATGAGAAGTAGGTGCAAGCGAATGTAGGGGAGTTTATCTAGATAAGTTTATTTACTTATGTTGCCCGAAAACCGACCTTAGATCATCCTCACACAAGACTGCTCCCTGCAAGAGGGGACAACAATGTTAATTACCCACAGATTGTGTTGGCTCCAGGCCTTTGTCATTAAATCTGTACTGAATATATACAAGCGGCTCTGGTTTATCAGGACTGCACTCTCTCTTCGCCCCCAGTGCCAGCAGTACCCTAGCCACACTCATGCAAAATAACTGCATCTGCATATTCCTTTCACCCCTTGCTCAGCCAGGGTCTGCAGGACAGACTCAGCAGGGCTCAAGCAATCCTCCCACCTCAACCTCCCAAACAGCTGTGACTACAGGTGTGTACACCAATCCCAGCTAATTTTTTATTTTTATTTTCTTTGTAGACACAGGGGTCTCACTATGTTGCCCAGGCTGGTCTTGAACTTATGTCCTCAAGCAATCCTCCCACCGTGGTTTCACAAAATGTTGGGATTATAGTTGTGAGCCACTGCAACCGGACAAAAGGGAAGTCTTCTATCAGCTGAGAAGAAACTGAAGGAACAAAGGAGAGAATGGGGTGGGAGGTGAGGTACTCTGAGCTTTTCTGGCCTTGAAGCACAAATTATGAATAGGTGAGCTGGAAAAATCCCTTTTCAGCCTCTTTGGCCAACCCTAAAACATGTCCCTTGAAAGCCCAGGTCCTCTGAGCAGGGCACCTCCAGAAGGAGAACTGAGTAATGAACAAGAGAGGCAGTGTGAAGGCACAGGTCAGGGCCTTCTATCCTCGAGGGGTACTTAGTAAGACCAACACAGCTTCCAAAAGCTTATATCTGTATCCTAGTTTTACCTCACATGAACATAGAGAAAGATGAATGGCAGATTAGATCAGAAGCTTCTGTAGCTTATTATACCATGTATCAAAGTATGTTTTGTGTCCAGGCCAAAGGCCAACCATGCCTACATGCATCAAATGTATGATTCAGGTTCTGTTGATACTTCCATAATGAAAGACAATTATCTATTAAGATAGATCCAGAGACTACATCCTATGAAGGGATATGAAACCATTAGATCTTTTCTCTGAACAAATACGAAATTAAAATGTGCTTCATGCTGGGGCATAATCCCCTTGTTATTACTATGACAAAGGCATTATTACATCACATTAGAGTGGCAAAAGCACTCAGTTAAAACTCAGAATAAATGAGGCTACAATTGATTATTCCCCATTAACTTGCTGGGCTATAATGAACATGTCCACCTCTCTGAGAGTCACGTCAATGTAAAATAATAATGTCTGCACTATTTAAATTAATGAATTATTATGCATTTGAAGAAGGATAATATGCACGTAAAGTGCTTTAACAATTATAAAGCAATTCAGAGATACAGGTTACTATTATGGTTCCAAAAGTCATAGTCTAAACTTTTTAACAATGTTAATTTCCTTTCCGAAAAATGATTACAGTTATATTACATGGGATTGATGTTATGACCTCTCATGCCGTCATATTTTACTTTCATAGCAGATTCCTTTCGTAATGTTTCCTGGTGATTAACCTGCTTTCTAAAAGAAAAATAAGTATTAACACAAAGGCAAAATCCTTATTAACTGATCAATAGAAGTAGATTTTGAGGTCGGTTAATAATACTTAGGTTGTTTTTGGGCACAGTGGCTCACGCCTGTAATCCCAGCACCTTGGGAGGCCAAGGTGGGCAGATCATGAGGTCAGGAGGTCGAGACCATCCTGGCTAACTGGTGAAACCCCGTTTCTACTAAAAATACAAAAAAATCAGCCAGGCATGGTGGCAGGCATCTGTAGTCCCAGCTACTCGGGAGGCTGAGGCAGGAGAATGGTGTGAACCCAGGAGGCAGAGCTTACAGTGAGCCAAGATTGCGCCACTGCACTCCAGCCTGGGCAACAGAGCCACACTCTGTCTAAAAATAATGATAATAATAATAATACTAACAACACTTAAGTTGTTTTTCCATTCAACTGGAAGAATTAGATTCATGGGGAGAAAAAAGAGCTTTATCTCTAATTTCTAAGATTCAAATCCAAAGATCTTTACAAAACACACTCCATTTGATTACAAGATAAATTTAAGTATATTTCAAATCAGACAAACACTTGAAAATTGAAATCAGAACATATACTTGAAAATACGCAGACAGATAGCGGTTTGACTAAATTGGCAAGTAGAGAACAAATAGAGGCTAGAAAAAAATAATGAAGAAAAGCAAACTGGCTTAGAAAAAGATAACTGAAAACTCTGACAATAATTTTTGCATTCCTAAAAAAGTTTGTATGATAAAAAAATTCTATAACTATTTTACCACTGGCTTCTATTGTAATTTTGAGTTCATAAGGGAAATCATAGGTTTCTATGATATGAATCATGTTTCCATCAATTTATTCAATCATCTAACATTTACTGAGGACTCACCCTGTGTGCCTGGCACTTAGCTGGGTACTGGAGAGGGAACAGTAAATAAATTATGTTCTCTGTACTCACAGAGCTTCATTTATTCTTCTTTTTTTTTTTAGACCAAGTCTCACTCTGTCACCCAGGCTGGAGTGCAGTGGCGCCATCTTGGCTCACTGCAACCTCCGCCTTCCAGGTTCAAGTGATTCTCCTGCCTCAGCCTCCCAAATAGCTGGGACTACAGGCATGTGCCACCATGCCCAGCTAATTTTTGTATTTTTAGTAGAGACGGGGTTTCACCATGTTGGCCAGGCAGGTCTCGAACTCCTGACCTCAGGTGATCCACCCACCTCAGCCTCCCAAAGTGCTAGCATAACAGGTGTGAGTCACCACACCCAGCCTTGGCTTCATTTATTTTTGATGGAAACTCACAATTGGGTAGCTAATGAGCCATACCACCATGGAAGGCTGGGCTTAGGAATTCTAATATTCTTCCTATTCTGGCATGCTCTCTACCTTTCACTTTCTAGCCCAGGTCACAAAAGATAAATTACTCAAGTACACAACCAATCTAAGAGAATTTTGAAGTTCATACATATTGAAGTATATTGCAAAAATAATTCTCATGTCATAATAGTTCTCACTGATAGCACTGAACATAAATGATGAAGGAACCAGAATAGCTGCCCCTGCTTTAAAGCTGTCCTGTAACTCAACAACTGGATGAGTCACATTGAATTGCTTTTTTCACAGAGATCTTTAGTCATGAAAACAATCACTGTTTTGTACTCCATTACTGTCCTGGAATACCACAATTCCATTATCTTAGTTAATTTGTTAACTGTGAGGAAACATTTTAAATGGTCCATTTTCGAGGCATGATAAATCTAAGTACTGGTATCTGGCCTGTGGACATGACAAACTGCACGGCTCATGCACCTAGAAAGTCATGATAAGCAAACAGGATGTAGAGGAGGGGTCAGCCCATAAAAAGGAAGAAAATTTCGTTATCGGGAAATTGAAACTTAAGCGGGGAAAGGGATGCGGTATAACCTTACAAGGGATAATAAAACTTAGGCGACATCTGGGAAGATTGTAACCCCATAGTACTTGACCAATGAGGAACTGGGGAAGGGACTTGCGTGCTAGGAGATAAAATTACCTGCTGTAACTGTCCCAGGTGTGCCTGCCTACCAGACACCCCATCTTGCAAGACCACCATTAAAATCTCTCTTCTGCTGTTCTTCATGTCTCTGAGTCCATTCTTTGGGTTTAAATGGGTGAGTGTGTTTTTCACATTAACTAGCTTTTAAATAAAAACTGGTGATAAAAAACTTAGAAAAAATATTACACTGGTAATTTTATTCACTGGGACCTCGACTTCCATAGTTCCTTTGAAGTGAAAAGCTGGGCCCCACACCTAGCAGCCCAGATAGCATAAATGTGTCATATTAAGATGTGGAATGAATTACTGCCATAAAAGACTAGCTGCATAAAGCCAAAAATACAATGCAATTAAATCTACTCAAAGAGGCAGACTTTTATATCCCTTTTAATTGATGAGTAAAAGTTATTTACTCCAGCCCAGATCTAGATCATACAAATTGCTTCTTCTGTTTCTATCTAAAATAAATGTGTTGACATTCAAAGAATAAATCCTGCTTTTTTTTTTTTTTTTTTTTTTGAAGATGGAGTCTCGCTCTGTCATCCAGGCTGGAGTGCAGTGGTGCCATCCTAGCTCACTGCAACCTCCACCTCCCGGGTTCACGCCATTCTCCCACCTCAGCCTCCCGAGTAGCTGGGATTACAGGCGCCCACCACCGCGCCCAGCTAATTTTTTGTATTTTTAGTAGACACAGGGTTTCGCAATGTTGGCCAGGCTGGTCTTTAACTCCTGACCTCAAGTGATCCGCCTGCTTTGCCCTCCCAAAGTGCTGGGATTACAGGTGTGAGCCACCACGTCCGGCCAATCCTGCTCTTAAAAGAAACAAGTTGTTGGCAGGGTGTGGTGGCTCACACCTGTAATCCCAGCACTTTGGGAGGCTGAGGCGGGCGGATCACGACATCAGGAGATCAAGACCATCCTGGCTAACATGGTGAAACCCCGTCTCTACTAAAAATACAAAAAAATTAGCTGGGTGTGGTGGTGGGAGCCTGTAGTCCCAGCTACTTGGGAGGCTGAGGCAGGAGAATGGCGTGAACCCAGGAGGCAGAGCTTGCAGTGGGCTGAGATCACGCCACTGCACTCCAGCCTGGGTGATAGAGCAAAACTGCATCTCAAAAAAAAAAAAAAAAGAAAGAAATATGTTATTAAGACAGGCCTTTGTACCACAGGCCTTTGTGCAACAGCCATTCCACTAAGTAGGGAGGACTGAGCAATGCAGCCTTGTGCACGTGGATACACAACCATGTTAATATTAGACGTGACTTAGTTTCCTTGGGCCTTGTTGACATCAGGAAGCCCCTATCTGTAACTTGAAAACATTCTAAATCAGTTTTCTTCAAGAATCACTTGGGGGGCCGGGCGCGGTGGCTCAAGCCTGTAATCCCAGCACTTTGGGAGGCCGAGGCGGGCGGATCACGAGGTCAGGAGATCGAGACCATCCTGGCTAACAGGGTGAAACCCCGTCTCTACTAAAAATACAAAAAATTAGCCGGGCGTGTTGGCGGGCGCCTGTAGTCCCAGCTACTCGGGAGGCTGAGGCAGGAGAATGGCGTGAACCCGGGAGGCGGAGCTTGCAGTGAGCCGAGATCGCGCCACTGCACTCCAGCCTGCGGGACAGAGCAAGACTCCGTCTCAAAAAAAAAAAAAAAAAAAAAAAAAAAAAAAAAAAAAAAGAATCACTTGGGGAATTTGTTCAAATGCAGATTTTTAGACACTATTCCCTTATAGTCTTAATTCACAAAGTTTAGGATATGTCTTTAGAGTAAATATAGTATTTTTAACAACATTTCCTAAATCATTTCTGTGACCCTCAGACCACACTTTAGGAAACACTGCGAACTGGTCCTGATGATAAAAATTATGATCCCTGGGCCAGGCGCAGTGGCTCACACACGCCTATAATCCCAGCACTTTGGGAGGCCGAGGCAGGTGGATCACCTGAGGTCGGGAGTTCGAGACCAGCCTGACCAACACGGAGAAACCCCGTCTCTACTAAAAAAAAATACAAAATTAGCCAGGCGCGTTGGCGCATGCCTGTAACCCCAGCTACTCGAGAGGCTGAGGCAGGAGAATTGCTTGAACCCGGGAGGCGGAGGTTGCGTGAGCTGAGATTGTGCCATTGCACTCCAGCCTGGGCAGCAAGAGCAAAACTCTGTCAAAAAAAAATTATGATCCCTGAAAAAAACAGAAATGTGTTATTATTAGGAAAATCAGAAAGGTTTGTTTTAATGTAGAGTCATTCTTGGACTTTAGGTTAACTAAAATGATAATTATAATATTTCATTTGTATGTTCATAAAGACAAGAGGCAGTATGAACTCTTTCTCTACAGAATTTTATTCCACAATGATATTAACAAGCCATTAATCACTTTAAAAGGCAAGGACAATCAGTTAAATGTATGAGAGGTAGTTTTAAATACAGTGCTTAGGCCAGGCACAGTGGCTCACGCCAATAATCCCAGCATTTTGGGAGGCTAAGGCGGGCCCTTGACTTGAGCCAGGAATTCAAAGCCCAGCCTGGGCAACATGGCGAAACCTCATCTCTACTAAAAATTTTAAAATTGGCCAGGCATGATGGCATGTCCCTGTAGTCCCAGCTACTCAGGAGGCTGAGGTGGGAGGATCGCCTGAGCCCAGGAAGTCGAGGCTGCAGCGAGCCATGATTGCGTCACTGCACTCCAGCCTGGGTGACAGGAGTGAGACCCTGTCTCTAAATAAATAAATAAATAAAAATAAATAAATATAGTGCTTGAATCAAAAATCATTTATTTTCCTGGAATGGTCTACACTGTGTAGAGGCAATAAATAAACCCATTCTTGGAAATTTAACATGGCTAAAACATACTCCTCTAAAGAAGAAACAGTTCTCCTTCCCAATACCTGACTTCTGTGGCATTTAGTCGGTAAAATTGTGCCTGAGCACAGTCACAAGAGAATGGCCTGAATGACACTGGCACACCCAGAGACAGCCGTGGGCAAATCAACAGATGGCAACCCCCATTCTACCCACCCTCAGCCTTCTCAACTCCCTCTGATTTAATAATGGATAATGCAATCTTCCTTTAACATTTTATCAGAGAACTTCACATAGAACATGGGGCAGATTCCACCTACGCGGCAACTGGACCTCCTCACCTCCAGCAACCCTCATCTCCACTCCACTGCGCTCGCCCATTCTCATGGCCATGGAAGGCTTTTGCATGACAGCAGATAGGAGGCCTCGCAGGCCTCTGACCCTTCCCTTTTCTCCAAGCTCTCAGCTTCCTCCTGGCCTCAGCTCCTCCCTTGGCTTGATGAGGTGTGGGCAGCTCTCATCAAACATTCTTGTGCCCTGGCCCTCTGTCACACCAAGCCCACAGACATCTCCACTGCTTCACTCCAGGAGTGTTAGTGTTCCATCTAGAAAAATTTCACAACCACACCGCGGGCGTCGCTAGTCTTTCACGGCCTCCAACTTCACATCTTGGCCCTTAACTCCTCAGCACTCAGCCCACGTACCTTTGCGATGCTGCTTCTCCCTTATGAGACAGCAGAGCACAGAGATCAAGAGGGCTGGCTCTCCTGTCAAAGAAAGCCTGGCACCATCCCAGCTAGCTCTGTCACCTTTAGCTAGTCACCCCATCTCTCTAAACCTGCTTCCTGATCCATACAATGGGGATAACAGTAACTTTCTCATAGGATAACTGTGAAGGTTCAATGAGAATGTAAAGTGCCTAGTGAAATGCTTGGTACACAATGAGGGCTCAATAAATGGTTCTGCTGTTATTCTCTCCTGTGATGTTTTTTCCAAACCCTTCACCGCCTCTCTTAAAATTATCCTGTACAGGCGCAGCACAGTGGCTCACACCTGTAATCCTGGCACTCTGGGAGGCTGAGGCAGGAGGACTGCTTGAGGTCAAGAGGTAAAGGCTGCAATGAGCCACAATCCTCCTCTGCACTCTAGCCTGGGCTACAGAGCAAGATGCTGTCTAAAAAATAAAAATAAAAATAAAAAAATTATCCTCTACACATATCACAGTTCTCACTATCAGTAATTAATTTTGTCTCCCGCTTACCAAAATATTTGAGACTATCCGGCTTGAAATACCTTAATTCCCTGCCAACCTCCACGAAGTTCTCTCCATGTGCCCCCATTTTTATCTCCTACTAAAGTCGAATCCCCCCACCTATGCTCTGATCCTGCCCCCCTGGGCATGGCTCCATCAATTACCATCTATCTCTGAGATGTTCAGCCCCTTCCTCTCTACTTTTCCATCTTTCCCTTAACCTAAAAATGTGCTTAAATATCTCTCCCTGACAACAACAAAAATCTCATAACACACACTCCACTCTACGTACCACTTTCTCTTCTGGCCTTCTCAGCCAGGCTTCTACAGAGCACAGGCCACACACTGTAAGCCTCTCCACTCCCACCCCCGAACCACACCGGCATGGACCTCCAAAGCCCTCCCAGTTGCCAAGTCCAGGGGCACACCCTCGGTCCTGCCTCTGGACCTCTCCGCCCCACTGGATACTGTTGGCCATCTGCTCCCTCTTGCTCGCTGAGCTTCTCTCTCCATCTCACGGCCTCTAAATGCTCTTTCTCTCCTCGGTGGGCTGCTCCTCCCTTGCCTGCACTTGGACTAGCTGCTTCTCAGCCATCCTATTGCCCTCGGCAGTCTCATTCCCCTGTAGCCTTAACTGTCACGTGTACATTGACCACCTTCAAATCGACCTGCTTAACCCTGATCTCTCCTGCAAACTGCACACTTGCAGACCTAACCGCCAGCTGGACAGATTCACAGGCATCTCAAAATCTACATGGCCAACATGTACCGCATCCTTAGATCCCACCGTCCCAAACCTGCACAAAGGGCACCTGTACACATTCAACCCCCAAGCCAGAAACCTGGAATTACCTAGATCTCTCCGTCTCCTGCCTGCGATAAATGCATGCTTACTGAGCAGAAATGAAGAGTATGATGAAGCTGCCTGGATGGAAGGGCAATTGAGCTGGACCTTTAACAACAAGTAGAGCTAAACACACGAAAATGCAGACAAAGTCCTTCCTGGGTGTATGCATACCCACCCAATGGTAAACTCGGGAACAGCAAGTAGTTCAGCTTGAAGAAGAGGAACACAAGTGAAGGCTAAAAAGGTAGGGCAGCCCTGTCATGAAGACCTTGACACAGGCCAAGTGTTGTGAACCCACAACCTCCCTCCTCTCTAAGTGACTGGCCTAGTTCTACACAATGAGGTAAGGGAAACAAAACAAGAAAGATAAATGACTGGCCTAGGCCAATCACAGAAATCCTGTCCCCCATGCCAGCAACGGGTAAGAAATGGGCACCTGCCCAAACCTGGCCAGTAAGATGTGAGGGGAACACTGCCAGGAGCATTTCTAAGCACATTTTCCTTGCTCCATAAAGGGACTTTCTTCTTCTGGGTATCATCCTGCGTGGCTGTGGTACCTAAAACTGATACAGTCACCTGGCCAACAGCCCATGAGCTCTTCCGACTCACGGGGCTAAAAAACACAGAGAAACAGTCCTGGAGGCTCGATGGTCTCGACATGGAGCCCGCCCTAGCCCTGAGCTTGTCCTCTCTCTGGACTGTGTATTCTTTCTTAAGAGAATACATCTCCTTATTGTTTAAAAATAAAAGGAAGGTGATACAGGGATCAGTCATGTTTAGAAAACGTTGGATCAAAAAGCTGAATGGATTTCTTTACAGTAGGATTTCTTACAATGTGAATTTAATAACACATGTTGTAAAGCTTTAAGAATTTAGTTTTTCCAAGGCCCAGTGCGATCGCTCATGCCTGTAATCCCAGCACTTTGGGAGGTCAAGGTAGGAGGATCACTTGAGCCCAGGAGTTCAAGACCAGCCTGGGCAACACAGTGAGACCTTGTCTCCACAAAAAATTTAAAAATTAGCTGGGTGTGGTGGCACATGCCTGTAATCCTATCTACTCGGGAGGCTGAGGTGGGAAGACTGCTTTAGTCCAGGAGGTCAAGGCTACAGTGAGCTATAATTGTGCCCCTCCACCCCAGCCTGGGCAACACAGTGAGACCCTGTCTCAAACAAACAACAAAAAAAAATTAGTTTTTTCAGACTTATGTGACCACCAAACTAGCCTCCTGTGCTTCCTCTTCTTTGTTTTTGCAGTGTACCTAAAAGCATCTCCCAGAACTAAGTGTTAACGAATCATAGTTTGGAAAACATTGATTTTTACCAGAAGAGACTAAAAAAGTATATGCCTGGCTGTTATAATGCAGTGATGACAGAGTAATACAGGCACAGAAAAAGTGATCGCAGAATCCAAAAGGCACCACTGCCATTCTACTAGGTCCTCAGTCAAAATGCCTGATGGGTTTCATGCTATGTGCCAACTCCATGAATTTTCAGTGGCTGCCTGGGATGCTGTATTGAGAGAGATTCTGCAGTCACATCCAGGTGCCTTACTTGATTAGTAAAGCTCCTCATGAGCACAGAAGGGACAGCTGTGACATCACTCAAGTTAATTCTGAGACCTCTGAAGTGACATTAAGTCCTAAGCAGATCCTAGAATCATCCCAAAGCTTCCCAAGTAGTTTTAAATCTAAATCAGGCCAGACTAATTTTTAATAATTAAGAGCATAATAAAGTGGTTAAGTGTGTAGACGCCAGAGTCAATTAAGAAAGACCTGGGTTTAATTCTTAGTTCTTTCACTGATTATATAGCCTGGGCACATGGTTCAACCTCACTAAACCTCAGTTTTCCCATCCGCAACATGGGAATAACACTCCCTACCTCCCATGCTTGATGTAAGAATTAAACTGGGTAACGTAATGCAGTTTATACACCTGCAAACAGCAAGTGCAAGAAATGTTAAGTTTAGCTCTACCAATTACTAAGGGATTCACTTCATGACGTTCACATTACATAACTCCTGTAATACATGTATTTGTCCACTGTATTCATAGCCATAGATTACAGTGAAACAAATCAAACTGGGGCCACAGGAACAATTTCCCTGAACCCATTAACAATGCCAACATATGCCATGCTAAGCAAATGACATAGAGGATTACAAAGCACTGTTCAAAGTAAGTGTCACTGGCCTTTAAGAAGAGATAGAATATACTGGCCGGGAGCGGTGGCTCGTGCCTGTAATCCCAGCACTTTGGGAGGCCAAGGCGGGCGGATCACGAGGTCACAAGATCAAGACCATACTGGCTAACATGGTGAAACCCCATCTCTACTAAAAATACAAAAATTAGCCGAGCATTAGCCCGAGTAGTGGGTGCCTATAGTTCCAGCTACTCGGAAGGCTAAGGCAGGAGAATGGCATGAACCCAGGAGGCAGAGCTTGCAGTGAGCTGAGATGGTGCCACTGCACTCCAGCCTGGGGAACAAAGCGAGACTCCGTCTCAAAAAAAAAAAAAAAAAAAAGGAGACATAGAATATACAAATCTAACTACTGGGTGATTGTTTTCTGCAATACATAGATCTCATATGTATGTTTTTCAGATCCTTCCATAGAGGAAGTCAAGAAACAATGACCAGTCCAATAGCAACAAGCCTCCCTGACACTCTGAATGAGTTCTTGAAATGCCATTTCCCACTTTAAAAACACAAACAGGGCTCCTCTTGGAGAAATGGCTAACTCCAGATATAAGCATAAGACATTCAAAAGGAGCCTGAAACATTTTGTTATACCACATAGCAAGAAAACACTCAAAGACCACAAGGGTTATGTCCAAAGGAAGCAAGAGTCAACTAAAAAGGCCTCCCACTGGCCAAAGATGGGATAACACAGGCTTCAGAAAAAATATTAATCACAACTTATTGAAACCCATCAAATATGTTCAAATCCATGAATTCATATTTATATATTTATATATGTTTTTATATATTTATATATATATATTTACATATATATATGTATTTTGAGATGGAGTTTTGCTCTTGTTGCCCAGGCTGGAGTGCAATGGCGCGATCTCGGCTCACTACAACCTCCGCCTCCCGGGTTCAAGCAATTCTCCTGCCTTGCCTCCCAAGTAGCTGGGATTACAGGCATACGCCACCATGCCTAGCTAATTTTTTGTATTTCTAGTAGAGACAGATTTCACCATGTTGTCCAGGCTGGTCTCGAACTCCTAACCTCAGGTGACCCACCCGCCTCGGCTCCCAAAGTGCTGGGATTACAGGCGTGAGCCACCGCGCCCAGAATTCATAATAATGTTTTTTAAAAGCACACAATAGGGGAATTGGTCACCTTCAGATGATAAGGAACCAACTCATTGTGCAAACTAGCAAAGTGAAGAATCAAGGTTTCATCCAGCTTTTCTACTGATCGGTACCTTTATGTAACAAAGAGTACACAAGGGACAAGGGATAATATTCTTCTAAAAGTATTCAAGTCAATAACTGAAAAATGACAAAATATCACCATCTTGTCACTCCTAATAAATTAATTGATCTAGGTATTGAGTGTCAATAGCTACTAATATCACAAAAGGAAAGAGAACCAGGTACAACATGACTTTTTTTTTTTTTTTTTTTTTCTGAGATGGAGTCTCGCTCTGTTGCCCAGGCTGGAGTGCAGTAGCGCAATCTCGGCTCACTGCTAGCTCTGCCATTCTCTAGTTCATGCCATTCTCCTGCCTCAGCCTCCCGAGTAGCTGGAACTACAGGCACCTGCCACCACACCTGGCTAATTTTTTGTATTTTTTAGTAGAGACGGGGTTTCACTGTGTTAGCCAGGATGGTCTCGATCTCCTGACCTCGTGATCCACCCGTCTCGGCCTCCCAAAGTGCTGGGATTACAGGCGTGAGCCACCACACCCGGCCACCGTGACTTCTAATAAAAGAGCACACCACTAGCCAAAGTCTTGCCAAAGGAATCAAACAGGAGTTTGAGCAGGCCTCTGGACCCACTGTCAATTTGCAGGACACAGAGCACACAGAGGAGCACGTTAAACTGCATCACTGAGGTGCAATCAGCAAAATCCAGACTACAGAACACTCTACAGGACAAATCCTCTAAGTTTTTCAGTAGATAAGCTAAAGAAAATAAAAGGATAGAAGAGAAACTTTTTTTTTAAAGAGACAAGACTAAACTATTATGTTCACTAATGCACACTTGAGCGATAAAACTATAATGACATGCAAGGAAGTGATTCCTATAAAGTCAAGATGAGGTTGCTAAGGTGGGAGAGAAGGTGCTGACATTGGGGTGGAGATACAAAGGGGTGTATGGGGTTTCTGGAAGTTACAGGGCATTCTCTCCATAATCATTCATCCATCTATATATTTATTTGGTTGGATTTTCTGAATCTGCATTTCTTATTGTATAATAAAAAGGTTTGTAAAAAGTGTAAAAGCTACCACTTAACATCTTCCATATCCAAAGCATTATATTATTTATTTTACATATGCTATCACATTGTTCCAAAGAACCTTTGAAAGTATTTACTATATCCTTTTTTCAGATGAAGGGACTTCTCTCTTAAGCAAGCTGCCCACTGTCACAATTAGGAGAGAGCCAAGATTCAAATCCAGACCAATGACTAACTCCAGATCCATTCTCTTCATGCCTGTGCTTTACTGATTCCCAGCTATTCTTTCTTTTAAATATGTACTGCTTACCTACTAAATCATCCAACTAGGCCTTAAAAACACAGAGGGAAGTTTCTGCCTTCATATGGAGTTCAATAACTAATGAAAAGGAAACACCAGGAGCCATCCAAATGAGTATAAAATTATAACTGTGACAACTACATTGAAGGAGGGGTATATGGTGCTGTATATCCACCACGAAGGAGCAGTATATGGCACTGAATACCTACCGCGAAGGAGGGGTATATGGCGCTGTATACCTACCGCGAAGGAGAGGTATATGGCACTGTATACCCACCGCGAAGAAGGGGTATATGGCGCTGTATACCTACCACAAAGGAGGGGTATATGGTGCTGTATACCTACTGTGAAGGAGGGATATATAGTGCTGTATACCTACAGTGAATGAGGGATATACGGTGCTATGTATCTACCATGAAGGAGGGGTATATGGCGCTGAATACCTGCCGTGAAGGAGGGGTATATGGCACTATATACCTACCGTGAAGGAGGGGTATATGGCGCTGAATACCTGCCGTGAAGGAGGGGTATATGGCACTGTATACCTACCGTGAAGGAGGGGTATATGGCGCTGTATACCTACCGTGAAGGAGGGGTATATGGCGCTGAATACCTACCATGAAGGAGGGGTATATGGCGCTGTATACCTACCGTGAAGGAGGGGTATATGGCGCTGTATACCTACCGTGAAGGAGGGGTATATGGCGCTGTATACCTACCGTGAAGGAGGGGTATATGGCACTGTATACCTACCGTGAAGGAGGGGTATATGGCACTATATACCTACCGCAAAGGAAGGGTATATGGCACTGTATACCTACCGTGAAGGAGGGGTATATGGCGCTGAATACCTACCATGAAGGAGGGGTATATGGCGCTGTATACCTACCGTGAAGGAGGGGTATATGGCACTGTATACCTACCGTGAAGGAGGGGTATATGGTGCTGTATACCTACAGTGAACGAGGGGTATATGGTGCTATATATCTACCATGAAGGAGGGGTATATGGTGCTATATATCTACCATGAAGGAGGGGTATATGGCACTATATACCTACAGTGAAGGAGGGGTATATGGCGCTATATACCTACCGTGAAGGAGGCGTATATGGTGATATATATATCTACAGTGAAGGAGAGGAACATGGCGCTATAAGAATATGTAAGTTAAAAGATAGGAAACGCTTCCCTGCAAAACTGATGACTGCGGTCTAAAGGAAGAGAAGTTAACTAGGTAAAGGGGGCAGCGGAGTGCTCAAGGCAGGAGAAACAATATATAAAGTCCCTACAGACAGAAAAAGCTGGGCACTATGAGGACTGAGGGTGGATCATGAGGAGTGAGGGTAATTATGACTGGAGGTTAGGCTAAAGAGCTCGGAAGAGCAGGAAGTTACTGAAAGGTTTGAAACAAACATGCTGCTGAAGAGGAATTTGATTAGGCTTGCATTTTTAAAAGAATCAATGGGAGGGGGAGCCAACATGGAGGCAGAGACCAATTGAAAGGTTGTTACAGTCATCTCGGTGGGACATGACGGTAGCTGAGACCAAGCAGGAAAGACTGAAAGAAGTAGATGAATGCAAGAGACTCAAGAAATAAAGGCAGGCACCCCTGTAATCCAACATCCAGGGAGGCCAAGGCGGGAGGATGGCTTGAGTCCAGGAGTTTGAGACCTGCGTGGGCAACAGAGAGAGACCCCATCTCTAGAAAAAACTTTTTTAATTAGCCCAGGTCAGGCACAGTGGCTCACACCTGTAATTCCAACACTTTGGGAGACCGAAGCAGATGAATGGCTTGAGCTCAGGAGTTCAAGACCAGCCTGGGCAACATGGTGAAACCATGTCTCTACAAAAAATACAAAAATTAGTTGAGTGTGGTGGCACGCATCCTTAGACCCAGCTACTTGGGAGGCTGAAGTAGGAGGAAGGCTTGGGCCCAGGAGGTGGAGGTTGCAGTGAGCCAAGATCATGCCACTGCACTCCAGCCTGGGCAACAGAGCCAGATCCTGTCTCAGGAAGGAAAAAAAAAAAAAATTAGCTGGGTGTGGTGGCACCCACCTGTAGTCCCAGCTATTGGCAGGGGGGTGAGGCATGGAGGATCACAAGAGCCCAGGAGGCCGATGCTGCGGTGAGCCATGATTGTGCCACTGCACTCCAGCCTGGGCCACAGAGTGACACCCTGTCTCAAAAATAAATAAATAAATAAAATTAACAAAAGAGGTAAAAGGACAAGACTTGATGGAGTGCCTATGGGGTATGAGGAGATGTCAAGGAGGACTCAGGCCGGGCACAGTGGCTCACGCCTGTAATCCCAGCACTTTGGGAGGCTGAGGCAGGTGGATCACGAGGTCAGGAGGTCGAGACCATCCTGGCTGACATGGTGAAACCCTGTCTCCACTAAAAATACAAAAATTTAGCCGGGCATGGTGGTGGGCACCTGTAATCCCAGCTACTCGGGGGGCTGAGGCAGGAGAATTGCTTGAACTTGGCAGGCAGAGGTTGCAGTGAGCTGCGACTGCACACTGTACTCCAGCCTGGGTGACAGAGCGAGACTCCATCTCAAAAAAAAAAAAAAAAAAAAAAGGGACTCAGTTGTGGGACCTGACTTTCAGAGGTGCTATTCACTGACACAGAAACAAGAGGAACAAGCATTAGGAGATAAACCTAATGCTAAATGACGAGTTAATGGGTGCAGCACACCAACATGGCACATGTATACGTATGTAACAAATCTGCACGTTGTGCACAAGTACCCTAAAACTTAAAGTATAATAATAATAAAATTTAAAGAAAAAAAAGAAACAAGAGGAACAGAGACAGACACTGGTCATAAGATGTCACGGACTCAAGCTTTGGGTACCAGTGGGACTGCCAGGTGGAAATGTCAAGTTAAGCAGTTGAATAACTAAGTCCGAGACCCAAAACTAGATCTGAACCTCAGGAATAAATCTCTTAAGGCCTCAATGTAGACAGGGATGATTATTGTAGGAGGCCAAAGTTGAGACTGCCCTAAAGTAAGAGAATGAAGAATGAGACCTCAAGAATGACCCAAATGCAAATCTGGGAAACATCCAACTTTCTGAGCTATGTAGCGGTTGCAATTTCAGAAAAAAAGAAAGGTTCAGTGAAATGGAAAAAAATCAGAAAAAAAAAAAAAGATTAACAACTCTGCTTCAGGAAAAACACACGGAAATTTCTGGAACAGTTAAGATGTTAATTTCATGTATAACAAATTGGCAGCCTGCAAGCAGCCCTCGGGTATATATTTTCATGAGTTGATTTACATAAGAGGAAGAGGCCTTGTGGGAGGTGGCTTATGTGTAGCAGCTCAAGGTTGGGGACTAGAGAAAGTCCTGGCTTGATCCCAGCAGCCAGTCTAAGCCAGATGGAGAGAAGCCACAAGAAAAAAGAAGATGCTGTCTTCACAGGAGATGCAGGGAGGGGCATAAGTTCCTTAGCTTCCATAAGAAGAAAACATTTTTTCTTTTCTTTCTTTTTTTTTTTTTTGTTTTTTTGAGACAGAGTCTCGCTCTGTCGTCCCAGGCTGGAGTGCAGTGGCACGATCTCGGCTCACTGCAACCTCCGCCTCCAGGGTTCAAGTGATTCTCCTGCCTCAGCCTCCTGAGTAGCTGGGACTACAGGTGCCTGCCACCACACCCAGCTAATTTTTTGTATTTTTAGTAGAGACAGGGTTTCACCGTGTTAGTCAGGATGGTCTTGATCTCCTGACCTTGTGATCCGACTGCCTCGGCCTCCCAAAGTGCTGGGATTACAGGTGTGAGCCACCACACTCAGCCCAAAAACATTTTTTAAAAACATGCCTAAGTGAGAGACACAGGGCTAGCCTCTCAGCTTCTATAAAGCATACATGTGGCCTCGGCTTAGGTAAACACCGAAAGAAGGACCAAGGCCCTCCAGACATGCAGCTCTGGAGGACTGAGACAGGAGTACCCCAAGAGGGAACATCTTTCTCACAGACTGGCAGTGGTGGCATAGTACAGGGACCACTCTCCAGTGCTTTGCAGGCACCAGGAATGGAAGAATGTAAGTTGAGATTATCCCCAAATACATGGGACACTGTCTGTGGGCTCCCAGAAATGCTGATGGGGTGGTAGAGCAAGGAGGTAGGAGTACTGCAAGAGGATGAGATTCTGTATGAGATCAGAACCTCATTAAAAAAAACTTTAAAATTAGTTTAATTTATGTAAACTCACCCATATATACAGGTGGGTGAGAACTACAGAAATTCAGGTTACTTTAGCAATGAGTATTTGTAAAATATTTATCTAATTTTCCAAGAGGTACATTCTACACTAAAATAGAAAGTCTGGAATAGATCCTAGTAGCCTAATAAACAAGTTTATGTGTCTTACCCTAAGGATGCACAATTCCTTGCTCCCCTCTTTGCTTCAGAAGCATTTTACCTGGAGTTACCATATTCATTTTTCTTTACATCCAGCTTGTGGCTACTCATACCTAGAAACCCTGGGCTGACAAACATACCAGGACTGGCAAGTGTCTAGAGTAGCTGCTGAGTGCTGGCTAGCTGCAGGGGCAAAGCAGGCATACCTCACATACCTAGCTGCCTTCTCCCAAAGCAGCACCTGGGCTGAGAGGCCCACCAACATACATGCAAACCTGCTGGGATTTCTGGAAAGCTCTACCATATTTACAAAAACTACAGAAGCAGGCCGGGAGTGGTGGCTCATGCCTGTAATCCCAGCACTTTCTGGAGCCAAGGGGCACGGATCGCCTGAGGTCAGGAGTTCGAGACCAGCCTGGGCGACATTGCGAAACCCTGTTTCTACTAAAAATACAAAAATTAGCCAGGCGTGATGGCGGGCGCCTGTAGTCCCAGCTACTCAGGAGGCTGAGGCAGGAGAATCACTTGAACCCGGGAGGCAGAGGTTGCAGTAAGCCAAGATTGCGCCACTGCACTCCGGCCTGGGTGACAGAGTGAGACTCCGCCTCAAAAAACTACAGAAGCGGCCGGGCACGGTGGCTCACACCTGTAATCCCAGCACTTTGGGAGGCCGAGGTGGGCGGATCACGAGGTAGGGAGATCGAGACCATCCTGGCTAACACAGTCAAACCCCGTCTCTACTAAAAATACAAAAAAATTTAGCCGGGCACGGTGGCGGGTGCCTGTGGTCCCAGGAGGCTGAGGGAGGCTGAGGGAGGCTGAGGGAGGAGAATGGCGTGAACCTGGGAGGTGGAGCTTGCAGTGAGCCGAGATAGCGCCACTGCACTCCAGCCTGGGTGACAGGGCAAGACTCCGCCTCAAAAAAAAAAAACAAAAAACAGAAAACTACAGAAGCACACACTCCTAGACTAAAGCAGGGTGTGACTTAGACCTAAATCCCGGCCCTCAGGGTATCCAGGAGAGCCCCTGTGAAGGGCTGCCTACCTACCTGTCATCCCCATTCAACCAAGCAACCTAGGTGGCATAGGTGACCTATAGCAGTGAAGGATAAAAATACAGGTTCTGGCCGGGCGCGGTGGCTCACGCCTGTAATCCCAGCACTTTGGGAGGCTGAGGCGGGTGGATCACGAGGTCAGGAGATCGAGACCATCCTGGCTAACACAGTGAAACCCCGTCTCTACTAAAAATACAAAAAATTAGCTGGGCGTGGTGGTGGGCGCCTGTAGTCCCAGCTACTTGGGAGGCTGAGGCAGGAGAATGGCGTGAACCCGGGAGGCGGAGCTTGCAGTGAGCCGAGATCGCGCCACTGCACTCCAGCCTGGGCGACAGAGCAAGTCTCCATCTCAAAAAAAAAAAAAAAAAAATACAGGTTCTGAGTTTGCAATTTTTTTCCTTCAAAAGTACAGTTGCAATGTTAAAAATGCTGGCAAGGTGGTATGCAATTATTTCAGTCCTAACAGCCTTCCACAGACACTGTTCATTTTCTGTGTCCTGAACCCTTGGCGACAAACTTGCTGCGTCACCTTTTTAGCACAACCATGTGTACCATGCTGACTATAAAGAATCCTACATTTTAAGCAATCTAGGGCACTTCCTATCCCCAAAATGATATGGTTGGGAAATGAAGCCTAAGATATTTTTAGGAAGGCAACAGTCAATTACCATTACCAATGTGACACAGTATGCTTCAAAAACAAAGGCAGCTGAAGATTCAAGAGTGAGAAATAAATCCCCTGGGAATGACCAGAATTAAGAAGGCTCCAAGTAGAACACTCAACTTGGAAGACTTTCCTAGGATACATCTGCTGCTATACATTGTGGGATCCTTTGGTTTGGGGTTGAATTTATTGTTTAAAAGGAATGTTAGGACCCTCCTGAGAATATTCTTGAACCTATTTGTAATGATAACTAATGAGAATCGTATCAAAGAAAAGTCTCACTCACTTTTGAATATACCGCCTGTTGCCTCCATTCACAGAGCTTTATTAACTCTCACTTTTTATCACTGCAGCTACACAGTTTTTCTTTTCTTTTTTTTTTTTTTTCCCAAGACAGAATCTCACTCTATCACCCAGGATGGAGTGAAGTGGCACGATCTTGGCTGGGCCTCCCAAACTGCTGGGATTACCGGCTTGAGCCACTGCACTTGGCCAGTATTTCTCCTTTTAAGTCCATCCCAATCACATATCCATTCAATGTTTCAAAGCCCAGCTCTGATGCTGTCACTCCTGGGCTCAGAAAATGGCAACAGTGACCAAGCCTGAAGATTAAAATTCAGTTCCACTCCCCGGCATTTCCACAACCTGGCCAACACTACCTTTCCAATCCTAGCTCCTGTGAGTCATCTCATATACTCACTGGTAAGTCAAATCTCAAAGGTACATGTACTCTTGACCCATTTTGTTGTTTTTTAAAAATTAGAAGAACACACATTGCTTCCTTTAAATGGTTTTGCTAAATTCAAATACACACTTTTGTCAGTCAGGCGAGGTGGCTCACGCCTGTAATCCCAGCACTTTGGGAGGCCAAGGCAGGTGGATCACCTGAGGTCAGGAGTTCATGATCAGCCTGGCTAACATGGCGAAACCCTATCTCTACTAAAAATACAAAAATTAGCCAGGCGTGGTGGCGGGCGCCTATAATCCCAGTGACTCAGGAGGCTGAGGCAGGAGAATCGCTTGAACCCAGGAGGCAGAAGTTACAGTGAGTTGAGATTGTGCCACTGCACACCAGCCTGGGCATCAAGAGCGACGCTCCATCTCAAAAAAACAAAACAAAACAAATACACTTTCATCATTTCCTAGGTACACTTGATTAGCACTGTTTTCTGTCCCGGGTTTAATCATGTATTGTACCTTCACACTTTGAAGTTATCACTATTCATATACAACTTCATCTTATGCTGACTAATCTTAATAGTTCCATCATGACAGATGATACAGAAAATAATTTTCCTTTATGTGTAATCACTGTTCACATACCAATATTATATGTATCAAAAACTTCTCCTTTTGAATACATGTGTGTATGTGCCCATATGTATGTCAAATATATCTGTAATAAACAGAAACTATTAATAGTGGCTGCCTAGAGGGAAGATGTTTTTTCACTGTATACCTTTCTGTATGCTTTTTTTAAAATCATATGATTGTGCAACCTATGGAAAAAATTAAATTAAAAAATAATGAATTTAAGTCAGGTGAGGTGACTCACACCTGTAATCCCAGCACTTTGGGAGGCCAAGATGGGTGGATCACTTGAGCTCAGAAACTTGAGACCAGCCTGGGCAACATAGCGAAACCCCGTCTCTGCCAAAAATACAAAAATTAGCTGGGTGTGGTGGTGCACACCTGTAGTCCCAGCTACTTGGGAGGGTGAGGTGGGAGGTGGGAGGATGGCTTGAGCCCAGGATGAGAAGGTTGCAGTGAGCCAAGATGGCACCACTGCCCTCCAATCTGGGCGAAAGAGCCAGATCTTGTATAAAAAAAAAAAAAAGAATTTAAAGTAAAACAATGCTTATACCACAGATAGGATTTAAGGCTTTCAAAATGCCACCTTCCTCAAAAGTATTTTCTTCAGTGGCCACCATGACTTAAATCCCCCAGTTAAAATGCAAAAGAATATTCTGAAGACAGTAAATATATTATAGGCCATTATCCATTATCAAATGACTGATGATTAGTTTATCATATTAGCATAATAAAGGAAAAAGCCACAAAGAGGCTGTATATAGTCTCCCTAATTCCTGTTTCTTTTCCTTTTCCCCTTGAGTAACTAAATGAGTTTTTTACTCAAAGAACATTTGTATTAGTAAAAGAACTCATTTAGGAATCCTAGCCGTCTGACCCAAGCGAACTGGAGCAATAGACTGCTGTGTGAATGTGTTTACTGTCTGTCTCTAAAAACATCTGCTCTCCCATCCAGTCCTCCCAGTCCTCTAATCTACTGGGTCGGAGAGGGCAGGGAAGGGAGTACTCTTGTGCATCTTGGAATCCTCCCCAACACCCAAAACAGTGCCCTGTGCTTACAGAAAGCATTATTCCAGTTCTTTTTTTTTTTGAGACGGAGTCTCACTCTGTCGCCCAGGCTGGAGTGCAGTGGCGCGATCTCGGCTCACCGCAAGCTCCGCCTCCCGGGTTCACGCCATTCTCCTGCCTCAGCCTCCCGAGTAGCTGGGACTACAGGCGCCCACCACACCCGGATAATTTTTTGTATTTTCAGTAGAGACGGGGTTTCACCGTGTTAGCCAGGATGGTCTCGATCTCCTGACCTCGTGATCCGCCCACCTCGGCCTCCCAAAGTGCTGGGATTACAGGCGTGAGCCACCGCACCCGGCCCATTAATCCAGTTCTTAATGCCACCTATTGCGAAGCTCTCACCCTTCTCTAGGAAACCGTGCTTGAAATTTCAGACCTGAAAATGTCAGTTGGATACTTAAAATTGTTCTTATAAAAATCCATCTGTTGAGCACATACTTTGTGTCTGACACTGGTACTCGGCAACTAACTAGACAACAAAATTATCTCACAAGGTCAGAATATGAGGTAGGTAGCAGACATTCAGTAAATGCTTATTAATCCAATTTGATGAACTTGTTAAACTACTTTCCAGCTAAACTTTGAAGTCTTTCATTAATGCTTTGTTCACATGGCAGTGGCCTTTAGTTTCCGATATTCTACTAAGCACCCAACTTTTTATTTTTATTTTTTTAAGGTACAGGGTCTCACTCTATAACCCAGGCTGGAATATGGTGGTGTGATCATGGCTCACTGCAGCCTCAGACTCCTGGGCTCAAGCAATCCTCCCGCCTCAGCCTCCCAAGTAGCTGGGACTGCGGATGTGCACCACCACTCCCAGCTAATTTCTTTTTCTTTTTCTTTTTTGGTAGAGATGGAGTTTCTCTATGTTGACCAGGCTGATCTCCAACTCCTGGCCTCAAACAATCCTCCCATTTTGGTCTCTCAAGGCACTGGGATTAAAGGTGTGTGTCACCATGCCCAGCACACCCAACTTCTATGGACTTCTTGTATCAGCCCTCCAATCCTCATTAGCAACTGCCTATTTATTTTGGAACTTAGGGGACATAAATAAGAAGTCTCTAAGGGCTGGGCATGTTGGCAGGTAGATGAACTTGCCCTACAGGGAGAGTCTGCGAAAGGGGAGGTAACAGGCCATATTTGCATTTCTAAAGGGGAAGTGGGGAACTAGGGGAAAAAGAAGAGAGAGAAAACTAACTAAACCATCTCTTAGGAAAGTGGGGGTACTTGGTTACATCATGGTCAGGCCACTGCACTGCAGCCTGAGCAACAGAGCGAGACCCTGTCTTAAAAAAAAAATAAAAAAAGGATCTAGTAAACCACAGGGTAAAAGAAGAGAAAAATCTGTATTAGACTACACAACAGAAAAACTGACAAAGTTATTCTCTTTTACTTTCTTACCATCAAAACGTAAGAAATGGTGTCTTCTTTTCCATTATGAGAAGGTGTACTTTGAATTGCTGATCTTGTGATGATAATAAGTTTTTCTAAATTATGGATTCCTTCTTGCCCTATTTCTCTTGCTGTTGTTTTGATTGGATCAAGTGCTGCAGTCAAGTAACTGTGGCTAGTAAATCTGAGGCTCAGACCCAGGTGAGTTAACTGGCCTGGCAGAAGATCAAACGACAACCTTGGACACGGGACACCACACTGTGACAACCCACACAACAAAGCTGGACTCACAACTGTCAACACCAAGAGCAGTCTGGCCCTAGAGCATCACAGTTCCGCTCTGCTCACCTGTAACAAAAGTCCAAGTTTTTCTAAACTGGGGTCCAGATATCATCTGTCAAGACTTCAGCATCAACCTTCCTGACCTTCACAAAAGCTTCTGTGCTATCTGAAGATACCACAGAAGTTTGGCATGAAATTTCTATCTGAGATGAAAATTATTTTTACAACTTCAATCAACAGTGATTCTCATCCAACTAAATCAAAATCCATGTACATAGGAGATGCTCAACAGGTACAAGATCAATTGGAAGGGAAAAGCACTGAGTTAGTGACCATAAATGGACATAACTTTCTTCCCTATCATCAGCGAACACTTCTTGAGCTCCTGCTAGGTGTAAGTGATAACAAAAGGTGTCAATTGTAGGTCCTAACCACAGGCAGTTTACAATTGATAACTATTACACTATGAAGTATTCAGAAGCATTTGAAAACCTCTAGACGTAAAAACACCCTTTCCCTTTTCAGTGAGGCTTCTCTAGTTGCCTATGTTTAACAGTGTATGCATTTTTTTCCTCTACCAAAAGAAGTCAAGAAGAAAAAACAAGAGAAGGAAGGATACATAGCTAGAAGGACTGATCCCAGTGTCTGACATGTCTAGCTCACACTAGGAGAACTCAAAATATATAAGAATAAATGAGGATTCTCTTCTTCACGCTGAATCCAAATTTGTAGAGTAGTCACTGTTATTCTAAGGAGCTCCATTTGGTTCACTGCTAAATAGCCTCCCCCTCCACATATGTTAGCTGACCTGTGTGGTCCAGCTCCCACAGCACTGACTGTAGATATTTTATACTACACCACATGCTTCTGCTTCCCACTCTTCCATTCATAAAGAAGAGAGCATTTAAAAAGCACACACAGCCAGGCACGGTGGCTCATGCCTATAAATCTAGCCCTTTGGGAGGCTGAGGCAGGAGGATCACTTAAGGACCCCGTCTCTACAAAAAAGTAGCCAGGCGTGATGGCTTGCGTGACAGAGCAGGCCCTGTCTCAAAGAAAAAAAAAAAAAAAAAGCACACACAAATCACACAAATTATTGGAAATACAGCACTAGAGGCTTGAGTAAACAGTACCAGTACTACCAAGAAAACAGAATTTTATGTGAATGACATGTATTTCAGTTCTAAGCAATATATAACTTAGAATGTAATTTGCTAATGCACTTAAAAAGTTTGTTTTAATTTTTTTTTTTTTTTTAAGAGACAGGGTTAGGCCAGGCACAGTGGCTCACGCCTGTAATCCTAACACTTTCGGAGGCCAAGGAGGGCAGATCATTTGAGCTCAGGAGTTCAAGACCAGCCTGGGCAACATGGTGAAACCTGTGCCCGGCCCCTAATGCACTTAATTTCTTATTTAAGGCTATTTTAGGAATTCAAGGACAAAATAATTACCAATATTCTTTTTCCTTAGATTATACTTCCCCTCTTCTATTACCTGAAATCTTCGGGTAGTATTCATGAGAGATTTATACATGCTGTTTCATTTTCTCTGTCACCTTTAAAATACTATTTTCTCCAACTCCTCTACTAAACAATCTTTCTAGATGATAATCCACGTTTTACCTACCCAGAGGTGCCATTGAGCTGGGAGATTTGGGAGAAAGCATTTTCCAGGAAACAGAGTGCTAACCCACCACAGGAGGCTTTCAATGCCCTGGGAGATGGTCTGCAATACCAGGACTTTGATCTCGATCTAACCCTCTAAACTTCCTCCCCCCACCTACTAGTCCCTCTTCATCTCTTAACTCTTCATCACTGTTTCAGAAACATTTATCACTGTCCCACAGTATTTATTTATTGCCTGCTCCCCCATAAGATCTCCAGAGAGCAGGATATTTATGTCTTGTTGATTCAACCTCAGCTTCCAAAACAGTACCTGGCTCACACAAGATGCTCAATAAATATTTACCGAATGAATTATAACATCTTACAATACTCAAGAAGATATATTTTATTGATCAACAAACAAACTAGTAAAATCTCAGGGTCCTTACTTGTCATTGTAGAAAAAAAGCAAGAAGAGAGACATTATCTGCTCCCCAACTCCTGCTAAATGAGATATGAAAAACGGATGGCTAAGTGGAGATTTTGTAAGAGAAACCAACGTTACTAATTTTTGAGACCACTTCTAAAAACAGGAGTTGCCTGCTCCTTAATATACTGCCTTGTTTATCAGCCTACTGAGTGAAATGTCTGTTACCTACTAAAGCGTTCCGCCATTATCTCAGCGCTGCATTCTGAACTAACACACTCAGAGTAGTTTGGTGAAGTGTGATGCTTTCTTTTAAAATAAAGGAGTGAGCAGGTCATGTGATAAGCAAATACAAACCCTGGGGACAATGATCATTAACAAATATTCTTATAAAGTTGAGCCACTGCCATTTATCTTACCCCAAAGCGCTTGGGCAATTTCACTAGAATGATGGTATCACTCAGTCAAGCAGTGAGTGTTAAGCTGGGATAGAATAAAGTTCCCTTTAAAGGGTTATGAGAAGGGATGTGGAAGAACGATGGGGCAGTGGGTTTGGCACTGAGGAAGAGAAGCGCTCATTTAAAACACTGTTCTTTCCTACATTCCCTAACCCCAGCACTAGTGTCCCACAGCGCGCTGAAGATGGCTTTCCTTTTGTTGCAAACCAGTGATTTCTGGCATCCCCCTTCCAAATCACAGAAGCCAGCGGGGACTGCACAACTATGATACCTATCAGCATGGTGGAAGGCAGGATAGGGTGGTGGGAAGGGTACGCGGGCATGGGGGTGAGGCGCTGGGCCAGGGACCGAAGCAAGTTGCCTCAACGGCAAACGGTCATAAAGTTGCCTCCCACCGAGAACGGCCAGAAGAACCAAGTGGATCGCCAGGACCGTGCGCAGAGCCTGCGCGTAGCGAACGCTGTGATTCCCTTCTTCCCCTGCCACGGCAAGCGACACCGAAGGTCTGGGGAGACCGTTAGGGTTGTGACTGAGGATGGTTGTCGAGTGACTACAGAGCCTAATAAATAACGTGCATCTCCCCCAGCACCGCGGAGCGCGGGCTCCGGGGAACGCACGCGTCCACCGCCGGGCCCGCAGCCCAGCCCCGTGGCTCCCGGCTTCCCGCTTCGGCAAGGGCATGCCGCGGCCCCCCGGGGCTCGGGGCGCGGGCGCTGGCAACGGAAGCGGGGTGGGCCGGCGGAGCCAGGCGGCCAGGAGTCGGGTACTTACCCCCGGCGGGCGGCGGGCGGCTGAGGTCGCGGCCAGCCGGCTCCAGGCGGCGGCGAAGTCGGGCGGCGGGGTGCGCGGGCTCCGGCAGACGAGGGCGAACAGGGTCCCCAGCAGGAAGGCGGCCGCAGCGCAGCTCAGGTACAGGCTGAGCCTGAGCAGGACGGAGCTCAGCCCCGCGGACCCCGCCGCCTCCCCGCTGCCGGGCCCCAGGAAGGAGAGGGCCACGGCGGCGAGTGAGGCCACCGCCACGGGCTTCCACCAGCTCCGGCCGCCCGGGGCCCCCGGCGCCGCCGCTGCTGCCTCCGCGTCCCCCGGGGACTCCGGCCGCGGCTCGCCCCTGAAGCCCGAGACAGGACGGCCGCCGGCGCCTGCGGCCCGCGCGGGGCTGAGGCCGGCGCCGCCACTGTCGGTCGCATCGGGGAGCATGCTGCTTCCTGGGCCGCTAAGGACAGGCACATCTCCTGCCCCACGGTCCCCCGCCGGCGCTCCGGAGGCAGGGAGAGCCCGCGCTCATGCCTCGCCCGCGGCCCACCGAGGGAGCGGCCCCCGCAGACGCCGCCGAGCCCCTCTCGGCGACCCCTCAGCGCCGCCACCAGGCGCTGGGCCCGTAGCTGCCGGGCCGGGCGCAGCCAGGGAGCCCCACCGTGTTGTGACTGAAGCCTGGCCAGCCTGACGCGGGCAGGGCGGGGCCGCCCTGAAGTGCGTGTCGGGCGGGGCCCGGAGCCCCGCGGCCGCTGAGTGACAGCCGGGAGGTGCCCACCCACAGCGCGGGGGCGGGGTCCGGGCCGGGGCCCCACGGGGAGGGGGCGCGACCCGGCGCGGCGCACACCTCTCTTTCCCACGCTCCCCTCCTCCTCTACAGGATGCCGTCTGTTGATGGAAAATTTTGCTGCAGGTGTCAGCGCTGGTAATTCCCGAGCTCAGGTGATCCCGTAATTCTCCCTCTCCGCTCATCACTGACGAGTAACCTCTTCGCTTTGCTTACAGCCTGCAACATTTCTGCCTGGTTTTCACTCACTATTTAAATAGGCAACCGTCCCGAGACTCCCTGTCACAGTTTCTAACTACCTTCCCTTTCCCACCCTGCCGCCTTAGGGAAGGAATCAGACACGTGCGGTGGAGTAAGTGAAGCCTGCAATTCCTAGCTATGGAAAGGTCCAAAGTAGTCTACCTGGTGCAACAGGGTGCACGCAGCTGCCCATAATCACTTTGGCTCCAATTCTGGTTTTTTGTTTTTGTTTTTGTTTTTGCCAACTATTCAGTGCAAATGCTATCAGCCACGCAAAGGAACGTGGTCCAAATAATTTTTAGAGTATATATTTGCCTTTTCTTCTGTCCTAGTCCCAGCCAGTAATATACAGATAACGCTTGCTAAGTAGATGCCAATATGCTACTTAAACACTGGCAATTATTGCTAAGACTAATGAAGTAGCAGATGTAGCTTTTGCTTTTACTATTAGTTGGTATTCATGGGCATTTCATTCTTTCTTTTTTTTTTGAGACGGAGTCTCTGTTGCCCAGGCTGGAGTGCAGTGGGGCGATCTGGGCTCAGGCGAGGAGGCTGAGGCGGACAGATCATGAGGTTAGGTGTTCAAGACTAGCCTGGCCAACGTAGTGAAACTTGAACCCCGGAAGTGGAGGTTGCAGGGAGCCGACATCGTGCCATTGCACTCCAGCTTGGGCAACAGAGTGAGACTTCGTCTCAAAAAATGAAATAAAATAAAGCAGTATAATTAATTTTGAAGAAGCCCTTTTGCCTCTAAAATAGTTGTTAAAATTTTCAGCCAATAGGAGCCCCTCAAAGTGTACCCTACAAACCCAAATTATTCAAATAAAGCATAGTGGCTTGTTATCACCAACAACCAAATCTATGTTTTTTGATCATTTACATGCTGAGGACTGTATTCTGAATTCTTTATGATAAACAAATTAATTTTTCAATTTTAGCCCAGCTCACCATAATAGTAAGTAACAGCACTTACTGTGTGCCAGATACTATTCTAAGGACCAAACATACTTCATTTAATCTTCCCAACAACCCCGATGGATACCGTTATCTCCATCTACACAGTGGGGAACTGAAGCACAGGAGGTAAGATAATGTGCTCAACATTGCAAAGCTAATAAATAACAGAAGTAGGATTTAGTTGTTACTCCATGTGGTCTAGCTTCAGAGCTTGTGCATTGAATCGCTATGCCATGATGCTTCTTAAGAATTCTGTGATTTAGTCATCTCGTATTACAGAAGAGAAAAAAAAAAGGTTAAATTCTTGATCCTGATCTGTATTCCATGCTTAAAAGTGGATAGTTGGCCAGGCGTGGTGGCTCACGCCTGTAATCCCAGCACTTTGGGAGGCCAAGGTGGCTGGAGTACCTGAGGTCAGGAGTTTGAGACCAGCCTGGTCAACATGGCAAAACCCTGTCTCTACTAAAAATACAAAAAATTAGCCGGGTGTGGTGGCATGCGCCTGTAGTCCCAGCTACTCAGGAGGCTGAGGCAGGAGAATGGCATGAACCCGGGAGGCAGAGCTTGCGGTGAGCCGAGATTGCACCACTGCACTCCATCTAGCCTGGGCAACAGAGTGAGACTCTGTCTCAAAAAAAAAAAAAAATAGTGGATAGTTTTGGGCCTGGCATGGTGGCTCACGCCTGTAATCCCAGCACTTTGGGAGGCCGAGGTGGCCAGATTACCTGAGGTCAGGAGTTCAAGACCATGGCAAAACCCCGTCTGTACCCAAAATACAAAAATTAGCCAGGCATGATGGCATGCGCCTGTAATCCCAGCTACTCAGGAGGCTGAGACAGGAGGATAGCTTGAACCTGGGAGGCGGAAGTTGCAGTGAGCCCAGATCGCACCACTGCACTTCAGCCTGGGGAACAGAGCAAGACATTGTCTCAAAAAAAAAAAGGGGGGGGGGATACTTTTGTAGCTTTGTGAGAATTAGCAGCAATTTAGCTAGCCTCCTGACAAATTCTAAGGGATTATAACTTGAATCGACTGGTCTGAAACTTATTGACGGCCCAGGCCTGTAACTCTTAAGACCATGATCTTTCCAATACACCCATGTATATTGTACCCAGGAGTAATGCAGATATGAAGAAATGTAAACCTGGGGTCAGAAAACTTCCTCACAGCACATTTGTATATATTCTTTGAAGAAATGTATTGTGGCTAAATCGGCATTGACACTTTGACATTTGTTTAACAAATAGTAGTCCAGCCTCCACCCTGTGCGGTTTGAGGAACATTGAGAGATGAGGTAAGATAAGTGTGACGATGGTTAAATTTAGGTGTCAACTTGACTGGATTGGGATTACCTGGAAAACTGACAAAGGATTATTTCTGAGTGTTTCCCAAGAAGATTGCCCCTGGGTCAGTGGATTAAGTGGGGAAGATCTACCCTTGATGTGGGCAACCATCCAATCAGCTGTGGCCCAGAAAGAACAAAAAGGTGGTTTCCTCTGTGCCCTGAAGCTGGGATACACTCTTCTCCCATCCTTGGACATCAGAACTCCAGGCTCTGGCATTGAGACGCAGGGTTACACTAGCAGCCTCCTGGGTTCTCAGGCCTACCGCCTCAGAGTTATGCCATCCTGTTCCCTGGTTCTGAGGCCTTCAGAGTTGAACTAAGCCACACCACCAGCTTTCCAGGCTCTCCAGCTGGCAAAGGGTGTGTCATCAGCGTTCTCAGCCTCCATAATCACGTAAGCCAATTCCTCTAATAAATTCCTTCTTATATATCTATCTATATCCTGTTGGTTCTGTCTCTCTGGAGAACATTAATACATCTTTCTTTTTTTTTTTTTTTTTGAGACAGTTTCGCTCTTGTTACCCAGGCTGGAGTGCAATGGCGCAATCTCGGCTCACCGCAACCTCCGCCTCCCGGGTTCAAGAGATTCTCCTACCTCAGCCTCCTGAGTAGCTAGGATTACAGGCATCCATCACCATACCTGGCTCATTTTTTGTATTTTTAGTAGAGATGGGGTTGGTCAGGCTGGTCTCAACCCTCTGACCTCAGGTGATCTGTCCACCTCAGCCTCCCAAAGTGCTGGGATTACAGGAGTGAGCCACCATGCCTGGCATACATCTTCCATTCTGTCTGTCCTGCAGACCATCTTAATTTTGTAACGTGGACCAGAGGCGCACAGGTCATGGGCTGAATATTCCATCTTATGTATCTACTACATTCGGCTTCATCTGTCTGTTGATAAACAAACACTTGAGTTTTTTCCACCTTTTGGCTATTCTGCTATGAACATGGGTGCATAAGTATCTGTTTGAGACCCTGCTTTCACTTCTTTTTAGTATATGTCCAGAAGGGAATTGCTGGGTCATATATGTTCAAGTTTTTTAGAACATGCCATACTATTTTCCACAGTGGCTGAGTATTCTACATTCTCACAAGCAATGCATAAGGGTTTCAATCTTTCCACATTCTTGCCAATCCTTATTTTCTGTTTTTTTGACTAAAGCCATCGGTATCTCATTGTGTTTTTGACTTGCATTTCCCTAATTAGTGGTGTTGAGTATCTTTTCATGTGTTTATTGGCCATTGGTATATTTTCTTTGGAGAAATATCTACTCAAGTACTTTGCAAGATAAACTTTTGACCACAGTTTGTTTATTTATTTATTTATTTAGAGACAGGGGCTCACTCTGTTGCCCAAGCTGGAGTGCAATGGCGTGATCTCAGCTCACTGCAACCTCTGCCTCCCGGGTTCAAGCGATTCTTGTGCGTCAGCCTCCTGAGTAGCTGGGATTACAGATATGCACCACCAAACCTGGCTAATTTTTGTATTTTTAGTAGAGATGGAGTTTCACCATGTTGGCCAGGCTGGTCTGGAACTCCTGACCTCAGGTGATCCGCCCACCTCGGCCTCTCAAAGTGTGGAATTACAAATGTGAGCCACCGCGCCAGGCCGACCACAGTTTAACAACTATCCCTGGAAAGTGGTGCCAACATAGTTTTATTAAGCACTTTAAAAGAAAGTGAAATGCTTTTTTTTTTAGAGACACAGTCTTACTCTGTTGCCTAGGTTGGAATGCAGTGGCACGATCTCGGCTCACTGCAACAACCTCCACCTCCCGAGTTCAAACGATTCTCCTGTCTCAGCCTCCCGAGTAGCTGGGACTACAGGCTCACGTCACCACGCCCAGCTAATTTTTGCATTTTTAGTAGAGACAGTGTTTCACCATATTAGGCTGGTCTTGAACTCCTCTCAGGTGGCCTACCCGCCTCGGCCTCCTGAAGTGCTGGGATTATAGGCGTGAGCCACCGCGCCCAGCCAATGCTGTCTTTTAGGCAACAAAAAGAGAATTGATTATTGGTAATTAAGGCCAACAAGTACAAAATGCATTGTGAAGGACGAAAATAGACAATCCTTACCCGGGACAGGCAGGGTAAGACCCATATTTCCTACCCTTCTTTGCACTTAGATGTGAACCATATTTATTAACTACTGGATTGTGTACCATTGCTGCTATAACAAATTACTACAAATTTAGTAGTTAAAACAACACAAGTGTATTGTCTAACAGTGTTGAAGGTATTAAGTCTAAAATCAAAATGTGCAGGCTCTAGTTCCTTCCGGAGGTTTCAGGAGAGAATCCGTTTCCTCCTTTTGCAGCTTCTACCTGCACTCCTTGGCTCATTGCCTCTTTCTGACATCACTCCAACCTCTAGCTTCTGTGCTCACAGCTCCCACTACTGACTTTGAACTTCTTATCTCCCTAAGGACCTTTGTGATTACATAGGGTCCACTGGATAATCCAGGTTAATCTTCCCATTTTGATCCTTAATCACATCGGCTAAATTCTGTCTGCCACATAAGGTGACATATTCACATGTTGTGAGGATTAGGAGGTGCACATTTTTGGGGTGCCATCATCCTACTATACCTGAGAGTTCAAGGAGAAGTTATTGCATTCAATATATTCTGCAGGGATCATTTTTACCTTAGATTGTTTTAACTACCCACGTCGTTTACCACTCGGCGAAGGTTTTTCCATTCTGATACCAGCCTCTGGTCCACAGAACTAACTAGTGGTATGAACTGAACTTTGCTGATAGAAAATATCACAAACACACAGCCTCCGTCCTTTTTTATTCTTGTTTTGGTAGAGAATTACAAGATAATCAAGGCAGCTTTCCCTATTTTTTTTTTTTTTTTTTTTTTTTTTTGAGACGGAGTCTCGCTCTTTCGCCCAGGCTGGAGTGCAGTGGCGCGATCTCGGCTCACTGCAAGCTCCGCCTCCCAGGTTCACGCCATTCTCCTGCCTCAGCCTCTCCGAGTAGCTGGGACTACAGGCGCCCGCCACCACGCCCGGCTAATTTTTTGTATTTTTTAGTAGAGACGGGGTTTCACCGTGGTCTCGATCTCCTGACCTTGTGGTCCGCCCGCCTCGGCCTCCCAAAGTGCTGGGATTACAAGCGTGAGCCACCGCGCCCGGCCATTCCCTATTAACGCACGATAACAACGGGGCCTACCCGCGCCGCCCTAGGCAGCCGGCAGCAGCAGTAACGCCTCTAGGGCGCCCTGGCAACCACGCGGGCTGGACCTCCTTCTTCCGCGGCTAGTCTAGAGTGCGCGTCCCTGGCCCGGGCTCCACTCCGCCCGCGTGGAGCCCCGGCCAGGCCGCCTGCCCGCCGCGCTCTGTGACGCCCGCCGCGAAGGCCGCACGAGGCCCGGCGTGCGCCCCCGCCTCTCCCGAAACGCCGGGCCCCGCGCCGCCCCTCCTTTCCCTTTCCGCTCTCTCCGCCTCCGGAAGCGCGGGCGCGCGGGGCCGGGAGCCCGTTCAGGGCCGCAGGAGTGCGCCAGCGCCGCGCGTGGGGCTGTGGTGGCCGCGGCTCTCAGGTGAGGGGCGCGCGAGCGGCTCCTGGCTCCCTGCCCGCGGGGCGCCCGCCACGCTCCCTTTCCGTTCGCATCCGTTTCCCCCCGCTCCGGAGCCCAGGCGGCGGCGAGTACTTGGGGTGGGTTTAACGAAGCCTGCGCGGACGGTGGGAGACCGCGCCCCCACGACAGAGGCGCCCGCGGCCGCGGGTCCCGGCGCCGCCCCACCCCGGTCCCCGGTGAGAACGGCGGGTCCCGCCCTCTCACGCGTTCCGGGTGGCTTCGAGGGTCAGGATCAGCCCTAAATTGAGATTGGGCCTCGACCACATGCCGGGCCCTGACGACTGCCTCCTACCTCTAGGGTCTCGAACCTAACCCACGAGGCCCGAGGGGCTACCTGCCTTCCGGGGACGGTAGCGGGTGTGGACAAGAGCCTAGAGTTCCTGGAAACAGGTGTTTAATTTGGGCCGGGATTTTCATGTACCCAGTTGGGTATCTTGTTGGAGGCCTGCTGTGCTGTTTAACTACAGAAATGTATTGTCACAGTAACAAGATGACAGTTTAAAAAGTGCTCGGTGCTTTTCTGTGTATTTTCCTGATGTTTGGTGAAAGCATTAGTCTTGTTATTGCTGGTCTGTAGGACCTGGCAGGTGGGGCGTGCCCAGTGACTCTCAGGCAGCTTTGGTAAAAACTTACCTCTCTCTTTTTCTTATTTTTATTTTTTGAGACAGGGTCTCGCTCCGTGGCCCAGGGTGGAGTGTGGTGGCACAATCATGTCTCACTGCAGCCTCCCAACTCCTGGGCTCAAGCGATCCTCCTGTCTTGGCCTCCCAAAGTCCGGGGATTACAGGCGTGAGCCACGCCCCTCCTGGCAAAACTCTGTCTTGATTGAGCACCAAAGGGTTGTTATGGTCTGATGAACTATCCTTTAATTTTACCCTTTCCTAGTCTGTTGTAAAGAGAATCTTAATCACTTTATTAAGTCATTTTTCTTACTTATTCTCTGGTAAATTGAATCACCTCGTAGCAAATGTTATCAAAATAATTGCTTAGTGGATGGGATTGTTGGGTAAATTTTCCTGTAAATTAAGTCACAGGAGTGTTGAAATCTTTACAGTAACTCTGTTGGATATTATTAACCGAAATTTAAACCTGAAAAGTCTCACAGGCCCGGACTGTGCACCGGGGCGCATGAACTGTGACCACTTAGGGAGGCAGCTGGCTTCCAGCTCTTGGGGACTGCATGACCTTACCATGGAAATGCAGATAAGGGCATAGTTCTGGTGTGTGTATCTGGAGGGGTGGGTGAAGAGGGCAGGAAACTATCAAGGAAATTAGGTTGAAACACGGTGATTTTTTTTTTTTTTTTTTTTTTTTTGAGACAGGATCTCACTCTGTTGCCTAGGCTGGGGTGCAGTGGCCAGATCTCGGCTCACTGCAGCCTCAGCTCCCAGGTTCCAGCGATTCTTCCACCTCAGCCTCCGAAGTAGCTGGGACTACAGGTGAGAGCTACAACGCCCGGCTAATTTTTGTATTTTTTGTAGAGGTGGGGTTTGGCCATGTTGGCCAGGCTGGTCTCAAGCTCCTGGGCTCAAGTGGTCTGCCTGCCTGGGCCTCCCGAAGTTACAGGCATGAGCCTGTAACATGAGCCACCGCGGGTGAGCCACCATGCCCTGCCACACACATACAAGGCGATTTTTCTGCCCTCCTGGGTAGCAAAGAGCATGGCTCAATCTTAAATCTCCTAACTCCAAACTCCTTTGCGGGATAAACATTCTTTGAATGACTGAATTCATCAGGTTTTCCTTTGGGTACTGGGGATATAAAGATGAGGAAGTGACGAGGAGCTCCCAGTCTGGCTAGGAGACAAGTGTAGGGGATGGGGGGAAAACAAAAAACCTTTTTCCTTTAGCTGGGTCTGCAGCTGGGGCTCCAAGACAGATTAACAGGAGAAAAGGCATATGTATTTTATGTTAATTTTTACAATGACACAGGGCTTTCCTAGAAAAGAAGTAGATAGGCCAGAAAGTTTCTATATGGTGTTTAAAAGATGATAAACTGTGGAGGTACGACATGAAGAGATCATAAAACCGGGTGGAGGGGTAGATCTCTAGGGATTTAAACTATGAGACGGTAAGTACAGGCATACCTTGGAGATATTTTGGTTGGTTGCAGACCACCACAATAAATTAAATCTTGCAATAAAGCGAGTCACATGAATTTTTTTGGTTTCCCAGTGCATATAAAAGTTATGTTTACGCTATACTGTGGTCTGTTAAGGGTACAATGGTATTATGCTTAAGAAATGTACATATGTTATCTAAAAAATAATTTATGGCTAAAAAATGCTGTCAATCATCTGAGCCTTCAGGGGGTTGTAATTTTTTTTGCTGGTGGAGTGTCTTCCCTCTGTTGATGGCGGCTGACTGATCAGGGTGCTGAGTGCTGAAGGTTGGGATGGCTGTGGCAATTTCTTAAAATAAGACAATAATTAACTTTGCTTCATTGATTGACTTATTTTCACAAAAGATTTGTGTACCTTGTGATGCTGCTTGACAGCATTTTATCCACAGTAGAACTTTTTTTTTTTTTGAGACGGAGTCTTGCTCTGTCGCCTGGGCTGGAATGCAGTGGTGCGATCTGGGCTCACTGCAACCTCCGCTTCCCGGGTTCAAGCGATTCTCCTGCCTCAGCCTCCCAAGTAGCTGGGATTACAGATGTGGGCCACCATGCCCGGCTAATTTTTTTGTATTTGTAGTAGAGATGAGGTTTCACCATGTTGGTCAGACTGGTCTTGAACTCCTCACCTGAAGTGATCCACCCACCTCGGCCTCCCAAAGTGTTGGGATTACAGGTGTGAGCCACAGCACCTGGACTCACAGTAGAACTTCTTTAAAATGAAGTCAGTCTTCTCAAACCCTGCTGCTGCTTTATTAGCTAAGTATAGGGAGTATTCTAAATCATTTGTTGTCATTTCAACAATGTTTACAGCTTCTTCACCAGGAGTAAATTCCATCTCAAGAAACTACTTTCTTTGCTCATCCGTAAGAAGCAAGTCCTCATCTGTTCAAGTTTTATTATGAGATTGCAGCAATTCAGTTACATCTTGAGGCACCACTTATTTTTTCTTTTTTTTGGCAGGGTCTTGTTCTGTCACCCAGGCTGCAGTGCATTGGCCTGATTACAGGTCATTGCAGCCTCAACCTCCCCAGCCCAAGTGATCCTCCTGCCTCAGCCATTACAGGCACGTGCCACCGCAACCCAGCTTTTTTTTTTTTTTTTTGAGGCAGAATCTCATTCTGTCACCCGCTGGAGTGCAGTGACACGAGCTCGCTTCACTGCTGCAACCTCTACCTCCCAGGTTCAAGTGATTCCCATGCCTCAGCCTCCTGAGTAGCTGGGATTACAGACATGTGCTACCACACCTAGCTAATTTTTATATTTTTAGTAGAGACAGAGATTCACCATGTTGGCCAGGCTGGTCTGGAACTACTGTCCTCAAGTCATTTGCCTGCCACAGCCTCCCAAAGTGCTGGGATTATAGGCGTGAACCACCATGCCCAGCTAATTCTGTAGTTTAGTTTTTTCTTTTAAGAGACGGGATCTCACTGTGTTGTCCACGCTGGTCTAAAACTTCTGGGCTCAGCTGGTCCTCCTGCCTTGGCCTTCCAAAATACCAGGCTCCACTTCTAGTTCCCTTGCCATTTCTACCACAGCTGCAGTTCTTTCCTCCACTTAAGTCTTAAATCCCTTAAAGTTATCCATAAGGGTTAGAATCAGTTTCTTCGAAACTCTTGTTGATGCTGATATTTTGACCTCCTCCTATGAATCATAAGTGTTCTTAATGGGGAAGGTTTTCAATTTATTTTGCTCAGATCTGTCAGAGGAATTATTATCTACGACAAATATGGCCTTACAAAATGTGTTTCTTGAAAAGTAAGAGTTGAAAGTTGACTTACTCCTTGAACCATGGGCTGCAGAATGGATGTTGTTAGCAGGCATGAAAACAACATTAATCTTGGACATCTTCATTAGAGCTATTGGGTGACCGGGTACATTGTCAGTGAGCAGTAATATTTTGAATTTTTTTGTCTGAGCAGTCGATCTCAGCAATGGGCTTAAAACATTCAGTGAATAGGTGTGCTGTCATTTGGGCTTTTTGTTTTATGTATAGACCACAGACAGAGTAGATTTAGCTTAATTCTTAAGGCCCTTAAGATTTTTTCTTTTTTTTTTTCTTTTGACAGAGTCTTGCT
This sequence comes from Nomascus leucogenys, assembly GCF_006542625.1. Taxonomy (NCBI): domain Eukaryota; kingdom Metazoa; phylum Chordata; class Mammalia; order Primates; family Hylobatidae; genus Nomascus; species Nomascus leucogenys. The sequence goes on along the minus strand of NC_044387.1, from coordinate 105,433,942 downwards.
GCCTCGCCCAGGCTGAAATGCACTGGCATAATCTTTGCTCACTGCAGCCTCCACCTCCTGGGTTCAAGTGATTCTCATCCTCAACCTCCCGAGTAGCTGAGACTATTAATATAAAAATTAGCCCGGCTAATTTTTGTTATTTTTAGTAGAGATGGGGTTTTACCATATTGGCCAGGCTGGTCTGGAACTCCTGACCTCAGGTGATCCGCCTGCCTTGACCTCCGAAGGTGCTTGGATTATAGGTGTGAGGCACCGCACCCAGATCTTTTTTTTGAGACCGAGTCTTGCTCTGTCACCCAGGCTGTAGTGCAGTGGCCGGATCTCAGCGCACTGCAACCTGCCTCCTGGGTTCAACCTATTCTCCAGCCTCAGCTTCCCGAGTAGCTGGATTACAGGTACATGCCACTACGCCTGGCTAATTTTTCTATTTTTTGTAGAGACGGGGTTTCGCCATGTTGCTCAGGCTGGTCTCCATCTCCTGGCCTCAAGTGATCTGCCCGTCTCAGCCTCCCAAAGTGCTGGAATTAAAGGTGGGAGCCACTGTACCCAGCCTAAGGGCCGTGATATTTTTGAAATGGTAAATGAGCACAGGCTTCATTTTAAAGTCACCAGTTCCATTAGCCCTTAATAAGAGTCAGCCTGTTCTTGGAAGTGTTGAGACCAGGCATTGACTTCTCCCTGTAGCTACGAAAATCCTAGATGGTTAGCATCCTTTTCCAGTAGAAGGCTGTTTCATCTACACTGGAAATCTGATGTTTATTGGAGCCACATTCAGCAATTCTCTTAGCTAGATCTGCTGCTGCTTCTCCATCGGCACTTGCTGTTTTACCTTGTACTGGTTTTGTTGTTGTTGTTGTTGTTGTTTTGAGATGGAGTTTCGCTCTTGTTGCCCAGGCTGGAGTGCAATGATGCGATCTCGGCTTACTGCAACCTCCGCCTCCTGGCTTCAAGCGATTCTCCTGTCTCAGCCCCCAGAGTAGCTAGGATTACAGGCATGCGCCACCACACCCAGCTAATTTTGTATTTTTAGTAGAGATGGGGTTTCACCATTTTGGTCAGGCTGGTCTTGAACTCCTGACCTGAGGTGATCTGCCCGCCTCAGCCTCCCAAAGTGCTGGGATTACAGGCATGAGCCACCATGCCTGGCTTACCTTGTACTTTTATGTTATAGAGAAGGCCTCTTTTCCTTCCTTTCCTCCTTTTTTTTTTTTTTTTTTTAAAGACAGAGTCTCACTGTCACCCAGGCTGGAGTATAGCAATGCAATCTTGGCTCACTGCAGCTTCTGCCTTCCCAATTCAAAGGATTCTCGTGCCTCAGCCTCCCAAGTAGCTGGGACTTCAGGCTCCCGCCACCACGGCTGGCTGGTTTTTGCATTTTTAGTAGAGATAGGGTTTCACTGTGTTGGCCAGGCTGGTCTTGAACTCCTGACCTCAAGCGATCCTCCCACTTCAGCCTCCGGAAGTGTTGGGATTATAAGCGTGAGCCACCACACCCGGCTGAGCAGGCTGCTTTTCTTAAACCTCATGAGACAGCCTCTGGTAGCTTGAGATTTCTACATGGTCTTTACCTCTCTCGGCCTTCACAGAATTGAAAATGAGTGAGGGCCTTGCTTTGGACGAGGCTTTGGCTTAGGGGAATGTGGTGGCTGGCTTGGTGTATCCAGACCATTCAGACTTTCTCCATATCAGCAGTAAGGCTCTTTCGCCTTCTTATTCCTGTCTTCGCTGGAGTAGCAGTCTTAATTTCCTTCAAGAATTTTTCCTTTGCTTTCACCACTTGGCTAACTGGTGCAAGAGGCCTAGCTTTTGGCCTGTCTCCTGGACTTTCAACATACCTTCCTCACTAAGCTTAATCATTTCTAGCTTTTGATTTAAAATTTTCTAAGGGATGGGAGTTGGAATAATTTGGATGTTAAGTGGACTAGGAAAATTTAAACTTTTCGCAGTGGCTCACGCCTGTAATCCCAGCACTTTGGGAGGCCAAGGCGGGTGGATCCCGAGGTCAGGAGATCAAGACCATCCTGGCTAACACAGTGAAACCCCATCTGTACTAAGAATACAAACATTAGCCTGGTGTGGTGGCGCGTGCCTGTAATCCCAGCTACTCGGGAGGCTGAGGCAGGAGAATCCCTTGAACCAGGGAGTCAGAGGTTGCAGTGAGCCGAGATCACGTGCCGCTGCACTCCAGCCTGAGAGACTGAGCAAGACACTGTCTCAAAAAAAAAAAAAAAATTTTAAAAACAACTTTTCTTTTAGTATATTCACCAGTAAAATCCGGCAGAGACATTTGGTGTAATAGTCACGTGGCTGTTAATAAGTTTATATAAATATGTGTAATATTAATTCTGGGCCAAGAATTAATAGAAACTTATTACTTCATTGTGAGTTAGTAAAATCGCTCTTTTGTTATGTTTAAGATCTCTTCATTTCTTCAGACAGTGTAATCATCCATCTCTTATAGCTAAATAATTTTCTGATTTCAGTTTCTTCAAATTTCAAGAAAATGTTTATTTTTTATATTTGTAATTTAAGCTACATGTCTTTTTTTTTTTTTTTAATTAAGAGGGAGTCTCGCTCTATTGCCCAGGCTGGAGTACAGTGGCAAAATATCAGCTCACTGCAACCTCTGCCTCCTGGATTCAAGCGATTCTCCTGCCTCAGCTTCCTGAGTAGCTGGGATTACAGGCGCCTGCCACCACACCCAGCTAATCTTTGTATTTTTGTAAAGGTGAGGTTTCACCACGTTGGCCAGGCTGGTTTTGAACTCCTGACCTCAAGTGATCCATTCCCCTCAGCTTCCCAAAATGCTGGGATTACAGGCGCGACCCACTGCGCTTGGCCTTAAACTACATTTCTTCAACTCTGGTTCCTGATTTGTTCTAGTGAGGCCTTAATCTATTAGCAGGGTTTTCCTAGACACTGTCATATTACCTATGACACTTGACACTGTCTGGTACCACCCAAAGTTTAAACTTTCATTCCATCTTTATGTATCATAGTACATTACCTTTTGATGAAAGCTTTTTATCTCCATAGATCAGTGGCATTTCAAACCCTTGCCTGAGACTCTCAGGAATGTGAAGCTGGTTTTACATCAAGGCCTAGTACACACAATGCATTTAAGTAATAGAAACAATGGTTTCATGAAACTTACTCTTATAATATGTAATGCACTTTTTTTTTTTTTTTTTTTTGAGACGGAGTCTCCCTCTGTCCCCCAGGCTGGAAGCATGATCTCAGCTCACTGCAACCTCTGCCTGCCGGGTTCAAGTGATTCTCCTGCCTCAGCCTCCCAAGTAGCTGGGATTATAGGCACATGCCACCACACCCAGCTAATTTTTTATGTTTTTGGTAGAGACAGGGTTTCATCATGTTGACCAGGCTGGTCTTGAACTCCTGCCTCAAGTGATCTGCCTGCTTCAGCCTCCCAAAGTGCTGGGATTACAGGCGTGAGCCACTGCGCCCACCTATAATGCACTCTTGATTATTACACTGTATTCTACTTCTTTGTCAGTTTAATGATTGACATGAGCTACTGAATTGATTTTAAACTGGATTGTGACCTGTAGTTTATAAAATATTGCTCTGGGCTATGCTATTAAACCATTTACTTTTGAAATTTGAAGAAACAATTTAAAAATTTTAATTGCAAAGGTATTCTTAACCGCACAACAAAGTAAGAAAGGAAAAACAATAACCACAGTTGTTTTTAGAGTCCAGAGTGCTCACCGTTACACTGTGGGGTATCCACAATTCTTTTTACTCCACTCCTTGACATTTTGTTTTCAAAGGTGACATTTTTGGGAGTTTAATGACAGTGTTATAAGACCTATTCACCATTCAGTGGCTATTTTAGTTTGTTTTTCCTTTTACATTCAAGTGGGCAAAATTAGATTATGATCAGCCATAGTCTTTACGTTTGTGATGACCCATGATCGCAGGCCTCTATCCGAGTTTTTATATTTCTCCTTCCCCTGACCACACTACTCCTCTCCCCTCCCCTCATGGGTTATACTCATGTTAAATGTATGTCCTTCCAATCCACGTTCTATAACTTGGCTTGTATGTTTGTGCTTATGAAGAATATAGCATTGTTTTGTATATGTTTTAAGTTTTATGTAATTGTATCATTGCTTGCTTATTTATTTATTTATTTATTTATTTTGAGACAAGGTCTTGCCCTGTAGCTCAGGCTGGAGTGCAGTGGTGTGATCATGACTCATTGCATTATCAACCTCCTGGGCACAAGTGATCCTCCCACCTCAGCCTCCTCAATAGCTGGGACTACAGGTACACCACTATGCCCAGCTAATTTTTATTTTTTTAATTTTTTGTAGCAACGGGGTCTCATTATGTGGTCTGGAACTCCTGGGCCCAAGCAATCCTCCCACCTTGGCCACCCTAACTGCTGAGATTACAGGCGTGAGCCATAGTGCCAGCCTCGTTGCTTTTTAAATTCTGCTGTTTTATTCAATATTATTTTTGTAGATCTCAGTGTATCCTTTTTGGCAGATATGTGCTTACACAACATTTTATTTATTCATTTTCCTCTTAATAGACAGTGAAGTTGTTTCTCATGCATTGCTATTGCAAATAGTAGTAGATGCTATGCTGTCGTGAACATCCTGTGTACATGCCCAGGATCACACAACTGGGAAGTAGCAGAATCATATTTTGAGTCTGGGTGTGTCTGACTCCATTCATTCGTTTCAACCACTGAGCAGACTCCCACTCATCACTTATGTGCCTAATTTATTACACAAACACTATTAGGGTAACAGTAATGGAACTGTAATGGGGTTATATGTCATTTTTCTTTTAACAGGTCAATTCTTAATTTATGGCCTCCTCTCCCCTAGTTTTGCTTTAACTGTAAATTGCATTATTAATTCAGTATAGAAAAGTTTTGTATTCTGTATTTTTCATGTTCATACATCATCTAAATCAAGGGTCTACGAGCTGGGCACAGTGGTGTGCGCCTGTAGTCCCAGCTGCTCTGGAGGCTGAGGTAGGAGGATCACTTGAGCCCAGGAGCTGGAGGCTGCAGTGAGCTAGAATCCTGTCACTGTACTCCAGCCTGTGTGATGGAGTGAGGACCTGTTTCTTTAAAAAATTTAAATAAATCTATCAACCAAGGATCTACAAACTTTTCTTTTTTTTGAGATGGAGTCTCGCTCTTGTCGCCCAGGCTGGAGTGCAATGGCGCGATCTCAGCTCACTGCAACTTCTGCCTCCCGCGTTCAAGTGATCCTCCTGCCTCAGCCTCCCTAGTAGCTGGGATTACAGGCACGCACCACCACACCCGGCTAATTTTTGTATTTTTAGTAGAGAAGGAGTTTCGCCATGTGGGCCGGGCTGGTCTCGAACTCCTGACCTCAGGTAATCCACCTGCCTTGGCTTCCCAAAGTGTTGGGATTACAGGCGTGAGCCACTGCGCCCAGCCTACAAACTTTTCAGTAAGGGATCAGATGGTAAGTATTTTAGTCTCTGTGGGCCATAGGGTCTCAATCACAACTACTTAGCTCTGCAGTCATAGTGTGAAAGCTGGGAGAGACAATACATATGCCCATCAGTGGGGCTGTGTTCCAATAAAATTTTATTTACAAAAACATGGCAGACAGGGTTTGGCTTATGGACAGGTAGTTTGCTGACTCCTGATCTAAGTGATAATGTTAACAGAATCGTAATATTTATCTATAGAAGCTTTTCAACGTTACAAGTAATGTTAGAATTCCCTTATTTATTTATTTATTTATTTATGAGATGGAGTCTCTCTCTGTCGCCCAGGCTGGAGTGCAGTGGTGCGATCTCAGCTTACTGCAGCCTCTGTCTCCTGGGTTTCAGCAATTCTCCTGTCTAAAGGCTGCAGAGTGTTGTGGCTGGTTTAGGATACAGATTACGTAATCTTTTACTCCCTGATTTGATGTAAAATAGAATTAATTATAATATGAATATAGTGAGCACATAATTGCATTTTTTGCTATTTTTGTTTTGTTTTTAAGACAGAGTCTCACATTGTCGCCTGGGCTGGAGTGGTACAATGGCGTGATCGCAGCGCACTGCAACCTCCACCTCCTGGGTTCACGCCATTCTCCTGCCTCAGCCTCCCGAGTAGCTGGGATTACAGGCACACACCACCACACCTGGCTAATTTTTTGTGTTTCTAGTAGAGATGGGGTTTCACTATGTTGGCCAGAGTGGTCTCGAACTCCTGACCTTGTGACCCACCCGCCTTCGCCTCCCAAAGTGCTGGGATTACAGCATGAGCCACAGTGCCTTTTGCTGTTTTATTATTGGAAATTATTTTATTGTCACTTTTGACTATCAGTGTGTACTCATGGCTTCTCGTAGAAATTATTTTTTCATTTTTATGTATATTTGTCTTTTTTCAGTGCTGAATTGTCCAGCTTGGACAGTGGAAGCCTCTTTAAACTGATCCTCTGTTTCATTCCCGCCACCTCAGGCATATTTCTGAATATTGCTTTCTGGCAGCAATAAGCTGATCCAGGCTCTTTGCCTCCAGAAATGCAGTCCCCTGCCTGCCAAGGAGTCCTGGGGTTTTTTTAGTGGAGAATAGTATTAGAAGGTCAATTCTGGGTGGGGCGTGGTGGCTCACGCCTGTAATCTCAGCACTTTGGGAGGCCGAGGTGGACGGATCACAAGGTCAGGAGATCGAGACCATCCTGGCTAACATGGTGAAACCCCGTCTCTACTAAAAATACAAAAAATTAGCTGGGCGTAGTGGCGGGCGCCTGTAGTCCCAGCTACTCGGGAGGCTGAGGCAGGAGAATGGCGTGAACCCAGGAGGCGGAGCTTGCAGTGAGCCGAGATTGCACCGCAGCACTCCAGCCTGGGCGACAGAGCGAGACTCCGTCTCAAAAAAAAAAAAAAAAAAAAAAAAGAAGGTCAATTCTGATCTTAAGGTTATCAGTAGTAGATAATGTGACACAGCTGCTTTGACCACTGTAATAACAGATAAAAAACATTTTTTAAAGACTATTACTTGATAGCGATGTTTCTAATTTAACTGTATAGAGTATTAAAATATTTTAAATCAATTTTTTATCACAGTAATACATAAATTTACAGGTCAACTAGTAATTTAAGGTCTATAACAAAAACAGTGGTCTCTAGGGAAAAAAACACACAAAAATCAGTGGTCCCTGCCCCCGATAAAGGCAACTACTTTGAACATTTTAATCCATTTTTTGTAATACTTCATGTGTCTGAATAATATGCCTTGATTTTTCCATTTTAGACAGCCATTGGCTGTCTGCTGTGAATTTCTCATATATCAGACCCCCTTTAACACAGTGAGACATATATACTCTTCCCCTTTCATTTTCTATATGTGGTTTTGGCAGTTTGTGATTACACATTCAGAAGTGCGACATACCTGTGCAGCCTGTATGTGTGACTTAGAAATTTTGTTCCTCTTCAAGAAGGGATGGGGAACCTTAACAGGAATCATCTCCTTGTCTCTCCTTCTTCCTTCCTAACTGCAGTAAAGGAGCAGAAAGGGGACAAAGACAGCAAGTCCTGAAATATGTCAGTCAATCCTTACTGCACGACTTGCACTAGAATCGTGTGTTTGGACTGGTTTAGCTGGTCCTATGAGATGTTTCTTCTTTTCCTTTCTTTTATTTTTTTTGACTTTTATTCTCAAGGGAGGTGACTATGAGTTTTTTTTTTAATTCTATCCTTTCTTGTTTTAAACTCTAATTGTACTTAATTTGTATATCTTTGGGGTTTTTGTTTTTGTTTGTTGTTGAGATGGAGTCTCGTTCTGTCGCCAAGCTGGACTGCAGTGGTGTGATGGCGGCTCACTGCAACCTGCACCTCCTGGGTTCAAGCAGTTCTCCTGCTTCAGCTTCCCGAGTAGCTGGGACTACAGGCACGCGCCATCACGCCCAGCTAATTTTTGTATTTTTAGTAGAGATGGGGTTTCATCATGTTGGCCAGGATGGTCTCGATCTCTTGACCTCATGGTCTGCCCGCCTCGGCCTCCCAAAGTGCTGGGATTACAGGCATGAGCCACCGCGCCCGGCCTTTTTCTTTGTTTTCTTGTACTTAATTTATAGAAGGCAGATTATCCTTAAGGTTCACTTAGGTAAACATGTTTGTGACATCCCTGCCTTGATGATCTGTTATTTTCTTGTGAACTTAACTATGGGACTTTTTTATTTTTCAGATAATTGGTAGAACTTGTTACTCATAGAACCCCATCATCACTTCACTGAGTTACTTTTTTTTGTTGTTGTTTTTATAATGTTTCTTTTTATATATTAAACACACTTGTCATTTTGGGAAAATTATTTAATTATTGTATACAAATGGAAAGTATTTGGAAATCACTCTTTAGTCTGATGTTTACATTTTTTTTCAGATGTATTTTTGCCATCATGGATCAGTTTGCAGATATATTAGAAGGTGAAGTGGACCATTCTTTCTTTGACAGTGACTTTGAAGAAGGAAAGAAATGTGAAACTAACTCAGTTTTTGACAAGCAAAATGAGGACCCAAAGGAAAGAATAGATAAAGATACAAAAAATGTAAACTCGAACACTGGATTGCAAACAACAGAAAATTACCTTACTGAGAAGGGAAATGAAAGAAACATGAAGTTTCCCCCAGAACACCCTGTAGAGAATGATGTTACACAAACTGTAAGTTCTTTCTCATTGCCAGCCTCTTCAAAATCAAAAAAATTGTACGATGTTACAACAGGACTTAAAATACATGTGTCCATTCCAAATAGAATTCCCAAAATTGTAAAAGAAGGTGAAGATGATTACTACACAGATGGAGAGGAAAGCAGTGATGATGGGAAGAAATACCAGGCAAAGTCCAAGTCCGCTAAACCATCTACTAACGTTAAAAAAAGCATAAGGAAAAAGTATTGCAAAGTTAGCTCCTCTTCCTCCTCCTCTTTATCTTCCTCACCTTCAGGTTCAGGTACAGATCGTTTAGATGCAGGGTCTGATAGCCATCTACCTGATTCGTCTCCATCATCCAAGAAACATGTATCTGGTATAACCCTCCTGTCACCAAAACAGAAGTATAAATCAGGAATAAAATCGACAGAAACCCAGCCTTCAAGTACTACACCAAAATGTGGCCACTACCCTGAGGAGTCTGAAGATACTGTGACCGACGTAAGTCCCTTATCAACTCCAGACATTAGCCCTCTTCAGTCTTTTGAACTGGGCATAGCAAATGATCAAAAAGTGAAAGTTAAAAAGCAAGAAAATGTGAGCCAAGAAATATATGAAGATGTTGAGGATTTGAAAAATGATTCAAAATATTTGAAAGCAGCCAAAAAAGGGAAAGAAAAACAGGAGCCTGATCCCTCCTCAAAGGTGTCTTCAGTGTTAGACTCCAGTTTAGACCACAGACATGAACAGAAAGTCTTACATGACACAATGGATCTGAATCATCTCTTGAAAGGTAATTTTCTTTTCTTCTTAAAATATGTGTATTTAAATATTATATATTGAGCATAAATATTAAATGCTATGAATTTGCATTGATTGTTCTAGTAGATATTTTTTATTGTTGAGAATGGTTGATATTATTAGTAACTTCACCAAATACCCTATTTTGCCATAAAAATATCTAGAATATCATTTGTATTATTTTGTGTAGTAATTTGTATTTGTATAATACAAATTTTATTTTAGTGCCTTACAAACTCAGAATGCCTAGAGGAAACAGATGGATAAGATAAATGAGAGAAGGGGAGCCAGATGTTTTTCCACTTTTGATAGAGACACGGGCATATTTCACTTTCTTCCTTAAGAAAGGCAGCAGCGCTCAGGTTAACACCCTCATATCAGGGATGGTGGCAAGAATGCTGGCAAATGAGAGAACTCAGAGTAAACTAAAGAGGACTCTTCAGACTTTTAAGTTAAAGGCTAAAGAGCATTACTTAAAAATAATCACCAAATTGATGAAAAACATTGTTGCTTTAAGATATAAGATATTTTTGAATTAGAATAGCCTTTTTGCTTTGTTTCTTATCAATTTATTATTATTTATATTTAGTTTGAAAGTAACAATTTTCCGGTTCAAATAAAAGCAACTTCAAAGTTTATCTTTGGATTAGTTAATAGAACTAATAATACTGGGTAGGTTTTAGGTCAGTTGATGATAAAGTTTTTAAATTGTAAATAGAATTCTCTGTCTTCCTTTGTTTGAAATGTTAAAGTCTTTAGCTAGATAAATTGCATATGGTAGCAATGTAAGGGCATAAATACCTTGTTAGTAGAACATGGTCAAATTGACAGTGTATTTAGAAGCAGTTCACACTTGATGTTGCCGCTGTTGTAGGTTTGGTTTTTAGTTTTTGAGACAAGGTCTTTCTCTGTCATCCAGGCTGGAGTGAAGTGGCATGACCACAGCTCACTGCAGCCTTGACCTCCTGGACTTAAGTAATCCTCCTGCCTCAGCCTCCTGAATACCTAGGACCACAGTCATGCCCCACCACACCTGGCTAATATTTTTTATTTTTATAGAGATGAGGTTTCACTATGTTGCACGGGCTGCCTCGAACTCCTGGCCTCAAGCAAACCTCCTACCTCTGCCTCCCAAAGGGCTGGGATTACGGGTGCGCGCCACTGGATCTGGCCCTTTTGTAGGTATTTTTTCCCCCTTTCTCTGATTGTACCTACTGATTTTTCTCCCTTTCTCTGATTGTACCTATTGATTGTTTAGAGTCTCTGAAAAAATCACACTCTTAGTGGCTAAGCCTCCACCCCATAAATCTTTCCTAATAAATGCTCATTCAGCTTCTTAGAACTTTCAGCATTAAAGAGTTTTCTATTCATGCCCTCAATTCTTCCCAGAAGAACTAAAGTGATCTTTTACAAAGTAAAAAAAAAGTAAATCAATCCTATTAGTTTCCACTCTTCAGTGACTTATATTAAAGTAATACCTGGCCAGGAGCAGTGGCTCACACCTGTAATCCAAGCACCTTTGGAGGCCGAGGTGGGCAGATCGCTTGAGGTCAGGAGTTTGAGAGCAGCATGGCCAACATGGCAAAACCCCATCTCTACAAATAATACAAAAAATTAGCCGAGTGTGGTGGCACACGCCTGTATTCTCAGGTACTTGGGAGGCTGAGGCATGAGAATTGCTTGAGCCTGGGAGGCGGAGGTTGCAGTGAGCTGAGATTGCGCCAGTGCACTCCAGCCTGGATGACAGAGCGAGACTCCCATCTCAAAATAAAAGTGTATATATGTGTGTATATATATATGAAGCCAAGTGTGGTGGCACATGCCTATAATCCCATCGTACAATTTTTTTGATTTTGAAGAGGCTGGCAATGAGAAGGCTGAGGCTAGAGGGTCCCTTGAGTCCCACCTAGGCAACATAGTGAAACCCTGGATATTATTATTAAAATAATAATAATATCAGCCAAGCACAGTGCTCACACCTGTAATCCCAGCACTTCGGGAGGCTGAGGCAGGCGGATCACGAGGTCAAGAGATCGAAACCATCCTGGCCAACATGGTGAAACCCTGTCTCTACTAAAAATACAAAAATTAGCCGGGCGTGGTGGCGGGCGCCTATAGTCCCAGCTACTGAGGAGGCTGAGGCAGGAGAATTGCTTGAACCCGGGAGGCAGAGGTTGCAGTGAGCCGAGATCGCGCCACTGCACTCCATCCTGGTGACAGAGCGAGACTCCGTCTCAAAAAAATGGTAATAGTAATAATATCTGAATTCCTTATTATTGCCTAACAGACTCCAGATCAGTAATTCTCATCCCAGGCAGTGCATTAATATCACCTAGAGAACTCTTTTTTTTTTGAGACGGAGTCTCGCTCTGTCACCCAGGCTGGAGTGCAGTGGCGCAATCTCGGCTCACTGCAAGCTCTGCCTCCCGGGTTCACGCCATTCTCCTACCTCAGCCTCCCAAGTAGCTGGGACTACAGGCACCCGCCACCATGCCCGGCTAATTTTTTGTATTTTTAGTAGAGACGGGGTTTCACCGTGTTAGCCAGGATGATCTCGATCTCCTGACCTCGTGATCCACCCGCCTCGGCCTCTCAAAGTGCTGGGATTACAGGCGTGAGCCACCACGCCCGGCCGAGAACTCTTAAAACAAATACTGATGATGCCTAGGCTCTGCCCACAGGGATTCTGATGCAGTTGGTCTAGTATGCTATTAAGATTGATGAGAACCATTGCTCTACGTTGTATGGATGTTGCTAGCCTTTTCGACCTGATGTGGAATTACCGAGCTCCAGTCACACTTTGTTGTTGTTGCCGCTCCTGTTGTAAGGACACTCCGGGTTTTTTCCCATTGGTGAGGCACTTGCATTGCCGTGGCCCTTTTTCTTTGCAGAGGGCTCTGCTTCTACCTGTTTCTCAAGTCTGTCAGTTTATACATCACTGCCTCAGAGAGCCTTTTTCTAGACATCTATCTTTGGGAGCTTTACACTCCCCACACCTCTCTGTGTCACAAAAGCCTGTTTCTCTCCATCGGGATACTACTAGACCCTGAAATTAGTTTGTTTGCTCGTGTGTCCCATTGCAGTGAATGAAAGCAGGATCTTATTTCTTGTTGGAATTCCCAAATATAAGCACATAATAGACAGTATTTGTAGACTGAGGGGACTGTGAGGAAGCTGCTTCTGTCGCACAGCTCTGCTGGTTAGGAAACGTATTTCATATGTTTCATGGAAATTTGATTTTATAACAGTTGCCCATTCCTGTTAAATTTGCCATATGAAATACATAGAGAATAAGTCTGTGCATCCTTCTGCATTATAATCTTTAAGACATTTGATTAATATTCTCCCCTGGGTAAAATCTCTAATTTTTAATCAAGCCATCTGGGGTAACAATTTTCACTTTTTTCTTCTAATTCTTATGGCCACTTTCCAGTCTGTGTGTTCATTAGTTAAGCTAGAGTATACGATTCGCTAGGTGGATGACTCATTGGGTTGATAGACAGCAGGCTGCAGCTGTCTCCTGCTCTTCTGGATTTCCAGCACCAACCTCAAGTGCTGTAACACAACAATTTTTAAGCATTTCGGTCTTAGGACCCTTTTACATTCATTAAAGTTATTGAAGATTCTGAAGAGCTTTTGTTTGTGTAGGTTATAGCTTATATCTGTAAATATTTACCATGTTAGAAATTAAACATTTTAAAAATACTGATTTGTTTAATAGTAGTAATAAACTCGTTATATAGTTGCCATAAAATATAAGTAACATATGTCATGAAAAAGGTGTATATCCAAAAAAATTAGTGATTTTTGCTAATCACTAGTGTCTGGTTTAATAGAACATAGCTGGATTCTCAAATCAGCTTTTGCTTATAATATATATCTGTTATAATCTATATATCATCGGCTACAGGATGTACAGAAAATCTGGCATATACAAAATGTTCAAAAATGAAGGAGTATTTTAATAACCTTTTCAGTTAATTGTGGATTTTTTTTAATACCACAAGTCGTATTTTCTTTTTTGTTGTTGTTGTTGTTTTTTTTTTTTTTTTGAGACAGAGTCTCACTCTGTCGCCCAGGCTGCAGTGCTGTGGCACTAGCTCGGCTCACTGCAACCTCTGCCTCCTGGGTTCAAGTAATTCTCCCGCCTCAGCCTCCTGAGTAACTGGGACTACAAGCGCCCTGGACCACGCCCGGCTAATTTTTGTATTTTTAGTAGAGACGGGGTTTCACCATGTTGGTCAGGCTGTTCTGGAACTCCTGACCTCAGGTGATCTGCCTGCCTCGGCCTCTCAAAGTGCTGGGATTACAGGCGTGCACCACCTCGCCTGGCCCACAAGTAATAGTTTCTTAGATGTTAGTTGCAATGTGAAATCTGAAATCAATCTCAATTAACTTTTAATCGTGAATTTCAAAGTCTGTTACATTAAAACATATTGATCTTTCTTGATTGATTTTTTTTTTTTTTTTTTTGAGATGGAGTCTCGCTCTGTCGCCCAGGCTGGAGTGCAGTGGCGCAATCTTGGCTCACTGCAAGCTCCGCCTCCCGGGTTCACGCCATTCTCCTGCCTCAGCCTCTCCGAGTAGCTGGGACTACAGGCTCCCGCCACCACGCCCGGCTAATTTTTTGTATTTTTTTTTTAGTAGAGACAGGGTTTCACCATGGTCTCGATCTCCTGACCTCGTGATCTGCCCGCCTCGGCCTCCCAAAGTGCTGGGATTACAAGCGTGAGCCACTGCGCCCGGCCTGATTGATTTTTTAATGTATATTTTACCTGTGCCTGGTTTTGGAATGTGACATATTGGGTATTTGGAAAATATTGTTTCACTGAGCTTACAAATGTTGGCAGGCCAGGCACAGTGGCTACGCCTGTCATCCCAGCACTTTGGGAGGCAGAGGTAGGCAGATCACTTGAGCCCAGGAGTTTGAGACCAGCCTTGGCAATACAGTGAAACCCTGTCTCTACAAAAAATAGAAAAATTACCTAGGCATGGTGGTGTGTGCTATTGTAGTACCAGCTACTAGGGGAGGTTGAGGTAGGAAGATCACTTGAGCTAGGGAGTTAGAGGTTGCAGTGAACTGAGATCACGCCACTCCATTCCAACCTAGGAGACAGAACAAGACCATGTCTCAAAAAAAAAAAAAAGGTTGGCAAATTTCCTAATACATTATATAGAAATCATAGTTGTTAATATCACTACCAGCCTCATCAGAAAGCTCTTGAGAAGCTGTCAAACTCATGGTGGCAGATACAAGTTTACCTAAAATACTATTTTTTGCTAAAAGCTCAAATTTTATTATTGGTAATAAATACTGTCAACTGTTTTCCTTGAAGTGACAGAATTGTTCTTTAAAATTATATTTGTAATGCAAAAATTGGATGGTGGTTGAAATTAAATCATAAAATGTCATGAGGTAATGCAGATTGCTCAGTAATATTGTGTAATAATATATATCTTGATATATTTGGCTTTTTTCTTGTGCATCAAATTTCTATTGCTGCATTGCTCTTCCTTCATAATTCTTACTGTGATTTATATGTGTTGAACCCATTTCCTGTTCAGAAAAAAAAAAGCGCAGCTCACTGCCAGCACTCATTTCTTGGGGCAAATGGGAAATGTATTAAAAAGTAGCAGCCTATTGTTTGGCATTAAAAAATATTGTTCTGGCCGGGCCCGGTGGCTCACGCTTGTAATCCCAGCACTTTGGGAGGCCAAGGCGGGCGGATCACGAGGTCAGGAGATCGAGACCACGGTGAAACCCCGTCTCTACTAAAAATACAAAAAAAAAAATTAGCCGGGCGTGGTGGCGGGCGCCTGTAGTCCCAGCTACTCGGAGAGGCTGAGGCAGGAGAATGGCGTGGACTCGGGAGGCGGAGCTTGCAGTGAGCCGAGATCGCGCCACTGCACTCCAGCCTGGGCAACAGAGCGAGACTCCGTCTCAAAAAAAAAAAAAAAAAAAATTGTTCTTATAAAACTAGGTTAAAAATGGATTGAAAAGAGAAATGTTCTAGAAGATAAATTAAAATGTTTAATATGTCTAGTGGGCTTTATTTTTTAAATATGGGCTTGTTTGACTAAATCGTAATTTTTATTTTTAAGGGGATACTTCCATTTTTTTAAATTTTATAAGTACTATTTGATCCCACAAATTATAAACCCCACTGTATCCTAGGAAAGAGGATTAAAAAACGAGTATACGGCCGGGTGCGGTGGCTCACGCCTGTAATCCCAGCACTTTGGGAGGCCGGGGCGGGCGGATCACGAGGTCAGGAGATCGAGACCATCCTGGCTAATACAGTGAAATCCCGTCTCTACTAAAAATGCAAAAAAATTAGCCGGGCATGGTGGCGGGCGCCTGTAGTCCCAGCTACTCAGAGAGGCTGAGGCAGGAGAATGGCATGAACCCGGGAGGCGGAGCTTGCAGTGAGCCAAGATTGCGCCACTGCACTCCAGCCTGGGCGACAGAGTGAGACTCCGTCTCAAAAAAAAAAAAAAAAAAAAAAAAGAGCATACAAAAGGAACGTATTGTTTCAGCCGATAAAAAGCTTCTTACAGGAAGAAAACACTTGATTCGTAGAATTGTCAAGTTTTTAAAAACCATCTAATAGAAAATAGTCTGATTTCTGGGCTTTTTGTTAAGGGTCATCAATGATTATCCAGGATTTTGAATACAAGAAAGGAATTCCGAATGAAACAATGTTTCTCATATAACAGGTCGCCCAAAGATACAATAGACTTCAGGGTTGATTGAGTGGCTCAAAACGTCATCAGGGACCTACTTTCTAGCACTGTGTTCCTCCAGCCCTCGTGTTGGCTTCATTCTTAGGCTGCTAGGAGATGTCTGCAGCCATTTTCAGTGTTTACCTTCAGACACAACAGTGTCCAGAGGAAGAGACAGTGTCTCTTCTCTGACTCTTGGAATGGAGGAAACTTCTTAAAGAAATTTGGCCCAGTCAACTTCCACTTAGGTCTCCTTGACCAAAACTGGTTACACTCCCATTCCCGAACCAGTCGTTGGTAGGGGAAATGGGATTATCCTGGGCCAAGCAGGCTCACCCTGGAAGTCAGGGATCTGTGAAGTAGGAGGAAAACAGATGTACAGTAATTGGGCAGCCAACTTTGTCCAACAGAGCTTCTCAAACTTCAGTATGCATACAGTTAACCCAGGGATACTGTTAAAATGCAGATTCGGGTTCAGTAAAACTAAGGTAAGAGCTAAATTGGCATTTCTAACCAGCCCCTACTGGTGATACCCGTCCTGCAGATCTAGGGACCATGGTCTGAATATCAAGATACTGAGTAAACTATTTGGTTCCATTGAAAATAAAGCATTCTTCACTCTTCCTATCTAACCCATTTCTGAAACTTAATTGGATATAGAGAACCTATATATTTTTAACTCTTAAATAAGAAAAATAATCCTACCCCAAACTCCTGAACAGTTCCCCAATTATAATTAAATTGAAATACTGTTGAAAAACATTTAACACAGATGCTGAGCTAAAATGTAGAAGGGAAGCTTTATTCATAGTACTGCATAGTAAGGAACCCCTGATAGAGATTTGCCAGTAGGTGGCGCTCAGGGCTTTTTAAGGCACAGGAACAAACATGGCATTTTGCCAGTTGGTACATCTGTTATTGGAGTCCATAATATAACAATCCACCAAGGATTCTTCATAATAATAAAGCATTTTAAACACTAATTATGACAGTCTATTATATAAGGTATTGCAATCATTTTTCAAAATTATCATTCATGCTCGATTTACACAGTGAAGCATTTCAGATCCAAAATTATTTTCCTATGTTTTCTTTATTTTCCACCATATAACTGCAACTGTGGTCATGGTAGGTGGATATGAATGCAGAGCCAGGCTTGTGCCTTTTCTGCATTCATCTCTCAATACACTTTATCACTTCTAACTTCTAAATAAGCTTTTCTAGGCTGCTTCGGCTTACCTAATTTCTTCACTGCCTTTTCCACTTCCTGGAACATAAATCCACTTAGTGTGGGGAGGATGATGATGAAGACGACAGGTGAGCCCATCAGAGCATGGCTGAGGCAGGCATGCAGCATACTGTCTGCATCCTTTCAGTTTAAACATTTTCACAGACTTCAGTACAGAGGTTCGGTAAACCAGTTTACTGCTTAAGGTAGTGAATACTGAGTAAAAAATTTTGCAAGTTAACAGCCATATTAGGTGAGAGTTCAGATAATGAGGGATACCTGTATAGCCAACCACATCAACATTTATTGGTTTAAAAGAACTTTTTTTTTTTTTGAGACGGAGTCTCGCTCTGTCACCCAGGCTGGAGTGCAGTGGCGCAATCTCGGCTCACTGCAGCCTCCACCTCCCAGGTTCAAGTGATTCTCCTGCCTCAGCCTCCCGAGGAGCTGGGATTACAGGCGGGCACCACCATGCCCAGCTAATTTTTGTATTTTTAGTAGAGATAGGGTTTCGCCTTGTTGGCCAGGCTGGTCGTGAACTCCTGACCTCAGGTGATCCGCCCGTCTCAGCCTCCCAAAGTGTTCGGATTACAGGCATGAGCCACCACGCCCAGCCCTTTTGTTGTTTAGAAATAGAAATTTGAACTATAAAATATTAAGCCTATGAAACAAAGATTAATAAAAGAATGTAAAATTGAATCTACCAGTATAGGGCATGGAATGACGAAACAGTGTTGAACCAAGGTAAAGACAGTTTTGAAAGTGGAATAAAATTTAGGCTTCTGGGTGTTAGCGACATGATCACAAACAAGCCAGCAACTGTTCTGAGCTTCAGGCACTCTATTTGTAGGAGGAGATTGTTGATGTAGGTTGCTAGGGTCCATTCTAACTTCAGAGTTCTTCGGGTTCTGTGAGAAATGGTGGAAGAAGGGAAGATCATTGCAGACTGGCAGTATTAGATACAGGACTTTGAAGTGGATCTTGAAGGATGAGTCGAATTTCTGAATATTCAACCTCTTTTAGCTCAAGGGTGGCTGACTTGGGGAATTTTCCACCTCCATGCAAAGCTGCCTTTGCTATGTAAATGTCGAAAAATGGTTGGAATTAGATGCTTGATCTTGAGCTATAAATCCCTGAATAGGCAGAGAGGGCATTAAAAAAATGGAGTAGTAAGGCCGGGCGCGGTGGCTCACACTTGTAATCCCAGCACTTTGGGAGGCCGAGGCGGGCGGATCACGACGTCAGGAGATCGAGACCACGGTGAAACCCCGTCTCTACTTAAAAAAATACAAAAAAATTAGCCGGGCGTGGTGGCGGGCGCCTGTAGTCCCAGCTACTTGGAGAGGCTGAGGCAGGAGAATGACGTGAACCCGGGAGGCAGAGCTTGCAGTGAGCCGAGATTGCGCCACTGTACTCCAGCCTGGGTGACAGAGCGAGACTCCGTCTCAAAAAAAAAAAAAAAAAAAAAAAAAAAATTGGAGTAGTAAACAGAAGTTTAGACCTCAAGTTATGGTATGAATCTCACCTATTTGGAGAGCATTGAAGACGTTGACCACACTAGATTTAAAGATATGTTTCATATTTTGTATAGGTAAAATTAGGTCACTTTAAAAAGAATCAGAAACAGCAAAAATTTAAAACATTTTAGAAATACATGGCCTCAAAATCTACTATATAGACTATGAAATAATCACTACAGGATGTATTTTGAGAAGAAAAATAAATATAAGAAATGGGATTAAAAAAGCATTGATGAGCAAAGAAACTGGTTAAATTTTTTGCTAAAATGATACCAGCGTGTGAGAGATTGAAGTAAAGTGCCTTGTTCAAGGGAAGAGACAGACCCTGTTACGTTCCATAAGAAAGGAGATGCCCATACTGAGATTAGCTACCAGCATGTCCTGCCTGGCAGCACATTGTATCCTTTCTTCCTGGCAAACTGCAGGAAATCTCAATACCCTCAACACACTACCAAGTATTGCCAAACATTTAAGAAAAGCAAAAACCAACAGAGAGGCACCAGACTCATAGCTGAAGAATGTAATACTTCAAACTCTTAAAAGAGCAAGCTTGATGATTTTAGGATCTTTGAGGACAAAACTGTTTTCACTAAGACTATGCCAGCCGGGCGCGGTGAGTCATGCCTGTAATCCCAGCACTTTGGGAGGCCAAGGCGGGCGGATCACCTGAGGTCGGGAGTTCGAGACCAGCCTGACCAACATGGAGAAACCCCGTCTCTACTAAAAATACAAAATTAGCCGGGCGTGGTGGCACATTCCTGTAATCCCAGCTACTTGGGAGGCTGAGGCAGGAGAATTGCTTGAACCTGGGAAGCGGAGGTTGCAGTGAGCCAAGATCGCGCCATTGCATTCCAGCCTGGGCAACAAGAGCAAAACTCCGTCTCAAAAAAAAAAAAAAAAAAAAAAAGTATGATTATGCCTTGATTTGCTTTTTATTTAATTAATTAATTTTTATTTTTATTTTTTTGAGATGGAGTCTCGCTCTTTTGCCCAGGCTGGAGTGCAGTAGTGCAACCTCCGCCTCCCGGGTTCAAGCGATTCTCATGCCTCAGCCTCCCCAGTAGCTGGGATTACAGGCGTGTGCCACCATGCCTGGCTAATTTTTGTATTTTTAGAGTATTTTGTCTGCAGACAAAAGTCTGCAGAGACAAGGTTTTAAGCCAGGCATTAAACGACTTGTAAAACAAACTCTGCCACTCCCTGACTTTTTAAAATAAAAATGTTATGTTCACATATAATTGGTTTATTATTTTTAGAGGATTAATATCTTTAAAGCACTTAATTTCTAGCATGGTAACTATTGGTAGAGGTAACCCACATACACATTCTTTGGGGTCCTCAGTCTTTGGGGGGGGTGTTAAGGGGTCCTGAGGTCTAGGAGAATGGAACTAGAATAGGTGATTAGACTATTCATAATGCTACAAACTTTTGGAGAAAATCTTAGAGAAAAAAATTTTAAACTTAGTCCATCTCCCAAAATAGAAAAGAATGAGAAAAAACAGTAACAAAACTTCGGTTAAAGATTACAGAAAAAAAGTACAAACAATGCAAGTGGGTGGTTGGGTGGTTTTAACTTATCAGAAGATGCTATCAGAGCACATTAAAAAGAAAACCAGAAGTATTACTTAGCTTTAAAAATGAAGGGAATTCTGACATCATGCTACGTGGGTGAACCTTGAGGACATTATGCTAAGTGAAATGAGGCAGTCTCAAAAAGACAAATAAGTGCTGTATGATTATATGAGATGCTTGGAGTAGTCGAAATTATACAGACAAAGCTTCCAGAGGCGAAAGAAAGGGAGCAATGGGGAGTCAGAGTTTAATGGATACAGAATTTGTTTTACACAATGGAAGGAGTTTTGGAAATGGGTGGTGGTGATGGTTACACAATATGAATGTATTCAGTACCACTGAACTGTATACTTAAAAATGGTTAACATGGTAAATTTTGTGTTCCGCGTATTTTGCCACAATAAAAAAATAAAACACTAGCCCCGTCTGACAGGGTTTCTGTTATGCTAAATGTGAGTGCTCAGTATATGCCAACAGAATTGGGAAAAAAGTAAACAAAATTCAGCCTAAAAAGATATTTAAAATAATATAGGAAGAATGAAAATAAGGGCTAGAAAAATATATGCCAATATCTCCTTTAACAAGGAGAAAGTAAAACTTATCAATCCTATTAATATACAAAACAGAACTCAAGATGTGAACATCACTAGAAGAGATAGAGAAGGGTGTTTTACATTAGTAAATGGGTCAAATACACCAAAAAGATAAAATTCATTGATTTGAAATGTATGATAAAGGCAAAACAGAACTGGAAAATAACATTTGGGAAGCCACATCACCATGGAAGCATTGATAATCAATTTAAACCAAATAACAACAAAAACTAGCATCTGCTTGTGGGATGCTCTTGGTCACAGGTATTTTGTCACACAATGATTTTTTTAAAAGTGATGAACTAATCAGTTACTACTGCATGACAGATTACCCCAACACTTAGGGAACAAAGAGACCCAAATGTAGAGGTGACTCAGTGGCCGGGACTACAGTCAACCCAGTGCTGTGTACTCACATCGGGTGCCTGGGCTTGGTATAGCCTGAAGGCCAAAACCCAAGGGCCCATGTAGGGTTCTCCACGTGGCCTGGCTTCCTCACGTCTCAGCGTTAGAGTGGTTGGACTTCTTACATGGTGGCTTAGGATTCTAAGCACGTGTGTTCCAGGAAACAAGGCAGAAACCTCATTGCCTTTTATGACCTAGCCTCAGAAGTCACATAGCATCATGTCTTTCATGCTCTATTGGTTGAAATGGTCATAAACCCTCCCAGATTTAACGCAAAAGGGCATAAAGCCCTACTTCTTAATGGGAGGAGTGTCAAATAATGTAAATTATAATAATCTTTAAAGATTTTATGTCTTAAAATCTCTTCAGTCCAACTCTGGCCACAGATTTATTAACATTCTTCCCATATGCAAGAATGCATTCGCCCTTTCCACAGATGCCCCTAACTTGAGATCCAGGATATCAATCAGGTCCAGCTGCAGCTGAGATTCCTCAGGTGTTGGTTTCCCAGCCATGGCTCTTTGAGTACTTTGAGAATCTCCTGGGAAAGACTAGGGATAAGGAGCAGTTTTACTTTTAAACCCCGTAAGTCTTGGCTCTTTTATATTCTTTCTAAATTTTGCTTGAAAACTGGCCAGTTCTTTTTATTATTTTTTTAGTTCACCTCTCTTTGTCAGTTCTTATTGTGGGTAAAATAAACCACTGGTACTTTAAGCATTCTGCTTGGAGGTCTGCTAGGCCAGATCTACCAATGCAGTTGTTAGTTTTTCCATTTCCTTTAACACCACAAGCACAGTGTTGCTAAACATTTTGCCATTTCATCCTCTCAGACTTCATCAACAGCCTTCTCTAGGCCCTTGCAGCTCTGCTGGCCACCAGGTCCCAAAGCTGGTCCACCTGTGCTAAGTTCGTTCCAGGAGCACCTCATTTCCTGTGCCATGGTTAGCACTTTGATCCTGGTCTTTGAGTCTTTGCAGGTTGCTGCTTCACACAACTAAGTTTTGTGGTGATGTGTTAGCAGAGCATAGTAACTAATATAAAATAGAGAACATTTCCATCATCCTAGAAAATTTGCTTCATGCTGCCCTTTGATCAAAACCCACCCTTCAGCCTGGTGCAGTGGCTCATGTCTGTAATCCCAGCACTTTGGGAGGCCGAGGCGGGTGGATCACCTGAGGTCAGGGGTTCAAGACCTGACCAACATGATGAAGCCCCCATCTCTACTAAAAATACAAAAATTAGCTGGGTGTGGTGGTGGGAGCCTGTAATCCCAGCTACTCAGAAGGCTGAGGCAGGAGAATCGCTTGAACTGGGGAGGCAGAGGTTGCAGTGAACCAAGATCACGCCACTGCACTCCAGGCTGGGCGACAGAGCAAGACCCTGTCTCAAAAAAAAAGAAAAAAAAAAAAGACAAAAACCATTAGGGGAAAATAGCTTACTATTAATTTCCTTTAGAATTGAATTTTAAAGGGCTTATAGATAATCTAGAAGCCTTGTTCTACAAAGTGCGTATTTCTTGGAGGCAAGATAATTTAACATGTTTTATGCATCTACATCTGTTTCTCTAAATGTGTTCTCATTCAGGTTTTGTCACTAACTTGGCATAGTTTTCAGCAAATTACCAATCATTAATTTATTCATTTTCCTACCAGGAAGCCACTGTTAATTATTTTTTAAAATTTTCTGTAACCTTTAGCAGTCTTTGGTTTAAATGTAGGGAAGTAGAGTTACAATTTTTGTGACCTTGCCCAAGTGATGTAACTTTTCTATACCATACTTATTTTATTTATTTTTTATTTATTTATTTTGTTTTATTTTTGAGATGGAGTCTCGCTCTGTCGCCCAGGCTGGAGTGTACTGGCACGATCTCAGCTCACTGCAACCTCCACCTGCTGGGTTCAAGTGATTCTCCTGCCTCAGCCTCCTGAGTAGCTGGAATTACAGGTGTGTGCCACCATGCCCAGCTAATTTTTGTATTTTTAGTAGAGACGGGGTTTTGCAATGTTGGCCGGGCTGGTCTTGAACTCCTGACCTCAGGTGATCCGCCCATCCCTGCCTTCCAGAGTGCTGGGATTACAGGTGTGAGTCACCGTGCCTGGCCCATACTTACTTTTAAATAGGGGATTAAAAATGTCCCAGCATAAAATGCTAAACATGTTTAAAAAATTAACATGAGGATAGTCAAACAAAAACAAATAATGGTTGCTTGTTAAAATATTGTTAAAAAAACAAATCAAATGTGCCTGTCTGTTAATCTGATATCGTGTATTCCTTTTTTTCTTTTTTGGAGACAGAGTCTCACTCTGTCGCTCAGGCTGGAGTGCAGTGGCGCAATCGCGGCTCACTGCAACCTCTGCCTCCTGGGTTTAAGCAATTCCCCTGCCTCAGCCTTCTGAGTAGCTAAGACTACAGGTGCGCACTGCCAAGCCAGGCCAATTTTTTGTATTTTAGTAGAGATAGGGTTTCACCATGTTGCCCAGGCTGATCTCGAACTCCTGACCCCAGGCAATCCACCTGCCTCAGCCTTCCAAAGTGCTGGGATTACAGGCTGAGCCACCACACCTGGCCTCAGCGTGTCCCTTTTTAGTACATACTTAACCTGAAACATTCAGCAAGTTTAATACTTTTGGATGTTTTCTATAAATGTTTAGTAATAATTGCGCTTATTGATAATTATAATATGGAAATTTAAGAAATAAGCATGTTGATAAAAATTATAGTATGCAAAATATTGTTGCTAGTTAAAAACACCTTTATGTTTAATCAGGAATGAAATGTTTGACTTTTATAGTAGAAGTATTTGTTTTAATGGCAATATTAAGATTTATAAATCCAGCATATTTTCTGGTTGAGAGTTTTGGAATATTTGGAGTTACTTTTTGCCATTGTTTCCCTCAGTCATTGCTGAGGACATTTTTTTTGAAGTACGCCCTCCAACTAAGAAAAGCTGTACCTAAATTAAGTATTGTATTAGTGCCCTCAACTCAGAGGTTTCTAACATTTCCAGCTATTAAACTGCAGTAGGGAAGGATAAAATTGAGATAACAAAGGCATCGTCTGTAAATTATACTTGCCTAAAAACCAGTACTATATACATTTTTAAAGATACTTTCATTGTTTCGTTTGTAGCTTTTATGCCCAAGGAACCCGGTGAGCATCAAATACTAAGCTACGTCCAATTTTTTTCTACAAAGTTGTAATCTAGATGTCATTAGTATTATTTTATACATACTTTTTCTTGAGTTAATACATATTTTTAAGGGTTAAAGCATGTACCACCGGGCCGGGCACAGTGGCTCATGCCTGCAATCCCAGCACTTTGGGAGGCTGAGGTGGGTGGATCACCTGAGGTCAAGAGTTCAAGACCAGCCTGGGCAACATGGTGAAACCCCGTCCGTACTAAAAATACAAAAATTAGCCAGGCATGGTGGTGGATGCCTGTAATCTCAGCTAGTCTGGAGGCTGAGGCAGGAGAATCGCTTGAACCCAGGAGGCAGAGGTTGCAGTGAGCTGAGATTGTGCCATTGCACTCCAGTCTGGGTAACAAGAGTGAAACTCCATCTCAAAAGAGAAAAAAAGAAACAAAAGCATGTACCACATACTTTCTTTGTTTGGCCATTTTCTCTTTTTTTTGTTCTTTTCTGTAGCTTTTCTGCAATTAGATAAAAAAGGACCACAAAAACAACACTTTGATCAGCCTTCAGTAGCACCCGGGAAAAACTACTCTTTCACAAGAGAAGAGGTGAGACAGATCGATCGGGAAAATCAGAGGCTTTTGAAAGAACTGTCAAGACAGGCAGAAAAGCCAGGAAGCAAAAGTACAATTCCTAGATCGGCTGATCATCCCCCAAAGTTATATCACAGTGCTGTCAACAGACAGAAGGAACAACAAAGGATTGAGAGAGAAAACTTGGTAAGTAACTGAAATAGTCATCAAAGAAAATGTGTTTGCACTGATTTGTACGTCCAGCTTATAGGAAACCTAAATACAGCCAAATATTCAAACTTCATTACATAAAAGCAGGTACGGTATGTGTGGTATGAAACATATGATGTGCTGTAAGTCTGGAGGATACAATATGTATTTTTATCCAGGAAACTGTATATTAAGAGACCACTGGCCAGATGCAGTGGGTCACGCCTATAATGCTAGCACTCTGGGAGGCCGAGGTGGGCAGCTCGCTTGAGGCAAGGAGTTTGAGACCAGATTGCACAATCTGGCAAAACCCCAGCTCTGCCAAAAATGTAGAAATTAACTGGGCATGGTGGCACACACCCATGGTCCCAGATTCTTGGGAGGTTGAGGTGGGAGGAGCATCTGAACCCGGGAGGCGGAGGTTACAGGGAGCCGAGATTCTACCACTGGACTCCAGCCTGGGCAACAGAGCCAGACTCCATCTCAAAAAAAGAAAAAAAAAAGAGAGAGAGAGAGAAGGAGACCATTAAAGGAAAATACTGAGAGCTCCATTATTTATTTGCCTAGACCAGTTAAATCACTACAGTAGAACAGGAAATGGTATCCAAGGGTCAGATACAGTGTTTCTTCTGTGAAGTATGCAGTCACTAGTGAAATCTCTTTTACTTTATTGTGTCCTGGAAAGCTAAAATAAATTGTACATCACTTATTTTAAAGGATCAGTATATCTCAAATAGGCCAAATTGCTAGTCTGCTACTTAAATGTATGAAACATTGATTGTTAAAATCATATCGTTTGATATTCTAAGAAAATAAATATGGGAACTGTTGAAAATCTTCACATTTAAAACTATTATAGCATATTTTTTTCATAAAATTTAGTTCATAATAATTGCTGATATTTACTGAGCTTTTACTAAACACTAGGCATTGTTCTGGGTATCTTCCAAATATTAACTTATTGAATCCTGACAACAATTCTCTGAAGTAGATAACTATTTTTATCCACATCTTATGATGGAAAAACTGAGGGTTAGACAGGTTAAATGTTTAGCACAGAGCTGCTAAGTATGCTGCTGAGCCAAGATTTTAAACCTGGATAGTCTCTTAAACTAGAATTAGACCCTTAATGAACACGTAAACTCAGAGCTAAAATAATTTAGAAAGCTATTAAAATTATTAAGACCATTTTCAAAATTAACCCTCCTTATGTGTCATTACCAGTGTTTTCCTGTGTAAGCATATACTTACCTAAACTTGTAACAACTCTCTTTTACATTTCTTTAGTACCATACTAACCCTAAGAGTTGGGATGCTAGGATTACTATTTCTAAAAAATAGTAGTCTTGAACCCTTCAAGAGGATTACCCTGCATGTGGCAAGGAACAGATAGCTAAGCCAGGTGAAATGAAGTTGGTGGGAGCTGAGATAGATGATAGCTTTCCACACATCACCTTCGCAGTATTCAAGATTCGTTCATGTCTCATAGAAATTTGAAATTCCTGTATGTCACAAACATTTGGGATTACTTCCTTTGTTTTCACTCTCACACCTGGCTCTGGGCCAATCTCATTTAATAAGCAGTTACATTGTGCATACTATTTTACAAGCGTTAGGCCTTAAATCCTGATAGCAATCTTATAGTTACTGTAGTTATAGAAGAGTAAAAGAGACACTGAGTGGGGCACAGGGACTTATTCAGGTTCACACAGCTAGCAGGTGTCAGAGCCCAGGTGCAAATCCAGGTTACCTAGCTTTGGGGTTACCTTTTTTTTTAACCAGCTTTATTGAGATATAATTCACATACCATTACCCATTTAACGTGTACACATTCAGTGGTTTTTGGCATATTATTAAGTTGTAGTAATGTATATATAACTTAAAATTTGCCATTTTAACAATTTTTAAGTCTAATTCAGTGGCATTAAGCATATGCACAGTGTTGTGCAACTGTCACTACCATCTATTTCTAAAACGTTTTCATCACTTCTTACAGATGCTGTGCTTATTAAACAACTCTCCTTTCCCCACCCCCTTATCCTCTAAGGGCGTCTAGTTTGCTTTCTGTCTCTATGAATTTGGCCATTCTAAGTATTTCATATGAGTAGAACCATACAATATTTGTCCTTTTGTGTCTGGTTTATTTCACTTAAAATGTTTTCACGTTTCATCTATGTTGTAGCATGTATCAGAACCTAATTCCTTTTTATGGCTGAATACTATTCCATTGTAGGTGTAGCCCTAAGCTATAGTGAATAATACTGAAGTGAATATTGGCAACTATCTGTTCATGTCCCTGCTTTTAGTTCCTTAGGGCCACATAGGGTAGAATTCCTGGGTCATATGGTAATTTTGTGTTTAGCTTTTTAAGGAACCTGGGTGTACTTTTTTTTTTTTTTTTTTAAGAGACGGAGTCTGGCTCATCACCAGGCTGGAGTGCAGTGACGTGATCTCGGCTCACTGCAACCTCTGCCTCCCAGGTTCAAGCGATTCTCCTGCCTCAGCCTCCTGAGTAGCTGGGACTGCAGGCGCCTGCTACCATGCCCGGCTAATTTTTTGTATTTTTAGTAGAGACGGTGTTTCACCATGTTAGCCAGGATGGTCTCGATCTCCTGACCACATGATCCTCCCTCCTCTGCCTCCCAAAGTGCTGGGATTACAGGCATGAGCCACTGCGCCCGTTGACTTTGATTATTTTTCTATTTAAAAAATCCTATTAGTCCAGGCCTGGTGACTCATGCCTGTAATATAAATATAATTATTTATATTGGAGCCTGTTTGACAGTCTTAAATACTACCTTCCTGACCAGAAGTATGGTCTTAACCATACTGCAAGCCTTCTCGTACTCAACCTTAAAAAGAGCCACATTCACTCTTTGAGTGTGAGCCAATACTTTTTTTTTTTTTTTTATAGAGATGGGATCTCACTTTGTTGCCCAGGCTCGTCTCAAACTCCTGACCTCAGGCAATCCTTCTGCCTTAGCCTCCTAAAGTGCTGGGATTACAGGTGTGAGCCACTGCACCCAGGCTGATAGACTTTTTAATCTGTTTGCTAGACTGTTAATATTCAAAATACACATGTATGTGTTCAGCACACACAGACACACTTTTGTAGTTATTTCCATGTCAGATATACTGCAAAACAGAATTCATTCCTTTATATTTTTGATGATTTATATCCCTTCATTTGCTCTCTCTCCAGTGACAGAGAACAATTCAGCTGGCTAACAGACATGATAACTAAAGCATTTGTGTTCCAGCACTCTTAGATCGGTGTGTTAGCAATTCAGAGGCTATTTAGATGGAAATAATCCCAGACAAAGAAGTAGTGTTGTGCAGAAAAGGTAGAGAAGGAAGGCAACGATTGTATAAAACTGACTTCTGTGCTCTAGAGTTAAAAGCATACTGTTCATCTGTCCTCCTGATGAGGTTCAAGATCATCATTATTTGTTTCAATAGGTAGATATTATCCTTCCTCTCATTAAACATTGCAACCAAACAAAAATTAAGGGAATAAAAATTATTCTAGCTTATTAGCCTAGCTGATTAGCAAATTTTAAATTCAGAGAAATGAAAATTTTATCCAATAGAGTGTTTTTATCCAGTAGATAACTTTTATCAGTAGACAGCCTCAATTATCATTATAATTTAAATAAAATTAGAATTTTATTACTTGTAAAAAGGGGAGTAATTTTTTAATTCATGAATTCTGAAATATTATTTTTAGCCAGGTACAGTACAGTGGCTTATGCCTATAATCCCAGCATTTTGGGAGGCCAGGGCGGGAGGGTTGCCTGAGCCCAGAAGTTCAAGACAAGCGTGGGCAACATGGTGAGATTCCATCTCTACAAAAAATAAAAAAGTAGCCAGGTGTGGTGGCACATGGCTGTAATCCCAGCTGCTCAGGAAGCTGAGGCAGGAGGATTGCTTGGGCCTGGGAGGTCAAGGCTGCAGAGAGCCGTGATCACGCCACCTCTGCCTCCTGGGTTTAAGTGATCAGTTCAGCCTGGGTGACAGAGCAAGACCCTATCTCAAAAAAAGAAAGAAATATTCTTGTTAAACCATATCTCTTTCTTTTCACTTGAACTTTTTTCCGAAAGAGCATAAGAACAATCTTAGCAGAAGGAGAGGTGGTTAAAGATACTTGGTTGATGGTTTCACTTTACCCTCTAAGAAGAAGTGAGATTATTTCATTCTTTTATTTTATTTTATTTTATTTTATTTTTTGAGACGGAGTCTCGCTCTGTCACCCAGGCTGGAGTGCAGTGGCGCAATCTCGGCTCACTGCAAGCTCTGCCTCCTGGGTTCATGCCATTCTCCTGCCTCAGCCTCTCCGAGTAGCTGGGACTACAGGCGCCCGCCACCACGCCCGGCTAATTTTTTGTATTTTTAGTAGAGACGGAGTTTCACCGTGGTCTCGATCTCCTGACCTCGTGATCCACCCGCCTCGGCCTCCCAAAGTGCTGGGATTACAAGTGTGAGCCACCGCGCCCGGCCTATTTCATTCTTTTAAATGTGTGTCAGTATCCTCAGGTATGAAAGAATGTTGGGGGGAGAGAAGTAATTCAAGCAAAGTTATGGAGGAAGTAAGATTCCTAGAGGAATGTAGTATCACAGTTGGAGCCTAAAGTTAACTAAATGGAGTTAACTTATTTTCTTTTTTTTACTTTCTAAGATTATGTATGTAAATAAAATAGTCCTTAGTTATTTCGTTGTTCTTGTTTTGGGGGGATTTTTTTGTTGGCTTTTGGAGATGAGGTCTTGCTATGTTACCCAGGCTAAACTCCTGGGCTTAAGTGATCCTCCCAGCTCAGCCTCCCGAGTAGCTGGGACTACAAGTGTGTGACACCCTGCCTAGCTCATTAGCAAATTTTAAATTCAGAGAAATGAAAATAAATAGACAATATCGTCTAGCCCATCTTTTCATGTAGAAAAATTGAAACGAACAAATAAATAATGTAATGATGATTTCTGTACCTGTTAGCATAATTTTTCCAGTTAGGAGTTCTCGTGTTAGAATTTTATTTTAAAAATAAAAGGCATGTATGAATTTAGAAACTTAAGGCGGTTCTTTTTTTTTTTTTTTTTTTTTTTGAGACAAAGTCTCGCTTTGTCACCCAGGCTGGAGTAAGTGGCTCAGTCTTGGCTCACTGCAACTTCTGCCTCCCGAGTTCAAGCTATTCTCCTGCCTCAGCCCCCTGAGTAGCTGGGATCACAGGCCTGTGCCACCACGCCTGGCTAATTTTTGTGTTTTTAGTAGAGACAGGGTTTCACCATGTTGGTCAGGCTGGTCTCAAACTCCTGACCTCAGGTGATCCTCCAGCCTCGGTGTCTCAAAGTGCTAGGATTACAGGCGTGAGCCACCACACCTGGTCTAAGGCAGTTCTTAAAAACATTCCATGAAAAATAGGCTGCGGTGGTGGATCACCTGAGGTCAGGAGTTGGAGACCACCCTGGGTAACATGGCGAAACCCATCTCTACTAAAAATATAAAAAATTAGCCAGGCGTGGTAGTGGGCGCCTGTAATCCCAGGGCTCCTGTAATCCCAGCTACTCAGGAGGCTGAAGCAGGAGACTCACTTGAACCCGGGAAGCAGAGGTTGCAGTGAGGAAAGATACTCGCCTGGGGAACAAGAGCAAAACTCCGTCTCAATAAATAAATAAATAAATAAATAAATAAATAAATAAATAAACCTCTTCTGTGCTTTGTCTGCTAGTATACAGGTGTAACTTTATTTTATTTATTTATTTATTTAGACGATCTCGCTCTGTCACCCAGGCTGGAGTGCAGTGACGTGATCTTGGCTCCTTGCAGCCTTCCTCTCCTGGGTTCAAGTGATTCTCCTGCCTCAGCCTCCCGAGTAGCTGGGACTACAGGCTTAAGCCACCACACCCAGCTAATTTTTGTATTTTTAGTGGAGATGGTATTGCCACGTTAGCCAGGCTGGTCTCAAACTCCTGACCTCAAGTGACCCATCTGCCTCAGCTTCCCAAAGAGCAGGGATTACAGGTGTGAGCCACTGTGCCTGGCCTGTAGGAGTAACTTCAGAACTCTTATATAGAATAATTAAAGGGAGATTGTGATAAATTGTCACAAAAATGATTTATAGCAAGTCTCATACCTACTGTGAATATTAATCTGTTGATTAAGAGTACTTTTGTTCTAGGATCTTGAAATGATGTATAGTTTACTTCATTTGGGTTTCCTTCTGTCTGGTTAAGGTCTGCTATCTCCTTCCATTGAAGAAAGCAAGCTAACGATAACTCAGTGAGACTCCTGCTGTTGAAATGTAGAGAGCAGTCGTCTTGATTCTCCCTGTGTGGGGGACAGTTGTTACTTTTTAGTGTCCTTACAGGGTCTTTGCTTCATCACTCTAGAAACACTAAAGCAACTCTCCTCTGCTAACGGCTGCAGAAATCATTAAGACATTATTTATTTGTTTAAATTTGTTTAAACATCAAAAGATGGGCTAGGTTAATTTTTTTTCTAAAGAGAATAATTCCTGGATATAAAATAAATATTTGGACAAGTGTATTAGTCCATTTTCATACTGCTATAAAGATACTACCTGAGACTGGGTAATTTATAAACAAAAGAGGTTTAATTGACTTACAGTTCTGCAAGGCTGGAGAAGCCTCAGGAAACTTAGAATCATGCTGGAAGGCGAAGCCCAAGCAAGGCATGTCTTACATGGTGGCAGGATAGAGAGAGAACACAGGGGAAACTGCCACTTTTAAGCCTCAGATCTCATGAGAACTCCCTCACTATCACGAGAACAGCATGGGGGAAACTACCCCCATGAACCAATCACCTTCCACCAGGTCCCTCCCTCCACATGTGGGGATTTACAATTCGAGATGAGATTTGGGTGGGGAGACAGAGTCAGACCATATCAATAGGTATATAACACAGTATTGTTAACTATAGTCAACATGCTGTACATTAGATCTCCAGAGCTTACTCATCTTGCATGACTGGAACTTTGTACCTTGGGTACTTGACATTTGCTAAGAGACTAGATCTTAGGTGTTCTCACCAGACACATAAATAAAAATGGTAACTCTGTGAGGTGATGGATGTGTAAGTAGCTCAAGTGTTATTTCAGCATGTATACCTATATCAAAACTTCAAGTTGTTTACCTTAATATATATAATCACCCAAAATTGCACTTTTTTTTGAGACAGAGTCTTGCTCTTGTTTCCCAGGCTGGAGTGTAGTGGCACGATCTCGGCTCACTGCAACAACCTCCAGCTCCTGGGTTCAAGCAACTCTCCTGCCTCAGCCTGCTGAGTAGCTGGGATTACAGGTGCCCACTAATTTTTGTATTTTTGTACAATGCCAGCTAATTTTTGTATTTTTAGTAGAGATGGGGTTTCGCTATGTTGGCCAGGCTGGTCTCGAACTCCTGACCTCTTGATCAGCCCGCCTCAGCCTCCCAAAGTGCTGGGATTACAGGTGTGAGCCACCGTGCCTGGTCTTTTTTTGTTGTTATTTGAGACAGAGTCTTGCTGTGTCTCCCAGGCTGGAGTGCAGTGATGCAGTCTCGGCCCACTGCAACCTGTGCCTCCCAGGTTCAAATGATTCCCCTGCCTCAGCCTCCCAAGTAGCTGGGATTACTGGTGTGTGTCACCATGCCTAGCTAATTTTTGTATTTTTAGTAGAGATGGAGTTTTGCCATGTTGGCCAGGCTGGTCCCAAACTCCTTAGCTCAGGTGATCTGCCTGCCTCAGCCTCCCAAAGTGCTGGGATCTCAGGCGTGAGCCACCGCACCCAGCCAAAAAATGCAATTTCTAAAAAAAAAAATGTGGACGAACTCTTTTGGGATTCATTATTAGAATCTGATTTGAGTGGCAGTTCTAAGATTTTGTAAACTGTACATTACCATTCTTACTGTTTTTTAATCCATTAAATATTTGTTTAGTATTTGTTATGAGCAACGTAAGGAAGGAATATAAAATACATATGAAATACTCCCTTAACTGTCTTGTACTTTCAAACTTAGCTGGGAACATAATACTGTTGCATGTCAAACAACTAGAAAATACAGCAATATTAACAATACCACTAATTTTAATAAGTTCTTTTTTTTTTTTTTTTTTTTTTTTGAGAAGGAGTCTTACTCTGTCACCCAGGCTAGAATGCAGTGGCACAGTCTCAGCTCACTGCAACCTCTGCCTTCCAGGTTCAAGTGATTCTCATGCCTCAGCCTCCGGAGTAGCTGGAACTGCAGACGCCTACCACCACACTGGGCTAATTTTTTTTGTATTTTTAGTAGAGACAGGGTTTCACCATGTTGGCCAGGCTGGTCTCGAACTCCTGACCTCAAGTGATCTGCCTGCCTCAGCCTCGCAAAGTGCTGGGATTATGGGGTGAGCCACCATGCCCGGCCTTAATAAGTTCTTGCTAGATACTAGGCACTATTTTAAGCACTTCAGATGCATTTTATCACTTAATTACTAAAAACTGACTCTCAGGTTATTTCGTTATTAATATCCCTATCATGGAATTTGATCAAGGACACAATCAGTGGCAGAGCCAAGTGTTAAGCCCAAATCTTTCTGACCATATAGCTTACATTTATTATCACTGTATTACAATTGTTACAGCATTTTAAAATTTTTATTTGTTTGTTTGTTTGTTTGAGATAAGGTCTTGCTCTGTCACGCAGGCTGGAGTCTAGTGGTGTGACCATGACTCACTGCAGCCTCGACCTCCTGGACTCAAGCCTTTCTCCTCTGCCTCTTGGGTAGCTGGGACCACAGGCACACACAACCATGCCCAGCTAATTTTTATATTTTTTGTAAGAGACAGGGTCTCGCCATGTTGCCTAGGGTGGTCTTGAACTCCTGGGCTCAGACGATCCTCCTGCCTTGGCCTCCCAAAGTGCTGAGACTACAGATGTGAGCCACTGCACCCAACCTGAACTGTTGTTTTTTAAGTTTTACATAAGAGTTCTAAATTGATGACTAAATTAACATGCATACACTTTTGATTATGGGGCTTACACCAGGGGTGTCCATTCTTTTGGCTTCCCTCAGCCACATTGGAAGAAAAAAAATTATCTGGGGCCATACATAAAATATACTAACCATAGCTGATGAGCTAAAAAAAGAAATCACCAAAAAAAAATCTCATAATGTTTTAAGAAAGTTAATGAATTTGTGCTGGGCCGCATTCAAAGCCATCCTGAGCTGCATGCAGCCTGCAAGCCACAGGTTGGACAAGGTTGGTTTACACCTTAAAATTTAGGGTAATCAACACTTTGTATTTTGATATTATTTCTATAGGCAAGAGTTATTTCTCAAATCCTTTAGCTTTTGTTGGCTTGTTGTATTCATGTAACACTCAGATGGACACATGGTATTATTCCATGTGATTTGGGTACATGAGCCGAATCATTTCTCTCTTATTTCCCTAAGTTTCTGCATGTAAACTTGATAATTGATGTATCAGACTCCAGAATGGGTTTACTTTTTGCATTATTTT
Organism: Nomascus leucogenys; assembly: GCF_006542625.1. Lineage (NCBI taxonomy): Eukaryota > Metazoa > Chordata > Mammalia > Primates > Hylobatidae > Nomascus > Nomascus leucogenys. The sequence goes on along the minus strand of NC_044387.1, from coordinate 105,399,042 downwards.
ACAATTATTTCAAAGTTGATTTTGATCACATCTGTATTGTTTTATATCTGATGAATAAGTATTGTAATTTTCTTAAAATTTGTAAAAGAAAAATACTCATCCAACCAAATAAATAAACTTAGGACACTAGGAGTTTAATAGACATTGAGACTTCTACCAGCAAAAAAGCAAAATTGAAAGATAACTGAAAATGCCAGGTCTTCTGTCTTGTCCTTTCCACCCTGCACAGCTCAGTGCGTAGTTAATAGGATAATCAGACAAAACAGCAAATGCACTCTGCTGGTAAAATACACTGAAGATGTGGCCCCAGGAAGTTCCTGCACAGTTACAAGCTGCAGGTAGAGAAGATATGATTTCAGGAGGTTTGGACACCTAAATCACACTGCTTCTCTGTCCACAATGCAAGAAAGAGGATATGATGGGAAGACCGTGGACTTTACAGTCAGGTGGAATCATGTTCAAGTCAAAACTCAGCTCAGCAAAGGGAACCACTAATACTAGTTGGGTAATTTGAGTGGGTGACTCTTTTCTAGCTTTTGAAGGCTAAAAACTAGGGAGGGGCACTTCACGCAGACGGAATAGCATGCAGGCAGGCAGTAAAGATGTTCTCAGTGGTTCTGTCCAGTTCTTCATGTGTTTTGCACCTCTGCTGTTTGCCTCCAAGCCTCCTTTTGTTTCTGTGACAACCTCCTCCTCTCCCTTTTCTAAACGGCCCTTCCCCTGAATATCTTGGCTTATTCTTCCGCCATGTGTTCCTTCTTTGGAATTGTTCAGGAACTCAGCATAGAAGGGCAGGGGGTGCAACTGATAAGACACCAAGTGGAAGAAAAAGTTTTGGGAGTCGGTGGTGATGTTTCACAACAGTGTGAATGTACAAAATACCACAGAACTGTATGCTTAGAAGTGGTTAAAATGTGGTTTCATTTTACCATGGTAAAAGGAAGAAAGAGAAAAAGATTGTACAGAGAAGACTTGTCCTATGACTGAATTCATGAGTCTGATTTTTTAGTGTGAAACTTAGTGCGGGTCAGTACTCCCTTTGCAAATAAGATCAGCTTCCTTCAGAGAAAGTTTGAATGAGTAAAGAAAAGAATAAAACACAATCATGGATCAATTCCCCAAGCTGTTTGGTCTACCTCGGTATTTCTTTCTCAACAATGCCTATGAAAAGCCAACAGAATAAACTCTTTCACCTTTTAAGAAATAATTATAAACAAAATTTAGAACATTATACATGAGTCTCTGTTACTGAATTGTAAAAAAATTACCATGTTATTAGATACTGTGTTGCCTTGGCCAATTGGTGTATATATCCTTTTTTTAAATTTATTAAAGTATTATTAAAATGGAGACAGGGTTTCACCATGTTGTCCAGGCTGGTCGGGAACTCCTGAGCTCAAGCAGGTCATCCACCCGCCCCGGCCTCCCAAAGTGCTGGGACTACAGGCGTGAGCCACTGTGCCTAGCCTACATATCTTTTTAAAAACTTTATCTTCTATACTAATTGGTTTTCAAACTTCTTAACAGCAAAAGCTTCTTTCTCCAAATTAAATGTTATGCACAATCTTTAGTATATAAAACAGACAATACAGGCCAGGCGCCGTGGCTCACCCTTGTAATCCCAGCACTTTGGGAGGCTGAGGCGGGCGGATCACGAGGTCAGGAGATCGAGACCACGGTGAAACCTCGTCTCTACTAAAAAATACAAAAAATTAGCTGGGCGTGGTGGCGGGCGCCTGTAGTCCCAGCTACTCGGGGAGGCTGAGGCAGGAGAATGGCGTGAACCCGGGAGGTGGAGCTTGCAGTGAGCTGAGATTGCGCCACTGCACTCCAGCCTGGGCGACAGAGTGAGACTCTGTCTCAAAAAAAAAAAAAAAAAAAAAAAAAAACAGACAATACAGAAAGCATAGTTAGGCTAGTAGAAATTAGCAGTGCAAGACCCGAGGGCCCTCCCTGCTGGCCTTTCCCCAGTGGCCTACCAGCCCTTGAGGCACTACTGCAAAGGAAACAGGGTGAAAGGCACTGCTCTACAATGTGCATGTGGAGAATCTATGGTAGCTTCCATATGTGTGTGCTCATTCCTAGGGTCTAACACTAGGTTCTTAGCATTATAACTCCCATTACATCATGTCTATGAGAAAATCAGGTTTAATGTATTTTATTTCAACTTACAGCACCTTTCCTAAGACTAACCTGGCACAAAAGAATTAGGCCTCTAGCAAGCTTGTCTAACCTACCTTATTTTGTTGTTTGTTGTTGTTGTTGTTCTGTTTTAGGCTTTTAGCAGCCTGAAGCCATGGTTTTTAGTTTCTGTCTCTAGCAATACACAGAAAAGAGAGATGAGGAAGGGGCTTTGCTGGCCCAACCAGAAACAGAAACTAAGAACCCATGACTGTATTCTCTCCGTTGGACACCTCTGGATGAATTGTTATATCTTAGTGGTTTGGTTAGCTGTGGGATAGGCAAAAAACCCTTGGATTTTTATGAAATTATATTATTTGAAATGTTTTTCACATGGTATGTTGGGAATGATTTAAGATCTTTTGGCTGGATGTGGTGGGTCTCACCTGTAATCCCAGCTACTTGAGAGGCTGAGATGGGAGGATCCCTTAAGCCCAGGAGTTCCAGGCCAGCCTGAGTGACAGAGTAGGATCTTGTCTCTTAAAAAAAAAAAAGAAAGAAAGTGAATGTCAGGCTCTAGAATGTATTGCCTTGTTAAAAATGATTGCTGTTTAACCTTGCCTTTCAAATTAATTGTCTTTATTGAAGGCTTTATTGAAAAGGCTTGAGGCTGTGAAACCAACAGTTGGTATGAAACGCTCGGAACAACTGATGGACTATCATCGCAATATGGGCTATCTCAACTCATCACCATTGTCAAGACGATCCAGATCCGCTCTTGGCCAATATAGCCCATTAAGTAAGCATTTTCAAAATTATGTTATACTTATTTGTACCTTGTATCCTTTTTAAAAAAAAGTAACTTATGTTATTATGATAGAGTTTTAAATGCCAACTCTAGAATGCGTTCTGTTATTTCTCACTGTCATGTTTTGTTTTATTTGTATTAGTTCACTTAATTTCAGGTTTCATTTACAGCATATAATGACAGGAAGGAAACCAGGAGATAAAACAATCAAAAATATCAGTAGGTTCTTAGGTAATTGAGGAAGGACTTTTAATTTCAAAGTTTATTGAAGGAAGAAATACATAGATGTGCTGTTTAAAGCTGCTAAAACATTCTCCATAGGTAGTTAAGAATTATTGCTAATAGCCTCCAGCCCTTATGTGTGCTTTTTCTTACTTACTGGATAACTAAAACAAAAATTAGCAAACTGATCACACAACAAGCCTTACTGCAGTAAGGCTTGTTGTGTGATCAGTTACAGACCTAGCCAGTTGTGTGCCCCAGAGAGTACAGGAATGGAGTGACCATTTAGTGCTGGAGTGTGCAACATCTAGAAAGGCCAGTGTCCTTTACAGAAGTCTCTGCTGTACTTCATGTATGCATTCTAAACCGTATAATAAATAGAAGGGAATACCAAACCGCCCAATGCCACAACTTCCCAGCGCTCGCCCTCGTGAGTCTTCAACTCTCATGACTAGTAGTTCCGTTTGTTCCTTCTCCAAACCTTGCTTCCGTGGTATAGTGACTAAGACAGGGTCTTATTTTAGTAAGTCATACTTAGCATTGTCCCTAAATGTAGTAAGTTATTTGTTGATTAGATATATAAATGGTTATACAAAGTCATTTTTTTCACATGAATTATTTGAGAAGCTTTTAAAAATGTTTGTTTTCCACGCCAATCCAGTGAATCAAAATCCCCTGGTGTGGCATCTGGTTATGTTTGTTACTATGTTTTTTAAGTTCCACAGGGAATTCTGAAGTGCATTCCTAGTCGAGAATCATAGCATTAGACTATTAGACACACATAGAATGTGGAAGAAAAACTAGTCTGGACTTAAAGTGAGGAGAGTTTCTCAGATATTTCTTCTTTGTATCTTTTCAGGAGGAGCTTCCAGGACATCCAGTGCTACGAGTGGTCTCAGTTGTAGGAGTGAGCGATCAGCTGTTGACCCCTCCAGTGGCCACCCTCAAAGAAGACCTAAACCCCCTAATGTCCGTACAGCTTGGTTATAAAACACTTTTTTTACTTTAAACATTGTTCACACAACTTTCCTTGAAGTGCTCGTGCATATTACTATAATTCTCTGTGTAAACATCTAGAATACCGTGTTAGCAATTTAAGGTGTACAACGGTGAGTTGTAATGTATTGTTATTCAGTGCAAAATTATTGTCAGAAAACCATTTAATGTAAAAAGTGTTTCCTGAGGATGTATTTATATGAGATGTATGTGTTCTTAATAGAGAAATAGTGGTATGCATGTGTATCTTCTAATTATAGAAGTTGATTCAGTTGTCATGCTGTCAAAATAGTAGTGATAGCATCATTGCATGTTGTACCCAAGATGGTCACTATATAGTTTTCAATTTGTGTTATTTTCATTTCTTTATAAGCGTTATACCATGAGGTTAGCTCCTAAATTTGGCTGCCTTTGTTTTTCTTTTGCTTTAGAACTTATGCGGCATGACATAGCTTGATTGTATTAGATTTAACACTTATTATGAAACAAATCTTGAAATTTGTTTTCATTGGTAGAGCTGATCTAGATTTGATGAGCAGATTGAGAGACGCTTCTATTGGAGCAATTCTTGTAATTCACCAGAGGTATCTAGTTATTGTATAAGTGGCTGAGTTAGATCTTAAAAGTTTGATCAATCATTCCAAACCATTTCAAATATGAATATTAGAAAGTTCAACTTAGAAGCTTCCCTTTTGTGTTTTCATGCATTCAGGTAAAGTCCTATTTATGACTCTTAGAAGTGAGGTAGGTTTTAGAGCTACAGTCTTCTAACTCGTGAATAGTTTAAGGACCACATCAGTTACACACCAAGTGTTTGTTGAATCAGTGAAATGGCACTATCAGCATGAAGAGCTGAGAAGCAGATCCTGAGGTGTGTTGGACAGTGTTTTAGGTAATTCAGTATTTATTATGTTATTAGAGAAGACTTAGCATAAGAAAGAAATGCTTTAGAAATTCCAGCAAGTATGGGCCGGGCACGGTGGCTCGCGCCTGTAATCCCAGCACTTTGGGAGGCCGAGGCGGGCGGATCACGAGGTCAGGAGATCAAGACCATCCTGGCGAACACGGTGAAACCCCGTCTCTACTAAAAATACAAAAAATTAGGGGGGTGCGGTGGTGGGCGCCTGCAGTCCCAGCTACTCGGGAGGCTGAGGCAAGAGAATGGCGTGAACCCGGGAGGCGGAGCTTGCAGTGAGCCGAGATAGCGCCACTGCACTCTGGCCTGGGCAAAAGAGCAAGACTCCGTCTCAAAAAAAAAAAAAATTCCAGCAAGTATTTATAATGCCTGAAAAAACTAAAATTTGAACAAAAAGGGAAATAAATCACACATTTGGTGAGGCTGCTGCTTTAAATATTAGCTAATTTTCTTGTTTTGGTTTACTTTGATTTATTTGATTGAACCCTGGAAGTATTATTTTTACCAGTCCCACATTTAAAGACCTAGTAATCTTGATGGAATTGGTAATGGCAGATAGGGTTTAATGTTGTTGACTTTCAAATTAGAATTTTTTTTCTGTCAAACTTAGGCTTTTATATAACAAAGTATGATATCTCATTGTTACCACCGTTTTTCACTAATAGCCTTTTCAGTATGCCCTTAAAATGTATTGGAAAGGTTCCATGTTAAATGACAAATATCTTTCTTCAGTATGAATTTTTGATCTGTAGCCACAATAAGATTTTCATTTTTCAGTGCTCAGGCTCTGTAGCATGCATGCTGAATGCTTTTTTCCTTAGCACCTTTAACAGTAAGGTGTTACTGCATTTTACAAAACATCAATTCAAAATGTCTTGGATTTAGTTTGTATTAATAGATTTTGTTTAGGATCAGGCCTGTGAACATGGGCGCAGTGAGATTAAATAATTCATGTGACCACAACCTCGCTTTGAGGTTCTGCTGCTTTTGGGGGCCATAATTTTCATTCCATGTTATTTGATGCTCTGTTCTGGTGAACAAGTTATTATACCTGTTGTGTATATAAGCTTGAGCTATACTAAACCAAGGCTTTATTTTCTTTTGTTAACTTATGTACTTTTACTGTTGATATATAGTCTTTTCTGTTCATAATGGTGTTAGTCTCTGAGTACATTTTATATTATCTTTGCTGCCACATGTCAGGATACAACACAATAGTTTTATAAATAAAAACTGTACTTTGATTTAGGTACTAATGTAATGCTTTAGTTTTTACTACTTTGAAAAGGGAAGTTCATCTAAGTATTACTGATAACAGGGATCCAACTTAAAGTAAAAGTTGTAAAGGGCAACAGTCTTTTAAGCAGAACTTACAATTCTGTTGTCATGGTTACTTATATATAATGAATATAAATAGACAAATAGGAGTTGGAAAAGGTGGTATATTCTAAGTCAAGGTGCTACGAAGTTGTTATAGTTTAAGGGACATTCTTAAGAAGGAATTACTTAAGTATATTACTCTTCTCGTTTTCAAGGACATGAAAAAGTAAAGGATGGTCTAGCCCTATTTTATATTTTTTTGACTTGTACTGAATATATGTACTTTGAAGATTTACATCTATAACTAGAAAGTATACTAATCCGAGGTCTGGTTATTAGGCCAGATTCTTGTTCAGTTATTTTTTAAACTAATGTTGCCTCCTTTTTAGTAAGATTCTACGAGTTTTTTAACTATTAAAGTTATTTCTTAAGGGGTAGCTCTTATACTTCCTCTACTGTCTTTTTCAGTTTCCATAAACAACTGTTTTCTTAGCTATTACTCCAAATAAAGTTCTTTGGTTTGCTTAAAAATGTAGTGCAATGCAGTTGTTTTCTCCCCGCTAACCCGAGTGTCCAAGATAGACATCTAGACAGCTTTAAGAAGGTGATGGTCATGGGTAAGTGATGGCTGTGCCTCTCATCTTCAGATTCTTCAGATACTGCAAACTGTGAAACATGTTAAGACCAATATAAATCCAAAGATGTGAGTTGATTATACTTTAATAATTAAATTCATAAAAAGTTTACTATCTTCAATGCCAAAAGAGTCTTAACTTATAAATGATTATATACAGTCTTAGAAAATGTGCTTAACGGTTATGGCTTCTTTATTTCTATGAGTAAAGATTAGTAAGAAACTTAAAATTAACATCCTTTTAAGATTTTCTGTTCCATTTTAATGTATTTTAGCCATTTAGAACTAGTCTGGCATAATGAAGAAAGAAATAAAAGAATTAAAGATAACCAAGTTTTGATCCTATGTTTATCTCTAAAATGCGCTGTCTTGTTCCAATTTTCAAAATTAGAATAACTTGTACGTGCCTTACAAGACCAAGAATTAGTAGGAATAAAGTTGGAAGGACGGTGTCAGTTATTTCTGTCTTTGAAAGTATAATATTTACATGGAAAAGAGTTTGCTTAAAATTATATTCTTAATCAGAATTTCTTTAAACTGCATCATCTAATTACTTCTGTAAAATTGTTGTGGCACTACAATACAGTGGACACTCTTACAGCTTAAAGAAATGGGCTTTTTGTTGTTGTTGTTTGTATTTTTGAGATGGAGTCTCGCTCTGTCACCTAGGCTGGAGTGCAGTGGCACGATCTTGGCTCACTGCAACCTCTGCCTCCTAGGTTCAAGCGATTCTCCTGCCTCAGCCTCCTGAGTAGCTGGGATTACAGGCACACGCCACCATGCCTGGCTAATTTTTTGTATTTCTAGTAGAGATAGGGTTTCACCATGTTGGCCAGGCTGGTCTCAAACTCCTGACCTCAAGTGATCTGCCCGCCTCAGCCTCCCAAAGTGTTGGGATTACAGGTGTGAGCCACCACACCCGGCCAGGAAATATTTTTTAAAAGTAGTCATGTACATCAACATTTCATATGTATTCTTTTTTTTTTTTTTTTTTTGAGACGGAGTCTTGCTCTGTCGCCCAGGCTGGAGTGCAGTGGCGCGATCTCGGCTCACTGCTAGCTCCACCTCCCGGGTTCACGCCATTCTCCTGCCTCAGCCTCCCGAGTAGCTGGGACTACAGGCGCCCGCCACCACGCACAGCTAATTTTTTGTATTTTTAGTAGAGACGGGGTTTCACCATGGTCTCGATCTCCTGACCTCGTGATCCGCCCGCCTCGGCCTCCCAAAGTGCTGGGATAACAAGCGTGAGCCACCGCGCCCAGCCAACATTTCATATGTATTCTATATGAGTAATAAACACACCAAAGCTTGCTGCAAAACATCAGTTTAGGAATTTTTTATGAGGGTTTAATAAAACTAGCGCCATTGGAATAAATTCCCAAGTAGCTCCTGCAGTAGCATATCTGAGCTCTCAACAGCAAAGAGAAAGAATGCTAGAGCAAACACTATTATGTTATGGCAGAAAATTTTATTTGATTTTTCAATTCTGGTGATGGATTTTTAATTCATTTAGAGATATTTCTGGAGCCACTATAATAGACTCTTAAGATTCTATGCTTCCATTTCAAAATTTAGCTGGTAAATCCAGGTAAGTTGCACTATTTGCCCTAGATGACATTTTTGAGGTTTAACTGGTTTACAAAATAAAACTTAGGAGGTAACATCATTATTTTACTATAATGAGACAGGGTTTGTTCACATGGCTCTAATCCACAATTATAAGATAGTAAAATAATTTGAGGCTGGGGATGGTGGCTCATGCCTATAATCCCAGCACTTTGGGAGGCCGAGGCTGGCGGATCACAAGGTCAGCAGTTCGAGATCAGCTTGGCCAATATGGTAAAACCCCGTCTCTACTATAAATATAGAAATTAGCCACACATGGTGGTGCGTGCATGTAGTCCCAGCTACTCGGGAGGCTGAGGCAGCAGAATCGCTTGAACCCAGGAGGCAGAGGTTGTAGTGAGCCAAGATCACGCCACTGCACTCCAGCCTGGGTGACAGAGCGAGACTCCGTCTCAAAAAATAAAAAGAATTTGAAGAGTCACCAAAACATGATTAAAAACTATGGTGCTAAATTCTTACAGGATATATATTACAATGATAGTCTTCACCAAAAAACCACACATCACATTTCTTTCATACATTTTGGAATTATAGCTAGTCTCCAAAGTTTGGAGGGTGCTTTGTTCTTGATTTGATTCTGAGAATCTATTTTATGAAGAACATATGCAGCATTAAGCAAATATATCTGCTTCCCACATAGTTACCTATACAAACTAGAAAAATCTAATTGTACCATTAACTTCGGTCTTCACTTTGAACATTTGAGTGTAGTTTTGCCTGTTTTTGAGTTTCATATAAATGGGATTATGCACTTGTGTATGACTGTTTAGCTCAACATTTTTATGTTTGTGAGATTCTTTGATATTGTTGCATGTAGCTATAATTGGTTCACGTTGACTTTTATGTAGTATTCTAGTACTTGACTATACCACGGTTTATTTTATCTATTATGTGGTTGATGGATATTGTGGGTGGTTTCCAGGTTTTTGGTTTTTTTTTTCTTTTTTTTTTTGAGACGGAGTCTCGCTCTGTCGCCCAGGCTGGAGTGCAGTGGCGCAATCTCAGCTCACTGCAAGCTCCGCCTCCCGGGTTCACGCCATTCTCCTGCCTCGGCCTCCCGAGTAGCTGGGACTACAGGCGCCCGCCACCACGCCCGGCTGATTTTTTGTATTTTTAGTAGAGACGGGGTTTCACCGTGTTCGCCAGGATGGTCTCGATCTCCTAACCTCGTGGTCCGCCCATCTCGGCCTCCCAAAGTGCTGGGATTACAGGCGTGAGCCACCGTGCCCGGCCGGTTTCCAGGTTTTGACTATTACAAATAATGCTAATGTGAGGATTTTCGTAAATGTGCCTTGGTTGATCTGTGTGTACGTTTTAGTTGGGCATGCACCTAGCAGTGGAGTTGCTGGGTCAGAGGTGTGCTTGTGTTTAACAGCTAATGCCAGGGTTGTCCACAGTGAGTGTAACAGCTCATTCTTCCACGAAAGTGTGTAAGTTTCTGTTGCTCTAGAGACTCGTTAATATTTATTATTGTCAGTCTTTTTTTCTTTTTCTTTTCTATTTTTTTTTTTTTTTTGAGCCTGGGTCTTGCTCTTTCACCCAGGCTGGAGTGCAGTGGCACGATCATGGCTCACTGCAGCCTTGACCTCCCTGGCTCAAGCGATCCTCCCACCTCAGCCTCCCAAGTAGCTGGGACAACAGGCATACGCCACCATGTCCAGCTAATTATTGTAGTTTTTTGTAGACATGGGGTTTCGCCGTGTTGCCCAGGCTGGTCTCGATCACCTGGGCTCAAGCAAGCCTCCTGCCAAGGCCTCCCAAAGTACTTGCAATCCCAAAGGGATTCCATATGTGAGCCACTGCAACTGGCCTTTCCGTCATTTTTTTAAAGTTTTAACTATTCAAGTGGATATTTAATATATCTCATTATGATTTTAATTTTATTATTTTGACTAATAGAACATTTAAAAAAAATTTTTCAACTTTTATTTTGGATATAGAGGGCACATATGCAGGTTTGTTACTTGGGTATATTGTACCCAGGCAATGAGCATAGTATCCAACAGGTAGTTTTGCAGCCACGTCCCATTCCTTCCCTTCCCTGTCGAGTAGTCCACAGTGTCTGTTCCCATGTTCGTGTCCATGCATGCTCAGTGTTTAGCTTCTACTTATAAATGAGAATCTGCAGTATTTTATTTTCCGTTTCTGCATTAATTTGCTTAGGATTATGGCCTCCAGCTCCATCCATGTTGCTGCAAAGGACATGATTTCATTCTTTTTATGGCTGCGTCATATTTCTTGGTGCACATGTACCACATTTTCTTTATCCAGTCACCACTGAAGGGCACCTAGGTTGATTCCATGTCTTTGCTATTGTGAATAGCATGGAGATGAACATACAATTGCATGTGTCTTTTTGGAATAAGGCTCTATTTTCCGTTGGGTATATACCCAGTAATGGGATAGCTGGGTCAAATGGTAGCTCTGTCTTAAGTTTTTTGAGGAATCTCCAAACTGCTTTCTGCAGTGGCTGAACTAATTTACATTCCCATCAACAGGTATAAGCATTCCCTTTTCTCCACAGCCTCTTCAACATCTGTTGTTTCTTGACTTTTTATAATAGCCATTCTGACTGCTTTGAGATAGTATCTCATTGTGGTTTTGATTTGCATTTCTCTAATAGTGACAATGAACATTTTTTCATGTTTCTCAACCACTTATGTATCTTTTGAGAAGTGTCTGTTCATCTCCTTTGCCCATTTTTTTTTAGGACGGCGTCTTGCTCTGTGGCCCAGTGCTCTGCACTGGAGTGCAGTGGTGCAATCTCAGCTCACTGCAACCTCCTCCTCTCGGGTTCAAGCAATTCACCTGCCTCAGCCTCCCAAGTAGCTGGGAATACAGGTCTGCACCACCATGCCCAGCTAATTTTTGTATTTTTAGTAGAGACGGGGTTTCACCATGTTGGCCCGGCTGGTCTCAAACTCCTGACCTCAAGTGATCTGCCTGCCTTGGCCTCCCAAAGTGCTGGGATTACAGGTATGAGCCACTGTGTCTGACCATTTTGCCTTTTTTTTTTTTTTTTTTTTTTTTTTGAGACAGAGTTTTGCTCTGTTGCCCAGTCTGGAGTGCAATGGTGCGATCTCGGCTCACTGCAGCCTCCTCTTCTGGGTTCAAGCGATTCTCCTGCCTCAGCCTCCTGAGTAGCTGGGACTACAGCCGTGTGCCACCACTCCCAGCTAATTTTTATATTTTTAGTAGAGGTGGGGTTTCACCACGTTGGCCAGGATGGTCTCGATCTCCTGGCCTCGTGATCTGCCCACCTTGGCCTCCCAAAGTGCTGGTATCACAGGCTTGAGCCACCACACCCGGCTGATTTTGCCTATTTTTTAATGGGATTATTTTTTGCTTGTTGATTTAAGTTCCTTATAGATTCTGGATGTTAGTCCTTTGTCAGAAGCATAGTTTGTGAATATTTTCTCCGTTTCTGTAAGTTTGTTGACAGTTGCTTGTGCTGTGCAGAAGCTCCTCAGTATAGTGAGGTCACACATGCCAATTTTTGTTTTGTTGCGGTTGCTTTTGAGGACTTAGCCAAAAATTCATTGCCAAAGCCGATGTTTAGAGGGGTATTTGCTAGGTTTTTCTCTAGGATTTTTTTTTTTTTCCCTTGAGACAGAGTCTGGCTCTGTCACCTAGGCTAGAGTGCAGTGGCTCACTGCAACCTCTGCCTCCCTGGTTCAAGCGATTCTCCTGCCTCAGCCTCCTGAGTAGGGAGCCACCACACCCGGCTAATTTTTATATTTTCAGTAGAGTTTCACTATGTTGGCCAGGCTGGTCTTGAATTCCTGACCTCAAGTGATCCACCCGCCTCAGCCTTCCAAAGTGCTGGGATTACAGGTGTGAGCCATTGCGCCTGGCCTCTTCTGGGATTTTTATAGTTTGAGGTCATACATTTAAATATCGAATCCATCTTGAGTTAATTTTTGTACATGGTGAAAGGTACGGGTCTGGTTTCAATCTTCTGCATATGGCCAGCTAGTCATCCCGGCACCATTTCCTTAATAGGGAATCCTTTTCCCACTGCTTGTTGGTGATGGCCTTGTCGAAGATGAGATGGCTGTAGGTGTGAAGCTTTATTTCTGAGTTTTCTCTTCTGTTCCGTTCTATTCTACTCTGTTTTGGTACCAGTACCATACTATTTTGGCTTTTTTGCTTTCATATGAATTTTAGAATGGTTTTTTTTTCTAATTCCATGAAGAATGATGTTGGTAGTTTGATAGAAATAGTGTTGGGTCTGTAAATTCCTTTGGGCAGCCTGGCCATTTTAACATCTTTCAATCCATGAGCATGGAACATTTTTCATTTAATTTTGTCATGTCTGATTTCCTTCAGCAGTGTTTCATAGTTCTTCTAGAGATCTTTCACCTCTTTGGTTAGCTGTATTCCCAAGTATTTCATTTTCTTTGTGGCTATAATAAATGGGATTGTGTTCTGGATTTGCCCGTCAGCCCAGATGTTACTGGTGTATAGAAATGTTACTGATTTTTATATTTGTACGTTGATTTTGTATCTTGAAATCGTATTAAAATTGTTCATCAGTTCTAGTAGCCTTTTGGCAAAGTCATTAGGGTTTTCTAGGTATAGAATCATATTGTCAGTAAAGAGAGATAGTTTGGCCAGGCACGGTGGCTCATGCCTGTAATCCCAGCACTTTGGGAGGCTGAGGCAGGCAGATTCCGAGTTCAGGAGATCAAGACCATCCTGGCTAACACAGTGAAACGCTGTCACTACTAAAAATACAAAAAATTAGCCGGGCATGGTGGCACGTGCCTGTAGTCCCAGCTACTTGGGAGGCAGAGGCAGGAGAATCACTTGAACCTGGGAGGCAGAGGTTGCAATGAACCAAGATAGCGCTACTGCACTCCAGCAGCCTGGGCAACAGAGCAAGACTACATCTAAAAAATAAAATAAAAATCAAAATAAAATAGAGAGAGAGAGAGAGATAGTTTGATTTTCCTGTTGGATGCCTTTTATTGCTCTGGCCAGGACTTCTAATATTCTGTTGAATAGGAGTGGTGAGGGCAGGCATCCTTGTCTTCTTTCAGTTCTCAAGGGGAATGCTTCCAGCTTTTGCTTGTTCAGTATGATGTCAGCTGTAGGTTCATCATTGAGGGCTCTTATTATTTTGATGTATGTTCCTTTGATGCCTAGTCTATTGAGGGTTTTTTAAATCATGAAGGGATGTTGGATTTTACCAAAAGCTTCTCCTGTGTCTATTGAGATGATCATACGGTTTTTCCTTTTAATTCTGTTTATGTGGTAAATCACATTTATTGATTTACATATGTTGAACCAGCCTTGCATCCTAGGAATAAAGCCTGCTTGATCCTGGTGAATTAACTTTTTGATGTGCTATTGGATTCAGTTTGCTAGTATTTTGTTGAGAATGTTTGCATCTGTGCTTATCAGGGATATTGGCCTGAAGATTCCTTTTTTGGTTGTATCTCTGCCAGATTTTGGTATCAGGCTGATGCCTGATAGAATGAGTTGCGGAGGATCCCTTCCTCCTTGATTTTTTTTTTGGAATAGTTCCAGCAGGATTAGTACTAGTTCTTTTTTGTATATCTGGTAGAATTTGGCTGTGAATACATCTTTTGCAGGGCTTTTTTTGAGTTTTTATTTTTGGTAACGGATTCTATTTCAGAGCTTGATATTGGTCTGTTCAAGGTTTCAGCCTCTTCCTGATTCAATCTTGGGAGATTGTGTGTTTCCAAGAATTTATCCATTTCCTCTAGATTTTAAATTTTGTGTGCATAGTTGCTCACAGTATTCTCTGAGGATCTTTTGTATTTCCGTGGGATGAGTTGTAACGTCACCTTTGTCATTTCTGATTATACTTACTCGGATCTTCCTTCTTTGTTAATCTAGCTAGCAGTCTATTAATCTTGTTTATGTTTTTCGAAGAACTCTTGGTTTCACTGATCTTTTGTATGGGTTTTGTTTTGTTTTGTTTTGTTTTTTGAGACAGGGTCTCTCTCTGTCCCCCAGGCTGGAGTGCAATGGCGCAATCTCGTCTCACTGCAACTTCTGCCTCCCAGGCTCAAGCAATCCTCCCTCCTCAGCCTCCCAAGTAGCTGGGACTACAGATGCACGCCACCATGCCAGGATGATTTTTGTATTTTAGTAGAGATGGGTTTTCGCCATGTTGGCCAGGCTAGTCTCAAACTTCTAGCCTCAAGTGATCTACGGTGTTGGCCTCCCAAAGTGCTGGGATTACAGGTGGGAGCCACTGTACCCAGCTTTTGTATGGATTTTTGTCTCAATTTCATTCTCTAATTTTAGTTATTATTTAGTGCTTCTCTAATTTTAGTTATTATTTTCTTCTGCTAGCTTTGGGATTTTCTTTTTTTCCCCCCTAGATCCTTTAGATGCAAAGTTAGATTGTTAATTTGAGATCTAACTTCTCGATGAAGGCATTTAGCACTATGAACTTTCCTCTTTTTTTTTTTTTTTTTTTTGAGACAGAAGCTTTTTGGATTTTCAATATTTTCAGATTTTGGAATATGTGCATATGCATAATGAAATGCCTTGGGGATGGGACCCAAGTCTAAACATGGAATTCATTTATGTTTCATATGCACAGTATACACATAGCCTGAAGGTAGTTAATAGAGTATTTTTAATAATTGCGTGCATGAAATAAAGTTTTGACTGTGACCCATCACAAGGTCAAGTGTGGAATTTTCTACCTGTGGCACTATGTCAGTGCTCAAAAAGTTTTGGATTTTAGACCATTTTGGTTTTCAGATTTTTGGGTTAGGGATCAAGAATGAAAATTGTTTTTCCCAAGTGCTGCCTCTTGACTTCAGTTGCAGTGAACATATTGTTATTTTTCCCTCAAACACGAAGGCATAAAACCTTGGCATTCTCACTGATTTAACACTTTTTTTTTGCTTTAGATGGAGTCTTGCTCTGTCGCCAGGCCGGAGTGCAGTGGTGCGATCTCAGCTCACTGCAACCTCCGCCTCCCAGTTTCAAGCGATTCTCCTGCCTCAGCCTCCCGAGTTGCTGGGACTACAGGTGCCCATCACCACGCCCAGCTAATTTCTGTATTTTTAGTAGAGACGGGGTTTCACCATGTTGGCCAGGATGGTCTCGACTCCTGACCTTGTGATCCGCCCGCCTCGGCCTCCCAAAGTGCTGGGATTACAGGTGTGAGCCATCGCACCCGGCCTGATTAACATTTTTCTTCAATGTCTGTATCATGTCCTGTCTGTTCTTCAAAACACATTACTCATTTTCACTGCCATCATTCTAATCCATGCCTTCATCACATTTGCATTACTAAAATAAGCTTTTAGCTAGAAAAAGCTGATGAAACACTGACTTAAGATTATACGTTATGTGGTTTGTTACTTACGTCACGTCTCACATATTTTTAGTCTGTTTTACTTCCCTAATAAATTAAAAGAAAGCCCCTGAGAGCAAGGACCATATGAAGCTTTTGCACTGGTTACGGCATTCAGGCTGATGGGAAGCCATACATGGGTGTCACTCAATATGTGTGATTCATTTGTGACTGCAAAAATGGCAAAACTAAACTCATCTAATCTTTAAAGGGCTGTGAAAATTAAAATGACTATGTAGAACACACAAAAATTACATACAAGATGTTTTATGTGAGACATGTTATAGGTATTTTGTTGTTGTTGTTGTTTAGGGACAGATCTCACCCTGTCACCCAGGCTGGAAATCAGTGGTACAATCATAGCTCACTGCAGCCTCCCTCCTCAGCCTCCTGAGTAGCTAAGACTACAGGTGTGCATCACCACACCCACCTAATTTTTTATTTTTTGTAGAGACAAGGTCTCCTTATGTTGCCCAGGCTGGTCTTG
Source organism: Nomascus leucogenys (assembly GCF_006542625.1). NCBI lineage: Eukaryota > Metazoa > Chordata > Mammalia > Primates > Hylobatidae > Nomascus > Nomascus leucogenys. The sequence continues at coordinate 105,382,567 of NC_044387.1, read as the reverse complement.
AGCTTCTGGGCTCAAGTGAACCTCCCACCTCAGCCTCCCAGAGTGCTGGGATTACGGGCGAGTCGCCGTGCCTGGCTGGTGATCTTTCTGTAATGTTTATGACTTCAAAAATGGTAAGACAGCTGATTCCCATTATTCACGGAAGTTATATACTACAAAGTTGAGGCAAACACTGAAACATTTTGCCAAGGGGAAATACAAGTTTAGGTTCCCATGAGCCGCTAGTCACAAAAATCATACATGACCTTGTTTTATGTGTTTATACTTAAAGACACCTTATTTAATATATATTGCTGATCATTAACACTGAGCTCACGGCCCAGGCCTGAAGACAGCTGATCTGACACATGTATTTTCCACAAGGCAGGTCTTGGCCCTCCTGTGCTGAGGAATAGCACTCTGCTTGGGGGCCATGTTAATTGGCAATGATGGTGCCTTGGATAAACTGCATTGGCCACTGCACAAAGCTTGGGGGACTTTTTAAACAGCAGAATTACTGTAGCACAAAGTAAACACATGAACAGGATGCTTGTTTACAGGATGAGGCCGAAATGAAAAGGCAGGGTGTCACCTTGTTCCACTGCAACTAGGGACGTGTGTCAGGCAACTTGCGTCTGTCATCGCTCTGTGTGTGTCCGAGGACCTTAAAGTGGTTACAAATAAAGTTTGGCAGTGAAGCCAGTTTACAGATATGTAATCTGTGAATGAGATCAACTGTACTTTATTGCAGATTGATAAAATCTCTGATATTCAGGAGGAGCAGAAAAGCAAAGAATTTATGACACGGTAGACTTTGTTAAATTTTATTAAAGAGCTTGAAATTTGCATTTAAGGCAGCCGTAAGTTTTTATTCATTGCATTATACGACTCCAACAAGCCTGTCCGGCCACCCCCACGGTGCTCTGCGTGTTCAAGATTTCACCCGAACTGTTGAAACCCTTTCCCAAGTATTTTGTAGGTTCCCTGTGCTTTTTAGATGCATTCTAAAAATTCTCGCTCATTCTTACATTCAACAGAAACTTGCTAAACACCTTCTCTGTCCTGGGCACTGTGCCAGGTGTGGAAGATAAGCTCTCCTTGCAGCGCTTGATTCCTTGCAGGCTTGCACCTTGGGGGTGTTTAGTAAATGCCGCCTCAACACGAAGGATGCCACGTATTTTACAGAATAAAATGGAACGGGAGCAGTCGCCCAGTTAATTGAGATTTCAACACAAATACTTGAGACAAGTTTTCATTGTTTTTGGTGTCCAATTATTACCATTATGGACTCACTCATCTTGTATCATCCTCCATAATTTTTCTCATATATTTAAAATACAAAATAAGGTCTTAAAAAGATTTAAGATGCCAAGAGGTGAGGCTTTAGGGGAGAAAATACCTAAAGATGACTGGGGTTGGTGGTGGTGGTGGTGGTGAAGGAGGGCTGCGCCTAGGAGACAGCTGTGTGGGAAATGGGGCTGATGAGAAAGGCCTGGGGCGGGTACCTGAGAGTCGGACGCTCAATTCCAAGTTGTCACTTTTACGTAAACCAGACCTTCCAGCATGACGCAGCTTTGCACGATGATGGTATGGCGTGAGGGTAGGTTAGTGAGGGAAGTACTGCCTGTTCTCCCGCCAGATCCCAGCACTCTGTCAGAGGCTGAGGGTTCTAGGAATTCATGGTGAGTGAAGTAGCTGCGGTGAGGAACTGGCTCAGCAGGGCCTGGGGCAACGTGCATTAGAGGTAACCTTAGCAGGAAGCGGGAGGGCTGACACCTGGGTCACATGTAGAATGTAGATAATGTGCCCTACGTAATAACTGTCCATGCCTCTTCCCTCCCCATTCCATGCCAGGGTTAAAGACAGAACACAGTTACACTTCTTGGTTGGGTTGGGAGGACGCACTGTTCATTCATTGTGTCAGGTCTTCCTCCTCCTAAACTTGGGCCCCGCTTTGAGACACGCTCCATCAAAGTACTTGCCTACTACTAGCCTGCCCTGCTTTTATTCCCTATCAGCAATAGAATTTGGATCACTCATATTATCCTTAGAATGAAAAGCAACAGGAGGACAATGGATCCAGGAGGCCTCTAACTGCACATGTGCTACCTGGCCTCGAGGAGACAGGCTGGAGAGGTGCCTTCCTTTTAGCCCTTCAGACTTTATTGGCCTAGATATCTACCAGGTGAGGTCAGATGTGATCCTGGATTTTATAAAACTCAGACCTTGGTAACTGTGGTAAAATCAACACAGCCAATTTTTAGCTGGGGAGGCAGGAGTGAGTCGGTGGAAGCGCTTGGTAAGCAAAGTAAAGAACAGGAGGTACAGAGACCAACCCCCACCACCCAACCACCTGTTAGAAAACACAGAGAAGACATCTGCCTGCCTTTCAAGCTTTGCCACGGATACAGGGACTTGCTTCCTCCAGATTAGTCACCATCCGGGAGACTAGAGCAACTGCTTGGTCTTTTCCTGGTCCCAAAGTGTGAAGTTTCCAACCTGATATTCTAAGTATTTTCCTCTGGCTCACGAATCTCAGAGGGGCGAATCCAAAACTGACTTCCTGTAGGTCTTGGTAATTGTTACAGGCGTCCTGGAGGATGCTTTCTAGACCCATCTTTCTAAATCTGGTTATTTTCTTTCAAAGTCTCCATCTCCTACCACTCCCTCCCCCCATTTCGTTTCCCTTCTATTCTTTCTCAAGCAAGATGTATTGTCTTCAACAAATTATCTAACAATGGCATTTCACCTTTTCTCCCCAACTTAAGCATCGTTCAGGGCAGGTTCCTATCTTTTTTCCCTTCCACGGGACCTAAGAGGTATTAAATACTAGCTTGATAACTGATGCTATGCACTGAATGTTTGTGTCCCTTCAAAATTCATTTGTTGAAATCTTAACCCCCAAAGTGGTGGTGTTTGGAGGAGTGGCATTTGGGAGGTAATTGGGTCATGAGGGTAGAGCCCTCATGTATGGGATTAGTGAGCTTATAAAAGGGACTACAGAGAGCTCTGTCGCTCTGTTTCTGCCATGTAAGGATACAAGAAGTCGGTAGTTTACAACCCAGAAGAGGGCCCTCATCAGAACCTGACCACAGTGTCACCTTGATCTTGGACCTCCAGCCTACAGAACTGAGAAATAAGTTTCTGTTGCTTATAAGCCATCAGTCTACAGTACTTTGTTATAGTGGCCAGAACTAAAACAACTGATTTTTTTTTTTTTTTTTTTTTTTGAGACAGGATCTTGCCCTGTCACTTAGGATGGATGTGGTGGCGTGCCATCTCAGCTCACTGCAACCTCTGCCTCTCGGGTTCAAGTAATTCTGATGCCTCAGCCTCCCGAGTAGTTGGGATTACAGGTGTGCGCCACCACACCCAGCTAATTTTTTGTATTTTTATTAGAGATGGGGTTTCGCTGGGTTGGCCAGGCTGGTCTCGAACTCCTGGCCTGAAGTGATATGCCCACCTCTGCCTCCCAAAGTGCTGGGATGACAGGTGTGAGCCACTGCACCCGGCCTTGACTTTCAATGAATACTCTCTACTTATCATAAAATTCTAGGTGTCACAGTTACCTAAAGGGATGAAAACAGAGCACTTCCTGATCATGGAAAATCCTCCAGATTGTGATTTAAAACTTTCAGCAGAATCTCAGAATTTCTAAAGACTGCAGGAAAGTGCCTAAGACAAGGCAGGATTATGAAAGCCATTATCACTTTCTAGCCTACAGTAACACTGGATAAGATAGAATATGACCTGCCTAAGTTTGACGACCGGAACTTTAAGCATTGTACGTTCTCATATTAATACATACTCAATATAATATCTGGCATTTAGAAGCTTGGCCACTGACTGATACATGAATCATGCTAGAAAATATGCATTTTTGATTTTTTAAAAATGCATTTTACAGTTAATAAGAGTTCAATAAAATAGAAAGCGTGCATTAAGTGGTCTTTATTGATGTTTCACATTCAGTTATTTCTTATCAGTTCTTCAGTTAATTGTACAAGTATGATAAATTATTTTCTATTTGCTGTGGGAATTTAAATGTAAAATAAATACAAAATACATGTGTGGTTTAATGAACACTCAATGAAGCATCTTTTCTGAGGTATTCCTTTTAGTCTGGTTTTATCCCAGATCTTTTTACTTCCCCTAGGAATAGTCGATTAAACCACACAATGGATCTGTGAACTTGTGGATCAAGTTCACTGTAAATCTGTGAACTTGTGTTTTAATTACATTAGACATATTTTTTGATCTCATCATACAACACCAATACAAAAGCACCGCCCATGCCTCTCAACACATTGGACCAGGCACCTTTGAAGAAGGCCTTGGCTCCTTCATCTTTGGCAATCTTCCTCCAGCAGTCAACTGTCCCCGTGTACATAATATCAGCTGTGGAAACAAATGTTGGTGAGGGCTCCACAACGCTGGAGGAAAGAGACTTTTCCTCTGAAACATATCTGTACACACTGTTATCAGTTTTATAAAATCAGGGTCATCTGGGCATGGAGTCCCAGCTCCATGTAACATTCCACTGGACATCTCCTTCCTTGCTTAACTGGCAGGCTGGGTCTCCTGTCATTCCTATGCCATTAGTTCAAGGTCAGTGAAGAACTGGGGCAATTAACCAAGTAATTCATGGACTGCCCAACTGCGAAGCAAGAAGGGCGCAGGGGAGCAGGAGTACTATGCTACGTGGTTACCTTTTTTTATGGAGGACCAAACTGAGGCCTAGCCTCAGATGATGCTGCCCAAGGTTATGCAGTTAAAATAAAAGGCTGCAACTATTAGTTGAAATATACGAAACTGCTAACATGGGACTGCTTTTGACTTTTAAAGTGGCAATTTCCTATGGTTCAATCTATAGAAGCCAAAACTTTTTCTGGCACAACAGATTGCTTCAGGCCATCTCTACCCAGCTAAACACCCCGTCCCACTAACACCTATAGCTAGGAGGGAAGCAAGAGTTCTTTGTAAGAAGTAGCTAACTACTTCTTTTCCCTAGCTTCTGCACCCAGGGTCTAAGGGAAGAGGGCCTAGGGTCTCTATAATGCTAGGTACCTAGTTAAATTCACATCTGAATATCTTACTATTGATGTTCTTATCATCTCTTTAATAAAATGGAAAAAACTTTTCCCTAATAGGATAGTTGAGAATGTTAGGGGGAATTAATACAATCTTTCTTCCCTGAGTCCTTATCAAATAATTTTGAAAATTAATTTCCAGTGAGGAAGACCGAAAGGGGCACTGTAAAATGTTCTCCTCGGGCAAAAAGAAAGAAGTTTAGACGAGTAGAGCACAAGCTTACCCCCCTTCCGGCCGGACTGCATCATCATCCTACGACGAACAGTGTCAAAGGGGTAGGACACCAGCCCTGCGACTGCCGTCACACTCTGGGCAATCATCCAGCTCACAAAAATGTGCACGTTCTTGGGGTCAGGCAGCATCCCTGTGGACAGAGCCAAGAAGCCAAACGGCTATGAAGTGACTGTTCTCAGCAGAAAGCAGGTGGAGGGACAGAGCCCACCGCACCTCCAGCTCCACGCTCTGACCTTGTGGGGAGCCCGCCCCTGTGCAGGTGCTTCACATATGACCAGGCAGACAGCAAAGGTGGCTGCTGCCCTCTCCGGACCCCGAGGGGCCAGTGCTCAGCTTGTCTGCAGGGCATTGGAAGTGGCTTCAAGTTAAACTCAGTAACTGCTATGGCTGTGTCTGGAGGGAGACAGGCTCCCCTTTCCTCCTCTCTGAATAACTAAAGGCCAGAGTTTATTTCAGCAGAGGACACAAAGAATGCTTTAGCTATTAATTTATGCACACCACCTCCTCATTCAGAAGCCTTAATTACCCCAGAGACTAGAAAAAAACAAGATCAATAAATATCAAGTCCTTTGTGAGTTACAGATCCCGTAGGGTCCTCTTTCCACACCACCCTCCTTCTCCCCTGATGCCCCTCTCTCACCCTTGGCAGTATCATAGACTCCGAAGTAGGCAGCTCTATAGATAATGATGCCTTGGACAGAGACGTTGAAACCCTGGTAGAGCCCCCTCAGGCCATCAGACTTGAAGATCTTGATGATACAGTCGCCCAGACCATGGAACTCACGCTGGGCGGCGCCCTTGCCCACGTCGGCAGCCAACCTGGTCCTAGCAAAGTCCAGCGGGTAGACAAAGCAAAGGGAGGTGGCCCCAGCGGCCCCACCGGACGCCAGGTTACCAGCAAAGTAGCGCCAGAACTGCTTATGCCGATCCACACCCCCTAAGAAGAGCTGCTTGTACTTGTCCTTGAAGGCGAAGTTGAGAGCTTGGGTGGGGAAGTAACGGATCACGTTGGCCAGATTACCCCTCCAGAAGGAGAGGAAGCCCTGCTCCTTGGGGATTCTCACCACACAATCAATGATCCCTTTGTACTGCTTCTCAGCACTGATCTGTTTGCTGGCATGCTGGACCTGGTGGAGGGGAGGGTGGGTGACAGACGACAGGCAGGCAGAGACAAGGGAAGAGGACAGGAGAAAAAAGGTTTGCACTTCCTAGATTTTTTTTTTTTTTTTTTGAAGAAAAAAAGGATGAGGAAATCAAATGGATACTGAGGACGTGTAAATGGATACTGTTATCCATGTTAGTTACTGGATAACAAGCCTAAATAACCCAATGTTGCTTCAATTATTAGGGTATTTGAGGGAAAAGGTGTCGCTCCAAATAAACTGAAAAGGTGATTGAATTGTATAAAGCTAGCCATTTATTTATTTCACTTTCCCTAGGTTTGAGAACTGTATGAGGGGCTTACTGGGGGACGGAAATGAGTAACACTCCCTGCTTCAAAGGGCTTTGGATTTAATAGACATGATGGCCAAAAATGACAATTTCTCAGTGTCACTCTGATCACCCTGGAGATGAGGATCTCTACTAGATGCTCTAACAGAGGAAGGAGAATAAATCCACTAAACATTAGGGCTCCAAAGTTTTCAAGCAGATAATCCAAGTAATCAATTATTGAGAGTTTGCTGCTGTTGTGAACAATTTGTGGGGGTTTTGTTAGTAATTTTGACTCCCAAATTGGGCTCTTCCTCATTGAGGGGCCCTGACCTTTTGGGCAGGTGGAGGAAAACACGAGAGGATGATAAACCATTCAGCGACCAGGTAGGGGAGGAAAAGATTTGGAGACAGGATGATCTGAGTTTATTCCGAAAATTGTTTCTTAATATTTCAAAACCTCAGCTTCATCTGTAAAATGGAGAAGAAGAACTCTCTCACAGAGGTTACATAAAGATGAAGGCGTCAGCCTACATACAGCATTATGCATGAGATACGACAAGGGAATTCTTGGGTGATGGCTATTTTGATGTTTTTATTGTAAAGGTGCGTGCGCATAAGACGGTGCCAAAAACACTGGCAATCACTAGGTGCCTCCGGGCCTGAGTGCACGCCCGTGCTGTCACGGGCGCAGGATCTGGCACACGTAAACCGGCTCCGGGTGGGTTTCCATATATAGACACCCGAACGCCGGGCGCCACCCGACACCAGGAATCTGCGACTGACGCTGGACCTGTCTCTACGCAGAGGGCACCTTCTTCCCCCGCGGGCGGGCGGGCGCCCGGGCCTGTGGCCTGGAGCAGATTTTCCGCGGCGCCCCGCGCCCTGCAGCTCGCGCCGCATCGCGCGCCCCACCCGGCCCGCTGCGCCTGCGCCCGCCCCTTGCACCGCGCAGTCCTCACCTGCAGCAGCAGTTTGACCCTCTCGATGGGGGCGACCGCTGTCTTGGAGACGGCAGCGGCTACGCCCCCGGCCAGGAAGTCCTTTAGGAAGCTCCAAGCGTGATCACCCATGGTGACAGCTCGACGCTCTCAGCCCGCCGGCAGCCCGCTCGCGCTCTCGCCCACGCCCGGCCTGGCACCGCCGCGCAGTCCCCGACCCTGCGCGACGCTAAGGGGCAGCCCCCTCGCCCGCAGCCCCCCCTTATATCCCCGCCGGGCTCTCGCGAGAGGAGGCGGGTCGCAGCCGGCGCTCGCGCCGCGCATTGGCTGGGCAGGTGCGGGGCGCCCCCTCCTCCCAGCTGCAGAGGGCATCGGGGGCGAAAGCGCTTCCGGGAGCGGGGCTGGGCCGGGGGCTGTCCCTGCAACTTGGGACGTTTAAAGGGCACATTCATGTTATCTGTCCCGCCGAGCCCAGGGAACACCGTGTCACCGCGGCATGTGGGCCGCGTATTTATAGCACCGGCAGCCTTAGGCCGGGGCGAAGCCGGGGCAGACACCGGACCGCTGCCGCCAGTGGGGAGTTCTTGACCCTCCGGCCTGCACGGGCCGCGCTCAGGCCCAGGGATTTCGAACCGATTCCTCCCTTTTGCATCTAAAGGCGCCCCCCACCAGAGCTCACTGCCTGGATATGGGCCTCTTTAAAGCCGTGCGCTCCCGAGAATAAATGGCAATCCTCTCAAATAGATACCAAGGTCACCTGATGCTGTGATTGCCTCAGAGAATCTGACAACCTGCTGCCTCTCATTTCTTTTCATTCAATCGTTCGTTCAATCATTCATCCTGCTATTACATATTGATGTGTCTGGCACTCAGTGCCCACAGGAAAGACCTGGTGCAGGGGGCCACCAGGTGAATTCATACTTGTTTTGGCAAAACTCTGTGACTGTAAAACATAGGACACTTCTTTTGTAAGCCCCTAAAGGGTTTAATGTACAACTCTGCGCTCAGCGGAATTTCAGCACATATCAGGGCAGAACGTTCTGTCAGCCGGTGCCTTCTTGAGGGTCAGCGCTGTCAGCCTTCCAGAGAAGATCCAGTCCTTGGCTGCATTTGCCTCTTTTTAATGGCAGCTGGGGTTGAGGAAATGCTATTTAATCCCAGGAAATTGATTGCAATTAATTTCTTAAAATATATAAATCTGAGCTTTAATTTTTCTTAAGCTTGTTTTTCAGGCAGTTCATGTAACCATACAGGTTTTCAAATACAACTGTTCCTTCTCCTAGAATGACTGCAGTTAGTTTTTAACTTTAAACTCTTTACTCAATTATCTTCCCATGTTTGCTAATTTTCATTTGTACGTTTAACAAAGCTTATTCATTGTTTTTATAAGCTTTTTTTTTTTAAATGTTTGCTGACATCATGTTAGAGGTTTATGGAGCTGTAGCTGTGTGTCACCCTGGGCCTGGAGACTTTGGTATAGCAGAAGTCACTAAGGTTCCAGGGCCACAGAGGGCATGCGTTTAATCTAAGAGTGGGGCAGGCTAGAGTTCCGAAATCCAGATAAGCAGAATGAAAGCTAGAAACTAGTGCAAAGTTGCCAGAGGTCAGAGCAGACAGAAGTCAAGGACTCGGAAGAGACAAACAGATAAACCATGTATGTGTTCATTCAACAGACTCTTGTTGAGCATTTACTGTGTACCAAGAACTAAGTGTAGCCCCGCGGATTGAGTATAAGTAGACATGGCCCGTCTCCAAATACCTTACAATTCAGTGTATTCATCACTTGCTCCACTTTATCAAAACTTCACTTACCGATTTCCATGGATCAGCATAATCCACACAGTAATCCTTTTTAATTTATAATAGCGTACTGTATCCCATCCTGTAATATAGAGCAGTTGCTTTTAAACCTCCATTTTCCTTTTAATTGTGCATTAGAATTGTGTCTTATTTTTATTATGAAAAATAGGCCGGGTGTGGTGGCTCATGCCTGTAATCCCAGCATTTTGGGAGGCTGAGGCTGGCAGATTACCTAGGTCAGGAGTTTGAGACCAGCCTGTCCAACATGGCAAAACCCCATCTCTACTAAAAAAACAAAAATTAGCCAGGCGTGGTGGCTTGTGCCTGGAATCCCAGCAGCTCAGGAGGCTGAGGCATGAGAATCGCTTCAACCCGAGAGGCAGAGGTCATAGTGATCTGAGATCACTCCACTGCACTTCAGCCTGGGCAACAGAGAAAGATTCTGACTCAAAAAAAAAAAAAAGAAAAAAAGAAAACAAAACTAATACTGCTATATTGAAACTTACACAAACTTCATTTTCTACTCTAAGTTTTTTCTTCTCATATATTTCCCAAAAGGAATGGATAGATTTAAGATTTTTAAAGTTTTGTAGCTTTTGCTACATATTGGCAAATTGCTCTTCAGAAATACCGAGCCACCAGTTATATAGATGGGCTTTCTCTCACATTCTTCTCCAACACTGGCTTTAAAAAAATAGAGTTAGTTATTTGTGAGTTATTTATGAGTTTTAATTTGTATTTACTTAATTACTATGAAGCTGTATATATTCCATAAGATTCAACTTAATTTGACAGTTTGACAAGGTTTCCCTTTTGTATAAACTTTTAATCTTCCTTGACTACTGCTGGAGTGAAAGCAGAGTATTTATATTAACAACAATTCTTTATATATTTGGGGCAATAAATATGTGTTTAATGTTTTTCATTTTGTTGTTTTCATTTTGATATTTATTGTATCATTCTATTAGTGTTATGAACAGATATATAGTATGATGATGATCTACTTCATGTTCTGATGTAAATGTATCTCTTTTATAGATACAGCAGTCTATTTACTCTAGTACATATATCAGTTTTTTTCTTCTACTTTGAGTAGCTATTTTTAAAATATCTAACACTACGTTTTATATTGTATGGAGGTGTGGGTCTAATTTCACTTTTCTCCATATCATGCTTGGGTATCCCAATACTAATTCTTAAGTAGATATTTTCTTCTCTCCATTATTTGTCTTATATTACTAAGTCTAGTTTGTCAAATATTAAGTTCTCATAATAGCTTTAATTCATGAAATATCCACACTATGACATATTTATTTGATCTTCATTTTAAAAAATAAGCTGATATATGATTCTACAATCACTTAAAAATAAAGTTTTATCTGCTTTTATGTTTGGATTTATTTTTACTGTCAAGTTGTTCAATTGTTTAAACATCACCAGAAGGTTTTAAATAGACATTTAAATTAAATTAAATATTAATTAATATATGAATTCAGGAAGTATTATCATCTTTGTTACACTTACTTTTACCAATCAGAGTTTTTGATATTTTCTAAATAGGAGACGTATTTCTCCTTGGCTACCCTCCAGTTATCCTGTTCTATAGAAGGAGTCATAGCTGGAATCCTTGACAAGAGGTTTTCCGTGGAAACTCATACCCTGTCCTCTGCTTCTATGGACTTTCTCAGAAAAGAGAGGCCTCAGATGCCCTCGGGAGCATGAGCTGCCTGTGGTCACAAGATCCTGGTATCACTTACACAGGCAGGGGAGAGAATGGCGCTCGGCAGAACATGTGTCCACCCGCCCAACCCAGTACTTAGTGGCTTTCTTCCAGCAGGAGAATGGACAAGGCATCTAGGAGATGAGAAGAAACTCTGCTTTCAATCATGGATGGGATCTTGGATGCTGGTGGGAACAGGGCCATGTAGAAATGAGAGCAGGGTGGAAAGCTAGCCTTTTGGAATTTTAGTGGAAGCTCTTATAGACTTAGTATCTTACCAAACTGGGAATAGAGAATGGAAGTTGCTAAAGAGTAAGAGTCACAAGAAATAAATAAAAACAATAAAGGATGTGCTAATGGTGGTGATAACATAATGCCTGAGTGCAGGTGTACATTTAAAGTATTGGGAATTAGAACACACTACTACTATTTGTTCACATGGTAAATTTCAGCATTAAGCAAAGAGGATCAAGGTATTTGTATATGTATGTATGTACGTATGTATGTATTTATTTAAGAGACAGCATCTTGCTTTGTCACCATGGCTGGAGCACAGTGGCACAATCACAGATCACTGAAACCATGCACTCCTAGGCACAAGGGATCCTCCTGCTTCAGCCTCCCGAGTAGCTGAGGCTACAGGCACATACCATCACGCCTGGATATATATATTTTTTAATTTGTAGGTTTTGCTGCGGTCTCCTGGTTTTGCTATGTTGCCCAGGCTATGTGGAGAAGCTTACATGCCAGGAACAGACATAGTTGTGGTGCCTACAGGCAATGCCAACGCAGCCTGGCAAGGACAAGGACCCAAGAGGGGGTTCTGGTTGTACTTCCAGCAGAGTGACTTTCAGTGTGTTGCCTCCACCAGAACTTGTGCTTTTTATGTTTTATGAATGTTCGTGAAACAAAAAGTTTTGTTAGAAGGATTTGGCGCCTCATTGTTTAAAAGAGGTGATTTGAGGGGGCAGAGGAGCCCTTGAATCATAGAAAAGACAGAGGGACTTCTCCTAGAAGGCACTCTGCTTCCGGGGGAAACTGATTCAGGTTGGCCTCTTGGTTGCTGGAGGCAGGGAGGCCTGGGGGACCCCTGTAGCGCACCCCTAATAAACACAGGCAGATCCCGTGCACTTCCCAAAGACAGATTCAGAAACTTTCTTTTCCCACTTCCAATCCTAGCACCTCTCTTTACTTTGTTGAAGAGTCCAACAAGCACATTGAGTATCATCCAACACAATGAAGCTAATGTTTATGCTTGTGTAATAATGCCTTCCAACCATAACCACATAACCACACACCTTCCAGGCTGGCATCTTCCAGTTTTGCCCACAGCAACCTCTGTGAATAAAACCGTTACTCACCTGGAGCTGACTGGGTCTGTTTTCTAAACACATTTTGAACTAGTGTTTTGTGTTTCACATATCCTATCAATCATTTTTAAAAACACATTCTTTATTTCTATTATTATTAAAATCAGTATTATTAAAATTAGTAGGCAACAAATGTTATCAGAGACTATTTTTATCATCTGTATTACTGAAGAACAATATTTGCTATTTTAATGAATGAGGGTTTTTTCCATATGCGTTCTTTTACCTCATGACCCTTTCCCGGATCACCTGAGGTCGGGAGTTCGAGACCAACCTGACCAACATGGAGAAACCCCGTCTCTACTAAAAATACAAAATTAGCCGGGCGTGGTGACGCATGCCTGTAATCCCAGCTACTCGGGAGGCTGAGGCCGGAGAATCACTTGAACCTGGGAGGCGGAGGCTGCGGTGAGCCGAGATCGCATCACTGCACTCCAGCCTGGGCAACAAGAGCGAAACTCCATCTCCATAAAAACAAAAAACTTCCTGCTCAGCTACTCTTCTAAAGATTACATGAAGTTTTCCCAAACCTGGAGAGAAAGGAAGAAAGTTAGAGGAAAGAAAAGAATGAGAGGCTCGTGTGGATCTCTGGGAAGGAGGGTCCTGTATTCTGCGCAGCCCAGGGAGGCACAGATGCAGGGGAAGAAGTGGCCGGGCGGTGTTTCAGCACACAGGTCAGAGGCAGCCTCGCAGGGTTGATCCAAGTGCAATAAGGTAGACGGAGAACAAATCCCTGGTACCCGAGGGATTTGCTTGTGTCCACAGTCCACCAAATGAAGGCAGCCTGCTGGAGTGAAGGTCCCTAGAGAAACCCGTTCAGTTTTTCCTGCTCTAATCCAATGTCTGTAATGTGGTGCAGGAACAGCAGAATGACGTTTCCTTTTCAAGGCCACCACAGTTAGCTGACAGCAAGCCAGCCCTGAAGAGCCTCAGGGTTGGAAGTGAGGAAAGTGTGACCTTGACAGAACACCCTTGATGAAGCACAGACTGAAGACCAGAAGCGAATGCGGGCCAGGCCGCGGGTGCCAGCACCGCCAGATAAAGATCCGGACCGCGCACCCCTCTCCTCGCCTTCTTAGTCATCCCTGGGAGAGCAGTGGAGAGAAACGGGGATTATTTCCACCGCTTGACAGAATGGAGCCTGAATAGAAATTAAGTTGCCTTGCCCAGCTGAGTTTGTGGACCAATATTTGTACTTACTGTATTCTTTTCTTATTTTTGAAAAACAATATAACTGAAGACATCAGAATTTCGGAAACTCATTACTGTTCCTTGTTCTAGCAAGCACATTTCTTTAAGAAAGAGACTGAGATTTAACTCTGTGTGTGTGTGTGTGTGTGTGTATGTGTGTGTGCACGCACATTTGGGGGGTGCACTTCAGGGTGGTTTTCTCCATAAATCTTTGTGAAATTGGCTTATGAGGCCAGGCACAATGGCTCACACCTGTAATCTCAGCCCTTTGGAAGGCTGAGGTGGCCGGATTGCCTGAGCTCAGGAGTTGGAGACTAGCTTGGGCAACGTGGCAAAACCCCATCTCTAAAAACAAAAATACAAAAACTATCCAGGCATGGTGGTGCGCCTGTAGTCCCAGCTACTTGGGCTACTTGTGGGGGTTGAGGCGGGAGAATCACTTGAGCCCAGGAGATGGAGGCTGCAGTGAGCCGTGTTCACGCCACTGTACTCCTGTGTGACAGATGGAGACCCCATCTCTCAAAACAAAAAAGCTTATGAATTATGAATTTATATTAAATAGCCAAACTAAGTACAGCAACTGACTCCTTTAATGTATAAACTTTACGCCTTCAACACAACACAATAGTCTTTCAGTAACTGCTTGTTGAGTGAATAGGAAAATAATGTACTTTAATTTCTAGGTCAATGGTTCTCAGATTTCTCCAATGAGGGAGCACCTGGAACCCACTATCATTTTTGTGCAGCACTATGAAATGTAGGTATATGGAATTTCATCATATAAATGAAGAGTAGTTATACTAGCAGAAATGTGGTCTTCTGTTATGTGTCTGCCTCCCATATAAAACAACAGTCATTTTAATGGTGGGTTTATCAATTTCTCCCTTGAGGTCTGTTGAATTTTCCTTTATACATTTCAAGCCTTTTGTTTTTAAAGGCATACAAGGGCCAGGCACGGCGAGCCTGTAATCCCAGCACTTTGGGAGGCGGAAGCAGGCGGATCCCTTGAGGTCAGGAGTTTGAGACTAGCCTGGCCAACGTGGTGAAACCCCATCTCTACCAAAATTACAAAAATTAGCCAGGCATGGTGGCAGGCGCCCTTAAATCCCAGCTACTCGGGAGGCTGAGGCAGGAGAATCACTTGGACCCGGGAGGCGGAGGTTGCAGTGAGCCAAGATTGTGTCGCTGCACTCCAGCCTGGGTGACAAAGTGAGACCCTGTCTCAAAATAAATAAATCAATAGGCCGGGCACATAGGCTCATTCCTGTAATCCCAGCACTTTGGGAGGCCAAGGCGGGCAGATCACTTGAGGTCAGGGGTTCGAGACCAGCCTGGCCAACATGGTAAAACCTTGTCTCTACTAAAAATAGAAAAATCAGCTGGGTGTAGTGGTGCATGCCTGTAGTCCCAACGACGAGGGAGGCTGAGGCAGGAGAATTGCTTGCATCTGGGAGCTGGAGGTTGCAGTGAGCCAAGATAGCGCCACTGCACTCCCACCTGGGCTACAGAGTGAGATTCCATCTCAAATTAATTAATTAATTAATTAAAAATAAAAGCATACAATATTTGAATTGTTATATCTTTTTGGTGAATTTAACTTTTTATCATTAAGTTGTGGCCCTCTTTATCTGTAGTAATACCTTTTGCCTTAAAGTCTTCCCCCACACACACAAATTAATAGAGCTATTTGTTTTCCTTTGGTTTGTATTTGCCTAGTTTATATTTTTCTAACCCTTTACTTTCACCCATTCTGTATAAGTATATCCCCTGTAAACCTCTATGTTTTCTTTTTCGTTTTTTTTAATTTTTTTATTTTTTTAGGCGGAGTCTCGTTCTGTCGCCCAGGCTGGAGTTACAGTGCTGTGATCTCGGCTCACTTCAACCTCTGCCTCCGAGGTTCAAGCAATTCTCCTGCCTCAGCCTCCGCCTCCTGAGTAGCTGGGATTACAGGCGCCTGCCACCACACCTGGCCAATTTTTGTAGTTTTAGTAGAGACAGGGTTTCACCATGTTGGCCAGGCTGGTCTTGAACCCCTGACTTCAGGTGATCCGCCCACCTCAGCCTCCCAAAGTGCTGGGATTACAGGAATGTGTCACGTGCTCAGAAAAAATCTCATTATTCTCATTATTTTAACTATAGAGTTTGGATCCATTTTCATTTATTATTACCACTGATATTATTTAATTTTTATTTTGAAATAATTATAGATTCAAAAGAAGTTGCAAAGGAATGACTGCCCATATTTTAAAATTTTATTTCTGCCATTTTATTTTATACTTTTTATTTGTCCTCCTTCTACATGTCCTTGAAATTCATCATTTCCATTGCTTATTTACCATAACTATGCCAACTACTACATGCGTTTCTGAATTACATGTTAAAGGGCTAATGACACCATAATTGTTATTAATTATTTTACGTGGCTACTATTTTTCCAGGTTCCAAGGAGGCCAAGTTTCCCCCTCTTGGCTTATTTAGGCACTGATTGTCTCTCAGGACTGTGATACCAATTTATACACAGTTGCAGACAACACTGAAGTCAAATTAATAGTTCAATGTGCATAACTTGCCATGGAGAAGCTCAGCTCTGGAAGAAATGCTTGCACTTCATAACGTTATTCAATGTGGCCACTAGAGGGAGGTCACACATAGCTATTCTCAGAATAGTATTCTAAGTTTCTAATTTTTATCAAAGATCTGTCAATAGTACACAAAATTAAGGGAAAAAACCCAAACCCTTTCTACTTTTAAGAAGACATGCAGTGCAGTCTTAAAATAATAGGGAAAATAATTAAGTCAAAGCAGAGATTTTCAAATGGGGAAAATGAAGCAAGACCCAAGTATATGCTGCTGCAAGAAATGCACTTGAAATATGAAGACATACATAGGTCAAAAGTAAAAAGATAGGCCGGGTGGGGTGCCTCATGCCTGTAATCCCAGCCCTTGAAGAGGCCAAGACAGGAGGACTGCTTGGGGCCAGGGGATGGAGAGCAGCCTGGGCAACATAGTGAGGCCTCCTGTCTCTACACACAGACAAGAAAAGGAATGAACTCTTTTTGGGGAAGGGGGTGTTTCTTTTAAAAATTGTGGTAAAATACACATAATACTAAACTGACCTTTTTTTTTTTTTTTTTACAATTTTTTTTTGAGACAGGGCCTTGCTGTTGCCCAGGCTGGAGTACAGTGGTGTGATCACAGCTCACTGCAGCCTCAACCTACTGGGCTCAAGCAATCCTCCAACCTCAGCCTCTCCGGTAGCTGGGACCACAGGCATGCTCCACTATACCTGGCTAATTTTTATTTATTTATGTTTTTTGTAGAGATGGGGTCTTGCTATGTTGCCTAGGCTGGTTTTGAACTCTTGGGCTTAACAATCTCTCTACCTTGGCCTCTCAAAGTGCTGGGATTACAGGCATGAGCAACCATGCCTGGCTGAAATTGACCATTTTAACTTTCTTTTTTTTTTGAGAAGGAGTCTCACTCTGTCGCCCAGGTTGGAGTGCAGTGGCATGATCTTGGCTCACTGCAACCTCCGCTTCCCAGGTTCAAGCAATTCTCCAGCCTCAGCTTCCCAAGTAGCTGGGATTATAGGTGTGTGCCATCATGCCTGGCTAATTTTTGTATTTTCTGTAGAGTCAGGGCTTTACTATGTTGGCCAGGCTGATCTCGAATTCCTGACCTCAAGTGATCTGCCCACCTCGGCCTCCCAAAGTGCTGGGATTATAAGCATGAGCCACCGTAACTGGCCCCATTTTAACAATTTTGAAGTGTACATTACAGCAGTGTTAAGTACATTCACATTGTTGTACAATCCTCAGAATTCTTTTTATCTTGCAAAATTGAAACTCTGTACCCATTAAATAATCCCTTATTCCCCTATCCCTCCACCCCTGACGAGCACCATTCCATTTTCTCTATCTATGAATTTGACTTCTCTAGGTATCTCATATAAGAGGATTTATGCAGTATGTAATTTTCAGGTCTGGCATATTTCACTTAGCTAATGCCCTTAAGATTCATTCTATATGTTGCAGCATATGTTGGAATTTCCTTCCCTTTTAAGGTTGAATGTACTATCCCTATGTATGTACCGCGTTCTGTTTATTCATACATCCATCAATGGACACTGTGTTGCTTCTACCTTTTGGCTGTTGTGAATAATCCTGCCTATGCACGTAGGTGACAAACATGTCTTTGAGATTATTATTATTTTTTTTTTTTTTTGAGACAGAGTCTCGCTCTTTCGCCCAGGCCAGACTGCAGTGGCGCGATCTCGGCTCACTGCAAGCTCCGCCTCCCGGGTTCACGCCATTCTCCTGCCTCAACCTCTCGAGTAGCTGGGACTACAGGCGCCCGCCACCACGCCCGGCTTATTTTTTGTATTTTTAGTAGAGACGGAGTTTCACAGTGTTAGCCAGGATGGTCTTGATCTCCTGACCTCGTGCTCTGCCTGCTTCGGCGTCCCAAAGTGCTGGGATCACTTGCTTTCTTGTCTTTTCTTTTCTTTTCTTTTTTTTTTTTGGAGATGGAGTCTTGCTCTGTCGCCCAGGCTGGAGTGCAGTGGTGCGATCTCAGCTCACTGCAAGCTCCGACTCCCGGGTTCACGCCATTCTCCTGCCTCAGCCTCCTGGGTAGCTGGGACTACAGGCGTCCGCCACCACGCCCGGCTAATTTTAAAAATATTTTTCGTAGATACAGGGTTTCAGCGTGTTAGCCAGGATGGTCTCGATCTCTTGATCTTGTGATCTGCCCGCTTTGGCCTCCCAAAGTGCTGGGATTACAGGCGTGAGCCACCATGCCTGGCCGAGATCTTGCTTTCATTTCTTTTGGTTATATACCCAGAAGTGGAATTACTGGATCATATAATTCTATGTTCAATTTTGGAGAAACCCCCATACTGTGTTCCATAGTGGCTCTACCATTACACGTTCACCAACAGCACGTAAGGATTCCAATTTCTCCACATCTTTACCAACCCGTTATTTTCTATTTTTTGATAGTAGCCATCCTAATGGGTGTCAGATGGTAGTTACATTAGTACTACCTTGTCTAATGTAAAAATTATTTCTAATTGGGATTGCATTGAATTACAAGACTAATTTAAGGAGCATTTGTATTTTTATAATATTCAATATTTCTTTCCAAAAAAAAATGGATGTCCTTGTTGCTTTTATTCAGAGATGTTTTGTTTTATGGTGCTATTTTAAATAGTATATCTTCTTCTGTTATATTTCTCCAAAGGAGTTGTTTGTATACAGAAAGGCTTTTTTTTTAATACTTGAACTGAGTCATCTTGAAGAAGTCTGACCTTACTGTTGCAACAGTTTTTCAATTGATTCCTTTGAGTTTTCCAGTTCAGAAATCAAATCGCCTATAAATAATGACCATTTTCACTTCTTTATAATTTGTGTTCCTTGGTTTTTTCTTTTGTGTAATTGAATCAGCCAATATACCCAGA
The DNA here is from genome assembly GCF_006542625.1 of Nomascus leucogenys. Taxonomy (NCBI): domain Eukaryota; kingdom Metazoa; phylum Chordata; class Mammalia; order Primates; family Hylobatidae; genus Nomascus; species Nomascus leucogenys. The sequence continues at coordinate 105,363,352 of NC_044387.1, read as the reverse complement.
ATAATTTTAAATAATAGTGGAGATACTGATAGCCTATGTTTGTCCTCATTTTAGTTGTAATATTTTTAATGTTTCCTCATTAAATATGATACTAGTTTTTAGCTATACATTGTTTCTTTGTGTGGCCATACCTTTAAAAACTATTGATTTTATTCTCTTTTCTTAACCTTTTTTTAAATTGAGAATGGATTTTACACAATTTTTTTAAAAAATTATAAAATTAACCATGAAAAATTGATGAATTGGACTTCATTGAATTTTTATTTATCAAGTACACTCCGCATCAGTTTGCTGGGACCATTATAACAGAATACCACAGACTGGGAAACTTAAACACCACATTTATTTTCTCACAGTTCTGGAAGCTAGAAGTCCAAGATCAAACTGTTGGCAGATTTGGTTTCCCCTGAGGCCTCTCCGCTTAACTTGCAGATGGCGGCCTTCCCTCTATTTTCATGGTCTGCCTTCCATGCGTGTCTGGGTTCTAATCTCTTCTTATAAGGGCCCCAATCATATTGGATTAGGGCCCACTCCAACAACCCATTTTAACTTAATCGCCTCCAAAGATAGTCACTTTCTGAGATACTGGGGATTTGGGCTTCAATAGATGGATTTTAGGGGGACACAATTCAGTTCATAACACACCATTCAGAGTGAAAAGGCAAACTACTGTAAACCAAAAATAAAATTTAACTACCCCTCCTCCTCCAACCTCGGGGGCCTTCCTCTTTGGCCAGGGCACTTTTAACCTGAAAGAGTGGTTCAGGCCATGACAAGAAGTGGGGCTTCGACCCCTCCACCATTAACGTCAGCACAAACCTAAAGTCTGATAAGAAACATTTAGTCTATCTCCTCTAAAGCCTGCACCTGGAGGCTTTATCTGCATGATAAAACCTAGGTCTCCACAACCCCTTATGATAACCATTCCTTTCTGTAGATAATAACTCTTTCAACCAATTGCCAATCAAAATAGGTTTATTTATTGATTGTTATTATTATTTGAGACAGGGGCTAGCGCTGTAGCCCAGGCTGGAGTGCAGTGGCACGATCTCTTCTCATTGCAGCCCCTGGCTCTCGGTTCAAGCAATTCTCATGCTTCAGCCTCCCGAGTAGCTGGGACCATAGGCGTGTGCTACCACACCCAGCTAATTTTTGTATTTTTAGTAGAGACAGGGTTTCGCCATGTTGGCCAGGCTGGTCTGGCACTCTTGGCCTCGAGTGATCCACCTGCCTCAGCCTCCCAATGTGCTGGCATTACAGGCGTGAGCCACCACCACAAATGGTCACCAATCAGAATATGTTTAAATCTACCTATGACCTGGAAGCCGCTCTCCTTCCAGTTGTCCTGCTTTTCCAGATAGAACTAATATAAACCTTACACGTATTGGTTGATGTATTGTGTCTCCCTAAAATGTATAAAAGCGAGCTGTACCCTGACCACTTTTGTACATGTCGCCAGGACTGCCTGTGGCTGTGTCTTGGGTATGGCCTTAACCATGACAAAATAAACTTTCTAAATTGATTGAGACTTGTCCCAGATACTTTTTGGTTTACACTACAGATGATCAGAAAAGAAAAAGACAAGTAACCTAATCTAAAAATAAATCAGGATTGAACAAAAACGTAGGCTTCACAAAAGAGATCACACCCATAGTTAATAAGCATTTGGAAAGGTGTTCAACATCATTACTCACCAGGGAAATGCAGATTATTAGGTTGAAACATACGAAATTGCCGGCCAGGTGCGGTGGCTCATGCCTGTAATCCCAGCACCTTGGGAGGCCTAGGCGGGCGGATCACCTGAGGGTCAGGAGTTTGAGACCAGTCTGGCCAACATGGTGAAACCCCGTCTCTACTAAAAACACAAATACAAAATTAGCTGGGCATGGTGGCACGGGCCTGTAGTTTCAGCTACTCAGGAGGCTGAGGCAGAAGAATCGCTTGAACCCGGGAGGTGGAGGTTGCAGTGAGCCGCGATCCAGCCATTGCACTCCAGCCTGGGCAAAAAGAGCAAAACTCCATCTCAAAAACAAATAAAATAAATAAATAAATAAATAGCCAATAAAGGACAGGCGCAGTGGCTCACGCCTGTAATCCCAGCACTTTGGGAGGCCCAGGCAGGCGGATCACCTGAGGTCAGGAGTTCACGACCAGCCTGGCCAGCATGATGAAACTCTGTTTCTACTAAAAATACAAAAAGCAGTTGGGTGTGGTGGTGGACGCCTGTAGTCCCAGCTACTTGGGAGGCGGAGGCAGGAGAGTCACTTGAACCCAGGAGGCGGAGATTGCAGTGAGCCGAGATCGCACCACTGCACTCCCTCCTCCGAGACACAGCAAGACTCTGTCAAAAAACAAAGAAAAGGGGCCTGGCGTGGTGGCTCACACCTGTAATCCCAGCACTGTGGGAGGCTGAGGCGGGTGAATCACAAGGTCGGGAGATCGAGACCATCCTGGCTAACATGGTGAAACCCCGCCTCTACTGAAAATACAAAAAATTAGCCGGGCGTGGTGGCGGGCGCCTGTAGTCCCAGCTACTCTGGGGCTGAAGCAGGAGAATGGCGTGAACCTGGGGGGCGGAGCTTGCAGTGAGCCGAGATCGCGCCACTGCACTCCAGCCTGGGAGACAGAGCCAGATACCGTCAAAAAAAAAAAAAAAAAAAAAAAGAAGGAATTGCCAATAAGCCCCAAAGTGGCCCATTAACAGCAATATCACATGAATCAACCTAAACAAGAACAGTGAGATACCACTACACACTCCAGAATGCTAAAATTAGAACAGACAGAACGCCAAGTGCTGGTAAGAACGCGGAACAACTGGAATTCTCCCACATTGCTGGGAGAAAAATAAAATAGTACTTTGGAAAGCCATTTGGTAGTGTCCACTAAGGCTAAACATGCACCTACCACCCGCCAAGTCCACTAAGATACAAACGGGGCATTTAACCTGAGTAGCAGACAAAGGCGTCACAGGGACATACTAACTAGAACGGCCTCGTGCAGGGACCTGTTTAACTGTTCTCCGCGAGCCGCATAAAGAGGTATGCAGTCAGCGTCAGTATTTATTTCCAGGGAGCGGAGACACTAGGACCGCGGTAGAAAGTGTTGCTCAGGGAGCGCCCGCGGCGTAACTCGGTCACCCCTAGCTCTGACCTGCCGAGCGGGGAGTGAAGCGATTTGACATAGAAAGAATTGAGCATCCTGCAGATTAACTCCTTTCTTGCAGCTTCCTTCCCCTGCCAGGCCCATTTCTGGCGTTCAGAGAACCCCGATTATCTCTTCGTGAAGAGGGACTCGCAGGCGGGGTCCCGGCGCCGAGGGCCAGGCGGGGCTGGAGACACCGAGGTGCGGTGGAAGTCGGTCCCCTCCGCTCGCGCCTCCTCCCCGCCTCTGCTGCGCTCTTCCCCGGGCTTCCGAGGGAGCGTCACGGGAATGGGACGCTGAGCGCTCGTCCCGGGGCCGGGGAAAGCCTCCACCGCGCGGCCAGTTCCACCTCGCAGCTCTTCCGGGAACAGTAAAGTTGACTCCAAGGCTGTGGGTAACGCCACGAGCGCTCTGAGCTAGGGGCGGGGGTGGGAGTGCGGGGAGGCGGGAAGGAAACCGGTGCTGGCCAGAGCGGCGGAGCTTCCAGGCCGAATCTCCGCAAGGGGAGGGCGCGGGGTTCACGCCTGGAATCTTGGCACTCTGGGTGGCCGAGGCGGGAGGATCGCAAGAGCTCAGAGTTGGAGACTAGCCTGGCCAACATGGCGAGACCCCATCTTTACAAAAAATACAAAAAAAAAAAAAATTAGCCGGGCATAGTGGCGGGCTGCTGTAGTCTCAACTACTCGGGAAGCTGAGGCAGGAGAATGGCGTGGACCCGGGAGGCGGAGTTTGCAGTGAGCGGAGATCACGCCACTGCACTCCAGCCTGGCGATAAGAGAGAGACTCTGTCTCAATAAATAAATAAATAATAAAGTCAATCTTAGTGCCCCCTTCTCAACCTAACCCCCAGTCCGACCCAAAGCATACATCCCAGATACAGAATGCCCGCACTTTCCCGAGGGTCTTCCAAGCCCTGGGTGAGCCTGGACCGTGGTGGGTGAGCCTGGACCGTGGTGGGTGAGCCTGGACCGTGGTGGGTGAGCCTGGACCGTGGTGGGTGAGCCTGGACCGTGGTGGGTGAGCCTGGACCGTGGGTTCCGGAGCGTCCGCGCCCCCTTCCGCCCTCCCGCACCCTCAGTCCCGCCTCAGGGCCCCGAAGCCGTTCTGGGCGCGCAGCGCATCCCCAGGCGACTGGAGCCCCGGCTCCGACCCCTCGTCGCCGCAGTCCAGGAGACCGCAGGAGAGGGGGCTCGTGGGGCGGGGACAGCCTGGCGGGGCCTCTGCAGCCCGGGAGCCTCCTTTGAACTCGCCGAACCCAACTCCCAACCCGCCCTTACCACTGCCCAGAGGCTCGCGCGCTGGGTTTCCTTCCACCCTGTGTCCTCCCACCCTGTGTCCTCCCACCCTGTGTCCTCCCACCCCGAAGGACACAGATCTCCTCCGGACATAACTCAGCAACTGCCTGTTCTGGGCTCCGGACTGCACTGAGCCCGTTATCTGCAGGAGCTCGCGGAGTCCTTTCGGCGCGCGTGGCGCGGGGGCGGTCCCCACCGCGGTGCCAGGAGCTGAGTGCTCCGGCGGGTCAGAGGCCTCGCCCTCCAGGGCTTCTCCCTGTCTAGGCGCTACTCCCAGGCGCCTCCAATTGGGGCCTAGTAGCGGCCTCCGCAACAGTGCTGCTTCCAGAAGCCCCACCGTGCAGGCCTCAGTGTAAATTGGTTCAGCAAACTTTTCTTTTTAAAATCACCAGGTACTCAGCCATAAACAGAACAAAATCTTGACCTTAGCCGCAACATGGATGCAGCTAGAGGCCAGGTCCTAAGCCAATTAGCACAGGAACAGAAAACCAGATCCTGCATGTTCTCACTTGTAAGCCGGAGCTAAAGTTTGGGAATCTATGGACACACAGATGGGAACAGTGAGAACTAGGGCTCCAAAAGGGGCAAGCGAGGGAGGGGCCAACAGCTGAAAAACGACCTAACGGGTACCATGTTCACTATTTGGTTAATGGGTCCAATAAAAGCCCAAACCTCAGCATCATGCAATGTACCCAGGTAACAAACCTCACATGTATCCCGGAATCTAAAACTAGAAAAAAAAAAAAAAAAAAAAAAATCGGCCGGGCGCGGTGGCCCACCCCTGTAATCCCAGCACTTTGGGAGGCAGCTAATTGCGAGGTCAGGAGTTCGAGACCAGCCTGGCCAACATGGTGAAACCCCGTCTCTACTGAAAATATAAAAAATTAGCCCGGCGTAGTGGCGGGGGCCTGTAGGTCTTGGTCTACATTCCTTTGAGGTGTTACTTTCCTGCTTGAAGGCCTGTAGGGTGTCTCCCTATTTTCTACGGAATGAATCCTATTTCCTCTGTCCCTCTGCTCACATTCTATTTTTATTTTTATTATTAATATTTTTATTTTTGAGAGGCAGCCTTGCTCTGTCGCCCAGGCTGGAGTGCAGTGGCACAATCTCGGCTCACTACAACCTCCGCCTCCAGAGTTCAAGCAATTCTCCAGCCTTAGCCTCCAGAGTAGCTGGGATTACAGGAACCCGCCACCACACCCAGCTAATTTTTGTATTTTTAGTAGAGATGAGGCTTCGCCATGTTGGTCAGGCTGGTCTCGAACTCCTTACCACAGGTGATCCCCCCGCCTCGGCCTCCCAAAGTGTTGGGATTACAGGCGTGAGCCACCGCGCGTGGCCCCACCTCATTTTGATGCTAAAACACCACCACGAAGTGAACATGGGATATATGTTACATATATGTATGTTGCCCAGGACCAGCTCCGTCAGGGAGACCCTAACCCAGCAGTGCTAGAGGAATTAAAGACACACACACAGAAATATAGAGGTGTGAAGTGGGAAATCAGGGGTCTCACAGCCTTCAGAGCTGAGATCCCCAAACAGAGAATTACCCACGTATTTATTAACAGCAAGCCAGTCATTAGCATTATTTCTATAGATATTAAATTAACTAAAAGTATCCATTATGGGAAACGAAGGGATGGGCCGAATTAGAGGAATAGGTTGGGCTAGTTAACTGCAGCAGGAGCATGTCCTTAAGGCACAGATCACTCATAGTACCCTTTGTGGCTTAATACCTTTAAGCGGTTTTCCACCTTGGGCGGGCCAGGTGTTCTTGCCCTCATTCTGGTAAACCCACAACCTTCCAGCGTGGGATTTATGGCCATCACAAACTTGTCAGTGCTGCAGAGATTTTGTTTATGGCCAGTTTTGGGGCCAGTTTATAGCCAGATTTTGGGGGAGCCTGCTCCCAACAGGTCCCCCTTCTCTGATTTGCAAATTGACAAAAGCAAAGGCAGCTTTGTCACAGTGAGCTACTTCTCGCAGGAGTCAAGATCCACATCTGCAGACTACACAAAGACGAACAACACAGATTAAAAGCACAATCATCATTGAAATCACAGAGCTTCCAAGTGTTTTTATCCATTTTCAGCTCCTTTAAGCATTCCAGTTCCTGGCATTAAGGTCAGGTGTGCCTGGGATGCTTTAAATATTTGTTCTTTTAATTTTAAATCATTATGTTAAGCTCCTAGAGCAGGCCATATCATTTGAAGTTGAGGTGCCACTATACCGCCATGGTTCCAGATAATAGGAACTTTTGCCGTACTTCTTATCATTTCTACCATCTGACCATTTTGTTCGGATCATCTGAACATAGTGTGGCTGTGGCACGCAGACTGAGAGGTGCAATTCAAGCTAAACATCCCCTTAGGGGACCAATTAATAATAATTCCATCGGAATCTTGTGCAGCACCTCTGCCTGTTCTGCAATGCAATCTTCCTAAACAAGTACGTTCATTTTTTCTAACTGGGTCCAATCCTGTTTACAAATAGGTTTTTGAGGGTGGTATGCCTCAATTACAGGAGCAGATTTATTATGGTAAATACTGAGATCAGAAAGCATGTGTAACTACGTCATAGAGTGATTAAAATATGCCCAATAAGTAGAACTGTTCTCTGTGTCAGCCCTTATTGAAGGAATACTCACAGCAGTGGTGATAACTGCTATCATGGCTACCATTACATTACTCATTGTGACTGGTTGTCCCTCTTTCCTCAGGTTTTCTTCCGCCATCTGTGACAGCTTCTTGATCTGTCCCTAGGTGGGTGGCTGTGTTCGACGGGTGTTGCTCGTGACAGTTGGGGTCCTCCTCAGCATCAGTCTTGACATGGCTGCAACTGGGGGGGCCTTGGGATCTTCCCAGAGTCTCTTCCTCGGCATCTGGCTCCTGATAAGGTTTCAGGTGTCTTGATGGTATCCAAATCGGCTGTTGATTTTGGCCTGGAGATATACAAGCATAACCTCTACCCCAAGTTATTTTACCTATTTCCCAACTTTTTGTTATCGGACCTCTCCACCAAATCAGTTGTTCTGCTTCTGTCTTTGCAGCTGGTTTCTGTGGATGCTGTTCAGCTGCTGATAACATCTGGCCTTTGGGCAGTCTCAAAAAATTTAAAGTTAATAATCCTAGGTTCAGTTTCATCTGCGGGGTTCCATATTCTCTGTCTCCCCCTTTCTGCTTTTGTAACTGCTGTTTTAGGTAGAGATTCATTCTTTCCACTATGGCTTGTCCTTGAGAATTATATGGGATACAAGTAATGTGTTTAATATTCCACATAGAGAAAAATGTAGCTAGAGCTTGGCTAGCATAGCCTGGGGCATTATCTGTTTTAGTAGAAGCTGGAATGCCCATCACCACAAAACACTGCAAAAGATGACGTTTAACACAGGTGGAAGACTCTCCTGTTTGGCATGTAGCCCAGACAAAGTGAGAAAAGGTGTCCACACACACGTGTACATAAGCTAGTCTCCCAAACGAGGGAACATGTGTGACATCCATTTGCCAAAGAGAATTAGATTCCAATCCTCGAGGATTAACGCCTCCTGTGAAAGATGAGGAATGTACCATTTGGCAAGTTGGGCATCACTGGATAATAGCTTTGCTTCTTTCCAGGTAATGCTGTATCTGTGTTTGAGACCAGAGGCATTAACATGGGTTAAATTGTGAAAGTGTCAGCATTAGATGTTGCATTAGCAACTAGGCGATCAGCCATTTGATTCCCTTCAGTCAAAGGTCCTGGAAGAGATGTATGAGCCCTAATGTGAGTGATGTAAAAAGGGTGCATTCTACTTCCAACTGCTGTTTGCAGTTGGGTAAATGAAGTCATCAGTTGTTCATCTGTATGAAATCGTAACTGCACACTTTCAATTAACCGTGTGGAATGAACCACATATGAAGAATCAGAAATCACATTAATAGGCATATCAAAAGCAGTCAATACCCCAATTACAGCTACAAGCTCTGCTTTTTGAGCTGAAGCATAGGTCCTCTGGAAAACTTTACCTTTTGAGCCAAAATAAGAAGCTTTACCATTACTAGACCCACCTGTAAAACAATGAAAACACTTAGCAGGCTGCAGGTTGTTTACTGCAGGAATTGTAAATGCAAACTATTCGCAGTCTTGCTCAGCTAAAGGGATAGTAAAGAAACAGTCTTTGAAGTCTATGACTATTAAAGGCCAATTTTTTGGAAGTACAGCAGGAGAAGGCAATCTGGCTGTGATGGTCCCATAGGTTGGATAACTGAATTGATGGCTCTTAAGTCAGTTAACATTCTCCATTTACCTGACTTTTTCTTAATTGCGAAAACCGGAGAATTCCAAAGGGAAAATGTTGGAGCGATGTGCCCATTTTCTAAGTGTTCAGTAACTGATTTCTCTACAGCCTCCAGTTTCTCTTTACTTAGCAGCCATTATTCTATCCAAATTGGCTTATCTGTTCACCATTTTAAAGGTATAGGTTCTGGAGGCTTAACAATGGCCGCCATCAAAAATTATTTCCTAATCTTTGGCGGGAACTTTGTTTTTCCGCTTGAAGCGGTTCTTCCAAACCTTGCAAATTTTTTTCTAGTCCTATACCAGGGACACGCCCCATTTTATGCATTGTATGTTGACTTCGAGGGCTATATAATTGTTCTGGAATTAGAATTTGTGCTCCCCATTGTTGTAATAAATCTCTTCCCCATAAATTTATAGGTACAGAAGTTATAACTGGTTGAATAGTCCCAGGTTGTCCATCGGGCCCTTCACGATGTAAAATATAACTACTTTGATGCACTTCAGCAGCTTTACCAACTCCAACCACGTTAAATTGAGCGGGTTGAATTGGCCACGCAGACTGCCAGTGCTGTAGAGAAATGATTGAAATGTCTGCATCTGTATCTAGCAAACCTTTAAATTTCTTTCCCTGAATAGTTATTTCACAGGTAGGGCGTTTATCAGTAATTTGATTTTCCCAATAAGCTGCTTTGCCTTGTTTATTTGTGCTTCCAAATCCTCCTGTTCGTTTAGTTTCACTTTTCCCCATTCTCACATACAGCACAATCAGGAGCTGTGCTATGCGCTCTCCTGGCTCTGCTTTCCAGGGAACAGAAGTAGGTACAACAATTTGAATTTCCCCATTGTAATCTGAATCAGTGACTCCTGTATGTATTTGTGCCCCTTTTAAACCTAAACTAGACCTTCCTAGAAGTAATCCTATCGTCCCCGCTGACAAGGGTCCACAGACTTCTGTTGGGATCTTTTGCTGGGGTTCCCCAGGCAGAAGGCTCACAGCTTTTGTGCAGCATAAATCTACTGTGGCACTACCAGCTGTGGTGGGGGACAGACATTTTACGGAGGTGAGGGAATGGCCTGAGCTGGAAATGCCCCGGTTTAGAATGGAGCCCGGGAGAGGCCTCTCATGGCATTTCCCAAAATCGGGTTCCCATCTTTATCAAACTTAGAGTGACACTGATTAGCCCAATGTTCTCCTTTTTTACATTTTGGACATATTTCAGGCTCAACAGTTTTCTTTTTTCCTCTATCTGGTGGCCTGACTCGCTGATTTTTTCTACATTCTTTTTTGGTATGACCATGCTTCCCACAGTTAAAACAAGCTCCAGGAAATGCAGCATTTCCTTTATCCACTCTCAGTCCTGCCATTGCCTGTGCTAGCAGAGTGGCTTTATGCAGATTACCTCCGATACCATCACAGGCCTTGATATAATCAACTAAATGTGCTTTCCCTCTGCTAGGTCGCAGAGCAGCCTGGCAATCGGGATTAGCATTATCGAAAGCTAATAACTGCAACACTATATCCTGAGCAGCCGAATCTGCAATCATCTTTTTAAGAGACTCCTGTAACTGAGCTATAAAATCCATGTATGGTTCTCTTGGTCCCTGTTTTACGGCACTAAAGGAAGGGTGTTGTTCCCCACCGGAAGTGACTTTTTCCCAAGCTCTAATGCACACTCCTCTAAGCTGCTCTATGGCATCATCCTACATGACCAGTTGTGCATCTAAACCAGCCCAGCCGCCAACCCCCAAAAGTTGGTCTGCAGTTATATTAATTCGAGGTTGGGCCAGGGCATTGCGAGCAGCCTCAATGGAAGCTTCATCTGCCCACCAAGTTTTAAATTATAAGAACTGAGCAGGAGTTAGACAAGCTCGAGTAAGAGCGTCCCAGTCAGTAGGAATCATTCGACTGGAAACAGCAACATTCTTTAACAGTCCCATTACAAAAGGAGAACCTGGTCCATACTGATTTATAGCTTGTTTAAATTCTTTGAGTAATTTAAAGGGAAAAGGCTCAAATGTAGCTATAATATTTCCCTGTTGATCTGGGGGGTGTATTCTAACAGGGAACTGCCAAGCCTCTAAATCACCCTCTCGTCTAGCTTGCTGAATTCCTGCCTGAATAGAACTAAGAGCGGTCGCTCGGGGTGCTGCTCGAACAGTCACTGGGGCAACTACTTTTCACCCAGTGTCCTCCAGAAAAGAAAGAACTGGAGGGTCTTTGTCTTCAAAATAATAAGGAGGGGGTGCAGAAGGGTAGGGATGAACCTCTCCTTCCTTTGCTGCTTTAGCTTTAGCTGGTAAATAAACATGCTCTGTAACCTCTTCTGTTACTTCACTATACTCTCCTTCCTCCTAATCATCAGTGTGAAAAAGTTCCAAGGTGGAACAAACCAGATCCCACACTTGTCCCATTGTTACCCTGACGCTTCCAAGCTCCCCTTCTTACTCACCACGGGGATTGCTTTAAGAGTACTCGGGTGTCCTCCAGCTAGTTCCACATTTTCCAACCTTCACTCTGGCGACCCTTCGACCTGGATGTGAGCCCCCACGATGGACACCACTTGCCGAGACCAGCTCGGTCAGGGACACCCTAACCCAGTGGCACTAGAGGAATGAAAGACACACACACAGAGATATAGATGTGTGAAGTGGGAAATCAGGGGTCTCACAGACTTCAGAGCTGACAGCCCCGAACAGAGATTTACCCACGTATTTATTAACAGCAAGCCAGTCATTAGCATCGTTTCTATAGATAATAAATTAACTAAAAGTATCCCTGATGGGAAACAAAGGGATGGGCCGAATTAAAGGAACAGGTTGGGCTAGTTATCTGCAGCAGGAGCATGTCCTTAAGGCACAGATCGCTCATACTATTGTTTGTGGCTTCAGAATGCCTTGAAGGGGTTTTTCCGCCCTGGGCAGGCTGAGGCCGAGTGTTCCTTGTCCTCATTCGGGTAAACCCACAACCTTCCAGCATGGGCCTCATGGCCATCATGAACATGTCACAGTGCTGCAGAGATTTTGTTTATGGCCCGTTTTGGGGCCAGTTTATGGCCAGATTTTGGGGGGCCTGCTCCCAACGTATGTGCACGGTGTACGTGCTCAGCGCCCCTTATAAACAAGTATAGCTTTTCCCCCAAGTTTGCCGAATATCTCTGACTCTATTGTGCGATACGGACCCTGTAAGGCATGAAACCCAACCTGCCCTTTCCCTCTTCAAAAAGAGAGCGCTTTCTGTCCATGCTGGAGACCATCTCTTCCCATTTCGCAAACTGATATCCCCAATAAAGCTCTCCTTTCTACTCTTTAGCCATCTTGATGGCCTTTTGGACAACACCACTCAGACCCAGGTGTTAGACCTTGGAGGGCAGCAACTACATCTTACTCACCGCACTGTGCACAAGCAGATCATCTGAGTGTTTGCTGTTCACCAAAGTGACTGCTTTAATGTGCTGAAGATACAAATAGACAAAACCATAGAAACTAGCTGGGCTTAAACTCCCTCTGTAGGCTGGGTGCAGTGACTGACGCTTGTAATTCCAGCCTTTTGGGAGGCCAAGGAGGGAGGACTGCTGGAGGCCAGGAATTTGATACTGCAATGAACTGTGTTCATGCCACGGCACTCCAGCCTGGGCGACAGAGCAAAACCCCGTCTCCAAAACAATAACAACAAAATTATCTCTCTACACAACCAGAATAATGAAATGGGCATTTATAATTACCCAATAATTACCCAATCAATTTGATCCCTGTATGAAGCCTATTGGAATGATTTAAGCCCATGAAATAATCTCCCAGGGCTGCAGTGCTGAGATGGGTCTGTCTGAACTGACCACATTAACCGATTTCACACACGGGCATATTGTCCTTTGTGTTGCATTGTCACCACACATAAGCCTGTCTGTGGGTGGCTCTCCTTCCCTTGCAGGAAGTGGAAGCCATCTATTTCAGCTCCTTTCAAACCACAGATATGATTCTTCAGTGGACTGCAGTCTTGCCCTTTATTAAAATGTAGTAATCCACATTTTTAACACTTTATAATTGTAAGGGTCTCTCACTTACTTTATTACGTGTCATGTCATACTCACAAGTTACTCCATGAGGCAAGTTATCTTTGTTTTACACAGATGTGAACTGAAGTCTAGAGAAGGCCACACAGCTAGTAGGCACAGGGCTCCTGGTCCCTTATTTAATGTCCCCTCCCATACCTGGGGTAATATAGATCGTCCTATAAAGGATTATCCATTTAGCCATCAAAATATACACAAATCCTATTCTACATATTATACATGGCATATTTTTAGGTGCAGAATTTAAAGGACTGCAGGACTTGGAAGACAGGAGATTCTGTTGGAATTATTTTTCTTTTGCACAGTTTTAAATATACATCAAAGTATGTCATAGTTCCATTTTAAAAGTGATGAAGATAATTTAGAGGTGATGGCTTACCCAAAGCCTGCCAAGCCTCACTTTTGGAATCAGTTCCCAGAAACACCTTTTGGATATATGTCTTAATTACACACACACACACACACACACACACACACACATTAAACTACATGGAAATGATGATACTTGACTGACTTTGGCCTATAAAACTACACTTTCATCTCGTTTAACCTAATAGAAATATTAGTTATTTGAGTTTACAGTCTTGGTCAGTTTTTTTGCCTGCACCTTTGTGGCGCTAACACTGTGGTCCTAAGAATCCTTTTGTGGCAGGACCAATACCCTGGGTGATACAAGAAGCCTTCTCCTTCTGTGCCTCTCCTTCCCAAGAGCTGACATGACTCTCACTTAGTAGGGGGCCCGTGGCAGCTACACAAGGTCACAGGCACCTACTGCCTGCAGAGATGACACCTCATGCTTACTGTAGCGATGAAGCTATCTTCCCAGTGAAATTTGTTTATATATTTTGTAACCTGACACCAAATAAAGCTTTAGGATGATGAGATCTCTCCCATTCTCCCTATCCCCTCTCCACACATGCATCATAGTTTGCCCCAGTTGCTGATGGTATATGGTAGTGATCAATGCAGGGTCCTTTCCAGTGATCCTTTGAGCGGAACCAATAGCGTACATCTCTGATGCATTTACCTTGAATTTTTCTCTAAGTAGCAAAGTGAAAGTTAATAAAATATTTCATTGTTCAGTCCCACAATTGTATTACTAATGATGAAGCTGATAAAACATAATATCCTTTCTATTTCATTGTTCCGTCCCATAACGGTGTTACTAATGATGAAGTTGATAAAATATAAATATCCTTTCTGTCCCTTAGGGTACTGTTTAGCATCAGCAAATTGTGCTTCTACTGCCTGGTAGCCTAAGTAGCTTAAGACCTTGAGGAAGCTACTTCTCTTTGCTGAATTTCAGTTTCCTAGTCTATGTAAAATCTGAGCAACTATGAAGTACCTCTCAGATCTTGTGTTAATTAATGTCTGTAAAATGCAGGCTCTGGGTAAAGATTCATTCCGTCTCTACTTTTTTCTTTCATATGTATCTGACATGCGGCCAATGGTACCTATAACCTGCTCAGTGTGCATGTATTTAGTCTCTGAGCAAAACCTCAGTAGTTAGTGAAGTACTTTCATGTTCAGTTATAAAAATAAGGTAGGACTGGTAGTAACCTTATTTTTGTCATGAGGAAACTGAGAACAGAGTTGGTAAATAACTTGCACAAGGATAAAATGGAAAAAATAGATAAAACATCACCCCTGTTCAGAAGCACAGTAAACAAATGCACCAAATCACCTGTTTTCAATTCGATTACACAGTATCTAGTAGGGTTCTATAAACCAATTATAGAGGAGAGATTCTGTCTGTATTTGTACAGTAAGTACTTGAGATACCTTGTGGCTAAGATGTTTTGATCATTATCTAGATGAGTGGCTACTAGGAAACCTGAAGCTGAACAGAGCTTCATTTTTACTTAACAGTGGATGAAGGAAAGGGAAGGGGAGAAGGACACTTATATTTAGGTTGGGCACTGACTGTCTGCCAGAACATGTGCCACATTCCACAGGCTACATCTTTAAAGGGTCATAGTTGGATGAAGTCAGCATCTTCATTTTACAGATGAGGAAGCTGGAGCTCAGGAAAGTTAAGTAACTTGCCTCAAATCATTCCATCCATAAGAAACTCATATCTTGGCACTCTTATGCAATTTTTTTTTAGAGAGAGTACCAATTTGCAGACGACTTGGAAGATAATTTTATCAAGACCCTTATTCATTCTGTTTGTCCCGGTTATTCCACTAATGTAAGGTTATCTTTTTTTGTTTATTTTTGTTTGTTTTGTTTTGTTTTGAGATGGAGTCTTGCTCTGTTGCCCAGGCTGGAGTGCAGTGGCGCTATCTCGGCTCACTGCAGCCTCCACTTCTTGGACTCAAGCAATTCTCCTGCCTCAGCCTCTGGAGTAGCTGGAACTACAGGCGCATGCCGTCACACCTGGCTAAGTTTTGTATTTTTAGTAGAGATGGGGTTTCACCATGTTGACCAGGATGGTCTCAACCGCTTGACCTCATGATCCACCCACCTCGGCCTCCTAAAGTTCTGGGATTACAGGCGTGAGCCACCACGCCCAGCCTAGGTTATCTTAAGAAAATTGTTCAAAATACAGGTAAAAATTTATTGCGTAAAGTTCTTCCTGAGAGAGTTGATCATCATCGAGAGAAATTGGAAAGAACCTAATAGCCAACATGAGGGCAATGGCTAAGTAAACAATAAATTGTAAAACTTTCAGATGAAGAAATATTACCCAGCCAGTGAAAATATTGTTTCCAAAAAAGCTTGTAATACATGAGACAATGTTACTGTAAAAAGGCTAAGTGAGAATAAAAAGATATTAGGACAGATATGATGATATATGTATAATCTATATTATACATATAGATTTTATATATATAGGTTTCCAGGGAGGCCTCAGGAAACTTCCAATCATGGCAGAAGGCAAAAGAGGAGCAGGCACATCACATGGTGAGAATGAGACCAAGAGACAGTGAGTGTGCGGGGAGATGCCACACACTTTTAAATGGCCAGATCTCATGAGCACTCGCTCATTTCGAGCACAGCACCAAGGGGATGATGCTAAACCATTCAAGAGAAATCCGCCCCCATGACCCAATCATCTCCCACCAGGCCCCACCTCCAACACTGGGGATTACAATTCAACATGAGATTTGGAGGGGACCATATTCAAACTGTATCAACACCCTGCCGTCAAAGCACTGATCATCAGGTACTTAGCTGTCCCAGTTAGGACAAACGCCTTGCTCACACAGACCACGTCTTAATCAAGTGTGAATCCCCAGTGTTTGGGGAGTGTTCTATTCTCAATAAATGTTTAGTGAACTTACCAAGTAATTAAACTGGAGGCAGGAGGAGAGGATGAAGGGAAGATGAAAAAGGGGTGAAGGCAATATTGTTGTGTTGTGTTTTTTTATTTTTATTTTGAGACAGAGTCTCACTCTGTTGCCCAGGCTGGAGTGCAGTGGCCTGATCTTGGCTCACTGCAACCTCCGCTTCCTGGGTTCAAGTGATTCTCCTGTCTCAGCCTCCCGAGTAGCTGGGATTATAGGTATGCACCACCACACCTGGCTAATTTTTTTTTTTTTCTGTATTTTTAGTAGAGACGGAGTTTCACCATGTTGGTCGGGCTGGTCTTGAACTCCTGACCTCAGGTGATCCACCGGCCTCGGCCTCCCAAAGTGCTGGCATTACAGTGTGAGCCACTGCACCTGGCCGGTAATATTGTTTATATGAGGGAAACCACACACAATCACATCAAAGTGGACAGTGCTGACCTTTCCTTTTTTTTAAATCATCATATCTCATTTTTGGACTCTTTAATCCTTGCAGAGATGCACTTTTCATGGTGTTGTCTAAATTCCTGAGAAGATAGATCAGTCCCAAGCAGCATCCCCAACTCCTGCTCAGGCCAGTCACCTGCATGGGGCCCTGTGACTGCTACGAGCCATTTATGCCCTGCCAAGTCAGGGCAGGGAGGGGGGCTGAGGGCTGTGAAGCTGGGAGATCTCTGAAGAAGGGTTCAGCTGGCAGGACAGGCATCTGAGGAATTAGGAGTGCTTTCCTGCTGTCGTTCTTTCTTTTCTTTGCTACAATCTGATTTCTACCATGAAACAACACAAAATCCAGCCCTGTCATACAGGCAAGCAGGATTATGATCTGTTTCTGTCTCTCTCTCTCCCTTCCTTTTTCCCTTTTCCCCACCCCCACATACACCTACATACACACTGTGGAAGTGAGAATAAAAAATTAGAGATGACTCTAAATTTAACACTTTATTTGGGAAGAAAGAATTGCAACTCAGGGCGTACGGGCAGACTAAGTAGTTTTTGGTATGTCTAAAGAATGAAAAGGAGGTTGGGGATTTTATGGGAAAAAAAAAAAGGGAATGTTCTGTGTGGTCCTAGAGAAAGTTCTTTGGTTTTAGCAAAGCTCTGGGGGCCGGCCAGCTCCATTTGGTTGGTGACCGTGGTGGACAAAATTAGTCCTGGAGTTGTAGCTGCTAAGGCCACAGATAAAACTGGTCTCAGGCTACAATAGGCAGTTTCAGCCACTAGACTTGCAGAGAATTTTATTTCTAGAGCAACGTCACGTGTCATTAGTGCTCTTTCCCCCCAGCCCTTCACTCTGTTTCGGTTGGGTGGATAAGAATGACTCAGCTTGTATGATCAATTTCCACAACACAGAGTATGTTTATGAAGAAGTTACTTTTAGACCGATAGTCCTAGTTTCAAAGTCACTGTCTTCACTATTATTTTTTAACTTGTTACTAATTTTCTTCCACATCAACTTGAAGAAAACTGTAAAATTCGAAACCACAATTTTAAACTTTAAAACTTAATATCTGGCTGGGTGCGGTGGCTCATGCCTACAATCCCAGCACTTTGGGAGGCTGAGGCTGGTGGATCACTTGTGGTCAGGAGTTTGAGACCAGCCTGGCCAACATGGTGAAACCCCATCTCCACCAAAACAAAAACAAAAACAATACAAAAAAAATACAAAAATTAGCCAGGTGTGTTGGTGCGGGCTGTAGTCCCAGCTACTCCAGAGGCTGAAGTAGGAGAATCGCTTGAACCTGGGAGGTGGAGGTTGCAGTGAGCCGAGATCATGCCACTGTACTCCAGCCTGGGTGACAGAGTGAGACCCTGTCTCAAAAAACAAACAAACAAAAAAGCAAAAACAAAACAACAACAACAACGAACTTAATATCTGAGCTAAAAAGGGTAAACGTTTTGGGAAGGGATCTGGTTACTGTGTTTCCTGGAATACAACTCTCTTCTATTTGCAAATCCGTTCTATTTGCAAGTCCCTTTTCCTTTCCCTATATTCTTAATTTCTTATAGGCTGAAACTCCAAACCAAGAGCACCATAAAGTTTGAAGAGTTCTATGCAGCAGTTTGGGAAGAGGAACCCATTCCCTCGGAATTCTTGCTGGGTTTGACCCTTTTAACAGAAGGTGGGGGCACTGCTGGCAGCTTCACAGATCCGTGTAAACCTCAACGGAGAGGCTCAAACAAGGGAGACACCTCTCTGCTTTTGACCTAACGAGTAAATCACTGCATGTCTTTTTCGAAACAAGGAATTGCAGGCTGATTCTGAATGTCCGGCAGCTTCTGTTGGAACTCATAGGGCTAAATGTCTTTCACAGACAGCTTTTGTCTCAGACACGGCTATAGGCGTGACTTATTGGTTATTTCCCCTCTGCTTTCACAGTGATAACTCAAATAATAAAATTCTAACAATCAAAACGAACATGTTTTATCAGCAAAAGAAAAAGTCAATGGGAGTCTATATACAGTATAGATATATCTGTAGTGAAACGTATTTCACATTTTAGCCAATCCGTTGTTCTTTTTATTGAAAACAGGTTCCTGGATCTCATACCATGGAATAGCTCAGTAGATGAAAGAATGATATTGAGGCTAGAATTTTAAAAAGACTTCTCCAAGCCTTGATTAAGAAAGAGGATTTTCTTAATCAAGAAAGAGGATTCAGTGGAAGGGGAAAGTAGCTAAGAACATTAGTTATTAATTACAAGGATAACAGGCCGGGCGTGGTGGCTCATGCCTGTAATCCCAGCACTTTGGGGGGCTGAGGCAGGCAGGTCACCTGAGGTCAGGAGTGTGAGACCAGCCTGATCAACATGGTGAAACCCTGTCTCTACCAAAAATACAAAAATTAGCCACGCGTGGTGGCACATGTCTATAATTCGAGCTACTCGGGAGGCTGAGGCATGAGAATTGCTTAAACCCGGGAGGCGGAGGTTGCAGTGAGCCGATATCGTGCCACTGCACTCCAGCCTTGGTGACAGAGTGAGGCTCCGTTTCAAAAAACAAAACAAAAACAGAAAAAAAAACAAAAATTACAAGGGTGACAAAGTCAGGCCCAGACAGACATATTCTGTCTGGGCCTGACTCAGGGAATCAGCCTGTGAAATCACACAGCCCAGAGGGCCAGGACTTGTCCCTGTAATTTCCTACTAAGAGCAAAGCATGAGCAGCTGATGTATTTCACCATAATTACACATGCAAGAGTACATGTGGTGTGCATACAATGAGAATATTTTTTTCAAATCCAAACTCAGGACACATGGTCTGACAAAGGACTTCTAAAGAATTGTTCATTTTTGACATAATAAAACAGACAAATCTATTATGTGTGTGTGTGTGTGTATATCTGTATACATATATATAAATAAATATATTTCATACTGCATACCATTGCCAAGTGTTTGGTAGAACTTGGGAAAACTTCTGAGGCTGAATCTGGGCTCAACAAGAAGAATGCGGTGTTGAATATTGTTGTCTGATAGGCACTATCAGGAGGAGATAGGCACCCAGGAGGAGAAATTGGCAGCCCGCATAGCTCACATTTGCCATCACTAGACAATGAACTTGTTAGTGTCGTAAAACTTACGTATTAAACCACATGTATCATTTCCATTAATGGTATGGTGAGAACAGAATAGGTGTTCTCAATAGAGATGCAACTCTTAAAAAATTGGGAGTAGAAGATCACAATGAATCATCAAAAAATGCAGAGGTTTCAGGTAAAAACTAAACAGATGAGGCAAGCTACACGTTTATTCTTTGACATTATAAAGTATGTGTACATCATTTAAAAAATCACCTTTCTTAATAAAACGAAGTCAGAATTTTCAAGGTGAACGCTGAAAAGAGAATCTCCCAGGTGAGGCAGAGAAGGCAGGTGAGAAGTCCTCCCTCTGTTCCCCCAAGAGTCACTTCAGCTTTGGCTTCTCATCAACCCTTGCGGCCACCTCCACACCCACCATGGGAGGCTCCCCCAGCTGTGGCCTGAGGGCCCTCCTGGGAGACTCCAAGGCACAGCTGAGACAAAGCTGAGGGTTCAAAAAGACCTTACCAAAGGCTGATGGATTACAAAGAAGAAATAAAAAGCTAGACCATAATTTGAGGATGCCTCAAATTATGTGAACCCCTAGATGTTCATGGACTCCAGGTTAAAAAATTCTGATATGTATAGGTATATTTTAGATTTATATGTAAAGTGATTTAAATCTTTATTTCCCAAAGTAAAATAATACTTTACGCAAGGGGTCAAACCTATTTCTTGCCAAAAAATTACCTTTTTGAGATTTTATATAATTTTAAATTAAGTAAATATTTGGTCTTTTCCCTCTTCAGTTATATCTATAGACCATGTCAAAAAAAAAAAAAAAAAAA
Organism: Nomascus leucogenys; assembly: GCF_006542625.1. NCBI lineage: Eukaryota > Metazoa > Chordata > Mammalia > Primates > Hylobatidae > Nomascus > Nomascus leucogenys. The sequence goes on along the minus strand of NC_044387.1, from coordinate 105,342,907 downwards.
AAAAAAAACCAAGAACAGGGGAACAAGAAGAGCTACTTGATGTAAAGAAATGACTGAAAGACAAGTTCAGAGAAGAATTTAGGAATATGAGAGAACTTGAAAAACATGATCCAGAAAAAAGAGGCAAAAAGTAAATGTATTTTAAGAATTATACTTGGCCCACATTTCATTGTTTTACATTTGAGGATTTTTCAGATAAAAAAACACGTATTTATTATAGACAAATTGGAACCTATAGAAAAATATAATCAAGAAAATGTAAATCATCTAATAATGTCATCACTCAGATCAGCACTATTATTATGTTGGTATATCTCTATCTAGTTTAACAAATTTTTAAATATAAATAAAACAAAATTTGTGATCATCCTCAATTATTATTATTTTGTTAATATTATTATGTCATGAACATTTCAACAAATCATTAATTAGAGTTTTGACATGAATTTTAATATCCACCTAAGATTTTATCAAATGGACATATTATAATTTAACAATTCCCCCAAACTGGTAAATTATTACCAGTTATTCACTATTATATTTACTATGTTTAAGACTTTAATGGATATACATAAATATTTATTCATTTATTTCCTTCAGGCAAAACATAATTGTGAATATCTTTAGGAATATTTTTAAAACTGCTCTCCAGAAACTTACACCAATTTACCTTATTACTAACAGTATATATGCACACCAGCGTTAGCTTTTACCCTGGTCTACGTTGGGTGTATTAGTTATCTATTGCTGTGTAAAAAATTACCCAGAAGTTTGCCAGCCTAAAACAATAAACGTTTATTTTCTCATGGTTTCTAGAAGTCAGGAATTTGGGCTGGGAGTCTCTTGGCCGGGACCTCTCATGAGACTGCAAGTTCAGCTGCTTGCCAGGGCTGCAATCACCTCCCAGTTCACATGGGGGAGGATCTACTTCCAAGCTCACTCACTGGCTATTATCCAGATGTTATCAGGTCTTCGCCATGTGGGCCTCTCCATGGCACAGCTCACAGCATAGCAGCTGGCTTCCCTCAGATTAACAGAATGAGAGAGAGTGCCCGAGGAGGAAGCACCAGTCTTTTCAGAACCTCATTTTGGAAGTAATGTTCCATCAATTTGTCATATTCTATTTGTCAGAGCAAGTTACTACATCCGGCCCATATTCCAGGGAAGGGGATTACACAAGGAAGGGAATGAATACCAAGAGATGGGATCACTGTGGCCGTTTAGAAGCTGCCTATCACAGTATATTGCCTATCAAAGTATCCTTATTTCAAAAGTAAGCTTTCCCAAAAGTAATAACTCAATTTTATTTTACTTTGTTCATATTTGATTGCCTGTACAGTTGATCATATTGTTTATTTACTAATAAGCTAATATTTATCTAGTAAGATTTCTTTTTTTTTTTTTTGAGATGGAATCTTGCTCTGTGGCCCAGGCTGGAGTGCAGTGGCGTGATCTTGGCTCACTGCAAGCTCTGCCTCCCGGGTTCATGCCATTCTCCTGCCTCAGCCTCCTGAGTAGCTGGGACTACAGGCGCCCGCCACCACGCCGGGCTTTTTTTTTGTATTTTTAGTAGAGACGAGGTTTCACCATGTTGGCCAGGCTGGTCTCGAACTCCTGACCTCAGGTGATGCACCTGCCTTGGCCTCCCAAAGTGCTGGGATTACAGGCATGAGCCACCGTGCCCGGCCTGTATGACCCTTTGAAACTGCACATTTGATTAGACTCCTTTGGCGTGCATGCCAGGTCTTGCATTCTCTGGGTATGGCCTTCCTCTCTAGCCTCGCCTCCCTTCACCCCCGCACATCCTCCCTCCATCTCAGCCTCTCCAAACCACGTAAAAGCTCTAAGATGCACTGTGCTGTTTCTTACCTCCAGTTCTCTTCATGTGCTGTTCTTGAAATGCTCCTCCCTTTTTTCTCATTCACTCACACTCGTCCTTTAAGTTCAGTTTAAGTGTCACCTCCTCAGAGTCTCCTTGCATTCTTCCATCTGACCTAGATGCCTCCTCTCCTCCCTGACTGTCTCACAGCACCCATTCCATACCCTATTATAATTGTTTCTAAACTGTAAACTCTTAAAGACCGAGTGCACTTTTAGCCTGGTGTATTAATATCGCATTTACAGATTTTATTTGAGTTTTTCCAGTAATGTAGCATATGCATTACAGCACAAGGTGATTATGTGCCCCCAACTTTCTCTGCTTTCCGGAGCTCCCAGGTGTGGGGTCTGGAGGCATGGGCAAGACCATCTACTGCTCAGAGCCGGGAGCTGCAGGTGCCACCTCCTTCCCCTCACCATGCCCCCTCACTTCTCCCTACTCTTGCGACTGAGCCCCATGGCCAAGCTGCTGTGGAGCCAGGAAATGAGATGTCTGGATGCTCTGCTGCTGGACTGCCACAGCTTCCCATGCTATCTTCTTGGCCCCTCCCTATCCCCACCCCAACAAGACTGGGTGAGAGGGGAGGTGTTGATGCTCGTTCTGCTGACTGGCCCCTTTTGGGGGAGATGGCTGGCCCCAAGACAAGAGATGGTGGTTCTCTAAGCATAGAAGGTGGGAAATTCAGCACCTTTTCTTTTCTCAGTCAATTCCAGAAGTAACAGTAATAGCCAAATGCTTCTTGTGGGCCAAGAGCAATTTTGAGGGCTTTACATTTAACCCTTATGGTAACCCTATGACGAATGAATTAGCCTTATTATTCTCAATTGACATACGAGGAAATTGAGTGAAAGAAAGGTTAAGTAACTTAACAAAGTCACCAGCTAGTAAGTGGCAGCGCAGATTCAAACCAAAGCAGGCCGGCGCCAGAGCCCCTCTGTGTGCCCACGGGGCTCCACTGCCTCTCTCCTTAACCAGCTGTTACAGGGAGGTTCACTGACACCCACGGCGATGGTCCAGAGAAGTGTTTGGCAGCCAGGCATTCCTCCCTGAGCCTCAGCGACCGCGTGGGATCGTGGTGCTTCTCTTTGCCCCTCGTTTAATTCTACCTGCTGGATGTGGTTTTCAAGTTACAACGTCTCTCGGCTGGCTCCCCATGGCTTTTCAAAAATGTTTCTCTTAGAGTTTAATTATTAGTCATCTGCCCACTATTTATTTGTACTTTTCATGACATTTACTTTCATATGCTTTTACTGCTTTTTTTAATTGATAAGGTAACATGCGCTCATGACAAGCTATGCTGATTGCAAAAAGTGCACAGTATGTAGAACAAAGGCATACATTTTGTTCACAGCTTAAATGTGGTGATAAAATGAATGCTTTTTTTGTCTGTGACTAATCTAGCCTTCCTTCTAACTCCATCCTCACCTTACCTCTCTGCCACCCCCACCCGCAGACTAGTGGCAAAAAATTAAAAAATAATAATAACTCGTGGCTCACGCCTGTAATCCCAGCACTTTGGGAGGCCGAGGCGGGCGGATCACGAGGTCGGGGGATCGAGACCATCCTGGCTAACATGGTGAAACCCCGTCTCTACTAAAAATACAAAAAATTAGCCAGGCATGGTGGCGGGTGCCTATAGTCCCAGTTACTCCGGAGGCTGAGGCAGGAGAATGGCGTGAACCCCGGAGGCGGAGCTTGCAGTGAGCCGAGATCGAGCCACTGCACTCCCTTCAGCAGGCAGCCTCATCAGCAGGCAGGGGAAAGGGGCGCCTTCGGGGTGGACAGACACCTCCTCAGGTCTCTCCTCTTATTATCAGAGTGAAAACCTTTTCAGAAGCTGTCCCAGCAGACTCCTCTATTTCATGTCATCCCTAACCTTGCCACCTGCCCGGAGTTGGAAGGAACACTGGGAAGGAGAGTGCCAGGCATTTCCACAGCCTCTGCTGTCGGAAGCAGGATCTGCTGCCTTGGAGGAAGGGGGAGGTAGATGGCTGTGGCGTAAGAAACAGCAGTGTCTGCCACCTGAAACAGACCCTGCTCTTTCCCCTGGGCAGGGCAATGCTTTAAGTGCTCTAGGCTTGTGCTCAGAAAAGGAAAATGGAAGAATCCACTAATAATTTTAAAATATTATCTCCTGTATATGGCAACATACACTATGGATACATGGTAATATGTACTTTTTTGTATTTTACTTTTTTCATTTGACAATGCTAACTTAATCATATACTAAATTCTATATATACTAGACTCTATTTCTGGACTTTCTGCAATGTCTAGTCCTGTGCAGTATGACACTTTATGTTGTACAATCTGGCAGGGCGACGCATCTTTAGTACTCTTCAAAATTTGCTTAAATATTTTTGCAAGTATGTTTTTGTCATGTTAGCCCCATTTAGAGCTGAATTATGCCTTAAAGGCCTGGTTATACTCATGTTTACACACACATATTCATGCTTAACTGGAATTATGTGCCATTAAATGACCAAGTTCCTCTTGTTAGCTATCCCAGAGGGTCACAACTTCAAATTTCTACATGAGCCAGACAAGTAATGTAAATGACTGAAGCAGGCTACAGTTCCAAGATTAAAACACAGCAATATTCTTAGCTTCCTGAAAGAAATAGGCTTTCCTCCATTTTTCTAGAACCATGTGTCTCATTTAACTTCTTTTGATGGAAACATAGTAATTAGGAAATATTTCTCAACTACCAAGTGACTAGTAAGTTGCATCCAACATTTGGCCTTAATTATGGGGAAATAATAAAGAGTAGTGGGAATTGTGGCAAATCTGCCTCTTCTAAGGAGAATAATGGCATCAGCCCCACCAATTGCTGCTACTGGGGATTACAGATACTCACATATCTGCTGATTTTTACAGAGAGCTAAAAATACAGATTTTATATGAAACTTCCTAATTTAAAATGCTAATATTTAACACATCTGCAGGCCAGGTGCCATCCATAGGCTACTAGCATGTAAGCTCTGAATTGGACCTATATATTACTACCATTAAAAAGTAGTTTTCTTTTTGCTAAATTGTAAACTATTATTTTTAACTGACTAAACCAAATATAATCAAAATAGCTAAAAACTGGAATCTTTGGTGATTTCACTTTTCTACAGCGCCCTTAAGTGAAATAAATTTTTTTCTGTCTCTTCACAACAAAATGATACATATTTTTCTTTGTTTGTTTTACTTACCTTTATAAAAGAAAACTGTATGAGCTATCATTTAAAAAATTTCTGAGGCTGGGCATGGTGGTTCATGCTTGTAATCCCAGCACTTTGGGAGGCCAGCGGGGGAGGATCGTTTGAGCCCAGGAGTTCAAGAGCAGCCTAGGCTGAAATTAGGTGACAGATTTTAGGTATTAACCTACCCAGTAAAAAAACTACCAATGGTAATTTCCTGAATTTGAAATTATAATATTAAAAATTCATCATTTTATTTCCTTCTCTGTATGAATATCTCTTATCATCAAATAATCTCTGATTCCATATACTGTGAATCCGTTCATTATCATTATCATACATGATTGGAGCAAGAGAGCTTTTGATTCCTGCCTGGTGACTGTGAAAATCTCTAAGCCACCAGGTGGCAGAGTGTCCTTGGTTTAGATTCAGCATTGCATTTTTTTTTTTTTTTTTTTTTTTTTTTTTTTTTTTTTCTTCACTGATTGCCAAATGAATTAATAGTTTACAGCTATTGTGAGCAACCTTTAAACCTCTTACTCATGTACTCCTAAAATCATTTTGAAAACATGTGCATCACCCACAAACTTTTAAGTTTACATATATTTCAACAAAAGTTTAAATAACTCAGGAGATGTAACTGTTGGCATACTGTAGAAACTTTAAAATAAAATTGTTATATCAATCTTTACATACATCTAATAGAATACAAAACATTATAGGGGTCTGATAACCACCATCATCTGTTTTTTTTTTTTTTTTTTTTTTTTTGAGACGGAGTCTTGCTCTTTCACCCAGGCTGGAGTGCAGTGGCGCGATCTCGGCTCACTGCAAGCTCCACCTCCCGGGTTCACGCCATTCTCCTGCCTCAGCCTCTCCGAGTAGCTGGGACTACAGGCGCCCGCCACCACGCCCGGCTAATTTTTTGTATTTTTAGTAGAGACGGGGTTTCACCGTGGTCTCGATCTCCTGACCTCGTGATCCGCCCGCCTCGGCCTCCCAAAGTGCTGGGATTACAAGCGTGAGCCACCGCGCCCGGCCCATCATCTGTTTTTAAAAATTCTGAAATAAGCTCATCTTTCATAGTTGGATGCTTTATATTACTCTTTTTTCCCTTGAATCTCATTTTCCATTTTATCTCCTCTACAGAATTTTATACTAATATAAAATATTTTATAATTAAAAAGCTGTGATCACCCTATTGTACTTCTCTGCAACAAGAGTATGTATATATTTTATTTTTTGTGTCTTGTGACCAAAAGGTGTTGAATGTCAAAATTTTACTAACATACAGTTATCCAACACCATAAACATATTACTTTTGATAAATAGTTATAACAAAAAGTGAAATTAATTGGAAATGCATTCCTGAATGAGTCAGCCTAGGGGCTAGAAGTTTTCATTGTTTGGGGCCCAGGATTCTTACACTCCCAGGCAGTGCACTGCAGTAAGATTCTGGATGGGAAGGGGGGGGCCTTTTTTAAAGTAGGAGAAGGGTGCTCGTGAAAGAAGAGACAGGAAGAGGAGATCCAGCCTAATGAAAGCTTGTTAATTTTAACATAATGGGCGCAGGTTAATTTTAGGAAAGAATATGTATATGAGCTGATGATCTAGAAATTTGTTTTCTTAAAACAGTGGTTCTCACCTAGGGGAGATTTAGCCCACAGGGCACATTTGGCAATGTTTGGAGACATTTTTGGCTGTCACACTGGGGGCAGGGTGCCGGCATCTATTAGGTAGAGGACAGGGCTACTGCTAAACTACTCTGAGAGCCCGAAACCCAGCAAGTGCTCAATAAATGTTTGTGGAAAGGAAAAGACAATAAAAAGGAGGGAAGGAATCACACAATTGGCTGCAGAGAGAGCCACAGTAAGATGACTGGACTCCCGCAATTAAATTTGCTGAAAACCTCAGAGTACTGCGTTCTCTTCTGTGTTTATACAGTTTTCTTATCCGAAAGGAGAAATTCGAGGAATAAAATTTAAAAGGTCTACATTTTCCCAGTATATATTTTCATTAATTAGAGAAATCCTGAAAAACACAAAAAAGACCAATATGACCCCTAATTTTACCACTTAAATACCTACAGAGAATGATAAATAGCAGCCCTTGTTTTGCTTATCTCATCCCACTTATATCTGCTAATCAGTTGATGTCCATTCCTTCATAATTTTTTCAAAGCTTTTTTTTTTTTCTTTTGATAGGAGTTTCGCTCTTGTTGTCCAGGCTGGAGTGCAATGGCACGATCTTGGCTTACTGCAACCTCCACCTCCCAGATTCAAGAGATTCTCCTGCCTCAGCATCCTGGGTAGCTGGGATTATAGGCGCCCGCCACCGTGCCTGGCTAATTTTGTTGTATTTTTAGTAGAGACGGGGTTTCACCATGTTGACCAGGCTGGTCTCGAACTCCTGACCTCAGGTGATCCACCTGCCTTGGCCTCCCAAAGTGTTGGGATTACAGGTGTGAGCCACCGGGCCCAGCCTTTTCTAAGTTTATAAAGAACAATTTATACCTTTAAACTTTAGAGTATAGAATATTAAGATGGCTTCAAAATTGCCTATTGAGAGATTCTTTCTTTCCTAATATTAAAAGCACAGTGGTCCATTGGGGTTATATATGTATACTCACACACACACGTACACACATATTATTGTGTACTATGGGAAACAAATAACCATACTTTAAAAATAATCTTTATTGAGATATCATACTGCTAAAGTTTAGAACCATCTCCTTGGGGGTTTAGGCAACCGCAAAGTTAGAGGGAACCCAGCCCTCTATAAGACCCACTGCACTCCTGACACTAATTGCAGGTTTGGGGGATTGGTCCCAAAACCACCCTTGAGTTCATTTATTCACTAGAGGGACTCACAGAGCTCACTAAGAACTGTGACACTCACAGTTACGGTTTATTACAGGGAAAGGTTACAGATTAAAATCAGCCAAGGGAAGAAGCACAAAGAGCAGAATCCAGGAAAAATACCCAACATAGAGCTTCTGTTATTCTCTCCCCATGGAGTCTTAGAATTATTTTTCTCAGTATGTGTCTGTAGCAATATGCATGGAATATTGCCAAGTAGGGAAGTTTTCATGGGGCTCCATTATACAGGTGTGATTGATGGCCTGTGTGGCTGATCTCCGTCTCTGGCAAGCTGATACTGTGTGACTCAAATGCCCACCCTGTATCCCATTGTTGGTCTTTCTGAAGGGGTCAGCCCCACCCTAAATACTATCTGGCATGGCTAGATCCAACCTTACATGACATTGTTAGACTACTAGCATAATCCAAGGCCCCCAGGTAAACAAAGACTCCTATCTCCTATGAAATCCAAGGGCTTAGATGTTACCACCCAGAAGCTGAGGGCAAAGGCCAGACCTCTTTGGGTGTAAATTTAAATTCTTTACGACACATATATACGTACAACCTATATATAGCCATTTTAAGTGTACAGTTCAGGCTGGGCGCCATGGCTCATGCCTCCAATCCCAGCACTTTGGGAGGATGAGGTGGGCAGATTACCTGATATCAGGAGTTTGAGACCAGCCTGGCCAACAAGGTGAAACCCCGTCTCTACTAAAAATACAAAAATTAGCTGAGCGTGGTGGCACTTGGCTGTATGTAGTCCCATCTACTTGGGAGGCTGAGGTGGGAGAATTGCTTGAACCAGGAGGCGGAGGTTGCAGTGAGCCAAGACTGCTCCACCGCACTCCAGCCTGGGCAACAGAGTGAGATTCTATCTCAAAAAAAAAAAAAAGAAAAGAAAAAGTGTACAGTTTAATGACTTTCGAAAAAATGTATACATCTGTGTGACCACCACCACAATCAAGAAAAAGGACATTTCCAGCACCCCAGAAAGTTCCCTCTTGTTCCCTTGTGTGCCAGCCGTGTGTTAGTGCTAGGTAGGATTTCATCTCCCATGTATGTGCCACAATGTGTCATCTATAGATTCACCTGTTCAACATTTGGGCTGTTTTCAGTTTTAGGCTACTTTGGACAAAGCTGCTATAAACATTCCCATATATGTGTTTGTGTAGACATATGTTTTCATTTATTTTGGGTAACTCGCTTGGAGTGGAATTGTTGGGTTGGATGGTAATCATGTGTTTAATTTATAAGAAACTGCCAAACTGTTTCTGTCGTGGTTCTAACATTTTACGTTCCTGCCAGTAAAGTATGAGAATCCAATTGCTTCACAGGCTCTCTAGCACCTCGGGCTTTCTAACTTTAGCCATTTTCATGGGTGTATAGAGTAATTACTTATTGTGGTTTTAATTTGCATTCCCTGGTGACTTTTTATGAGTTTACTGGCAACCATATATCTTCTTTTGTGAATCTGATGAGATTCTTTGTCTGTTTTCAACTGGGTTGCCTGTCTTCTCATTGATTTGTAGGAGTTCTTTATATTTTTTGGATATATCCTTTTCCAGATATGTATGTTTGTAGCTTGCTTTTTTAAATCTCTTGATGGTATCTTTTGAAAAGCAGATTTAATTTTGATGAAACTGAAGAAAACCACATTTTAAAATGGTGCTGTGAACTCTGAATACATTTATAGCTATTTCGTTGCTATCCAAAAATTCTACAAATGTTATCCAACAGGAAACTGATGAGTTTTAGGGTAGTGCCCACTTACAAAGCCTTTCTCCTAAAATTAAGTGGTGTTAATAGTAATATTACACAGTTTCTCACAGATCATCAACTAAGTCCTTCTTTGGTGGGAAAGGCAGATGCTTTACAAGAAATAGGTATTAATGCTACTTCCTACTCTATTTTTTTCTTTACATAGTAGACACAAAAACCATTAAAGCTGGCTGGGTGTGGTAGCTGACACATGTAATCCCAGCACTGTGAGAGGCTGAGGTGGGTGGATCACCTGAGGTCAGAAGTTCAAGACCAGCCTGGGCAACATGGTGAAACCTTATCTCTACTAAAAATACAAAAGTTAGCTGGGCATGGTGGCGCATGCCTGTAGTCCCAGCTACTTGGGAGGCTGAGGTAGGAGAATAGCTTGAGCCCGAGAGGTGGAGGTTGCAGTGAGCCCAGATTCCGCCATTGCACTCCAGCCTGGGCGACAGAGTGAGACTCCATCTCAAAATAATAATAATAATGAAATTAAAAAAAATTTTTTTTAACCATTAAAGCAACCAAATAGTACAATATTGGCTACTACATTGCTTTGGCTGCTACATTTCAGGCACTGTGCTAAAATAATTAATCCTCATGGAAACTCTGTGAAGTAGATATTTTTGTCTTCGTATTCAGATACTCAGGTAAGGACAGTGAGTTCAGAGAAATTAAATACCTGAATGAATATCAGACAAAGAGGTGGCTAAGCTGTGATTCCAAGCTAGGTCTAACTCCAAAGCTGGTGTTCTTCATTAATATTCTGTATCTGTTCAGGACATGTACAAATCAAATCATGGACATTTGATTTTAGATATACTGAATGTTGATTTTGGCAGGTTGTAGAGGGAGTAGAGGCTGAGAAGAGGGGAAGGGGGACAAAGATTAGGTCTGGAACTTATTTTGGCAGGGGCTGTTCATGCCTCCAGTTCCTCATCCCCTAGATAGGCTGGATAACTTTATGAGGATCAGAGTAGCCAAGCCAAACTGAACCAATTTAAACACATTCAGAAGCAGAACTGCTTCAGATAATCTAACCAGTTAACAGGACATTCAGCTTATCACAGCTCTGCCGGAATTTCACGGGATCCTTCTTTTGTTAAAGAATATTGGAGAGCGACTTCCTCAAACTTTATGCTAAGGCTTGATCTACCATTTCACATGTAATCAATACTTTTCTTGATACCACTTATGTCAGATCTCCTCATTAAAGTCATGTAATTATTTGGAATCTTATCCTAGTGATTAACACAATTAATGCCAACTCTCTTTTGAAACCTTTAATGCGTTGCTATTTTCCAACTTGGCAGATGTGAAATTCCTTTAGTTTACTGAAGCTGCAAGTTTGGGACTTTGGTAGTCTCACATTAGTAGTCACACATTCTACTAAGGCCCTTCCTTCTACTTGATGCCCTGAGTGGATGTCACTTGCACAGCAAACATCAAATGCTCTGTGATATCATTAAGTTATAACTGCTTTAATCAGCAATACAGTGTCTGCCATTGTATAATTCTACTGAATTCTGACTGTTTGGATTTTCCTTTTTACAGTTAACTGTTGCATTTGAAAATCCAGATGATCTTGACTAGTCAGACGGAGATGAATTAAAAGACTGTGCATAACCTATTAGAAGTTATGCACTTATTAATAAAAAGACAAATCTGTGTTTTCCCCCTTCTTTAAAAATCAAGCACCAAAACAATAATTTAGTTTTAGAATGCATTAATATGGTATTCAACTGCATTGTGGAAGGAAGAAGTAAATTAGAAAGAAAGTGATAGTTACATGTGCTTAGAAATGGGCTGTTTTCAACCAAGGGAAAAAGGAACCCTTATACAAAAGCCAATGGTCTTTTTTTTAATTGCAAAATAATATTTAAAAGATAGTTAAGCCGGGCGCGGTGGCTCATGCCTGTAATCCCAGCACTTTGGGAGGCTGAGGCAGGCGGATCATGAGGTCAGGAGATCGAGACCATCCTGGCTAACACGGTGAAACCCCGTCTCTACCAAAAAAGTAAAAATAAAAATAAAAAAAATAAAAAAAAATAAAAGATAGTTAAAAGACTTTCAAGTCTTTTAAGAAATGACAGTTAAAACAGAATTTTGCAGCCTTTTCTTTTATCATAAACTATAACAAGAGGTGAAATCCACAATTTTCTGAAATGTTGTCCCATGTAAACTTCCAAAATGTTTCTTATTTTTAAGCCTGAAAAACATTAAAACACCTTTATCCTGAGAAGTTTGTGTCACGTTCATATCTGCTCTGATCCTCCCACAATCCACTATTTGATTATTAAAAGTAATTGGCACTTAGCATCAAATCTTTAATACACTGATATCTAAGTATCTAATTTTCTTACTATCAGACAGGAATTTAGACTTCTTATAAAGTTTTTATGCTTATTTGATTGTTGCTGCTTATAATGAAGGCCTCAATAATCATAAAAAGTTCCAATAAATGTTTCAGATATAAAAGAAATTTAAGCAATATTTTTAAAAATTAGGGTGAAAAAATGACAATAGCCATGTCTTTCTCCCTCTCTGAACATATTCCCTAAAAAAAACCCCTGAAAAAAGTTTCTCATTAGAAATAATTATGAATATATTGTCTGTGCTTCACAAATGAGTTGTAAATATAAAAAAAGAAGTCAGATAAAATATATATACTAAAAAGGGAGAAAAGACATATAATATACTCTGTTCCTTTGGAATCCTATTTTCAAAGTGCTTTACAAATTACCATATTCTTATAGTATTTTGTGAGTTAAGTAGATAGTTAATATTCTTGGTATTTGGCAACTCAGATCATAAAGAGGTAAAATACGCTAAATTGTCCACATCCCTTGAGCCCACACCTGAGTACTTTGTCCACGCTCTTCTCCTCTGTCCATGGTGCTCTGCCTAGGGGATGTAGATAGCCATCCCACCCTATAGGGGTTAGCTGGGCCAACTGAGAAGGGGCCATGACAAAGAATAGCTTAGGCATCACTTGACATCAGGCATAGAAAGAGAACAACTAATGGGTAAGAAGAGTCAAGTGATATTGATCGGTGGCTCCCCAGGGTTGAATTCAGAACATGTTCTGCTGTCTCCTGGGTGCCAAGTTTTGATGGAAAGGGCAAAGGACAACTTGAACAATGTGGGGTGGGCGGGTGAAATCTCCATTCATTGTTGTTCACGTGGGAATGGAGTGCTCGGAATGAGGGAGATCTTGACAAGGCTCCCTGCCAGTAGCGGCCTCTTGTTTCTTATCAAAAACTGAATACTCAGTCCTTCTTCCTCTTCACCGTTGGGGTTGGAAAGTATTGGGAGAGCATACTGGTACCAGAGGGCAGAGATATTGTGTGAAGAGGACCTTTGTGCTTACCGGGAAAAAAAATAGGAGAATGAAAAGAGGAGATTCCAAAGGAAAGAACAAGAATTGGAAGTTGGAAAACAGAAAACAGACTAAACGAAAAACAATAAGGAAGAAAGTGGCCCTGGGTCTAGAAAACACCAATTTTTTTCTTTTGCCAGAGGGTGAGAGGTCCAATGTAAAGGAAACACACACACACACACACACACACACACACACACTTCAAGAAGCTCATGTAAGGAAAGAGTAGGCACAACCTATATAGACATTAGTAGGGGGCGGGTCAAATACATTATGGTACATCCATACAATAGATACCATATAGGCTTTTAAAAGGATTTAAGTATGCAAATATTGGCACAGATATCTAAGAATGATTTACTAAAAAAATAAAATGGCAAAGTAATTTTTAAGATATAATTTTATCCTAAACATAATAATATAGGTTAGCATATGTATAGAAAACAATATGGAGGGTAAAGCATCAAGCAGCCAAAGGTAGTTATTTCTGGTGGGAGAAAGGGAGAAGGAGGAGAAATTATTGTGGAAGGTGATTATGTTTTATATTACACATTTTTGTGTTATTTGAAACTTTTTTTTTTTTTTTTGACGTAGTCTCACCCTGTTGTCCAGGCTGGAGTGCAGTGGTGTGATCTCAGCTCGGTGCAACTTCTATCTCCTGGGTTCAAGTGATTCTCTTGCCTCAGCCTCCCAGGTAGCTGGGACTACAGGCACACGCCACCATGCCCAGCTAATTTTTGTATTTTTAGTAGACAGGGGTTCACTATGTTGGCCAGGCTGGTCTCGAACTCCTGACCTCATGACCTGCCTGCCTTAGCCTCCCAAAGTGCTAGGATTACAGGCGTGAGCCACTGCGCCTGGCCTATTTGAAACTTTTAAAAATAAAAATTATATCGTTTCCATTGTGTATTAGAAAGAAATCAATAATAAGTATAGAAATAAATTATATTGCAAAGAAGAAACATAATACATAGGTTAAAAAAAGAAAATTTTATAATTTGCAGTAAAAGTTAACATTGAAGTAATCTATACCCAGATATCTGTATCTGTGAAATGGTGATCCCAAAGTAAGAGTTTTAATTTCATTTAAAGAATGTTTGTCTTAAATTGACATGAGTGGTGAATTTTTAAAAGGTGATAATTATAGAAGTGTATTATACTTTATTAGCTCTAAAACTGAATATTAGATATAATACATAACTTACCTATTGATGTAATTGACATTTGTCAGTAATTGAGTATTTTCTTCTGATCAATTTGAATTATTCTCTTCAGCTCTTATATTTGGGTAAATCTCATAAAGTAACTCTAATTGCTTTAATTTAAAGACAGTCCTTCCAATAAGAGACTCACAAAGCACTAAGAGGAAAGGGAGAGCAATAAAATTTTACAAATATGTATTGAAATACATGAACAGCATATTTTAAATCAGGTCTTTAGAAAACAGCGGAATTTGGAAGCCGTCTAACTGGACTGCAATAGTCAGCCTGCATAGATGGGCCCAATTGCTGTAACATTTGAAGTAACTAGACTAGGTTACATGTAAAAGATAAAGTAATGACAATTTCACCTGGAAGTCTGGACATTCTTCCACTTATCATTTAGGAAAAGCTCTTATATGAAATCAGACCAATAACCTATCCAGGGCATTGTAAAATCTCAGCCGCAGCCATACCAAAAAGAAAAAAAAAGTGTAGGCCGAGCACGGTGGCCCATGCCTGTAATCCCAGCACTTTGGGAGGCCGAGGTGGGCAGATCACCTGAGGTCGGGAGTTCGAGACCAGCCTGACCAACATGGTGAAACCCCGTCTCTACCAAAAATACAAAATTAGCCGGGCATGGTGGCGCATGCCTGCAATCCCAGCTACTCAGGAGGCTGAGGCAGGAGAATTGCTTGAACCCTGGAGGCGGAGGTTTCGGTGAGCAGAGATCGCGCCATTGCACTCCAGCCTAGACAACAAGAGGGAAACTCCACCTCAAAAAAAAAAAAATGTAAATCTTTTATTGTGTACAAAATCACACAGAAGCTATGTTCCAGTTTGTTTGCATATGGCAGTCAGGTCAGAGAGAATTCTATTTAATAGGATGTCATCAACAATCCACTCACATAGAGCTGGGGCCCTGTCCCAAATTAATGCAACTGTTAAGATGAATTGCCTAAGATGGAGAAACTTACATGTATTTATGATTTTGGAAACTCTTGAAGGCTTGTCTTATACATATCAGGCTGAAGTAAAACTTCAGAGACATTTCTCCCCATAGTATTGTAAAATTAGAGGCCAGGCACAAAAGAAATAAAAGGCTAGGATGAGGAAGTCAGTAGGGGCGGGGTGGGGGGATCGTTAACACCTAGAACAGTGCGAAGAGGCCACAGGAAACGGTCCCCTTCAGCCATCTGGACCAAGGTGAGGAGGCACTAGGGAAACCCAAAGGGAGACACTGCTCTCAGACAGGAAGAGTTGCTGGCTGTAAACAACTCAGGCTGTCTTGTCTTGTGAGAACAGTTACGGAATGGACACCGCGAGGGCAACGGACTTCTGAGATAACTAAACGCACCTCTCCTTGGCCACTCAGCTCCTCAACGGGCCCCAGGGCCCCACCCTTCCCGGGTTGCCTTCCCAGTGTGCCCCGCGCCTTTCCCGGCGTGCCCTGCTGCCGCTCCCCAAGCTGCTCTCCTGGAGGCCTCGGGGCGCCCCTCCGCCATCTGCAGCTCCCTGCAGACTTGCAGGCTCAGACGGGAGCTGTCCACCGCCTGCATCAGGAAAAGGGCTTGCTTGCGTGTGGTAACCACCTTCTTCTACGTGAGATTCCCCCAGGTCCCATAAATGCTTGGGAAATTTCCCTAACCCCCTCCCATTCCATGTGACCTTCAAAATCCTGAAAAACTTATGGCCCCAAGGCTTACCCACCTGGGAACAAGTCTCGTCTCCAAAAGTCAATCAACTTCAGGTTAAGCAATCTAGGGAGAACACCTGCTCAGGATCAAAACGTTTCCTCTTCATTCTTTTGCAGAAATCTTCAGCTTTAGCCTGTCTTTAGCTATTATTCATTGTCTAATTGCTTTGTTCCCCAGTAACTCAAATGAAATCAAATTCTGCAGAAACCGAGTTTCACTGTGTCTGGAGGAACAAGGAATGCAAAGGGAGTGTGAGGAAACGAACCATTCACCTTTTTCAGTCGTAGCGTCAAAGTGAATACAAACTTTACCCAATTGTATTGTTGATACTATGAATGTGTGACATTAAGAATTTAGAATTTATAGAGTAATCTATGTGTTCATTAACAAGCTTGAATCTAGAAATAATCTTGTTGGTTGGCAGCTTAATTGTGATTATCCTGCACATTTTAAAAATGAAGAAACAATCTGTGAGAGCTTACGAGATTTCTAAAGCCTCACATCGAATAAGTAGCAGAACTAAGGACTCAAACCCAGGTCTTCTCACTGTATTACTCATGTTAAGAAATTCTTTTTTAAAAAAGTCATTGAAATTATTATTCGAAGCCCTTCACTTATGTTTATTTTGATTAATATAAATAAATGTTCTATGATGGCAAATATCCTTTTCTTTGAAGATAGTCTGATAATAAAAACAAAACACATCCATGTATAGAGAGATAGATACTGTAGATACAGAGATATTATATATAGAGTAAGAGAGAAAGAGAGAGATACAATATAAGTGTACAATACAGGAAAGGCAGTTGTAGGGAAAGAAAGAGAAAGAGAGAGAAAAAGAGAAAGGGAGATCTCAAGTTGATATGGCTCAAAAGAGAGGCCTCTCAGTTGGGAGGTCCTCTGGGGATTTGGGATGACGCTGGGCCACTTGTGGTTCATAATACCAGGATCACACTAGTAATTCCCATATCTCAGGCTCAGTCCCACCTGGCCCTTCTGGAGCCTTTCAAGCCCATGGATCTGACTTTGGAGTACAAGATGGAGAAAAGACAAGACGTATTACTCAGGATGGGTAATGAGTATGTCATCTACCAAGAGATCTTGCATATATGATCAGGTTTAATGTTTTTTATCTTCACCCTGTGTTTGATCAGAGATTTTGTTTTTGTTTTGTTTGTTTTTAATGTGCTTTTAACGTCTAATGTTAGAGAAGTAAATTCCTGGAAAATCAGTTAAAGGCTGGATTATTTCTCCATTTTGAAGTATATACTTTTACCAGAGCTTGAGAACTTATTTTATAATAATACCCAGATATTTTCTGAGGGAATATAGCATTAAAGATTTTGACAGTAATAAAGAGAACAGAGGTGATGAAAAATACTGTTTTTCCTGCACCATATATCCTGGTGTGTATTTTAAAGATAATCTACTAGAAAAGATGTTGATGTAAGAAATTAAAGTCTTTAAAAAGAAGCTCTAAACATTGTACTTTTTAAAAAGAGGATAAGAATATCATCCTGAAATACTTTTTGAATATTACACATGATTTAATTGCATACTAAAATAATTTAAGTATCCAATTAAACACAGATTTGTGAGGAAAATAGATGGTTCTGTTTAGGGATTTGGTTGAAGAACCAATGTTAAAATGCAATGAAACAAACCCAGATTTACATCAGTAGACATAGTATTATTTCTAAAACACATAATTAGAAAAATATATTTAACCAATATAGATTTTTTTTGTTTTTGAAGAATATGTCATTTAGTAAAAATTACAAAGTCCTTAATGAAGAGGTCTAAAGTCATTAATACATAAGCACTTCAGTTGTAAGCCTTCCCATTGTAGTTACCTGTAGGAGTAAATAAAGGAGCTTTATTAAATGTAAGGCGCCATCTTTTCTACTTAAGTCTTTTAGACTTTTAGATTCCTTGGAAATTTCACCCACTAAAATCAAAGTGTGATTGCTAAATCAGTATTAAGATAGTAAGAATCCAACTGTGGGTTTTTTTTCCAGATTATTTATTTTTTATTTCTTCTTGGATTCTATATACAAATACTATGCTTTGGTATTTTGAAACTTAAATAACAGAAAAGGGGAATTTCTATAATGGGATTCCTACTACTTATTTTATATCTATGAAAGCTACTTTGCTTGTTTATTTGCTATATACAGACAGAAAAATGTATGGAGCTAATTTTAAAAACCCAATATATTTTCTGTTATGGAATTTAAAATAAGCCTGACAGTAACTTATTTTTTTGTCCTTGGGGAGAAATATCAGAAGCTAGTTTCCTCTCTGAGGGCAGATCAGATTTATTGTGTGACAGATGATTTCTTAAACACACTGGATCTGTCCTAAAATACTATCTTTGGGATATAGGCCTTAAGACTACCTTCTAAGTGAAGGAGGTCTTTGGGATACTTAAGAATGTAAGCTCTCTTGGATAAAGTCTGAGATGAACTATTCTTATTTCAAAATCCACTTACAGAGTATAGTGTTAAAGGTTAGCTTTAAGTGTATTGACTTTGTCATAATCTTATACATTAATATTTAAGTTTCTCTGGAAGGATTGTGGAGAGACCTTTTTCTGCTAGAGAAAGTGTGCAACATGGTAAAGAGAACTGTAGGAAGAGAAATGGCAGCCCTGCTTGAGCAGTGAGAATAATAAAATGGTCATCTGGAGAGCTCCAGAGACAGTTGGCAAGGTTCAAATTCAAGCTCTACCAGGTGATAACTATGTAAGGTTTCACTGTACAACAGAGATAATATATAGTACATTTACCTCATAGTGTTGTTGTAAGGATTATATAAATACAGGTAATGTATCTGACATGTAGTAGGCAGTCAATGAATATTTGCTATTATCATTACAGCTGAAAACTTAAGCTACTTACCTGTACCTAGAGAGACAGTGAGTGATGAGCTAAAAATATGGCCTAGATGATTATGTTTGAGGTTTAGAATCTTAATCCATCTGACCTCATACTAATTTTCCTTGTTATACTACCTGTAACGTAACCTCCGCCCCCGAATTGTCTAGCCTATATACACTTTCAGAATTCTCTTACTCTAATGTTCATCTGGGTTTCTTGTTCACTCTTCCAAACTCTGATGCTTCCCCTTGTTGTAAAATCCTCCAACTGTGCCCTCCAGAATTCCCAACCCGTGAAGCACAAACTCTTCTCCATCCTCCACCCTTCTAAATGCAGTTTAATCACAAACTGGCTTTTTGCCCAGGACATTACTTCCTTTTTCAAGAGGAAGCTGTTCATTTGCCTCTCTCTTTAGTGCCATTTCCAGACTATTTCCCTTTAACTTTCTTCATACGCAGTCACCTCAGAGATCTCACTGACACTATTAGGACAGTGTTAGGAATGATAGTAATTGATACTGGTAGGGTTAAATGGGGACAATGCATGTAAAATGCTTGGCATAGTGCTAAGAACATATGAAATTCTCAGTAAATTTTAGTTTTTGCTATTATATTCACTTTCTAAGTGAAGGAGGTCTTTGGGGGGTACTAAGAATGTAAACTCTCTTGGAAGTCTGAGATGAACTGTGATATCCAAAATAACTACACCTAAGAAATCATGAATTGAGCCCATTCCTGGCTATTATCTCCTATCTGTTCTAGTCCACTGACCTTCCTGCTGTTTCCCAGTTCTATCCCTGCACACATGTTCTCTCTTCCCTCTCTAAGCTGGAGCATGGTTTAGATTCTATTTTTCCATGAGTCATTTTTTGGTCAGTATTCTACATTCCCTTGCTTTGTTGTCTTTCATTCACATCTATCTGACAAATTCTCAAACCTGCATGTGCCCAACTGCTCATCTTGTCTTCACCTGCACCCAGGCTGCTTAGTGCTGCTGGGGGAAACCGTGCTACTGAGGAGACGTACATTACTGTAAATTCATTGTCACCAACTTCACGTGGATTCCTAGTGTTTCCTGTCAATTTCCTGTCAATTCCCACTATGTTTTATTAGTCAACTCTATATTCCATTCTCCACTGTGCTTATTTCAAACCTTTTTCAATCTCTTCAAAGCACACATTCTCTACTGGTATATTTATTGCAGCACTATTCACAATAATAAAGATATGAAATCAACCTAGGTGTCCATCAACAGAGGATTAGATAAAGAAAATATGGTATATATACACAATGGAATATTATTCAGCCTTAAAAAAGAATGAAATCATGTCTTTTGCAGCAACATGAATGAACCTGGAGGCCATTAGCTTAAGTGAAACAACTCAGACATAGAAAGACAAATACCACACGTTTTCACTAATAAGTGGGAGCTAAAAAAATGTGTACACATGGATGTAGCATGTGGAATGATGGACAGTGGAGAATCAGGGGGTGGGAGGCAGGGTGGAGGATGGGGGGTTACTTGATGGGTACAGTGTGTGTTGTTCCAGTGATGCACTGAAGGCCCTGACGTCACCACAATGCAATATATCCATGTAGGAAAATTGCACTTGTACCCCAGGAATATATACAAATAAATACATAAAAGCTTCTTTTTATGTTATTATTATTTCTTTATTCTTTTTTAAGTTGACATAAAATTGTATATATTTATCATATACAACATGTTTTGAAATATGTATACATTGTGTAATGGCTTAATCAAGATAATTAACATATGCCTTATTTCACATAATAAAAATTCCTCTTCTCTCAAGTACATATACCCTTACAGTAGAAATGAGTTAGTCATTTGTTCATTGATTAAATATTTATTGAGTACCTTCTGGTTGTTGTTACATTCTAGGGATACAATGGTGAACAGGCAAATGATGAAGTCAAGTCCTGGAGATGACTGGTGTTTAGTCCCTAGTTGCACTAAACCTGTTTTCATGGAATTTACACGAGAAGTAGAGACAAAAGACAGACAATAACCAAGTAGTCAGTAAACCAATAAAATAATTTCAGATAGTGGTAAGAGAGATAAGATAATAATAGCAGCGTGATAAGATAGAGATTGGACACCGAGGTGGGAGACTAATTTTGGTGGTTAGGGAAAGCCTTATTTTATCCAATACAGTGAAGGTAGTTTCACTGTTAAGAAAACACATTTTACATTAAAGATAGTATATGCATACTTATTTACTTAATCAATTTTCAAAATAGCCTTTCTTGTTATACAAATGAAAACTGAGGCTCAGGGAATTAAGGAAATTGCCCAAGGCCACACATAGCTACTAAATGACAGAGCTGGGACTCAAACGTTGGTCCAGTTAACCCGAAGCCCATGCTATCTCCACTAAACCACATGCCACTCACCAAGACGGGCTCTTGACAAAAAGGGCTTGTGTTACTGTTAGGTTTGAACAGTCTTTTCTAGTATGTTTGGGAGGGCTTTTTTAACCTGTTTTCTACATCAAAAATAGTAATACACAATATTTATGTGATGTTTTTCCAGGCACTTTTGTTATCATTATCTCACTATCACATAACCCCTCAGTAAGATACAGAACACTCACAGACCATTGAGACCACTTTTATAAATGAAATGTAAAAGTTAAGTGATTTTCCACGATTATCTAGCTGTAGAATGGTGGATATAAACTAGATTCGGATTTCTTGACTTTTAATCTTTTTTTTTTCCCCAATATGCCTATACAAAATGTTTGTTTCCTTTTAAAGTACTGAGTTTAAGAGTTTAAATCCAAATAAAACCTGAGAATTAATTTTCATTTCTGATGCAAAATACCAAGGAGTTCTCCATTAGTCCAGGTAACTTCATTGTGAAGAAATGATAAAGAGAATAAAAGGGAGTAAGATAAACACTGTGCAGCTATAACATTAAATTACCCTTTTTTTTCTAATTTTATACAAATGAAAAAGAGGATACCCAACTGCAAAGTCCCTGAGATGCTATTTAAATTCAAGTATTTCTGAATACAAATATGTGATAACTTATTTGCAGTTTAGGAAAAAAAGCCATTTTTGTTTGTTGCATTGTTGTTGATGATGTATATATGTTGTTTTATAATTATTAAGAAAGTATACTCTGGTTTCTCTGCAGATCATATAAATATTTTGCCTTTTTATAATTATTAAGGAAGTAATAATGAAAATGGAAAAAGAGCCTTTTTGATGTTATTCTGTCATTGCGTTGTCAAAAGAAAATATATTCCCCTCTTTTCCAAAAGTCAGCTGGGTTTTATCAGCTTTGCAAAATGATGAATGAATGCCTTGTTCATTATTATTGCTTAAGTCATTCTTATTTATGCCAGTGATTCACGGATTATGTTTTGATTGTTCTTAAGAGATGAAAACACTTTCTTGCTGATGAATAAACACTGCCACTTTTAAAATATTTGTATGCAAAATGTCTTTAAAGCCATTATGAAATGCTTTGCAAGAGTATTAGGAAGCTGTTTTTCGAAAGGCATTTTTTTCTCTACCTTTTCTTTCATGCTAAGCAGCCCAATTGAAAGGCTTTTCAAAGTTAACTTGTTTAAGCAATACCAGTGTTTTAGTGTAATGAATAACTTTTTACAGAGGACAATCACACACAATTCAACATGCCGGTGTTTCTATTTCTGTGCTCCACCAATGCAGGGATTCTGTGGTAGAATCTCTTTCTCTGAGAAAGCTGAAGCGATCAAAACCCTGATTAACCTCTGATATTCACGTGGTGCTCTTGATCTTGAGGACTGCAGCAGTCACAAAGCTTTAATGGCAGCCATATGCTTAGGGTATTGTGGGTATGGGTGACCCAAATGTGAACTTGAGGGGTGACTGATGCTAACTGCTATTTGTTTCAGGTTTGGTGTGGAGATTACTGATGAAGAGTTTGACTTACTACTTGACAGAATCCCCTTGATGAAGATGGAAATGTCAGAGACCCCCAATTCATGGCCGTGTTGGATTCTTAGCACTCCTTTTCCACATTTTCTCATTTCTTGGTAAATTTTTTATTCTTGCTTTTAGTACAGAGAATGTACCCCAAAAGTACTAGGATTATTTACATTTTCTCTTTATGGCCTGGTATCTCACTTATTAATATTTTATAAGTGACAAAGGATTTTTGAAAAAACATTGTTAACAAAAAGATAGAATTTTTAAATGATGAACTATGGCAATGCATTTGAAACTATTTAATGTCTCAGAATTGAGACTGAATAGTGGACATGGGAGGGTAATGTGTGACTGAGGTGATAAACGAGGCATGTAAACTGTGTTTGCAGAGTTGGGAAGAAAATTGCAGTAAGTGGCAAAAGTCAAGTCCTGAAGATGACTGGTGTTTAGTTCCCAGTTGGACTAAACACTCCCACACACAAACTGACTTTTACCCCCTCACTCGCCTCCCAAGGGACTCCCATTTACAAGACGTCTTTCTACTTTCTTCCCAGAGGATTCTGCCTGGACAGTAGAGTACACACCTATTGCCAATGGTTGTGTTAAAGGCGGAGCAAGAATGCCTTCTGAAATATTCTCAATCTGTATTTCTCTATCAGGGAACCCAAGTTTTTACTCTTTTCTAAAATCTTTTCGTGGATTTTATAGGGTAGTTCAAGGCTTAAGTATTTAAAATTCTGATCAGTATTGACCATTTTATTCCTTAAGTACTTTAAGGCATGTTGCAGTCCCAGGCATCTGATGATTTGGGCTGAAGCTATTGAAAGATGGGCTGCTTCTTCCTAAAGATACCTTTTTTTTTTCCGGGGCAGTTTCAGAATATAATTATCTTCATCCCATATGCCTCCTGGACCATCCTCCAGATCTCATGATTATCTCTTTAGCCATGAAACCCACCCATGTTTTCTGTTAGTTCTTGACAGCAGGGTGGAAGTTACCAACCTGGTTTGGCTTGAAGGGCATAATAAAAGCATGCTACAAGTCAGAGAATGCCCTCAGACAGAGTCACAGGTGCTGGCAGTAGGAAGCCCTTGAAGTGAAAGAGAACCAGGAGTGCTGAGGAGGTACCAGTAGGCCTTACCTAAAGGTGGGCATCTCCTACCGTGCAATTATTCCATAGCATTTCCCAAGCTTATTTGACCTTCTTTGATGGAGCATCTTAGAGGCTAGCATTCCACAGAACATGGGCATGCTAACTTAGTTGAGTAAGTTATTCAGCTAAGTATTAGCCTTTATTTTAGGAGATGAAGATCAGGTGCCCGAGAGAATGAAATGAAGTGGGGGGCAGGGGTTGTTTCTTTGGTTTTGTTTGTTTGTTTTTTGAGACAGAGTCTTGCTCCGTCGCCCAGGCTGGAGTTCAGTGGCACGATCTCGGCCCACTGAAACCTCTGCCTCCCAGGTTCAAGCGATTCTCCTGCCTTAGCCTCCCGAGTAGCTGGGATTACAGGCATGCGCCACGACGCCCAGCTAAGTGTTTTGTATTTTTAGTAGAGACGGGGTTTCACCATGTTGCCCAGTCTGGTCTTGAACTCCTGACCTCAGGTGATCTGTCCACCTTGGCCTCCTAAAGTGCTGGGATTACAGGCATGAGCCACCGCACCTGGCCTGTTTGTTTGTTTAAGTATGGGGCCTGTAGGGAAAGAGAAGTACAAGCAAGTTGTTATGAAGGGAGTTTCCTGAACTTCCAGAAGGCAGCAGAGTAGAGGCACTGAGGCCCAAGTGTCAGTGCCAAAGGAAAGGGGCAGGGTGGAAAGAGGGAGGTGGGGGCACTAACCATAGAGCTGGCATGAGCCTGGCCCATCCCCCTCAATTTCAGGTAGATCAATGTTAATGACAGGTCACATCTCTTTGAATTCTTTATATTATTGACTCAACACATAAAATGACAGATTATAATTTCATTGTTAACATTAACAAATGCCTCTACTTATCGATATTTTACATACCCAATCTCATTATTATTCCTTTTTTGACTGTGAGAAAACAGATACATAGAAAGATTAAGTGAGTTGCTCGGGTTACATAAGTCAGTGAGAGTACACTGCCAGCTAAACCTAGGTCCATCTGATTTGAAAATCTACAAGCGTTTCCACTATTTCACATTGCATTTCTGAATTATACAACAACAAAAATAACTGTTCTCTTTAACAAGCGTTTATTATGTGCCCCATGTCCTGCTAAGAGCTTGATGTGTGTTATTTAATTTAATGGTAAATACCATTTTCCTCAATTCCGCTTGAGTCCACCGATGGATTGCTAACTGTCCATCGTATCTGCCAGATAGAAGGATGGAATTTATTGCCTGGTGGTGTGGTGTAAAGGCCCCTACACTGGGTGTTAGGAGACTTGGATGACAAGAGTTACAGCTTGGCTTTTCATTTAATAATGACATGCCTTTCGTCAAATCTTTAATATCCCCTTGCTCTGGTTTTCTCATCTGTAAAATGAAAAGTTTAGCTCAAAAGATCTCCAAGGTTCTCTCTAAGTGAAAAGTTCTGCTTGAAGTAGTTTATATTCTTATAAATATTAATGAAGATTTGAGGCAGCCACTTAGTATGACTTAAGAAGATGCTGTAACAGAAGCATGTGTTTCCCTGGTAAATAAGAAGAATTAACAAGCCATAACATTAGAGTAATAAATTCATTTTTAGAGTCTATTTTATAATCATCAAAATAAAATCAACACAGTAAACATTTATGAGTACTTGTGTTTACAGTCAAGCATTCCTGAATTGTGAAAATAAATGTTTCTTTTAGAGAATTTTTTTGTAATTTTGTCACAAAATCTGCATATATGATTGAGAACTTCATTTCATATATATATATATATGTAAATGGAAATGGAAAAGAAACATAAGTGTCAAATTGAGGAGAATGAAGAACTATAGGAAACAGTATATAGAATGGTTAACAGTTCCAGGAATATTAACAATATAAAAATCCATATCACTTTAGACTATTTTTATTTTACTTCTTTGTAAGTCCTACCTTTAGTGCCCCAGTTTTTAAGGATACACATAAATACTAAAACTTTTTAAAAATCTGAATTAAACTCAGGAGGCTGAGGCAGGAGGATCACTTGAGCCCAGCAGTTTGAGGCTGCAGTGAGCTATGACTGTGCTACTGCACTCCAGCCAGAGTGACCAAGTGAGACCCTGTCTCTAAAACAAAGAAACAAATAAAAAACTGAATGAAAATTAATGTTTTGACCATAATAAGATGTTTGAAAAAACTGTGGCAAAAAATGACAAAGTCCATTAAGAACAAATGGTAGACTTTGTGACATGCTCACACTAGTTTAATCACCAAGAAACCAATGGAATTATTTCGCTGGGTTTGTGACTTCCTCATTCATTTTATAGGCAGCTGTCCCACCAAGAATACCACGTCCAAGAGCAGGATTCTCCTTCCAAAGTGTGTGTGTGGACTTGAGAA
The DNA here is from genome assembly GCF_006542625.1 of Nomascus leucogenys. Taxonomy (NCBI): domain Eukaryota; kingdom Metazoa; phylum Chordata; class Mammalia; order Primates; family Hylobatidae; genus Nomascus; species Nomascus leucogenys. The sequence goes on along the minus strand of NC_044387.1, from coordinate 105,316,628 downwards.
GCAGACTTTGGAAGATGGCGCTGCCCAGACTTTGTAGAGCCTACTTTAATTCCTTGGAGGTCTGCAATCTCCAGGTTGTCAGTCATGCAGGACCTTGGCTGTTGGTGAGACAGAGTGCTTCCTTTTGGGTGAAGAAGTCTGTATTACTTTCCTAGGGCTGCCATCATGAAGCACCACAAACTGGGTGGCTTAAAATGACAGGAATGTATTCTCTCACAGTTCCAGAGGCTGGAAGTTCAAAATCAAGGTGTGAGCTGGGGCACGCTCCCTCTGAGACTCGGGAGAATCCTTCCCTCCCCTTTCCTTGCTTCTCAGGGTGACTGGTAATCCCTGTGAGCCTTGTTCTGCGGCTGTTCCATTCTCATCTTTGCCTCAGCTGTCATATGGCACACTGCGTGTCTCTGTCTCTGTGTCCAAGTTTCCTTGCTCTTATAAAGACACCAGTCTCCTCAAAATGAGGGCTCAACTTACTCAGTATGACCTTGTCTTAACTAGTAACATCTCCAACTACCCTATTTTCAAATGAAGGCATATTCTGAGGTGCTGTGGATAAGGACTTTGACCTATCATTTGGGGACACAATTTAACACATGACAAACCCTGTTATAGACCTAGCATGTCTAGTTTCTTACAAATTTTGCTGGGGGGAGGGTACAAATAATAATTAGCTCTTGTGTACTCTTGTGCATTCTCTGACAATAGCAGTACCAATAGCTAACATTTAATGCCTACTACTTGTCAGGCACTAAATACTAACTCATTTCATTCTTACAACAGCCCTGCTTCACATATGAGAAAGCTGGGACACAGAAAGTAACTTGCCCATTGTCCTCCAGTTAGCAGTGGCGGAGCCAGGGTGCAAACCCAGACTGCACCTGCCCAGAGCCCACATACTCAATACCACCTTGCCTTCTGGACAGTCAGGACAAGCAATTGTGCCTCTGCTAACCATTACTGTGCCAACAAGTAAGGTTACACTTGAAATGTGGCTTGCAATGCAAGGTTTAGCTTTTACAGGAAACTCACTCATGTTTTCTGGTTACTTATTTTTTTTTAAGTCTGAATTCAATTTAGACTTAGTATTAAAAAAAGAATATTAAAACCTCTCAATGATTTTTATATTGATTACATATTGAAATGATTATATTTTAGATATATTGGGCCACATAAAATATATGATTAAAATTAATTGCACTTAAAAGCATCTTTTTTAGTGTGCTATTAGCAAATTTAAAATTATGAATGTAGTTTGCAGTGTATTCCTATGGACAGCCCTGAATTAGACAGCAAATCTTTTAAATTAGTGTAGGCAGCATGATGGAAGAAAGAAATTGATTCAGTCTTTTATCCCAAGTAAATCAGTTCCTAAGGTCTCTGTGCCTTAGTTTATCTATACAATGTGATGGAAAACTTGAATTTTCCTCACGAGTTTAATAAATTGAAGAAAGTCGATTATGAATCATTTTGCCCAATGTTTGCAGGAGGCTAGACAATTATCCACCAAAGCCAGAATATTATAATAAAATAGCTCATCCAGATTAAATATGAATTTTAGGTATTTATTACTTTCTTTAAGCAGATAGATGTGTATCTTTGAACTACAGACATTGACTCCAGAACGAAATATTTCTTTATTTTATTTTATTTTTTTTGAGACAGAGTCTCGCTCTGTTCCCCAGGCTGGAGTGCAGTGGTGTGATCTCAGCTCACTGCAACCTCTGCTTCCTGGGTTCAAGTGATTCTCCTGCCTCAGCCTCCCGAGTAGCTGGGATTACAGGTGCGCACCACCACGCCTGGTTAATTTTTGTATTAGCCAGGCTGGTCTCAAACTGCTGACCTCAGGTGATTTGCCTGCCTCGGCCTCCGAAAGTGCTGGGATTAGTGTGAGCCACTGCGCTTGGCAAGAACAAAACATTTCTGTGGCGAGGCCTACCTTGCTTGGCTCTAAGGCCAATACTTTTCTCATTATACGTTCCAGGTAATGAAAATTGTGGTAAAAATACAAAAAATCAGCTGGGCCTGGTGGTGGGCACCTGTAGTTCCAGCTACTCCGAAGGCTGAGGGCAGGAGAATGGAGTGAACCCGGGAGGCGGAGCTTGCAGTGAGCTGAGATCGCACCACCGCACTCCAGCCTGGGCGACAGAGTGAGACTCCGTCAAAAAGAAAAAAAAGAAAATTATGCTTAATAATTTTTAGGTGAGGTGATGATCAGCTGTGCTTCACCTCAGCAGTGGAAGATGTATATAGATAAATTAGATGAGGTTAAAGCTTCTATGCTTTTATTTGACATGATGTATTGATTTGTGTAGCCAATTTTTACATAAACCAGAATCTCAAAACTTTTACTCTGTACTTTGCTGGGACTGTGAAGTTGCCACAGTGGGACTTTCATATGAATAAATTCAGAAAACAAAACCACTTAGAGACGATAAGATACTCAGACGTTTCAAGCACTTCTTGTGTTTTTGTCACTTACTCTTATTATCTTTTAAGTTAGAAAAGCAATAAAGGGTTATCGTAAATATCCAAATATAAAGTGTATATAAAATGAAGAGGGAAAGTTTCTGCCCTTATCATTTTGCCCAAATCCAGCCTTCAAACAAAAACCAATTAATTATTAATTTTAACATAGAAGTCAGTACATTAGTTTTGTGGCTCTAAAATATTTTATAAATTATCACAGTGCTCAGTATGAACCTATGTATGGCTGTGGCTCTAATAATGTTATATGTATACAGTTTTTTATTTGTTCTTTATAGTCATATATTGGATCAAATGTATGCATCTCACATTCGTTAAAGATGGCAGTTCTGCTAAAAATGTGTGTATTTTCCAAGAGTTTTTTTTTTTTTAGCAAAGAATAATGAAAAGCTGATTTAGAACAATGATCTCCTCCAGAGATGCTTGTTAGAAAAAGCAGACTTTTTTCACATCCCAATTTTACTGTGTGTTGACACGGCTTATTATGGGGTTTAGAAAGATCATCTATGTGGTCTCATGAATATGGGAGATTGTCCATAAAATTATATTAGTTGTTGGTTTTGTTTAGATTTGTTTTGAATGGCAGAGAAATGGCATCGTTTAAAAATATTAATGAGCTATGGAAAAAGAATAATTAGGTCAGGGTGGTAGTTAGGGTATAGTTTCTTTAGCTTCATTAGTACATTTACCACAAGTCATTTGAACATGTTTATCCCACCCATATAATTACATAAAAATCATAGATATATTCTGTCTTTATGAAGGTCACTTTCCTTATGTTAAGGGGACTCATCTATGAGTAAATTAAGTTTGGCCTTTCGGGGAGTCCCACAGTATAGTGAGCCATAAGATTTTCCCTGCTGGATTGTAATTGAGTCTTGTCAAATGGCAAACCACTTGTATCTCAGTATCATAATGAAGGAGTTTTGGGAAATTTATTGACAAATGGTCTAATTCTGAACATGTTATCTGAGAGCAAGAGGACAGTATTTGCAAGTCAAATGATGGAAGAATCTATTGTCAGACAATTAAAACATCTTCACCGAGACCCACCGAACTAACCTTTGTGTGGTCTTGTTCTCAGATGGAAATGATTCCTAGAGACAGTTGACAGCGTGAATTTTGAGACGACACTAAATGTGTGTGGGAACTTGCAAAAACAAATCTAAAAAAAGATTTAGGAGCAGGGTTTTCTTTGCTACTTTTTTGCCATGATGGGGTGGGTGTGGGAGCTGGGGCCAGGGGTTGTGGGGAGGCATCAAGGGAAAGGTGACGTTAGAGATGCTGGTAAAAGTTAGTCCTGGTCGAGCCTGGGGTGAACAATGACACAGTGTTGTTGTGGGCTGCCTCCACGACTTAGATATTCTTCCCATGTCAGTATAATCACTACTGGGAGGTAGCTCGATTAAGGATTACCATATCATTAATAGTATCCATGACTTTTGTTCAAAAGCTACTTGTGCAATGTTGCCTTGTGGATGAAGCGCCATAATCCTCTGAGCCGCAGCTGTAGAGAGGGAGGCTCCTTAGAGCCGCCCACACTGACTTCCCTGTCCTCTCGGATCAGTTCTAAAAAACAGACAGAAACAACAGTCAACTCAAAGCCAAAAAAAAGAAACATCCATTCTACATTTCCACATTCATCCCCAAGCTTCAATCCCTGCCAATGTCTCCCATTCATCTCTTCTCTAACATCCAGATCACCACTCGGATGGTGGCCAGATTAAAGGGGAACAATGCAGTTTTAAATGTAAAGTTTGCATCTAATTTTTTTCTTTGCATGAGAAAAAGCACATTGATTCTATCTATGTGTCTGTCTAATGCTTAGCCAGTAGTTTGTCAGGTCTTTCTTATTTTCTTTGGCAACATGAGGCAACATTTGTGTCTTCCCACTGTCTAGGGTTTCTCAGTTTATTTGGTGAAGACACTTAACTCTGAAATTTGTACTTGGGTAGGAAATTATATATGCAGTTAGTAAACAGTGGGGTTTTGCTTCATTTAATTAATATTGTTGCTGCTAAGAAACTTCTACTTCCAGTGGGTGGGAGCACTGAAAGAAATTGAAAAATTTAGCAGTAGCCTGAAATCTAAGCAAACACACCCAGGTATTGGGATTGGGCAGAAGAAAATAACTGAGTGAGCCACATTTGGTAAAACTCTTTGTGTTAAAAGACGGGAAAGAATGGATGTGAGCTTTAGAGGACATTTCATTTCATAAAGATCACCCCTCAAAAGGGGAAAGGAAAGGGAAGAGGGAAAAAAGGACCTTTATTTTTTTGGCAAAGGAAAATGTTAAAAAGTAATATGAAACCTGGAGTTCAATTTCTTGAATTTTAGCTTCATGATCACTTTTATTCCAAATTGAAATGAAGCTTTGCCTTGGTTTACTCATAAGTCATGATTCTAAAGAGTTTTAGTCTTTTATTTTCATCTCATTGCTTCATTTAAAAATCACTGTAACTTTATTTTTTACAAAAAACACCGACAACTTTTATTTATCCTAAGTTATTTTTCCAAGGAATCTATAAAAAGATTTGGACTATGGACTTTGGATCAGAATGTCTTAAGTTCTTTCTGATTGCCTAAAGATTTATGTTTGTCCAAAGTACATGGGAAATTTTACTTTTTAAAACCTTGCTCAGTGATAACACTTTATTTTCCCATCTCTCCTCATTCCTGTGGCATTGACATCCAAGCTGTGCTGTCATTTAATGTCACTGACATCACTTCCTTTTAAGATGTATTTATTGGGACGGAAATTAAGTAAGTCTTGCTACCTGAAACACTGTAAGTGTGAGACAGCTGGGAAAACTCAGGAATAGTTTAGCACATTTCTAGGCCAAGAGTATCTATTCAACAAAATCATTCTATTTGGCAAGAAAGACTTGACAATACTGATCAGACACTTTAATTTAGTGTCTCTTTATGTCATGAATGTGTATGCTCAAGGGATATTGTTTACATGTAATGCTGCTTAATCTTGTATGTAGTATTTGAGGAACAGAAAACGGGAGAATGTGCTCTCGACTATGAAAAACAACCTAGTTCTGACCTTTGCTGTGCTCATATTGGTTAAAGAAGTATCCGGTTCTAGTAGATGTACTGGTAGTTTGCTAAGACATGAGCCATCATTTCCATCCCAATTCCAGGATTTGTCTTTGTTGAATAGATGCCTGTAAGTAGAAGTTCTTCAACCTGGAGTTACTTTAAGAAGACACATTATTCCTAATATAGATGACAAAGTATCTGAGATTTTTTAGAAAATTATTTAACATGTTAGCATAGCACTTGCAGGTGAAGGCAAGAGTGAACCAGGAGAAGAAGGGGTGAAGAGTGGTCCAAGCAGACATTAACATATGGGAATGTTACCATATTAAAATGTGATACCAATTGCTGAGTGTAAATAATACCTCAATGTATCATGTATTCACTCTTACAAAGAGGTTCACAAATTATGCAGGTTTTTTTAGAGATAGGAAAATTTCATAAAACTGATACTCTGCTAAAATATGTAATTTTAGGTAACACAACAAACTTGCTGCTCAGTGCCATATGGGGTAATACTGATTATCCATCCTTTTTTTTTTTTTTTTTTGACGTGGAGTCTCGCTCTGTCATCCAGGGCTGGAGTGCAGTGGTGTGATCCCAGCTCACTGCAACCTCTGCCTCCCAGGCTCAAGCGATTCTCCTGCTACAACCTCTTGAGTAGCTGGGACTACAGGCGCCCGCCACCATGCCCTGCTAATTTTTGTATTTGTAGTAGAGATGGGGTTTCACCATGTTGGCCAGGCTGGTCTCAAACTCCTGACCTCAAGTGATCCCCCTACCTCAGCCTCCCAAAGTGCTGGGATTACAGGCGTGAGCCATCGTGCCTAGCTCTTATTATCCATTCCTGATATTCTCTTCCTTGTTGAGGGAGCCCCACTAGCATAACATTCTTGGCTTCTTATTTTCTCCTCCCAGTAGTGGAAGAGTGACATTTCTGATTTGCGCTGTGGGACGGCATAGCCCAGCCCCTTTCTCTGCACTGGGAGCCACTGCCCACAGGGTGCTTGCATTCTGGACTGCCTTTCTGGCTCAAAAGTTTTACAGGAGCCTGCCTCTAGGGGGAGAGCTGCAGTTTTTAGCACCGTGACTAGGTGATAAATTTGGGGGACAATATTCAGAAGATCATTATTACCATGCAGTCATGCCATATAATCCAAGAGCTCTGTCAATAATAAAGCTGACCCACATAATACTTCTCTCTCAGTTCCAGACCCAGGTGATAAAAGCAGAGGTGTTTTTTATTGAACCCTCTTAAGCAGCAGTGTCTATAGCTTAAATGCTCTGAATCAGTGGTTCTCAAAGTATGGTCTGAGGACTTTTTGGAGTCCTTGAGACCTTTTCAGGGGCCTGTGGGGTCAAAACTATTTTGTAATACTAAGATGTTATTTGCACTCTCGTTCTGATGAGCATGGAGTGGAGTGTGCAGAAATGATGCGTGATAACACCATTGCTGTGATGGCTACTGAAAAGTGTGCTGTGTACTCTTTATGTTTTAAATATTTCTCAGTTTTTATATTGGTAAACATTGATAGTTAGAATGAATGTATGTGCTCTGGATTTCTCAGTAAATAATTACATATAAATAATTATCTCCTACATAAATCAATGCTGATTGGGGTCCTGATTAATTTTAAGAGTGTAAAAGAATTCTTAGATTAAGAAATTTGAAAATTGCTGCTGTAAACCAAGGAGAGAAGTGCTCTGGCCTAAAGTTAGACACCTCTGGGTGGCTCCACTACTGAAATGTGTAAGAGTTCCCTCAGGAGATAGCCAAACTTTGTAATCTTGGACATCTCAATCTACCCAGATGAAAACTGGAATAGATGAATTACTCATTAAGCTGATATTCACTGAAGGTCGGCTCTATGTTAGACACTGTCTCCTAGGCAGAGGGGGGCACATGGATGAGCAACTCCATCACTGTCCTCTAGAGTCTCACAGTTGAGAGGAGGCAACAAACCGGTGAAGAGATTGACGTAGTGTGTCAGGTATACAAGATGTGCTGTGCGAACACAGAGTGGTACTAATCCAGGGAGCAGGAGACGGATAGACACTCTAAACTGGATCTTGACAGACAGTTAAGAGTTGGCCAGGAGAAGAAGAAGTAAACGATACTCCAAGCAGAGACACTAACATATGCAAAGGCCTGAAACAGTGCTCTTTGAATAGTGGGATGGAATCCATTAGTAGGTCATAAAATCAATTTAATGTGTCATTGCCAGCATTTAAGAAAAAAGCAAAATAGAGCAGAATGTCGGAGTGCACCTCATATAGTAAGGGTTATTTTTTTCATGAAACCTTTTTCTCTCTCTCTCTCTCTCTCTGTGTGTGTGTGTGTGTGTGTGTGTGTGTATGTGTGTCTGTACTGGGTTAAGGTGTAAAATGTATTTCTTAGTGTAGGAAAAGCATTTTAGATATTATCTAGGAAAATAATTTTAGATATTTGATTTTAGCAATAAAATTTGTCTTTTCAGTGTAAGGAATGAAATGCTACAATCTTAGGCTAATTCTTTTAGAGCATGTTATATCACATGAACGCTGAGACCTGTTAATACATTTAGCTGGTCAGTAAGTTCAGATTTGTAAGTTTAGCAGTGCTGGCATGGAAAAGCCTGGGGGAAAATCTACTGAGGCAGACTGAAAAGTTTTGAAGTATTATACATAGAAAAAATTATTAGTGATTGATCATAATAAAATTAAGAAAATGCTATTGAGGCATTCATCAAAGTGCCTAAAGAAATAAACAAGCATTTTATTAATGCATCCTGAAACTTGTGACAGAATTTTAGGGTAATAAATGTTAAGAGTTTTAGAGACTAGGCTAACTCCACATTAGAGTCCCAGATAACTCTGATCTAGTGTTCTGGCCTAATTTCTTATGTTACCCACTGCTGAACATATTCCATGTAGTGGATGGTAAAATATTGTTTTATCTAAGTGAGACTTCATGGCAGCACTGGTTGCAAATGTTAGGTGTCATTTGTCTCGTGTCCTTCTGGTCTAATACTTATGTCAGCAGCTGAGATACTGATTCTAGCCAGGGTTTTTGTATGCATGTGGGGTATTTAAAATACCCAGAGAATTGGATCAAATATGATTATCTGGTTTGTGTTTTTTGACATATGATTTAAAAAAATTGAACTCAGGTGTATGGAGGTATAATTTACATACAGTAAAATTCACCCGTTTTAGGAACACGGTTGCATGGATTTGATACATGTACCACTTTCAAACTCAAGAACCAGAACACCTCCCCCAGCCTTTACAGTCAATCCCCTGCCCCAGCCGCAGGCAGCCAGGGATCTCCTCTCTGTTCCTGGAGATTCGCCCATTTCAGAATTTGCCTGTGTGACTTTAGCAATGAAAAAATTGACATAGAGATTAATATGGGATAATTTAGTGTGCAAGGAGCAATGTTACTTACTAGGAAAATCACAGCCTATTTGGTATGAGTCACAGCATGCCTTTTCCACTTCTTACTATGTAACCTTTTTCATGGCTGCCCAGTTAGTTCTTGATGAACCAAATGGATTTCAGAGAGGTTTAGGAGTCCAGGAACTTACTATGTACCTTGTGAGAGGAGTCTGGGCTCTCAGAATGTCAAAGTAAACCACTCCTTTGGCCTATTGGCCCAGGGGCTTGCAGTCACGCTTTCTAATTTCTAATCCATGCTGGGTTGTTTCCATCTGGGCAGGTTAGGCTTACTAGCCAGGATGACCACATACTGTACATTAAACTGCAGAGAGGACATTTAGACAAGCCACAAGCAGAAGGACTTTGTGACCACTTTATTTCCCATAGGATTGCATTTAGCCACCCAGTAGGATAAGCTTGGCGTGTGGCTCTCTCAGCCAGGGCAGATAGCCAAGGGTATCTGTATCAAGAAGGTCTATTAAAAGTATTAAGATTGGACGACTACTTACATGACAAGTCCACCTTTGATTTCCACAGTAACATGTATTTTTAGTTTTAACGTAGTACTTTCAACTTTTAAGGGTCTAAAATAACTAGCTTCTTGAAATCTTAAGGGAAAGGTCATTTGTCTCAGTAGCCATATCGTTTACTTACTACATACATCCTGAAGCATGTTGGTTTATTCCCAGAACCCTTCCATTTCAGCAAATCTGAAGACAATGTGTTTACTTAGTATATATGCACTATTTTAATTTATATTTTTATTTTTTGGTTACTTCCAGAAGAGAATTCATATCCTCAGCAAGCTAGCACTAAAGGGAACCACAGAGGTCATATTGTCCACCTTCTTTTTGGAACAGGGAAGAAATTTGAGACTCAAGAAAGGTGAGGCTTCTAAGGAAGATTAATTTCAGGAATTAATTTTTTAAAGAGTACAATGTTTTTATTCACCAATAAACTGAAAGTCGATTTCTAGATGTTTCTTTCCCGCGTATGCTCGATTTGTTGTATTGGTAAGCAAAGCCCTGGGAAGGAAGCTTTACCTGCTCCTCAGACTTACCCATCTTCACTGTGACTGGTTGGGACACAGTGAGGTCCGTGAGGCTCTTTGCAGGATGCAGCCACTCAAGGCCAATCACGAAGATTGTTCGCCCTAAGGTATTTCTTGGTGAGGCATTTTAAGGACCTTTTAGAAAACTGTTTCTCAGAAACAACTGTGATTTTATTTTTGAAGCATTCACTGTTAACAACGTCTGTGAGATTTTCAGTTTTTCCATTGATTTTAACCTTTTAGAAACTGTTCAAAATTTCCAGAATCAAAAGTTCCATCTTCTATTGAATGAGTAAGGTCCAAATTAAACTTCCATGTTGACCACGTATGCTTCTTGTCTTTCTTCGGCATCAGCCGTATGATATGAGGGCAGGAATTAATGTTTGTGTGAATCTAACTACTTTTGTTAGATCTCTAAGCCTAAAATTGGCAACACATCTGCACTAGAGCCCAAACTACCAATCCACACTGTATTCCACCAGTGAACTCACCTATGCTTTGCAGCAATTCCTCACTGAAGATACTGGCATATGCATTATCTGCCCTGTACTACCACCAGCAAACCATTATCAGAGGTCTAAAAGTCATCACATTTAGGCCGGACATGGTGGCTCATGCCTATAATCCCAGCCCTCTGGGAGGCTGAGGCAGGAGAATCACTTGAGGCCAAGAGTTGAAGACCAGCCTGGGCAACATAGTGAGACCCTATCTCTACAAAAATAAAATAAAATAAATTAACCAGGTGTGGTAGCACACGCCTGCAGTCCCAGCTACTCAGGAAGCTGTGGTAGGATCACTTGAGCCCAGGAGGTTGAGGCTGCAGTGAGCTGAGATCACACCACTGCACTACAGCCTGGGTGACAGAGCAAGGTCCTGCCTAAAAAAAAAAATTCACATTTTTCTCACACAAAAAAATACTGAAACATTTATCTGCACATAGCATTAAGATAGCTACTATATTATGTTCATTAACTAACTAACCCTTGAGAGGCCTAGCACATGTAGGTCTTGGTGAGTCTAAGTCTGAGTGGTACATAATTTAGAGAAAAGACAGAGAATCTAGATAATATGTTCATCTTACATATGGTCAACAAGTACTGTATTTTTAAGAATTTTAAGAAACTGCAGAGTCTGAGAATTTTAAGAAGCTTCTTCTGATTCGATCAGCATTTCAGGAACTCCTTAATGGACTTACCTTTCACCTTACAATAATTCTCCAATCTTTATGTTGGAAGAAATAAACTAGATTTAGGATGTGAACATTTGATGTGTATGTATTTACCTTTTGCTGCATCACTAGGGAGCAGTATTAAGTATAGTTCTACGAATCTCATTACTGAGGTGGTTTCCAGCATAGCAGGTGTAGTCGTTAACTGTGGCTACTGAGTGTGACTGGACCTCTCTGCTGAGGCCTCACAGACATGCTGCTATAGAACCTCACTTCCAGCCAAGCGCAGTGGCTCACGCCTATAATCCCAGCACTTTGGGAGGCCAAGGTGGGTGGATCACCTGAGGTCAGGAGTTTGAGACCAGCCTGACTAACATGGTGAAACCCTGTCTCTACTAAATACAAAAAAATTAGCCAGACGTGGTGGTGCATGCCTGTAATCCCAGCTACTTGGGAGGCTGGAAGGCTGAGGCAGGAGAATCAATTGAACCCAGGAGGTGGAGGTTGCAGTGAGCCGAGATTGTGCCATTACACTCCAGCCTGGGCGACAAGAGCGAAAACTCCACCTGAAAAAAAAAATAAAGAAAGAACTTCACTGCCTTGCTCTTCTCTCTCCGCTCATTCCTTAGAGAAAGGATTCCATTGTCTTTTTCTGTTAGACCTTGTGTCACTTAGGATGAGGCTCTGTGTGAGTAAAAGAAACTTGGCTCCTATGTCTTAAACAGGACAAGAAGCATGTTTTTCTGTTCCATAAGAGAAGAATGGAGGCAGCAGCCCATGCTGATGTGGCAGCTCCAGGGTATTACCCAGGCTCTCTACCTTCCAAAGCTAAGTTTCCTGCCTTCAGGGTCACATCGTGGTTCTAACAGCTGCTGAAGCTCTGGCCTTCATGTTCTTGTGGCAGGCCTGACGAAGGGGAAAAGGTGGAATGGTGGAAAGGGGTTCCTTCTAGCTGAGTCTGTTCCCTTTAAGCACGATTCTCAGGGCACTTGCAAACACTTCTGCTTAGGCCGGGCACGGTGGCTCATGCCTGTAATCCCAGCACTTTGGGAGGCTGAGGTGGGCAGATCACCTGAGGTAGGGAGTTCGAGACCAGCCTGACCCGTCTCTACTAAAAATACAAAATTAGCTGGGCATGGTGGCGCATGCCTGTAAACTCAACTACTTGGGAGCCTGAGGCAGGAGAATCACTTGAACCCAGGAGGCGGAGGCTGCAGTGAGCCGAGATTGTGCCATTGCACTCCAGCCCGGGCAACAAGAATGAAACTCCGTCTCAAAAAAAAAAAAAAAAACAAAAACAAAAAACAAAAAAACACTGCTGCTTTTATCTTATCGGTGGAATTTAGTCAGGTGGATAAACCTAGCTGCAAAGATGGCTGGGAAATGTAGTCTTTACTCTGAGTAGCTTTTCTGACCAGCTAGGAAGGGTGGGAGGGAGGACAGTGGATGTTGTGGTAGAAAACTAAGCTTCTGCCAGATCACTTAGGTGGAATAGTCTGTCTATATCCATGAAGGCTTAATGCCTCATAACTAGCGACCACTATTTTATAGAAAGAACCTGTATGGATATATGATTGCAATTAGTGCAGTCAGCAGTCATCTGGACATCCTCAAAGAAGCTCAGAGATTGTTCTTGTGTCATATGAGCGTATTCGCAGTAATGGTTTATTCTGTACGTGAATGTTTTCAACTGTAAGAATTCATATAAAGCAAATTTAAACTAAAATCACAAAAATACATCCACTGTATAGATTTAACAAAGTCTTCAGGGCATTTAATAGACTGAAGTAAAACTGTGAGAAATCTAAAACACAGTAAAAGGCTATAAAATAACTAATGGCTTTTAATGAAATAATTGATTAAAGTATGATTGCTGAACACAACCCCCCAAATAAGCTTCTTGTTAATTTTTAGGGAGGTCGAGGAACTCCAGCACCAACTTATATATTCTACATCCTACATCTTTGAGTAGGTTTACTAATCATAGGTCTTTGAAGATAACTTTTCTTTACAACTTGTGCTACCATTTATCAGTCATGTAACTTTACAAGGTTTATTGAAGTATAATTTACATATGATAAAATTCACCCACTGTAAGTGATTTTAGTAAATTTGTTGACTTGTGGAACCGCCACCACAAAACAGTTTTAGAACATTTCCATCTGCTTTCTGCTTCTGTAAGTTTGTTTTTACTAGATATTTTCTATAAATGGAATCAATTATGCAGTACGTATTTCGTGTCTAACTTCTTGCGCTTAATGGTTTTAAAGTTCATCCATGTTGTAGCATGTAAAGAAATCCATTCCTTTTCATTGCTGAATAGTATTCCATTGTAGAAATGTGCCGTATTTTGCATATTCATTCATCAATGGATATCTATTTAGACTGTTTCCAGTTTTTGACTAGCATGAATAATAGTGCTATAAACTTTTGTGTACATGTCTTTGTGTGAATATGGATTTTCATTTTTCTGATAGATTCTTAGAATTGCTGGGTTGTATTAGTAGTTTGTTTAAGTTTTTAAGAAACTGCCGAACTGCATTCCAAAGTGTCTGTACCATTTTACAATCCTACTAGCAATACATAAGAGTTTCAATTTCCCTGTTTCCTTAACAACACTTGTTATTGTCTGTCTTTTTCATCATAGCCATCCTAGTGGGTGTCTAGAGGTATCTTCTTCTGGTTTTAGTTTGCATTTCCCTAATGAATAATAATTTTGAGCATCTTTTCTTTGTATATTAGACATTGATATTTCACCTTTAAGAAAATGTCTATTCAAATCTTTTGCTCATTAAAAAATTTGGTCATTTGGCAAGAACTTTCTATTTGTTGGTCATTGTAAATGCTCTCTACATATTCTAGATTTAAGTCTTTTATCACATATATGATTTGCACACATCTTATCCCAGCCTCTGACTTGTCTTTTTATGTTCTCAATTGTGTGCATGTTTTTTTTTTTTTTTTTTTTTTTTTGAGACAGGGTCTCACTGTGTCACCCAGGCTGGAGTGCAATGGCACAATCACAGCTCACTAAAGCTTGACCTTCTGGGCTCAGATAATTCTCCCACCTCAGCCCCCAGAGTAGCTGGGACTACAAGTGTGCACCACCATGCCCAGCTATTTTTGTATTTTGGGTAGAGATGGGGGTCTCACCATGTTGCCCAGGCTGGTCTTGAACTGCTGGGCTCAAGGGATCCACCTGCCTTGGCCTCCCAAAGTGTTGGGGATTACAGTCATGAGCCACTGCACCCAGCCCATTGGTGTCTTTTAAGCACAAAAGTTTTACATTTTGATTTAGTCCAGCTTATCAATGTTTTCTTTTATGGTCTGTGCTTTTGGTGTTGAGTTGTGGGATTCTGAGCAAGTTGTCTAACCTCTTCAAGCTTCAGTTCCTTTGTCTATAAGCTCGTAATAATAATTCTTACCTCAAAGGTAACTGTAATTTAAGTCTGATTTCTTTGTATGTGTTTGGAAAAGACAGAGGTATAAGCAGTGACTGCAAGGTTAATTTTCAACTTGCTCTTAAGTTTTATAAGTTCTTGGTACTTAGGGCTGGCTTGCTGGGAGCAGGGAACGTGGTATGTGTAAAAGTTACTGAATGTATCTGCTAATACATTTTGCCCTCGTCTTGGATCCAAGTGATCAAGCTTCACAGATGGAAGAAAATGAGCAGGTGAGGTAAGGGCAACTGAAGCACATAGGGGGTTAATAATTGGTTGAAGTTGCCTAGGAAAGGGAGTGGTGAGGAGTAGGAGGGAGAGATTATGAAGGGGCTTGAGGAAACTTCTGGGGTAATAGAAATGGTAGTAATAATCTTGATTGTGATGATGGTTTCATGGGTATATACATATGTCAAAACGTATCAAATTATACACATTAAATATTGCTGTTTTATTGTATGTCAGTTACCCCAATAAACCTTTGTTTAAAAAATTTTAAAAGAATGGTCACACCTGTTAGGATGGCTATTTTTTTTTTTTAAAAAGCAAGTGTTGGGCCAGGCCTGGTGGGTCATGCCTGTAATTCCAGCACTTTGGGGGGCCAAGGTAGGCAGATCGCTTGAGCTCAGGAGTTTGAGACCAGCCTGGGAAACATGGGGAAGCCCTGTATCCACCAAAACTAAAAAAAATTAGCTGGGCATGGATGCATGCACCTGTGATCCCAGCTATTTGGGACGCTGAGGTGGGAGAATCGCTTAAGCCCAGGAGGTGGAGGCTGCAGTGAGCCAGGGTGGCACCAGTGTACTCCAGCCTGGGTGACAGAGTGAGACCTTATCACAATTAAAAACAAAACTAAACAAAAAAACAAAAAAACAAGTATTGGCTGAGGATATGGGAAGAGTGAAACCCTCACGCATTGCTGGTAGGAATGAGAAATGGTACTGACACTGTGGAAAACAGATTGGCAGTTTCTCAAAAAAGTTAAACATAGAATTACAATATGATCCGGCAATTTCACTTCTGGGTACATATCGAAAAGAACTGAAAGCAAGGACTTGAGCAGATATTTGTTCATAGCAGCATTATTCACAATAGTTAAAAAGATGAAAACAACCCAAGTGTGTATCAACAGATGAATAGATCAACAAAACATGGTATATACCTACAGCAGAATATTATTCAGCCTTAAAAATGAAAGAAATTCTGATACATACTGCAACATGGATGAACCCTGAACTCATTATGCTAGATGAAATAAACCAGACACAGAGGGACAAATATTGCAGGATTCTATTTACGTGAATAGGTAACTCCTAGAGACAGAATCTAGAATAGAGATTACCAGAGACTGAGGAAGGAGCGGATGGAAATTTGTTGTTTAATGAGCACAGAGTTTCTGCTTGGGATGATGTAAATGGTCTGGAAATGGATAATGGTGATGGTTGCGCAATATTTTGAATGTATTTAACGCCATTGAACTGTACATGTAAAAATGGTTAAAATGGTAACTTTCATGTTATTCTATTTTCACAACAAAAAATGCAAAAAAGAGAATGGATGAAGTGACATAAGTTTAAGTGGTAATAACAATAAAAGAGATATAATGGGAAGCTGACAAGTCAGCCTCAGGGATAAGTCCAGAAATCGGGAGATTCCGCTTCCTTCCTGGTTTCTTGATCCCACCACTCACACCTATCCATTATTATAAATTTATTCTCCCAATTCTTTACTCCCTCATTTTCAGGTGCTTAAATGGGAGCATGGAGAAATGTAACGTGGAAAATAAGTGGAATGCATTGAGCCTGGAGAGGAGAAGACTTGGGGGAGGTCATGACAGCTGTGTTGAAATATTTACAGGGCTGTCAGGTAGAGGAAAGAGGAGGCTTATTCTGTGTGCTTCAGATGACAGAAATAGGATTTCATGGGAAGCAGATCATTTTTGCCTCCAAAAAAGGAATAACATTTTAATAGTAGGAATAACATTTTAATAATAGGACAGTCTATGAATGGAATAGATGCCTTGGAATGCTGGAAGTGGGTAAATAGAGGCTGGGGATGTTGCAGAGGGGATTGCTGCGTTTGATGGGAATTTGGACCAGGTGGTCCCTGTATTAGCAACCCAACAGGAAGAAGGAATTTTCAGCTGGGATTTTTGAAGCCTATCTAATGAAAGAGTTATTTACAGAGATGTGAGCAGGATTGAGGAAGCCTACAAAGGATATTGAAGTACCCAAGAACAAGCAACAGTGGGAAGGCCCCCCACCATCAGGCCTGAGGGAGCAAAGCGGAGCAGTGCTGTTCAAGGAGACCGAGGGAGCTGTAGGAGAGCGGTCAGCAACAGCTGGAAGGGGGACCCCCCCAGCAGGAACTGGTAGTTCCAGAGGGAGCAGCCTCTGGCAGAATTGTGGTGCCAAGGCAAAGAAGCAGCCGGGCTAGAACTTCCCAGCCTCCACTTCCTGCTGTCTCTCACTGGCAAATCGAGCTCGAATGCAGAGACACAGGAGCTCAGGGGATGCAGTTTGCAGGGAGAGATGACCTTTGTAAGGTACTGAGCAGGGCGGAGAAACATGTCTGTAAGGTTTCTTCCATCTCAGAGACCTTGAGTCCCCTCACCACCCCAAACTTCAACTTGAAGAGAGCAAAAGACCTGAAGATTACACTACTCTACGAATGATCAGTTCATCCTGTGAACGTAAAGATGGGATTGAGTTACTGCAGTTTCAGTAAGGATCAGGGAAATGCCCTTGATAAGCCAAGATGGGAGAGAAGCTGTCAGTCAGTCAACATGTATTTATTGGGACCTACTGTATGCTGGGCATTCTTCTAAAGACTGCGGATCCCCGGTGAGCAACATGGAAATTCCTCTCCTGTTACACACTAAAAATAGGAGGCAGACAATGAGCACACAAGCACATTACTCAAGGTGCAATCACACGACACAATACACTGGTTGAGATCATGACCTGTATCATTTCCTAATTGTGTGACCTTTGTTAAGTGACTCAATCTGTGTCTCCGTTCCATATGTGTAAATGAGGATCAATGACTGTACCTCCGCAGTAGGGTTGTTACGAGGCTATAGCTACTTAGTACATATAAATCCTTTAGAACAGTGCTGAGCACATACAGCAATGTTTGTTATTATTATTAGCAGGCAAACTAGGTGAGAGAAGAGCTAATAAAGCAGAAAAAGGCAGAGAAAAGAAAATGGTGGGTCTGAGCGTGATGGGAGCCATGAGAGGGGAAGCTGGGGGCTGGTGAGCAGACTTGCCATTACGAAAGGGCCAGAGCTTCTAGAGGAAAGGGGGAAGTAGCCACCCAAACCCTCACAGAATCCAGTCAACATCTCCAGGGAGAAATCAAGCCACCCTACAGAAAGTACACTTGTGTGGCCTGTTAATGCTGAGGTCGAATTCATTAGAAGAAATTGCGCAATATAGAATCGAATCATTTTTAAGCATTTAAAAGCAAGAAGCAGAAGTGAACCATGCTTAAAAGAGGCAGGCACATAGTATCTAAGAGCTTGGGCTCTGCAATTAGACCGGCACAAGTTCAAATCCCAGCTCTGCCATTCACTATTATCTGACCTGGGAAGGGTTACTTAGCCTTGTTGATGACTAGTTTCCTCTTGTGGAAAATGGAAATAATCATAGCTATCTCACAGGTTATTTTGAGTCTGAAAAGAAATATTCTATGATAGGCCGGGAGCGGTGGCTCAGGCTTGTAATCCCAGCACTTTGGGAGGCCGAGGTGGGCGCATCACGAGGTCAGGAGATCGAGGCCATCCTGGCTAACATGGTGAAACCCCGTCTCCACTGAAGAATACAAAAAATTAGCCGGGCGTGGTGGCGGGCGCCTGTAGTCCCAGCTACTCGGGGGGCTGAGGCAGGAGAATGGCGTGAACCCGGGAGGCGGAGCTTGCAGTGAGCCGAGATTGTGCCACTGCACTCCAGCCTGGGTGACAGAGCGAGACTTCGTCTCAAAAAAAAAAAAAAAAAGAAATATTCTATGATAATTGCTTTGCACAATGCCTGGAATATTCTAAGGCATCAATACATGTTGCTGTTGCTTACTGCTATCATTATAAAAAGATAGAATGAACACCTGTGCGTGACTTGGAAAGGGTGAACATGGTAAAATATGGATGCATTTTGCTTTAGTTGCTTTGTAAGATGTTCGGGCTTATAAAAGATAACTTTTGAATTTCTTTGCCAGCTCTGAATCTCCTACCACTAAGGAGTAGCATCCTATCTATGATGCCCTCACAAAACCAGAACATCTGCTCGTGTTCTGCATGAGCAGTTACCAACAAAAAGATCTCCCAACACTCAATGGAAAACGAAGTATTTTGATGATAAAATTCAGTACATGAGCTACGTTTATTTTTGATTATTTTGACATTTCAAGCTCAGAAACAGCATTTGTGAAATGGGTATTGCTGGTGAAAATTAAATGGAAAATTGGCACTTAAAAATTTTGCAATTTTTTCCAGCTAATTCCTTTCTAAATACAATCTATTCCTTAAAGAGTCTTGCTGTGATGATTTCTGCCAATTTCTTTCTTGGTAGTTTCCAATAAATCAAACTTCATAGATAACAAGAGAATAACAAAACGATAAAAGTGCTTCTTTCCTTCCGTTCAGAAAATACTCATCTGCAGATTTTTTACAGAGTACAAATGAAGGCCTGAATGTCAAAGTTTTGTTTTTGTTTTTAAATGACAAATTGTTCCGGGGTACATATACTTTGACTTTCAGGCATTCATTCATATTCTGTAAAAAAATTTGCAAGTGAGTAGGAACTTAAAATAAAAGCTGAAGAGGTAACAAAGAAACACTAGAAAAGAAAAAAAGAAAAAACTCTGTATCTGCGAAGTGCAATAACATGAAGCACAACAGAAAGGGGAAAAAATGCCAAGTTGTGTCACCAGGAATAATAAACCACGGTATTTCCAAGTAGATGTTTTAATAAAATACATTGGAGTAGATCTTTACTTTTACTCCTTTTTTTCACTCTGTCACAGTATTAAAATAAAATGCTCATTATTTGGAATAATGGGAAAGAAGGCTTATCTATCCATTATGCGGGAAAACTTAAACGTGGAGTGTTACTACTTCAAGCAGTGCTATCCATATTACAAATAAAAACCTAACTAGGAATAAGTGATTTAAAAATTCCTATTCAAAGCAGGCATACATCACTACATTGCAATGTGCCACAAACAAAATAAAACTTTAACGCAGGAAAATTAATTATGGGATTGAAAAGTTGAAAACACATCCAAGGAATTCATAATTTTATGAAGGTTTGGCTTATAACTGTTACTGATTTTAGACTGACTATCCCTTTACTCTTAGGTAAGTCCAAGGTGATTTATGAGGAGACAAATTATTTTGAGGTTTTTATTCTTTAGGTAGTTTGGTATTTAGTGCCAAAATACCCACTTTTAAAATAGTGGAGAATAAATTAATGATGTTCAGCAGTATAGAAAAGTCCTCTACGTTTTCCCTTTTCACCTTTAGAACTTAATCATTTATTTAGCACTCGGGTGCTAAATATTTTAAGGACCAAGAACAACTGAATATGTGAGAGAAGATCTTGCTGTTCTATTGGAAGGAGTTTCCCTTGGTTTTTCTTTTCTTTTTTCATTCTTTCATTTTCTCCCCTTTTGGAGAAAGCTTACCTCTTTGTAATTCAAGAAAGGTCTCGAATTCACCTTGAGAGGCAACCATATATCATGAAATGCGTTGTTTCCTGAGTCCACATCATTTGCTTAGCATCCCTTACCAATTTAGTAGAAAGATTCTCCTCCAGGGATTGTCAGCTGTCATATATCTCTTTTGAAGAGTAAGTGGGTCTTTCTCCTCAAGGAGAATTCACTGGCTTGGTGTTACTGGCTTCAATACGTGTGACTTCTTTTCTGAATCCCCCATGCTGAGTTCTTGTGTTCCCTTCCCCCAAAGGTCATGTCCTACACAGCGTCCCCACTGTGCTGGGTCAGCAGGAACACAGAATGACCATTTTTGTTCATCATTATTTGCCTAAACCTAGAGAAAATAAGATCATGATTGATTTCACCCTCAGGTTCCCTCTGCAAACTATGTTGTCATACATACAGAGTAATTATTTGTTTTTCACTCCTTAGGCGTGTATAGGAGGTGAAGATGGGTTCTCTGCTTTTCAGTTTGGGCAGGGCACTACTGAATAGTGAACACGACACAGAGAATGGCTGATTCAATCTCCTTGTTTCTTCCAGTGGTCGCACTGAGCCTATTTCAAGCATGTATAAGATCAAGGATCCATTAGACCTTTTTATTTTGTGTAATTTTGGGGGTTTCCATGGAACTCCGGAAGTGCTGTACCTTCTTTTAAAAATTAAATTAAATTACCTAAAAAGAGAAAGAAAAAGAGCCTGCATTTTCCGGGGTTTCCCCAGAGGCTTTTTTTTTTTATCTGTTTAAACTAACCAGGGATTTTTCACATATTGACATAAGCATTCATTTGCTAATTTGTTGGACATTCAACTGCATGGAGTCTTCCCCAGAATCTTGAATGAAGCTGAAATACTTGGGTCCTTAGGACTGCTTGAGTCCTGCATCGTTCCCTGAACACATATGGTTTTTCCTCCTCTATCTCCTTAGATAAAAGTCAGTGCTGATCTCCTTAAGGAAAGAATGAGTTAAATGGACCCATATTCTAGGCCTGGATCTAAAAATCCCGGCCTTTTCAGAGGCCCCTTAGCATCTGCAGCAGCAAGGCCATTTGCGCATACATACATAAATAAATTAACAATGAATAAATAATCTAATCCCAGCCACACAATGCCACCTTGCAGATTTGATCCTTTGCAGCTCCCAGTGAATTTGTCCATTTCTAATTCTTTTTGATAAAGTCCTCAGATACTTGCTGACTGTCAGGCTCATTTTCTTATTGTTTTCGCTTGATTAGTTCTGTATGACCTAAGGTCACCCTTAAAATCCACATCTCTCGTGAAGACTCCGAAAGGCCTTCTTTTTAGAACCCACCCCCGAGAAAAGGATGGAAAGTGCCTGCCGTTTCTCCGCACAAAAGCCAGGCAGGTTTTTCGTCACTAGCCTCCTGAAGCAGCCCTTCGTTCACCCAAGCGCAAAAATATCTCATTAGGGGCTACCGTGTTTTTGTAGCCTCTTTATCCAGTGCACTTGGGTATGCCTGTGTCAGGCCTCCCGGGCCCTGGAGGAGCTGGGCCACCTCCCCTTTAACCCTGCTGGGCTGCCCGTCAGTGACAGCACCGGGCCCGGCACCTGCCCACCCATACTGAGTGCCTGAGGCTGTTTTTTCCTGGTCTTCTGAAAAGATGCTGGCCTTCATGGGGGCTGGAGAGGAGTGGAGGAGGGTTACTTTTTTTCTTTTTAAAAGCTGGCTGGGGTCGGGCATGGTGGCTCACGCCTGTAATCCCAGCACTTTGGGAGGCCCAGGAGGGCGGATCACGAGGTCAAGAGATCAAGACCATTCTGGCCAACACGGTGAAACCTCGTCTCTACGAAAAATACAAAAAATTAGCTGGGCGCGATGGCGGGTACCTGTAGTCCCAGCTACTCGGGAGGCTGAGGCAGGAGAATGGCGTGAACCCGGGAGGCAGAGCTTGCAGTGAGCCGAGATCGCGCCACTGCACTCCAGCCTGGGCGACAGAGCGAGACTCCGTCTCAAAAAAACAAAACAAAAACAAAAACAAAACAACAACAACAACAAAAACTGGCTGGGAAGTTGCTGCCTGTCCCTCATTTTCAGGCTGCACACTCACTTGAGGCTGTGGGTCCAGGGATGGGTACACTGTCTAATTCTCCAGTCTGTGCTCCCCAGGTCAGGGCAGGGCCTTACCTTATACCATGGAGGCCGCCTCACATTGCATCAGCACTGCTCGCTCACTGCTCATTCTCTTCTGTACTAGAAGGTCAGCTTTTCCTTGAATGGGAAAAGAAGTGACACTTTGTGTTGGCTCAATAAATAGACTTAATTAATGGGAACCCAATTCCTCACTTCTGTTTTTAATTGAAAAATTCACAAAGACTGTTTAAATCAACTGTTCAGTATCCTTCAACAGTTTTGATAGAGTGTTCCATTTCTGACTGTCAAGTCTTTTGGAATCTCAAGAAGATTTTCTTTGTAATTTTTGTCCTTTCTTCTTCTAGACCATCAAATAAAACCCTGCTAAATTACATGGAGTCTTAGAGTTGTTTCTTTCTAGCAGCAGTGAATCTCTTGAGTACCCGAGGAAGATGTTAATGAAAATTGTACTGCATGCAAGTTTGAAAAAGTGGGCTCCACCACCCACATGGAAATCTACTGCACAATTAAATTCTAAAATCTCATTGTAGACTTCCTTTTATGTGATGAAATTTTAAGAATGGATTTTTATATATTTTGGTGTATTTCAGCAATTTTCCAGAAGGACAAATTACCTAGGCCGAATTGCCAAAGCCCTCCAAGAATTTAGTGCCATCACCTGAATTTGAAAAAGGCGACTAGTCTTGACCCCAGTCAAGATACTCTTGTTAACAAGCACCTCAGCTCAGGAAGCTCTGGAAGAGCACGCTTTGTGTGATACATGGGGAGGTGAGCTCTGAACACAGTGATATTTCCCGAGTCGAGGATGTTCCAGCTCAAACAAGCCCTTCAGGCACCAGAAGGCATGGATTTATACCTATCATCTCTGAACCATTAAAAAAAAAATTTGAGGCTGGGTGCGGTGGCTGACACCTGTAATCCCAGCACTTTGGGAGGCCGGGGTGGGCGGATCACCTGAGGTCAGGAGTTCAAGATCAGCCCGGCCAACATGGTGAAACCCCATCTCTACTAAAAATACAAAAATTAGCTGGGCATGGTGGCGCGTGCCTGTAATCCCAGCTACTCAAGAGCTGAGACAGGAGAATTGCTTGAACCCGGGAGGGAGAGGTTGCAGTGACCTGAGATCGCACCACTGCACTCCAGCCTGGCGACAGAGCAAGACTGTCAAAAACAACAACAAGAACAACAACAAACAAACACAAAAAACTTTCAGCCTTCAAAAGATTAATCATCCTGGGATAGTAACGGGAAAGAGAAAACGTCACTTCAAGCACTTGCCTTACCATTTTGTGTCCAATGCTTACTATTCTCCCACAGTTATGCTGCGTGCTCTTTGAGGCTCTGGAACTCAGGACAATCAACGTTTTATGTTACTAAGGAAGGAAGAGGGGTTGTTGAAATGATTCTACCTTTCTTTTCAGGAGAGGATTACCCTCTTCTCTGAGGAGAAGATTACTCAGTCTTCATGATGAGAAATCTCTATTGCATGTTCTTGAGCATTGCAAAGAGAAATTAGTGAAAAAGCAGAAGCCTCTGCATTCTGAAAGAACCTGCAGTGTTGGGAGCAGGCCCCCCAAAATCTGGCCATAAACTGGCCCCAGAACTGGCCATAAACAAAATCTCTGCAGCACTGTAACATGTTCATAATGGCCTTAACGCCCAAGCTGGGAGGTTGTGGGTTTACAGGAATGACAGCAAGAAACACCTGGCCCACCCAGGGCAGAAAACTGCTTAAAGGCATTCTTAAGCCACAAACAATAGCATGAGCGATCTGTGCCTTAAGGACATGCTCCCCCTGCAGTTAACTAGCCCAACCTATTCCTTTAATTCGGCCCATCCCTTCGCTTCCCGTAAGGGATGCTTTTAGTTAATCGAATATCTATAGAAACAATGCTAATGACTGGCTTGCTGTGAATAAACACTGGGTAAATCTCTGTTTCGGGCTCTCAGCTCCGAAGGCTGTGAGACCCCTGATTTCCCACTTCACACCTCTGTATTTCTGTGTGTGTGTCTTTAATTCCTCTAGCGCCTCTGGATTAGGGTCTCCCTGACCGAGCTGGTCTCGGCAAGTGGTGTCCATCGTGGGGGCTCGCATCCAGGTTGAAGGGTCACCAGAGCGACGGTTGGAAAGGGAAACTAGCTGGAGGACACCCGAGTACTCTTAAAGCAATCCCCGTGGTGAGTAAGAAGGGGAGCTTGGAAGCGTCAGGGTAACAATGGGACAGGTGTGGGGTCTGGTTCGTTTCACCTTGGAACTTTTTCACACTGATGATGAGGAGGAAGGAGAGTATAGTGAAGTAACAGAAGAGGTTACAGAACATGTTTATTTACCAGCTAAAGCTAAATTGGCAAAGGAAGGAGAGGTTCATCCCTACCCTTCTGCACCCCCTCCTTATTATTTTGAAGAAAAAGACCCTTCAGATCTTTCTTTTCCAGAGGACACTGGGCAAAAACTAGTTGCCCCAGTGACTGTTCAAGCAGTGCCTCGAGCAACCGCTCTTAGTTCTACTCAGGCAGGAATTCAGCAAGCTAGACGAGAGGGTGATTTAGAGGCTTGGCAGTTCCCTGTTAGAATACACCCCCCAGATCAACAGGGAAATATTATAGCTACATTTGATCCTTTTCCCTTTAAATTACTCAAAGAATTTAAACAAGCTATAAATCAGTATGGACCAGGTTCTCCTTTTGTAATGGGACTGTTAAAGAATGTTGCTGTTTCCAGTCGAATGATTCCTACTGACTGGGACGCTCTTACTCGAGCTTGTCTAACTCCTGCTCAGTTCTTATAATTTAAAACTTGGTGGGCAGATGAAGCTTCCATTCAGGCTGCTCACAATGCCCAGGCCCAACCTCGAATTAATATAACTGCAGACCAACTTTTGGGGGTTGGCGGCTGGGCTGGTTTAGATGCACAACTGGTCATGTAGGATAATGCCATAGAGCAGCTTAGAAGAGTGTGCATTAGAGCTTGGGGAAAAATCACTTCCGGTGGGGAACAATACCCTTCCTTTAGTGCCGTAAAACAGGGACCAAGAGAACCATACGTGGATTTTATAGCTCAGTTACAGGAGTCTCTTAAAAAGATGATTGCAGATTCGGCTGCTCAGGATATAGTGTTGCAGTTATTAGCTTTCGATAATGCTAATCCCGATTGCCAGGCTGCTCTGCGACCTAGCAGAGGGAAAGCACATTTAGTTGATTATATCAAGGCCTGTGATGGTATCGGAGGTAATCTGCATAAAGCTACTCTGCTAGCACAGGCAATGGCAGGACTGAGAGTGGATAAAGGAAATGTTCCATTTCCTGGAGCTTGTTTTAACTGTGGGAAGCATGGTCATACCAAAAAAGAATGTAGAAAAAATCAGCACGTCAGGTCACCAGATAGGGGAAAAAAGAAAACTGCTGAGCCTGAAATATGTCCAAAATGTGAAAAAGGAAAACATTGGGCTAATCAGTGTCACTCTAAGTTTGATAAAGATGGGAACCCGATTTCAGGAAACACCATGAGGGGCCCGTCCTGGGCTCCGTTCTAAACCGGGGCATTTCCAGCTCAGGCCATTCCCTCACCTCCGTACAATGTCTGCCCCCCACCACAGCTGGTAGTGCCACAGTAGATTTATGCTGCACAAAAGCTGTGAGCCTTCTGCCTGGGGAACCCCAGCAAAAGGTCCCAACACGGGTCTGTGGACCCTTGCCAGCGGGGACAGCAGGATTACTTTTAGGAAGGTCTAGTTTAGGTTTAAAAGGGGCACAAATACATACAGGAGTCATTGACTCAGATTCCAATGCGGAAATTCAAATTGTTGTACCTACTTCTGTTCCCTGGAAAGCAGAGCCAGGAGAGCGCATAGCACAGCTCCTGATTGTGCCATATGTGGGAATGGGAAAAAGTGAAATTAAACAAACAGGAGGATTTGGAAGCACAAGTAAACAAGGCAAAGCTGCTTATTGGGTAAATCAAATTACTGATAAACGCCCTACCTGTGAAATAACCATTCAGGGAAAGAAATTTAAAGGTTTGCTAGATACAGGTGCAGACATTTCAATCATTTCTCTACAGCACTGGCAGTCCGCGTGGCCAATTCAACCCGCTCAATTTAACGTGGTTGGAGTTGGTAAAGCTGCTGAAGTGCATCAAAGTAGTTATATTTTACATCGTGAAGGGCCCGATGGACAACCTGGGACTATTCAACCAGTTATAACTTCTGTACCTATAAATTTATGGGGAAGAGGTTTATTACAACAATGGGGAGCACAAGTTCTAATTCCAGAACAATTATATAGCCCTCAAAGTCAACATACAATACATGAAATGGGGCGTGTCCCTGGTATAGGACTAGAAAAAAATTTGCAAGATTTCAAAAAACCACTTTAAACAGAAAAACAAAGTTCCCGCCAAAGATTAGGAAATAATTTTTGATGGCGGCCATTGTTAAGCCTCCAGAACCTATACCTTTAAAATGGTGAACAGATAAGCCAATTTGGATAGAATAATGGCTGCTAAGTCAAGAGAAACTGGAGGTTGTAGAGAAATCAGTTACTGAACAATTAGAAAATGGGCACATCGCTCCAACATTTTCCTCTTGGATTTCTCCAGTTTTTGCAATTAAGAAAAAATCAGGTAAACAGAGAATGTTAACTGACTTAAGAGCCATCAATTCAGTTATCCAACCTATGGGACCATCACAGCCAGATTGCCTTCTCCTGCTGTACTTCCAAAAAATTGGCCTTTAATAGTCATAGACTTCAAAGACTGTTTCTTTACTATCCCCTTAGCTGAGCAAGACTGTGAACGGTTTGCATTTACAATTCCTGCAGTAAACAATCTGCAGCCTGCTAAGTATTATCATTGGAAAGTGTTGCCATAGGGCATGTTCAACAGTCCCACAATTTGCCAGATGTATGTGGGGCAAGCAATTGAACCTACTCGAAAAAATTCTCACAGTGTTAGATTACTCACTATGTGGATGATATACTTTGTGCTGCCCCCACTCGAGAAATATTACTCCAATGTTATTACCACTTGCAAAATTCGATTTCTCGTGCTGGTTTAATTATAGCTCCTGACAAAATTCAGACTACTACTCCTTAATCCTATTTGGGGACCCCAGTAAATGACACTACCATTGTGCCACAGATAGTAACCATACATAGGGATCTACTAAAAACATTAAATGACTTTCAGAAATTACTAGGGGACATTAATTGGATACGACCTGCTCTAGGCATTCCTACCTATGCCATGAGTAATCTGTTTTCTATCCTTAGAGGAAATCCTAGTCTTACTAGCTCTCTGCAATTAACAAAGGAGACTGAGGTCGAGTTACAACTGATTGAAAAGAAAGTCCATAAGGCTCAAATAAATAGAATAGATCCAGAGAAGATGCTAGATTTGCTAATTTTTTCAACTCAGCATTCACCTACTGGTGTTATTGCCCAAGAATGGGACTTAGCAGAGTGGCTTTCTCTTCCACATACTAATTCGTGGACTCTTACTCCTTATTTAGATCAAATTGCTACTATGATAGGAATTGGGAGAACTCGGATTGTTAAATTACATGGATATGATCCTGGAAAAATTATTGTCCCTCTCATGAAGGCACAAATACAGCAAGCTTTTATAAATAGTCTTACTTGGCAAACCCATTTAGCTGACTTTGTGGGCATTCTCGATAATCATTTTCCTAAAACGAAGCTGTTTCAGTTTTTGAAATTAACTAATTGGATTCTCCCTAAAATAATTAAATTTAAACCAATTGAAGGTGCTGAGAATGTTTTTACAGATGTGTCTAGTAATGGTAAAGCTTCTTATTTTGGCTCAAAAAGTAAAGTTTTCCAGACGTCCTATACTTCAGCTGAAAAAGCAGAGCTTGTAGTTGTAATTGGGGTATTGACTGCTTTTGATATGCCTATTAATGTGATTTCTCATTCTTCATACATGTTTCATTCCACACGGTTAATTGAAAATGCTCAGTTACGATTTCATACAGATGAACAACTGATGACTTCATTTACCCAATTGCAAACAGCAGTTGGAAGTAGAATGCACCCTTTTTACATCACTCACATTAGGGCTCATACATCTCTTCCAGGACCTTTGACTGAAGGGGGGAATCAAATGGCTGATCGCCTAGTTGCTAATGCAACATCTAATGCTGACACTTTCACAATTTAACCCATATTAATGCCTCTGGTCTCAAACGCAGATACAGCATTACCTGGAAAGAAGCAAAGCTATTATCCAATGATGCCCAACTTGCCAAATGGTACATTCCTCATCTTTCACAGGAGGAGCTAATCCTTGAGGACTGGAATCTAACTCTCTTTGGCAAATGGATGTCACCCATGTTCCCTTGTTTGGGAGACTAGCTTATGTACACGTGTGTGTGGACACCTTTTCTCACTTTGTCTGGGCTACATGCCAAACAGGAGAGTCTTCTGCCTGTGTTAAATGTCACCTTTTGCAGTGTTTTCTGGTGATGGGCATTCCAGCTTCTACTAAAACAGATAATGCCCCAGGCTATACTAGCCAAGCTCTAGCTACATTTTTCTCTATGTGGAATATTAAACACATTACTTGTATCCCATATAATTCTCAAGGACCAGCCATAGTGGAAAGAATGAATCTCTCCCTAAAACAGCAGTTGCAAAAGCAGAAAGGGGGAGACAGAGAATATGGAACCCCGCAGATGAAACTGAACCTAGCATTATTAACTTTAATTTTTTGAGCCTTCCCAAAGGACAGATATTATTAGCAGCTGATCAGCATCTACAGAAACCAGCTGCAAAGACAGAAGTAGAACAACTGATTTGGTGGAGAAATCCAGTAACAAAAAGTTGAGAAATAGGTAAAATAATAACTTGGGGTAGAGGTTATGCTTGTATATCTCCAGGCCAAAATCAACAGCCGATTTGGATACCATCAAGACACCTGAAACCTTATCATGAGCCAGATGCCGAGGAAGAGACTCTGAGAAGATCCCAAGGCCCCCCCGGTTGCAGCCATGTCGAGACTGATGCTGAGGAGGACCCCAACTGTCATGAGCAACACCCGTCGAACACAGCCACCCACCTGGGGACAGATCAAGAAGCTGTCACAGATGGCGGAAGAAAACCTGGGGAAAGCAGGACAACTGGTCACAATGAGTAATGTAATGGTAGCCATGATAGCGGTTATCACCACTGTAGTGAGTATTCCTTCAATAAGGGCTGACACAGAGAACAATTATACTTATTGGGTATATTTATCAATCTTGGCTGGCAATAATGCCTGGACGCAATCACTCTGACACAGTTACACATGCTTTCTGATCTCAGTATTTACCGTAATAAAACTGCTCCTGTAATTGAGGCATACTGCCCTCAAAAACCTATTTGTAAACAGGATTGGACCCAGTTAGAAAACGTACTTGTTTAGGAAGATTGCATTGCAGAACAGGCAGAGGTGCTGCACAAGATTCCGATGGAATCATTATTAATTGGTCCCCTAAGGGGATGTTTAGCTTGAATTGCCCCTCTCAGTCTGCGTGCCACAGCCACACTATGTTCAGATGATCCGAACAAAATGGTCAGATGGTAGAAATGATAAGAAGTACGGCAAAAGTTCCTATTATCTGCAATCATGGCGGTATAGTGGCACCTCAACCTCAAATGATATGGCCTGCTCTAGGAGCTTAACATAAGGATTTAAAATGAAAAGAACAAATATTTAAAGCAGCCCAGGCACACCTGACCTTAATGCCAGGAACTGGAGTGCTTAAAGGAGCTGAAAATGGATAAAAACACTTGGAAGCTCTGTGATTTCAATGATGATCGTGCTTTTAATCTGTGTTGTTTGTCTTTGTGTAGTCTGCAGATGTGGATCTTGACTCCTGCGAGAAGCAGCTCACTGTGACAAAGCTGCCTTTGCTTTTGTCAATTTGCAAATCAGAGAAGGGGGACCTGTTGGGAGCAGGCTCCCCAATCCTGGCCATAAACAAAATCTCTGCAGCACTGTAACATGTCCATAATGGCCCCTAATGATTTACGGGAATGAGGGCAAGGAACACCTGGCCCGCCCAGGGTGGAAAACCACTTAAAGGCATTCGTAAGCCACAAACAATAGCATGAGTGATCTGTGCCTTAAGGACATGCTCCTGCTGCAGTTAACTAGCCCAACCTCTTCGGTCCATCCCTTCGTTTCCCACAAGGGATACTTTTAGTTAATCGAATATCTACAGAAACAATGCTAATGACTGGCTTGCTGTTAATAAATACGTGAGTAAATCTCTGTTTGGGGATCTCAGCTCTGAAGGTTGTGAGACCACTGATTTCCCACTTCACACCTCTTTTTTTTTTTTTTTCACACCTCTATATTTCTGTGTGTGTGTCTTTAATTCCTCTAGCGTCACTGTGTTAGGGTCTCTCAGACTGAGCTGGTCTCAGCATGCAGCAAACAGAGAGCCCAGAAATGTTCAAAGTGCTATCAATGCAGCATGTGCTGTCAGAACAGCAATCCTAATCTTTCCTTATTTTGGAAGTTATAAAATATTTCAAATGCACAGGAAAATATACAGAAAGATATAGCAGGTGCTCATTCACCTACTGCCTAGATTCCATGACGATAACATTTTGCCGAATTTGCTTTAGCTCTTTTCTTTCTTTTTTTTAAAATGGAGTCTCACTTTGTCCCCAGGCTGGAGTACAATGGTGTGATCTCAGCTCACTGCAACCTCCGCCTCCCGGATTCAAGTGAATCTCCTGCCGCAGCCTCCCGAGTAGCTGGGAATATGGGCATGCACCAGCATAGCTGGATAATTTTTGTATTTTTAGTAGAGAAGTGGTTTCACCATGTTGGCCAGGATGGTCTTGAACTCCTGATCTCAAGTGATCCGCCTGCCTCTGCCTCCCAAAGTGCTGGAATTACAGGCATGAGCCACCGCACCTGGCCTAGCTCTTTTTTCCCTAAGAAATCAAACTTTACAGATGCTACTGAAGACCCTTTGCATCCTGCCTGGTCACACACCCAAGGTCATTCCCAAGATCACTATAGTTCTTAAGAAGCCTTTATTTCCATTCTCCTTGTCTCCATAGCCTACTAGGATGAAAATACAATCCATATTATACGTTCATGCACACACATATACACACAGAGGGCAGAGTGAAAATGGTACATGAAAACATTCACAGTTGATTTTGACAAAATTTGAGGATTTTTTTCTTTGCACTTGTACGTGTTTTCTACATATTCTCACTGGTCATATATTTAAGCAATGATGAGTAATGATAAAGTAACAAATAACTAAAGATTAGTGACAAAAATGTGGTTAAATAAAAACATCTTTTACTATTTGCAAAAAATAAATGTTATGTGGCATGCGTGAAAAAGTATGCTAAGGTTCTTCAAATTCCCATCATAGAAGATCTGGGATGGATCATACTGTGCCAATCAGCGAGGTCCTACTCTTAACCTCCTGGTAGCTTCCTCAGCCAGAAGGCAGAAATCAGTAAGAAAACAATCAGGCATAGATAAACTAACAATTGGATATCTAATGAACTTTTAGAAGATGATTACCATTGACTTTGACATTCTGTAAAGCTATTATTCTATCAGCAAACAACAGGAGTAGAAAAACATGCATCTAATAATAAACAGCAGCATCCAGCCCCATGCATCCCTTAGTCCTGGTTCATCGGTGTGGTGCTAGCATGCACAGCCATACACAGCAATTCTGCAGTCCGGCCTCTTTCACGGTTCTTCAGTCCTGTTCCCACTTTTCTCTGGTTCTTCAGAAATGGCCCCCTGTGCTCTGGCCTCTTACATTGGAATAGACCTGAGGCCTGGGACTGAGCTTGGGGAAAACAGGCTGAACCATTCTCCTGACCTGCTTTGGTTCCGCTGTTCGCACTGCCCAAACTTGGTGAAAGGAGATTCCATCCACCCAGTGTAGCTTGCACAAGCCCTGCTTCGGTAGTTAGGGTTGAATCTTCCTCTTGTTAGAAGTGTTTATTTGCTGTGTTTCATCATCTTGTCCACGTGTCCTTCAGAATCTCTTGAAAATGGGTGGTCTAAAGGGTTAGGGTATTCCTATTTGTCATATCATTTCTTAGCATACCCAACATCTCAACATTTGTCATCATCAGTGAACACCCAGTTAGACATAACTTACTTGAAGACCTTTTAACTCAACAGAATAAATATTTCATCCACTTTTATAGTGAATGATAAAATGCCTTGGGGGCCAGAGTGAAAGGCAATGTCCTGATCTATCCCTCCCAAAGGGAGGGGGTGAGTGGAGAAAGACCCCTGTGTTCTTCCAGAGGCCACAACAACTTTGAACTTATGAGTCCTTTTCTGAACCTCATTTCCATAATGACAAGGGAACGGTAAGCACATCCTTGGATCCGAATCCTGACCACTGGAGAATCATTCTGCATAGCCCTCTTACCTGTGTGTGGGGAGAGCCAACAGTGCAGGAATGAATAGCTGGGATTACCATTGTGTCTGTTATTCAACTGGTGGTTGGTATGGTCAATAATGAGGACTTCTAGCACATGAGAAGAGCCTAAAAGAGGCCAACTTTGTCAGATACTGTATATGTTACTGAGCTATATGCCAGGAGGAGATAGCCATCAACCCAGCAAGTGTGGGATTTATTAGATTTGTAAATTTTAGGGACACTCTTCCTTCCTGTGAATTTACTACTTGTTTTATTAAGTCTTTGTTTATGTTGCTGTCAAGTGAGTTTCTTTTTTTTTTTTGAAAGAATCACTGTTATAATAACTTTAATTTATCTTGCATTTTACAGAAGTCTATGAAGGATTTTTAAAAAACACCTCCTTACCCCATATCACGTTTCTCTGACAGGTGTTAAAGTAGGCAATGAGTATGTCAACAGCTTGAGCATCAGCGTCTTGCAAGGACTTCAGACCAACCAACCACTCGCTAAAAATCTTGGCAGCTTTTTTATCTTGTTTTTAATACAGTGGTATATCCACTCTGATAGCAAACCTGTCCAGCCACATCTCCACAACAAGCTTTGCAAAATCAGTGATTAGCAAATTAGTTAGCTTTGGCACGGAACTGTGCTCGCTTCCCCATGACAGCCTGGAAGCCGGTTTTGATACTGGCAATAGAACATCTAGAATGACAAGTTTCGTACTGTAGGAAATAGAGTCGCGTGTCCTTCTACAGGATTGTGTCCGGTGATCGGTATGTGTGACAAGTGACATATTCCTTGGTATATCTTCTCAAGACATTTTCTATCTGTTTCCATTGGAATCTTCCTTTGATTACAAGTTGGTTATTACCATCTATAGAACCACTTGTACCCAATTCAGCCAACAAAAATGCAAGGAGATGTTTGGGCTGATGATGTAATAGTTTACAGATATCTGTAAAGTTGACAAAAGAAGTTTTCTTGGTTCCTACTCGGACGATCTGTGGAGGTTTCGTGACAAATTTCCTTTTCTCCCCAGCAACCATATCTGGATTCTTTTCCCTCATGATGTTGAACACTCGATTCAGCAGCTGCTCGTATGTGTAGTCTCTTTCTGAGCCTACCCAAGCAGGGCCTGTCTGATTACTGAATGAGATGCCATCATCTTTTTTCTTGTCTTCATCTTCTAGAGCTTCATCTTTCTCTAGTATTCCATCCTCATCTGGGAACTTCACATTCTTCTTTTTCTTCTTTTTATTGCCAAGCATAATGTCAAGTTCATCCTCTGGTTCAGTTGGTTCTCGAACATCACTTTCAATCTTAAGATCCTTTACACCTTCAGCTTCATCAATATCAAATATCTTTTTGGTTTTTTTCTTCTTTTTCTTTTGATTAAAGAAGTTCGAGTCATCTAGATCATCCGAAGCATCTTTTTTCCTAGTGTCCTCTTCATCAGCTTCCAAATCTTTGTCTTCAGTTGGCTCTGGCTCCACTTCTTTTGTTTCTGAAGTCTGGGTTCCCTCTGTTTGGGTAGCCCCTTCCTCATCTAACATAAAAGGCTTCTTCTTCTTCTTTTTCTTCTTGCTCACAGTAGGATCAAAAATCACCTCGTCCCCAGACAAGGCTGCGGCTTGAGCGGGCTCGGCACGGACGGGAAGCAGACGGGTCAGCCCCAGGCCCCGGCTGCAGCGCTGCTCTTGCCAGTACCTCTCCCACAACCGCACTAGGCTCTTGCTTCCGCGAAAGGGCTGTCAAGTGAGTTTCTATCACCAAGAGACACTTCAAATTCCATCAGCTCTCCCCTCACTACCACAGTTTCTTTGAAGGACTTAGCTACATACTGGTATGACCTATCTAGTTCTAAAATTAGGCAGCAATCTAGGCCCCTTAAGCATGTAGATCCTTTATGTTTCATGTAGTTTAATAGAACGACTGGGGGTGGATGCCTGTGTTGCCAGAGTACTTTTTTTTTTCTTTCTTTCTTTTTGAGACAAGATCTCACTCTGTCGCCCAGGCTGTAGTGCAGTGGTGCCATCATGGCTCACTGCAGCTCGACCTCCTGGGCACAAGTGACCCTCCTGCGTCAGCTTTCCAAACAGCTGGGACTACAGGGACAAGCCACCACACCCGGCTAAGTTTTGTGGTTTTTGTAGAGATGGGGTTTCGCCATGTTGCCCAGGCTGGTCTTGAACTCCTGGGCTCAAGTGATCTGCCCACCTCTGCCTCCCAAAGTGCTGGGATTACAGGCTTGAGGCACTGCACCTGGGCAGAGTTCTAATTGTTAGCTCTTGGGAGAAAACTAAGAGTCATCTAATTGAAACCCCTCATGTTATTGAAGAGGAAATCAAGTCCCAGCAAATTGGCATGACTTAACTCTACTTAACTCATTGTGACACTTAGTTGGATCAACATTACAGAAAAAGGAACACATAATATCTAATTTTCGCCCAGTATATTAATATGAAATACATCCTACAGCTATGTTGACTTCTTGGGTTGTTCTAAATTCTTCAAGATCATTATAATTTGGAGTTTCTGGTAATTTTAATATTTTATGTAATTCACATAAAAATTGGAACCTAATACTCAGATTCCTCTTATTAAAACTAAATTAAATCAGTATTTAGAAAATAAGTAAAGCTTCCTTTATTCTTTTTTTCTTCAAAAGTTACTTAAGATAAATAAAAATTTGGTTTCCAAACACTATCAGGCAGTAGAAAAAAGAATTTGAAGATTTAGATAAAAGGAACTTCAGATGCCTCCTCCAGGAATATATGTACTTCCTTTTAAAGAGGTAAGAAAGCTTACATTGTTTAAAGAGTTTTTTAAGGTAATGTGTTGACTGTCCTTCTTTACTATAGCTTTTCTTTGGAAATATGTGCTTTTCTAAAGAATAAATTATAATATAGTTTGGGAGAACAAATAGATAATTTTTAAGGAAAATTCAATATAATTTATAATTATGCATAATTTATGCATGCATTCATTTGATGGAGTTTATTGAAAACACTTAATTATTTTTCAGTTTGCTTTCCTATAAAGCCCTTGAAAAAGTGTTCAGACATAGAAAAGTCAATGGCATAAAATAGAGCTAGTACCTTATTTCTACATAGTCACATATTTACCCTAGTTCCTTTCACAATTCCACGTCTCATTGTTCCATTACAAGTAGGACTCACAATATTTTAAAGGTCATCCTCATGTCATCCTGAAATGACATGAGGAGAGAGCTGTATTCTTTGGGAAACACTGATCACAAACCAAGAAAAGGCCCTGAACTTCGGGGAGTTTTTAAGACCTTGTGGCCACTCACCAAAATCTGTTTTCCTAATGCCAAAAATGAGCCCCTCTAGGACAGGTGACAGCTGTTTCAAGATGCGTTCTCAGATGCTCATCTGTGATTCAGACATACTTGTAGATAGAGGAGGGGCAAAGGTAAGACCTCACACTCCACCCTAGCCCTGGCAAGTCCATCGGCAGCCCAAGTCCCTGTGTGTGGTCATCCACGAATGAGAGCTGTTGATGACTCGTTAATGCTAACCATTGATTCCTGTGTCCCAGGTTGAGACTCGAAGGACAACATGGCAAGCAATACCAGTGTCACTTGTGATTTCTCCGCAATAGGACATACTCTTCCGTTCCTCTCTGGCCACTCTGTCCTCACAGGGAGTGACTTCTTACCCTGTCCCTAAAACTCACGATGTAGACCCTGGACCCCTCATTCTTTCTCCTCAGTGACAAAGGTCTATAGTTCATATATTTTAAAAACGACTCTGGTTTATAACCTAATTTTTAAAATGCTATTTAAGTTGTTCTCCAAAACAATTTCACTGAATATTTAAAAACACGTTTGGAAAATGTAAGCACTATGGTTTTAAGCCAGCTGTCTAGGAAGTTAGTTTGGACACATGAGAAAGATGGTCAAGAATCAAGAGCAGTGGTGGGGTCTTGGGTACCCACAGGGACACTGGACTGTTAAGGTAGTAAGGATAGTCCGACAGGTGGTTTCAGAGGTCTGAATTAAGTGTTAGTTTGTCAGTCCTTTATTATAAAATGGATCGTGTCCATTTTCACCTCTCATTAGAAGGCAGGCGCGTGTGTGTGTGTGTGCACGCGCTCACTCGCACTTCCTTTTCCCTTTGAATTTCTCCTTGGTACTGTTAAGTGTGTACTTAATGCAATGTTTTTGGAGGGGGTGGGGTGGCGAGTAATAGCTGCCTTAAAAACCTCATGAGCTCCCCCTGCTGTTTTGCAGCTGACAATACAAGTCCCTTGTATTTTAATTCCCAGAAGCACAGAAGAATGAAAGAGAATCCCTCGTGGGTTTGTTTGATCTACGAGGCAGATGAATACTTGTCAGCTTTTTCTCCTGAAGGTTTACGAAATCATAGAGGAAAGGGAGAGTTAGCATTTGATCTGGGCTATCACTTAACCTGGGCACCGGAGCTGTCCCCCTCATTTGATCTAAGAAGCGGGTCTATTCCACTTTTGAATACCTGCCAATGAAGAGTGAAGAAACATATTACGAAGTTACATCAGATCTGAAATGAAATGACTAAATCTGGAAGGTGTGTTTCTGGTCACTTCATTTTTTAGTCTGTAAAGATTTGGAAAAAAAACTAATATGTTTTTAAAATATGCCTTTGATACAGTTTCTGTTGTGTTTTTTTCTCCAACACTTCTTGAAACTTTATATGTGGCTTGATTTAAATTAACTTAGTGTGAATTTTCAGTGAGAATTAAATATCACACATATATCACCTTTATTAATCAATATTTTTTCATATATGTTATCAAGTATCATTTAACATCACAAATTAAAAGTATCAGAAGATATGCATTTATCAGATTACAAATGTATATGACGAAACACTTACTAGTCATCAGTCACGGGATCGGTCCTGGGGATATGATGGTGACCAAAATGGAGGTTTCAGTATTTGTATATCTTATAGTCTATGAAGGCAGGCATTTATGTAATAAAACATTCAAATAAATATATAACAACATTATGAGTCATTTTTGAATGTGACACTAAAAGAACGAGCAATAGAAGAAAAAATAGATAAATTGGACTTCAAAATTAAAAACTTTTATGCATCAAAGTACACTCTCAACAGAGTGAAAAGCCAACCCATGGAATAGAAGACAATA
Source organism: Nomascus leucogenys (assembly GCF_006542625.1). Classification (NCBI taxonomy): domain Eukaryota; kingdom Metazoa; phylum Chordata; class Mammalia; order Primates; family Hylobatidae; genus Nomascus; species Nomascus leucogenys. The sequence goes on along the minus strand of NC_044387.1, from coordinate 105,278,628 downwards.
TTTGCAAATCATATATCTGATAAGGAGCTAATGTTCAGAATATACAAAGAACTCTTACAACCCAACAACAAAAAAGCATAAGCAAAGAACTTGAATCTCTGCTTTTAATTCTTTTGTGTATACACTCAGAAGTGGAGTTGCTGGATCATACAATAATTCAATGTCAATTGAATAGACTTTTCTCCAAAAATATTCCAATGGCCTATAAGCACATGAAAAGATGTTAAACATTAATAGAACATTTGATTTGCATCAGAGAACTACAGGTCAAAACTACAATGAGACTCTACTTCACACCCATTAGAATAGCTATTATACATATTAAAAAAAACAGAAAATAACAAGTGTTGGGGAGCATATGGAGAAACTGGAACCCTCTGCATTAATGGTGGGAATATAAAATGGTGCAGCCACTGCGGGAAACAGTATGGGGGTTCCTCAAAAAATTAAACATGGAATTATTGTAAGATCCAGCAATTCCACTTCTGGGTATATACACAAAAAATTAAAAGCAGAGATTCAAACAGATATTTGTATATCCATGTTTATAACAACATTATTCACAATAGCAAAAAGATGGAAACCTCCTAAATGTCCATTAATGGATAAATGGATAAACAAAATGTGGTATATAAATACAATGGAATATTATTCAGCCTTGAAAAGGAAGGAAATTCTGATACATACTACAACCTGGATGATCTTAAAGAAATTATGCTAAATGAAATAAGCCAGTTACAAATGAGCACCTTTTGTTTTGTTTTGTTTTGCTTTTTTTTGAGACAGAGTCTCACTCTGTTGCCCAGGCTGGAATACAGTGGCATGATCTTGGCTCACTGCAACTTCCACCTCCCAGGCTCAAGCAATCTTCCCACCTCAACCTCCTGAGTAGCTTGGACCACAGGTGCACACCATCATGTTCAGGTAATTTGTATTTTTTGTAGAGATGGGGTTTCGCCATGTTGGCCAGGCTGGTCTCGAACTCCTGACCTCAAGCAATCCACCTGCCTAGGCATCACAAAGTGCTGGGATTATAGGTGTGAGCCACTGCACCCGGTTCAAATGAACAACTATCATATGCTTCCTCTAACATGAGGTTCCTGGAGTAGTTGCATCCATAGAGACAGGAAGTAGAATGGTGGTTGCCAGAGGGTTTGGGCTAAGCAGGAATAGGGAGTTAGTGTTTAATGGGTACAGTTTCAGTTAGAGAAGATGAAAAAGTTATTGAGATGGATGGAGGTGATAGTCGTGTTACCAAATGCCAGGGGTGTGGTCTAGATCCTGCTGCTCGCCACACAGAAAGCCAACCACTGAGACAGCGAGTACTGCCAGGAGGAAGCTTTAACTGGGTGCAACAGCTGAGGAGATGGGGGCTCAGTCTCAAATCCATCTCCCTGATCAACTAAAACTAGGGCTTTATATAGCAGGGAAGAAATGTAACCATGTACGGGAAAACAGGAACTTGGAAGGGGTAAGGAACCCATCATGGTGAATGAGGGGCCTGAGTCTCATTATCTGGATGTAGTGATCTGGTGAGTTTCAGTTCTTTGATACTTTTTAAGAGGTCTGGGAGTCTTTTCCTGAGGAAGAAACTCAGATAAAACAAATGTAAGTTATAAGCTTTAAGACCACAAGGGTCTATTTCTATGTTTATCAAAAACAACCAACCAACAAAACAAACAAACAAACAAACAAACTGTCTATGGGACTATTGGGTCTGTTTCAGTTGCACAGCAATGTAATGCCACAGAACAGTTCACTTAAAAGTTATTAAAGTGGTAAATTTTATATTATGCATATTTTGAGACAGTTTAAAATAATTACAGTAAGTAATTTGAAGGAGAAAAAAGCAACAGGTTTCTACCACCAGATATTTGGGTGGGTAAGGGGAGGTGGTCCAGGAAAGCCTTGCTGACACCTGCTGGTGAGTGTGGTGAGGGGAGTGGGACGGGCGTTGTAAGGCCTGTGCTGATAAGGCCTGGAGTGCTCTGAGGCACCAGGAGAGACCAAGGTAGCAGGTGCAGAGGCAGCGACGTGGCGAGCAGAAAGCCACGAGGGTAGGGAGGAGGGCAAGAGTGGAGCACAGTCCTGTCGCTGTGGGGGGGAGCTTGGGTTTTACCTGCAGCAATGAGAGGTTAAACACTGTCGAAGCTCCAGCTAAATAGGCCACTCAGACTGCTATGTGGGAAACAGATTCTGAGAAGCCAAAAATGTAGCCCGGGAGCCCGGTTAGGAGGCTGTGGCAAAGGTGAGAAATAGTGACTTGAACTATGAGAGTATCACAGGATATGGAGACAAGTGGAAAGATTGAAGGTTTTGGTGATGGACTGCAAGGGGGAGAAGGAGAGGGAGGTGCCCAGGCTGATGGAGTGCCAGTGCTATGGTAGGCAGGACTGAGTGCCTGGCTCGGTCTGCTCTGAAAATTAGGATCTGTTGTTTCACTTCCAGAAAAATGAATTGACAAGGTACTTTTAATTCTTCAAAATATAATGCTCCATAAATCTAAATTATTAGGATGGCAGTTAAAAGCTATCCACTACCCAGATCAAACTTCATTTCTGATCAGCTGGATCATAGGATACGACAATGACAGTAATGGGTAATAATTGTGATGTTTCAAATGTCTCTGGGCCAAAAGTGCATTCAGAAGTTAAAAGGTGATCTCAAGCTGCATGTCAGAATTGTAAATGAGGTCATTGGAGCAGTTTTAAACTTTCAAGTCAATTTTTTTCCTTCAATGTGACTGAAAGTAATATTTGGGAAATGAATGGGGAAGCGGTTGAGGTATTTGAGTGAAGAAGAGAATCACTCTCTATTCACTTTGTAGGTGAAGTGTCAGTGAATAGACTGGACTGGAAAATCCCAACTCAATAAGCCAGAGAGCTCTGCCTAAGGAAGTAAGACGAGATAGTCACTCTTGTCCAAGGAGAGGAACCGATTAGCGTTGCAAGCTCTTAGAGCCAACAGGGGTGTGAGGGGGCTCAGAGAGCATGTCTGTGACTGGCAGCCCAGGACAGGATGCAACGGGAACGCGGGAGGCGGGCAGACAGGCAAGGCTGGGAACAACTCTGAAGGGGCCAAAGTGAAATGAAGACTTATTAATACTTCATTCCAGTTGTTCAGAAACAAAGCACTTAGGTTAGCCGAACGGATGAAACCTGAGTCTGCTCCAGCCTCTGGATCCAGCTGCAGGAATAGAGAAGATGGAGGAACATACGGAGCTCACTACAGCTCCACCAGCAGCAATATCCTCCCTCTGTGACCGTCCAGGCCAAGTAGCCAATATATTGATCCAACAGATGGATTGTAAGGAAATGACGAAGATGGAAGGGAAATGTGTGGATTAGAAGAGATCTGAAAAACATGCCAAATGCTTTCAAATGAGCGAGACAAAAACTGGACGGTCCAGGGATGCATTTGGGTGTTAAAATTATGTTTTAAAAACATCCATGGAAATGATTACCATAAAAATCAGGATAGTGGTTAGCTAGTTGGAGAGAAAGAGGTCGTGGTTGGGATGAGGTCACAGGGAAGGAGCAAAGTTCTATCTTGACCTGGGTGGTGGTTACAAGGCTGTTCACCTTAAGATAAATCATTAAGCCACTATTTGATTTGTGTAGTTTCCTGTATCTTTGTTTTATTTTATAATAAAAAGATGTTTTAAAGTGTTTAGTTCCTATGAGGCATTACATTCTCTTTATTCTGTTCTCTAACTCTCAAAATCCTATCCCCATAACTTAGCAGTGCAATTTGGCCATGTTTACATCAGGCCTATTTTGTTTTATTTTATTTTATTAATTTATTTATTCATTTAAAAATAGAGACAGGATCTTGCTATGTTGCCCGAGCTGGTCTTACTCCTGCCTTCAAGTGATCTTCCCGCGTCAACCTCCCAAAGTGTTGGGGTTACAGACATGATCCACCATGCCCGGCCTATTCTTTTGTTTTTGTTTTTGTTTTGTTTTTTGAGACAGAGTCCCTCTGTCGCCCAGGCTGGAGTGCAGTGGCACGATCTTGGCTCACTGCAACTTCTGCCTCGTGGGTTCAATTGATTCTCCTGCCTTAGCCTCCTGAGTAGCTAGGATTCCAGATGGCCACCACCACACCTGGCTAATTTTTGTATTTTTAGTAGAGATGGAATTTCACCATGTTGGCCAGGCTGGTCTCAAACTCCTGACCTCAAGTAATCTGCCCTCCTTGGCCTCCCAAAGTGCTGGGATTACAGGCGTGAGCCACTGCGCCTGGCCCCTGTTCTTATAGATGTATAATTTTTACTATAGAAGTCATTGTTATCATTTCCATGTCAAGCACATGCTTCCTCAGGATCAATTTCAGTGGCTACCAGAAACCACTCACCTGTGGTTGGATCTTTGAGTTGCTTCCACTACTATGGAAAATACTTGTCATTTATTTTGAAGTTTGGAAATTGGCATTTGTGTAATAAAGATGCTATTGTTTTAATTATACACACACACACCCACACACACACACACACCCACCCACACACACACACGCACATATATATTTATATATATATTTTTTTTTGTGGAGGGGAGTCTTCCTAAGTTGCCCGGGCTGGTCTCAAACTCCTGGACTCAAGCAATCCTCCCACCTTAGCCTCCCAAAATGCTGGGATTACAGGTGTGAACCACTGTGCCTGGCCTTAAATGTACATTTTATCAGAAATAGTAGGAGACTCCATTTTGTGTTGCATTCTTGCTCTACTCAGTTTAACAAAAAAAGAGCCTCATCTTAGAGCTTAAGCTACCATAAGGAATTGCTCCATTGGTCTTTTATAGACAGTTCTCGAGCCCATATTCTGTGCCAGACTCTGTGCCAAGTTTTGGGGTTGAAAACATGAGTATGATCTAGTGCCCTATTAAAAAGCTCACAGATGAGTCAACCGTCAAAAATAGTGCAGAATTACGAAACCGAAATAAGTGGATATTGGGCTTCAACTCTTTCTAGAGGAATCCCACGTAAATGCTACAAATACTGGTCCCTATCTCGAGTGCTACTCCTCTCTAGTTCTCTCTCTACACGGAAGCCAGAGATTGAAAGGCACATCTAATCAAGTCTTCCAACAACTCACAGGCCACACTAGACAACCACCAGCTCCTCAAAAGGGCCCCTTGCATGCCTTGGAGCCTCACAGAGATGTTCTCTCTACCTGAAACCTCTTTCTTCCTTTTCTTTCCCATCTCACCTGGTTAATTCCTACATTTTCTTCTGGTATCAGCTGACATGCAACTTTCTCTGCCTCACCTCGACTAGTTGAGAGCCTCTGAGCTGGATCCCCTCTGCCCATGCCCCAGAGTTCCACTTCTGGACTTGTCACGCTTTAATAATTACTTACTGTATTTAATGCCTTCCTCGATAGCCTCTAACTGCTATCAGCACATTGTTGCCTTGCTTCCAGCCCTCTCAGTCCTGGCACGTGCAGGCACTTAACAGGCATTTGTTAAATGAAGGGCAGGGTTCGTGCACAGATTATGAAGAGAAACAGCAGTGTCTCATGGGGATCGGGAGGGGAGCAGGTGGAGCATCAGAGGAAGCTTCCCAAAAGAGATGAGACTGCACCCTAAAGAGGAAGCTGGAGTTCGCCAGGTAAAGAAGGGAGGTGAGGCTGCTGGGGTGGTGGTGGGATGACTCGAGGCAGAGGAGTCTCTGCAAAGGCCGGGGAGAGCTCGGCAAGTTCAGGCAACTGCAGGTATTCTAGTCGACAGAATTGTCAGGGAGTGGAATGGGCCAGTGACCCTTACCACGTAGGAAGACTTGGTTTACTGGAAGGATGCTGCACACAGAGCTGTGATCCAACACCTCACACCCCGGTACACCTGCAGCCCTGCTGGGGACAGACGCAGCAATGTGTCATTTCAGATCCCTTGTCTCTCTCAGGTGGGATGTTTATGGGGAAAAGCCTTCACCACTTGATTCCTCTCACGCTGGATTGACCAGCAAGGACTGTCTCAAGGTGATTTTGACTGGCTGTCAACATCTTGGACGAATCTGAGTGTGAAATGCCGGGAAAGCGGTAAGACGGGCGGTGAGTCAGATCTAGGGGAGAAGGAAAATTAGATATGTGTTTGTATTTATTCATAAAATGATATACTGCTTTCAAAAAACAAGAATTTAAAAATTACTCAGTTTATGTGACTGTGTGGACTATCTTTTAAAGGATACACAAAGAACTGATAGTAGTGACTGCTTCCTAGGATGGGCACTGGATGGCTGGGGACAGACACCAGAGGAAGGCTTATTTGTCACCACATAAGCTTTTCTATATTTAACATTTTGTCCCGTATAAGTGTATTAGCTATTGAAGATGTATTTTTAAATTCGTGTGTGCATAAAAAAACTGTAAGGGAGCATATCAAAAAAGCTAGCAGTGCTTATATCTGGATGGTGGGACAGGTGTTTCTGTGTCTGCTTTATCCTTTCTATGTGAGCATGCATTGCTTTGGCAAATAGTTTAAAAGGGATGTTGGCTGGGTGTGGTAGCTCATGCCTATAATCCCAGAACTTTGGGAGGTCAAGGCAGGAGGATTTCTTGAGCCCAAGAGTTTGAGACCAGCCTGGGGCACAGAGCAAGGCTCCATCTCTACAAAACCAAAAAAATTAGCCGGGCATGGTGGCATGTTCCCGGAGTCCCAGCTGTTCAGGAGACTGAGTTGGGAGGATCACTTAAGCCCCAGAGGTTGAGACTGCAGTGAGCTATGATTACATCACTGTGCTCCCTTATCTCCAAAAAAAAAAAAAAAAAAAATTGTTAACGGAAAGGGATGTGATTTTTTTTAAAGCTGAATTTTAAAGACTACATTGGGACACTCAACTGCTCAGTTTTGAAGTCAAGGAGGACTACAACTTTACCCCAGGAGAGAAGAGTATTTCTAAACTTAGCCTTAGACCTTACTATTCTAAGAGAGTATGAAAATGTTGTTGATTTAGCAGCTGCTGCATCGAAGAAAGCACACTGGACTGGAAAGCAGACACATTGTGGTTGCAGTCCTGGTGCTGCCATGGAATAGTTCTGTGGCTTTGGAGAAGCTGTGTTGGCCCTCAGCTGCAGGCTGTGTGTAATGATGCCTACTGCGGAGGTTACTGTGGGGATGGAATGGAGTGACTGCGTGTGAAAACACCTACCACCGTGACAGGCGCTGGGAGGCGCCAAAGAGGCTCTTTTGGGTGAGGTGGCCCCCTCTTGATTTCCACCAGCTCCACGAAGCCCACTCCAAACAGTTTGTTTGTTGAGTGAATGCATCTTTAAGACAAATCCTCTGCCCTGTTCCACCCCAGTGGCTGCTCTGCACTCTTAATACCTGGATCTTCTGGAGGCGTCTTTGTACCTGATCCTTAGCAAGTTCTAAAAAAGATCTCTGGGCCAGGCATGGTGGCTGATGTCTGTAATCCCAGCACTAAAAAAGATCTCTGTCTTCTTTCCTGTTTAAAATTTTTTAGAGATGGGGTCTCTGAACATTGCCCAAGCTGGCCTAGAACTCCTGGGCTCGCGTGATCCTTCCGCCTTGTTCTCCCAAGCAGCTGGGATTACAGGCGCACACTGCCACACAGGTTCCTTTCTTCCATTCTTAATATTTTCCCTGATGCAAAGAGGGAAGTGCTTTAAAGTCACTCGCCCTGGAAAACAAAAGAAAAAAGACGGAAATGCTAAAATTCAGACTGCTTCAAGGAAAAAAAAAAAGAAGGCAGTGAATTGACAACATAAACAATTTTTTCAAAAATCCAATATTGTTAAGTAGGTAACTAATTTCAAAGGATACAGTTTTCATCCATATCCAAATCTCACACAGATTTCAGTTCTTTTTTTTTTTTTTTTTTTTTTCCGAGATGGAGAGTTTCACTCTGTCGCTCAGGCTGGAGTGCAGTGGCACAATCTTGGGTCAATCTTGGGTCACTACAACCTCCACCTCCTGGGTTCAAGGGATTCTCCTGCCTCAGCCTCCTGAGTAGCTGGGATTACAGGCGCCCGCCACCATGCCCGGCTAATTTTTGTATTTTTAGTAGAGACAGGGTTTCGCTGTGTTGGCCAGGCTGGCCTTGAACTCCTGACCTCAGGTGATCTGCCCACCTCAGCCTCCCAAAGTGCTGGGATTACAGGTGTGAGCCACGGTGCTCGGCCAGATTTCAGTTCTAATAGCTAACAGCTATGGGGTTGAAACTATTATCCAGCTGCTGCTCTGTTAACTTCTTGAATCCTCCCACCACCAGTGGGATAGGCACAACTGTCCCATTCACTTGTGCAAACTGAAGCCCAGAGCTGTGAAACCGTGCACTGGAGGTCATACAACCAGAAAACAGCTGAGCCTGGTCTCCAGCCCAGCAGTCTAGCTCCAGGGCCATGTTCTTCATCACCATGCCTCTCAGTGATGATATAATTAATGCCTCTAGCAATGGTATTATTTGACTATGGGAATTAACGGAAGTCCAGAGAAAACGTAGAACACACATTCCATATAATTTGGTCAGCATTTCATACCTAGGGTTTCTGAAGCCATTCCATAAACAGGTTTGTATGAATGGGGACAATGTTGCTACAATTACACATTTCCCTTCACCTGGGGAGGATAAGGACCAACCTTTCACTGGAGAAGAGTCAGCAGGGCTGAGTGTGCTGACCAATCGCCTAAGGGAAAAGGTACTTGGGACTTTTCTTGGCCTCTCAAACACAGCATTCCCAAGAGCCTGGCATGGAAGAGAGCTCCGTCCACCCCAGAAATGAAGGAAGTCAGTGTGCGTGGATGCTGATTTGGGGTAATGTCAAGCAAAGAGGCTTGAGAAATAAATATGCAGGGGCCTCCATGGGAAGATCTCACAAAGAACTTGGGCTTCATCCTAAGAGCAACAGGAAGCCACCGAATAATTTTAGACAGAGGAATTTAAGATGTGAGTTTTAGGAAAAAATCACTCTTCCTGCTATGCTGAAAATGAATTAGAGGGAGCAAAAATGGAGGCTGGGAGAATTGGTGGTAAGGGGGACAGCAGTCTGAAAAGGAACATTGGCAGCCTGGCCTGTGGTGAGGGCAGAGAGGATGGACAGAAGCGAAAGGATTCAAGGCAGGTGGCAAAATCGACAAGACGTGGAGTTCAGGAGAGAGAGACTGATCTTGGGATGAGGTGGATCAAGAGAGAGAGATCGTGTGAGTCTCCCTGGGGTGAAGACAGATCAGGAAATGAGACCAACGTGTGATTTTCCTGTATCACATAGGATGATTTTGCCTAGATTAAGGGCCTCAAAAGAAACCTTCAGGATAACTGAATCCTGCCTAACAGGAAAAAAGCTGGGAATCGGGGTAGGAGGGAGAGAGAAAGAGGAGAGACGAGAAGGGCGGAACCATTTATATTTTGATATGTTTATATTTATTTCGGGAGAAAGAATTTATTTGTCCAATAAGTTTCTCTTCTGTAGCTCCAGGGTGACTGGAAGACTCTACATGTAGCTTCTGAGAAGCATTTAGATCAGTTCTTAAGCTTTGCAGCTTCCTCCTTAGTGAAGACGAGGTTTATCATACCATGTCAAAGTATGACGAGAAGTTAGATGGGAAAATTGATTAAACGGCTTTTTTGAAAGAAACTTGCAAATCACAGTGAACACCTGATGCCAGAGAGCCACCATCAAGTGTACTGTACATTTATCAATGCTCTCTCTACCCACATCACTTGCTTCTTACCTACAGGACTGTCCTTCTCACAGAAAAATCATTTGATGCTTCTTGGAAATTACTTATTTTCTAAACTCCATTTATCCACTGAGCAGGTTCACCTTTCTGGGTGTCTCTTTCTCTAATCATAAATGAAAAGGTTTGAAAGTATTGTCTCATTGATAAATGTTCTTTTCACATCACGGAAACAGATAACATAATCCTAGTTTCCGTCATTTTAGAAATTATCTTTCCATTTTAAATTGTATTCTAAGAAATTATTTGTTCAATTTCTTTGTTCTGAAATGACAGAGCAATGAAATGCCTTCCCCAGTAGTCTTTCTTCACCACATATATTTGGGCCATCATCAGCCTGGGTTCAAGGCCAGAGTCACTATCATTCTGTTCTAATATGACAATATCCACGCTGCTCTCGTCTTTTTGACCGAACTGTGATGTAGTTCAGATGGGATTCACTTGTATTCACATCTACCTCTTTACTGAAACTCAGAGTAGGAAGGGTTTGTGAAATCAGGTTCTTCAAGCTTTCACAGATTTATTGCTCATGGCCAGAATGTAAGGTTGCATATGACACTCTCTCCGATTTGACTTTTTTCCAAAACGGCTTCTCCAAGTGCCCAGAACTGGCTTTGCCATACTCCCTCAGTATTGCGAGGGCTATCTGGCTTGCAGTTATGGCTATGCATGCAGCATACAATACATCCATAATGTACAGGGACAGCGTGCAACTTCCAGTCCTAAAACCTCAGGCATTTTATTTCTGGCTACCCTCTATAGGAATTTTGTCTTCACTTACCACACTTTATGTTGTATTTAGAAAGAGCAACAAGGCTAGACCACAATTTTTTTTTTTTTTTTGAGACGGCGTCTCACTCTGTCGCCCAGGCTGGTGTTCTGTGGTGCAATCTTGGCTCACTGCAACCTCTGCCTCCTGGGTTCAATCGATTCTCCTGCCTCAGCCTCCCGAGTAGCTGGAATTACATGCGCATGCCACCAGGCCTGGCTAATTTTTGTACTTTTAGTAGAGATGGGGTTTCACCATGTTGGCCAGGCTGGTCTCAAACTCCTGACCTCAAGTGATCCACCCACCTCAGCCTCTCAAAATGCTGGGATTACAGGCGTGATCCACTGCGCCCTGCCTAGACCACAAATTTATATTCTGACAAATATAAAACAAAAATCATGTTTATGTAAAAAAGGGAGTGCTGATACTAGTGGGTGAAAATGCAAAAGTTTTATTGTGGAAAAACCTCTACTAATATAACTAACAACATTATAGAGAAGTCTTGCTTTTGTGTCATTGCAAACATTGCAGAAGGTCGTCTAGAAATATCATAGTGATAAAGTTTCATTATATTTATAAAGTTTTAACTGATATATTTTATTGACTCTTGCTTTTAAGCTAAACATTATAGTAAATGAAGCAAAAATGCTCATGTTCCCAATTCTCCTGGGGTCCTTTTTCCTCTCACTCTCTCTATAGTCTAGCCCAGAATTCCCACCCCATTCAATTTCCCATCCCCACTTACTAGCATTTCAATAACTTCCCCCCTATCTCCCATGCCCCTATTCAGCATAACGCTGCTTGCTGCCACTCTTCTGTTTTGCTTCAGCCCTACTTGCTATAGAGGGAGTTGGTCAAAAGTATAATTGCACAGATTTGCAGACTTTCTTTATTATTATTATTGTTATACTTTAAGTTCTGGGATACATGTGCAGAATGTGCAGGTTTGTTACATAGGTATACGTGTGCCATGGTGGTTTGCTGCACCTATTGACCAATCCTTTCAGTTCCCTCCCCTTTCTCCCCACCCCCTAACAGACCCTGGTATGTATTTCTCCCTTTCCTGTGTCCATGTGTTCTCATTGTTCAACTCCCACTTATGAGTGAGAACATGCAGTGTTTGGTTCTCTGTTCCTGTGTTAGTTTGCTGAGGATGATGGCTTCCAGCTTCATCCATGTCCCTGCAAAGGACACGATCTCATTTCTTTTTGTGGCTGCATAGCATTCCACGGTGTATATGTGCCACATTTTCTTTATTTAGATTGTCACTGATGGGTATTTGGGTTGGTTCCATGACTTGGCTATTGTAAATAGTGCTGCAATAAACATACGTGTGCATGTGTCTTCATAGTTGAATGACTTCTATTCCTTTGGGTATATACCCAGTAATGGGATTGCTGGGTAAAATGGTATTTCTGGTTCTACATCCTTGAGGAATCGCCACACTGTCTTCCACAATGGTTGAACTAATTTACATTCCCAGCAACAGTATAAAAGTGTTCCTATTTCTCCACAGCATCTATTGTTTCTTGACTTTTTAATAATCGCCATTCTGACTGGCATGAGATGGTATCTCATTGTGATTTTGATTTGCATTTCTGTAATGATCAGTGATGATGAGCATTTTTTTCATATGTCTGTTGGCTGCATAGATGTCTTCTTTTGAGAAGTGTCTGTTCATATCCTTTGCCCACTTTTTGATGGGTTTTTTTTTCATGTAAATGTGTTTAAGTTCCTTGTAAATTCTGGACATTAGACCTTTGTCAGATGGGTAGATTGCAAAAATTGTCTCCCATTCTGTAGGTTGCCTGTTCACTCTGATGATAGTTTCTTTTGCTGTGCCTGAGCTCTTTAGTTTAATTAGGTCCTGTTTGTCAATTTTGGCTTTTGTTGCCATTGCTTTTGGTGTTTTCATCATGAAGTCTTTGCCCATGCCTATGTCCTGAATGGTATTTCCTAGGTTTTCTTCTAGGGTTTTTATGGTTTTGGGTTTTACAGTTGTCTTTAATCCATCTTGAGATAATTTTTGTATAAGGTGTGAGGAAGGGATCCTGTTTCTGTTTTCTGCATATGGCTAGCCAGTTTTCCCAGCACCACTTACTGAATAGGAGATCCTTTCCCCATTGCTTGTTTTTGTCAGGTTTGTCGAAGATCATATGGTTGTAGATGTGTGGTGTTATTTCTGAGGTCTCTGTTCTGTTCCATTGGTCTATATATCTGCTTTGGTGCCAGTACCCAGACTTTCATAATGATAGTTTCTTATCTCCCATGTGAGCCAGAAGTAAGTTGGGTCCATCGAGCTCTAACCTAGCAATTCTATTCATTGGGGAGCTCTTTCCTCTGGCCCTAGTTTTTCCTTCATGCACACCCTTGTGTACACAAGCATACACCCTGCACACACGTATGTGGCACTCCTGGGCCTGCACCGTGCATGCACACAGGCATGTATGTGTATCTCCATTCCTAGCTGCACACAGATAAGCACCCAGGTTCTGGGTTTTTAGGATAGCCAATAGCCATTTTTTCTTCCTACTGTTCCCAGAACCCTTTGATATATAGATGTAGGTGTCAGGCGGAGATAAAAATGTCTGTTTTGCAACTGACAGGAGGATGTGACATCAGTTTACAGGGACAGTGGGCTTGCAACATTTCACCTTAGAATTAAGCTTAGAATTAAGGTCGGGCACGGTGGCTCACGCCTCTAATCCCAGCACTTTAGGAGGCCGAGACGGGCGGATCACGAGGTCGGGAGATCGAGACCATCCTGGCTAACACCGTGAAACCCCGTCTCTACTAAAAAAATGCAAAAAATTAGCTGGGCTTGGTGGTGGGCGCCTGTAATCCCAGCTACTTGGGAGGCTGATGCAGGAGAATAGCGTGAACCTGGGAGGCGGAGCTCGCAGTGAGCTGAGATCATGCCACTGCACTCCAGCCTGGGCAACAGAGCGAGACTCTGTCTCAAAATAAATAAATAAATAAAAATAAAAGAATTAAGCTTATCCATCACAAGCACAGGAAGAGCTAGACATCTTCCAACCAGCCAGCTGGGCATGCTTGCTTGCTTTCTGTGGGTAGGCTGACACCAAAGAGAAAGGAGCTGAGTGGAGCATGCCTGGGTCCTGCTTCCAAACACTCCAATCAGATCACTGGGGAATATGAAAGGAATGCTGAGAGGTGCTGAGTGTTACTCTAGTAATATCCCTCCACATGGAGCCAGGAGCAGTGGGAAATCAAAGTCCCTCTCAACCACACATGTAAGTATACATGGCCACATGTGTACATGGATCAGTTCTCTCACCAGGCCCTGGGTGTTGGGGAGTCAGACCTCAGGAGTCAAGCACCCAGAAAACCAGGGAGAAGGAGAGCTGAAGGCCAAGCAAGAAAGGGAGGGGAGTTGGGGGACAGAGTCCAGGGAGCTGGGGGCTGCAGCAGGGCTGGAACCTGCATCTGGGGTTGACTCCTCAGGCTGACTGTGAACTCAGGAGTGGAGCAGTAGGTGATGAATAGGATAGGCAAAAGGAAAAAATGGAATGGAAAACATTAACAGGAAATGGGGGAGATGCTGAGAAGAACATTGAGGTGCTACCAAAATTGCATTTAAGGAACATTGAAATAGTTTGTGTCCTTCATGGTCCAAAAAAAATTTGCAATGGCCAAGATTTGTACATGAATAGCATTACACTGTAGGGAGTGTGTGGCTGCAGATACAAGAGCTGTCGTACAACAACACGAGGCCAAATTTCTGTATATAAAAGATTGTAAGGGATAGCATTCCAGATTTACTAGAGGGGTTCTGACGACCAATCATAGCTTGAAGCAGGGCGCACAGCTCCAAGGTTGATCATGGGATGAATTAGAAACCCTTATCCTGACTTGTCCTAAATGAAGACAATTGTCTGTTCCAGAGCAAGACTTGGGAGTTTAAAAAGCCCTGAGATTAAAGACTTTTTTCGTGATTTCCCTGGGCATTTTGTTTTTAGTTTGAGCTAGCCCTACATATCTAACTCTTTGGAAGGCAGAGATAGATTAAAAATAGCTTATTATAATAGCTAACATATACTGAACATCCCCTATGGGCCAGGCACTGTCTGCAGTGCTTTGATGTCCCAACTCCCTGAATCCTCATAGCAACTCTAGGGAGTATGCGCTTTTGATAGCTTTGTGTTATGGATGATGAAAGAGACCCCGAGAAGCTGAACAACTTGTCCAAAGTCACGCAGCTAGTAGACAGCAGAGCTGGAATGCAAATCCAGGCTGTCTGACTCCAGAAGCTACACTCTGCATCATAAATGGAGCAGAAAGGAAGGTCGAAGCTGACTTGGCCCAACCTGGAGCTTTTCTGTGTGAAAGGAGCAGAACTCCATCAAGCTAGTTTTGAATCCAAATTCTACAGTTGTGTTCTGCATTTAGCTGGACCTGCAGGGAGAGTTCACTGCTTTACCCAAACAGGCCAGGCATGGTCTCCTGCTGCCAGACCACAAGGGAGAATGTCCAGGCAAAGGCAAGACTGTTGCTTGTTCTGACAATCCTCAGAATGCATGTGGAGTGCTCCATGGATTTCTGGGTGGATGTACAATTACTTGCTAGTCTCTGATGACACAGGGTGGCGACTGAGGATAGGGAGGACCTGACGCAGAACTCCAAGAGCTCAGCACTGAGGCAGTTCATTCAGCCGTTCCCCGAGTATTTATCAAACTCTTCCTCACGCCCATGTGGCCTTTCTTTTCTTCTTGTTACTCTGTGAAGACACCCACTACCAGCTTCCCAGAAGTCCATGCCTCTGTGGGCTCAGGCACTTCCCATGGCAGCTCCTCCACCTTCCTTTCCTGGTATCCAGCGGCCCGGACTGGAGGGGCTCTCACTGACACACGGGGCTGTCTTTGTTCAACAACGCTTGGAAGCACAAGTGAGCTCTGTATTACCGCCCTTTCGGCAGGGATGGCTGGAGTGCCTGGAAGCGACTAGTTCCAGCCCTGCTGGGCCACAGGGACCGACCCCAAGCACCAGCCATCAGCTTTGTTCCTTGAGCTTCTGGAGAAAACCTTTGATTTCATGGGGATGATTATTTTTATTCTTGCCCACTCAAGGATGAAGCCCAAGAAACAAGAGGTTGCCCCTTTCAGAGGCATCACAATGGGTTACCTCCAGCCAAACCCACTGTTTTTTGTTACTTCTAGGTTTGGTTGGGCCTCTCTTGGAAACCATTACTATACAACTTACTTAAAGAAAGTGGAGGGATTGGGCATAAGAGACTCAGACAGAGGGAGACAGGAGAGGGGCTATAGCTGGGAAGCTGGAGGTATTATATTGTCAGAGACAGTGCAAGAAGAACACATTCATGTCACAAACAGATTTGAATCCATTCCATTTTGTAGTGACATTTTTAATCTTTTGCAAAGTCAAACTATTCCAAGATTGACTTTTAGCCAAGCCTGGAGAATTGGGACTTTGGGTGAAGGTTTCAGAAAAAGACACAAAACATACACACGTCCACACACACACGGCGGGGGGGGGGGGGGGGGGGGGAGAGAGAAAGGGGCAAAGAGAGAAAGCGGAGGGAGACTTTTATCCTAAAGTCATTGTAAATCTAAAGCAGGGTTTTATCCTCCACAGTTAAATGAGAAAGGAAAAAAATCAAGAATACCAACATTTGAGGTACAAAGACTGTCATGGACCAGTGGAAGTTTGCAAAATTATATGTAAATGACAGCAGTTTTTACTGTGGTGGCCCTGTGCATTCCCAAAGCTAATCCCAAAGAGAAAATCTACTTAGCAAAAGAAAGTTTTGTCTAATTTGGTTAACAGTTGAGAAGTGACAAAAATGCTGAATATATTAATAATTTATATTTCCAGGGTAACACTATATCTTTAATGCTTCACTGCCGAAGGGAATTCAGATTGGCTTAATGCTCAGGGAAAAAAACCCTGAAAGGCCTTCTTCATATTCTGTATCCAGCGCTGATGAAAATGGGTGTAAGACATGTGTTCCAATAATAGGCACCACCCATTCTCCCCATTTCTGCATAATTTGTTTTTATCCCATATTGCTCAATGTATATTCGTTATCCGGGAGGGCCGCCTGGTCTCACTCTCACTTCTGTGCTCCAGCTCTATCACTTCATAGAAAGGAGAGAGCTCACATTTTATAGACAAGTTATTTCAAGACCCTCTCACATGCAAGACCTTTTCTAAAGTTTAAGATTTTCTCCTGGCAAAACATATACGTGTAAGTTTCACTTTATGGGCAATGTAATGAGGGCTTCTTTTTTTTTTTTTGCCTGTCTGTGCATAACGAAGTTTGATGGTTTACAAATTGCAGGTCATCCCATTCCATGACCTCAGCAAACAGTCTAGGTCATAGCTTTCTTAAACCCTGTCCAGAGAAAATAGAATAAGTTAATTTACCTCCTCCAGCGGATCTGAGAGAAGACAAATCACCACAGTTCAGCGAAATGGCCTCTGGAAACAAAGAGGAAAACGTGCTACCTAATTTCGAATTATTTATTTAAAAGGCATTAAAGTTAATGAGGCACAGAAGTTCAAAGAAAAATTTAAATACCCAGAAACACAAATTTAGCCACTTGGATACATTGTTTATTTTACCTATTTACATAAAACAACGGGGAGCCCTATTTTGCCCTTTGAGTCTTAGAGAAACAGGATTTTAGCTTGCCGTTTTGATGCATCGCTATTTTGTGGGTAGGGCACAGATGTCCTGGAACTGAAAATTACAATCCCCTAAAAGACCATTAGCCAAGTCTCTCCTGGATTCCAAGCTTTCCTCACCACGTTGTGGGTGGGGCGAGATAAAAAAAAAAAAATCTCACTGGGGAAAGGATAAGGAAGACTTTTCTCTCCAAGCCTGAGAACTTAAACGGAGAGCCCAGGGTCTCCATCCCGCACCAGTGGCCGAATGGTAGAGGATGGCGGGTAGGGAACAATCCCCTAAGTGGTGGGGAAGGGGCGTCTCCCAACCCGGCAGGTGCCGACCTCCCGCCGAGACGCCCAGAGCCCCCGAAGCTGGCCTGCTTCTGTGCGCAAAAGGCAACGCCAGCTTCTCGGAAGCCTCAGGCTCTGAGTAGTTATCATCAACGATGTTGTTTCTAATCCGCAACTCAGAACTGTACTTGGTTCCGGCATTTTTTAGAGGATTTTTAGTTCCGTAAACTCAGCCACGCGCCCCGCTGGCCCGGGTTTCGCCACATTCCAGACTCGCGGGCGTGCGGTGCGCGCGCGTCGGGCACTTGGCTCCGGGTAGGAAGGGCGCCGGGGTCGCAGCTGGCAACAGTCCGTCTAAGTCAGTTTGGGGCAGGTCCTTCAATTTGCATTTTCCTGAGAGCCAAGGGCAGTGTTCTTCGCCTCCCCTGTTTCTCTGAGGCTGATGCTCAAGAGGCGCGGGGGCGGGTGCAGGGAGCCGCGAATCTCGCCCTTAAGCGACGCCTAGAATATCTGTCTGAACCTCCATTTAACGTCCTCCTCCGTCAGACTCCGCAGCGGGCCCCTTGGGTTACTGAGGTCTTTTACCTTGAACCCTGTCAGCCTTGCGCCCTGGGCACCGCGGAGGGAATGGGTTGCGGATGAGCAGAAGGTAGTAAATAAATCCCTCTCTTTGGGTCTTTATCAGAAAACGTTTATTACCAGGGGGAGATCCTTCAGAAGACTCATTCGCTCTTTGCCTCCCCCCGCCCAGTTTTTTTGGGGTACAATATTTACACAATATGTGTACAATATATACAGCATTTCTCCTAAACAGCGCCCAAAGCGCGGAGAAATCTGGCGGGCGAGTGGGCGTCAGAGCACCGGGGGGTGCTGGGGCGTGTGCAGGTTAAGGGCGTTGGGGTGCGCGTGGCCGATCAGGTTGAGGTAATGCCGGTCCAGGCCCTGCACCGGCGTCAGGAAGGGGCTGTGCTGCTGCGCTGGGCTCGCAAGAGGCACTGGCGCGCTGGGCAGGTAGGGCAGCGCGGGGCTGCGGGCCGCGCCAGGCGGCCAGGGGAAAGGCCCGGCACCAGAGCCCTGCGGGAACACAGCGGCTTCGCCCGGGCTGTGGCCGGCGAATTCGGGCCCCCCAGGGTGCAGCTGATAGGAGAAATCCGGCTCCGGGAGCGAACCCAGCGGCGGAAAGGCTGGCTCCGCGCCCAGGCGGGCCTTGGACTGCAAGAAGGCGAGGATGCGCGCGTATTTGGTGTCCTTGGTCTCCATCCGCTCCACCGTGGTGAGGTAATGCACTAGGTTCTTCATGCATTCGTGGTAGCCATAGTGGAAGTAGTTTGCAAACTCCGCTAGAAGTTCTGCTGGAGGAACGAGAAAGCCCGTAGGACGGACACATCCCGAGCGCCCCTTCGCCACGCGAGCCCAAAGCGGGTGCAGGGCACCTCCCACCACATTTTCTGGCCAAAGTTCCCATTTGAGCCCCGCCCTCTCCTCTGCGCAATCTTAGAGACTGGCAAGGCACGCTCAAACGCCCCCTTTCCCTGAGAGCCTGACCCCACCCACCCCACCCAGGAGGAGGCGATGGAACCAGCCTCCCTGGAAACCAGCTCTCCCTCGCCGCCTTGCTGTCGCCGGGCCGGGAGAGGCGCCTTCGCAGGACCCCTGCCCTCCCGGAGAGTGGAGCTTAGTAGAGCTCTCGGGAACGCTCAGTCACTACCCTCCCAGCCCCAGGGTCTGTGGGTGGCGCAGGCGCCTGGCCCAGGAGTCCCATCCCCTAACCTGTGCCCACCTTTTTCCCTTCCCCGGGGAAAATCAGCGGAGTGCAGTGCTCTCAGGTACTGAACGGTCATCTCGAGGATCTCCGCCTTCTCCAGCTTCCCGGAACTCTGCAAAAGGAGGAAGGGCCCCTCGCAGCGGCCCAGCGCCTGCTGGGCGGGCACTGTGGCGCTGGAGAGGACCAGCGAGCGGACGCGGCTGCGGATCTGCGCCAGAGCCTCCTGAGGTTCGCCCTGCGCTCAGGCCCCCCCGGGAGGGGCCCGCAAGTGAGGTCCTCTGTGTCCGTAGGCTCGGGCGTCTCCGCAGAGTGGCCGCAGAGGCCTCCCAACGCCTGGCACCCGGCTCCAGGCCGCCAACGTTACCTGCTTCGCCAGGGCCATGGGCACTGTCTTGCCCAGCTCGTTCAAGCAGCGGTTGATCCTGTCCCTCCTCCGCTTTTCTATCACTTTATGAGAAACGGGGGTTCTCTGCGAACAGAGGGTTGTACGTTTAGGATGGCTTTGCCCGGGAAGTCGTCAAAGGCGCGGCTCTAGCAGCTGCAGGCAAACCGCCTCTCCAGCCGCGCACACTGCTCAGATTCGCCCTAGGAAGGGACTCCTGGCCCCCCACGCTCGGGCCGGTTGAGCTCTGCCCTCTGACGCCCGCGCTGGCGCGCTGCCCTTCCAGCCACCCTACCCAGGCCTTTGCGGAGGTGGCCACCAGCCTCCGGGCATGGACTTCTCCCTGGTTGAGCACCCTCCTCTCTCTATCCCACCCCCCTTCCCAAACCACTCGAGATTCCTCCACACTCAAAGTCCCGTGCGGGCGCTTCCCTGCCATCGGTCCACCCAAGTGGCGGGTCGGGGAGTCAGACGCCTCCACCGCCAAGGCGCAAGTGCCATTTGGGCTCAGCCGACTCACTTTGCGTTCCTTGAGCTTGTCTGACATCCTGGTCAGTACGCGCCCTCGGGAGAGGCGGTGGCGCGGGGCACCCGTCCACTTTTCCGCCTCGTGTGCCTTCTCGAGTGTCCCAGGTAGACTGCAGCCTCCCAACTGCGAGCGCTGCCTTATAAAGCGGTCATCTAGGGCTCCAAGTGCATTCACGAGTTGAATTATTCCATAGGATTAGGGGAGCTGCGTTTGGAGGATGTATGCATTCAAGATCAGTTTTAAAGAAGTTAAGAAAAAAAAAAATTAGCAGCCGAGGGGGGCGAGCTGGGGGCAGATCAGCTTTGTTAATCCACGTGGCCCTTCAAAGGACACGTGATCGGCCCAGGAATAACATTTGCATGGCAACAGCTCGGGCGGGAAAAGGAGGCGGTAAACTGGGGCCGGCGGGCGAGCGAGCGCCTGCAGCAGTCGCGGGCGCGGAGCGCAGGGGCGCAGCGGCCGCGGGCATCGGGGGGCGAGGACCCTCACAAAACAGTGTCGCCTCTTTTAGTCCCACCGCTGAGTCTCACACGATCGCCTGTTTACAAATCCCAGCAAGCCCGCCGTCCCAGCGCCGAGTGCGTTTTAAAGCCTGTCCAGAGTCATTAAAGTAATTAAGTAAGCCTTTAATAGGCTGTTCCGCCGGGTTCAAGGGAGAGCTCTTGGAGACGGAGGCGCCCCGTTTGTTCCCAGGCTTTTCTCACACGACTTGGTGACACGTCCTTCTCCCCCCTTTTTGTTTACACCGCTTTATTTGTCCGGACATCCCGGCAGGTGTGGGGCTGCGGCTGGCACACGAGGCTCCCGCCTCGCCTCGCCTCGCCCCTCCCGCCGCTGTTTGGCACGCGACGCTCCCCCCTACTCCCTGACCACGTCGCTGGCTTTCTTTTCTGCCCCCCTTCGGCTCCCTCTTCGCGGGGGGAAGAGGCTCAATTTGTAGCCTATTATCCTATACGAAAATGTCCATTGAAAAGTATGAATAGTTTCATTGGGCTAAATTTTAATAATGCCAGAGGGTGGGGGAGGAGAGACTGGCGGGCGTGTGTGTGTGTGTTTGTGTGTGAAGGGGCGGGTGGGAGGATTGGGGGGCAACACGGAGAAGAGTGGGCCGAGAAGAAAAGGGGGAATGCAGCTGGCCCAGGCAAGCATTATGCAACGTCACCTGCGAGAGGGGGCGCCTACAGACCCCTATTCATTTGCCTAATTTTGGTCAATTTAACAAACTTCAGGAGAAATTATTGTGGCTTTGTCAGGGAGGGTGAAGCCTTCTGATCGAATTAACAGCATGTTTTGATCCGGTAAATGTCATTAGAAAGGGAGAAACAATCGCGCTTAGAGGGCTCTGAGTAATGCGCCCAAGTGGAGACGCCAAAGCGCGCGGCTCACAAAGGGAGCAAGTAGCTGCCACAGGGAACTTTTGTACCCGCCCATCGCCCAAGTTTTGACACAAAAAGGCATTATTTCATACTTGAATACGTTTAATCCAACGATTGTCTATTTTCTGCAAACATATTTTCACAGCATTGTTAACTTTTTATGTCTCCCTTTCGCGGGCGTCTTTTCTTAACGTTTGGGGGCGGGAGAGCGCAGACACTTTGGGCATCAATATTTGTCACTGAAAAGGGCCCCGTGAAGTTTGGGAAGTTGATCTCTTTTTTATGGTTTTAGAAAGCGAAAATATCGGGGGAAGGAGGAGGGAGGGAAGGCACGAACAGAAACGAGGGTGGAAATTTGCCGGACGGGCCCAAGGGGAAGGAGGGGGGCGGCGGCGGCTGGGAACTCTCTTGGCCGCCTGCGCCTCTGAGGGCAGCCTGGCCCCGCGGCCAGAGGCCTCCTGCCCCAGGACGGGCCTCGCTCACACTTGCTGCCTCGGATCCTATACTCTGGGGGCTCTGAGCTTGTGGGGTGTGGGTGGGGGGTGAGCTTTCTTGCAGATTGAAACGATAAAAATGGTTTTTGTTTTATGGCCCTTTCTAGAGCCACCGAACTCTCACCTCTTTAATCTTTTCCATCTGGGAACATCTGAGACCGCTTCTCAGATTTTTCTTCTTTTCTGCCTGCCCCCGACCCTGCCTAAATTCTCTCTACTCTGCAGCGAAATGGCAGGGCCCAGCGCCCCCCTTGGGGTCGTTAGACCTTGGCAGGGGTGGGTAGGCGGCCCTCCTCTCGCTGGTGGGACCTGGGAGCCTCAGGGCGCAGAGCCAGGCCTGGGGTGCCAGGCCTCGGGGAAGCCATCGGCCCACCTGCTGCGGCCTGGGAGGTGTGAGGGCTCAGTCTGCACCTCGCACACCCTAGGGTGTCCCTCTCGGTCCTGCCTCCAGTCTCCTCACGACGTTTCTTCTCTGCTTCACGCCAGAATGGACAGGATCCGCACCCTCCCAGGTTGCTCTGCCAGCCGCGAGTGCCCTCTCAGGGGTTGTCGATTTCGGGATATTCACTCGCACACAAAGGGATTAAACACGAACCCTTATCATCCAAATTAACTAACGTGAATGGGTAAAAGGGAGCGCGCACACTTCGCACTCCCACTCCCATTTTTAAGCCAGCGGCCCGGGCGTTGATCCTCTTACTGCCGGTGTTAACCGCCAGCTGCAGGCACCTTCCACGGGCCACATTTCATTCCATGCACACTGTTTAATTTCCCGGGTTTGGTCTCGGCGCTGGGCTCAAGGCTTGTCCAGGGCTAAAAGTACTCGCGTGCAGGTGAGGGGGCAAGCGAAGGCCGGTGAGTGGAGACTTGGGCGCAGGTGCGCAGCCTCGCCCGGTCCTTCCGCGGCTGCAGCACTACCTGCGAAACCTGGAATGCCCTCCTCTTCGGGATAGGGAAGGAAGTGTTTCCTTTCTCCCTTCTGGGTCCGAAGGCCTGGGTCACACACGCTGCCCCAGAGTGGGGCGCCTCACAGCTGTCTTCTCTTTGCTCCTCCTCAGGGTGATGACCAGGAGTTCCCTGATCCTGACCTAGTTTCCACGCAAAGTAAGAGCAGAGTAGGGAAGAGCCAAGGTTCGCCGGAGCCAGCCAGCCTGTTCAGATCCCAGCCCCACCGCCCACCAACTGGGTGAGACTTGAGGCATCGTCCTGAATCTACTGTCCCTCAGTTTCCTCATCTGTAAAATGGAAATAATGTGTCTACTATGTTACCGGGTGGTCACTCCAGTGAGATAAGTAAATACAGAATAGGCACCTAAAAGAAGACTGGATCGTGCAGTTAGTGGTTTTATTTTGCCTGCAAATCTCTCCTGCGGTGGCTCTTCTGTGTTTTACAGGGTAGCGTGGAGTTTGCACTGTTAGATGGTTTTTCCACTCATTTCATTTTTTGCCCTCATCCCGGAGAAAGCTCTAGCCTCCCTGAAAAAGCCACAGTAATTCCTCCTGAAGTTTGCTTAATTGACCAAAATCAGGCAAATGAATGGGGGCCTTCGGGCACCCAGGTGACAGCACATAGTGCTACTGGCCAGCTGTGTACTCCCAGTGTGTGTGAGGCTGAAAGGGACACTAAGCACAGGATCCCCTCAGCATCATAGCCGTTCTCAAGGGACGCAAATATTAGAATCAAAATCAAAAGAAAGCTAGGCAGCAAGACTGCCTGGAAATTAGACAGTGCTTATTAAATATTACTCTGCGTTCAGCCTCCTGGCATCTAAAGACCTCTACTGGAAACACAGCAATCACAAGCCGACTGTGTTTATTATCGTTATTTTTAATACTATTTCTTTGGCCCCATAGGTTTGACATGCAGATTGCAAACACTGAAAGATGGCTTATTTTGTGTTTGCTTCCAGTTTTTAGAAACTGAGGATTTGTGGGCTTGGGGGCAGGAGATGGATGGAAAGAAAAGAATACAGTAACTTTAGACAAATTGCACTAAGACAAAGAATTCCAGGTAATTTCAAATCCCTCCCTCCACCCCTGCCTCCAATACACAAGTTGACTTTCTAGACACGTTAACAGGACTGGAGATTTCATCAAACGTGAGGAGCCCTGGCTGAGAGTGGGAGAACACCAGCATGGCTGGCCCTACTGACTTCTGAGGCGCTGGGAAGATGAGGCCTGGAGGGAGCCCAACTCCTGGGCTCTGTTATGAAGCGAGCGGGATCTCAGGCTGCTCCTTCTGGAAAGGCCCATGAGAGCATGGCTCCACCACCCCACTTCACTCTCGAGGGCCCTGAGGCATCACGAGGAGACTGGGATGCCCAATGGCAGCGGCTGCTGGAAGTCTCCCATTTAGCATTTGTTGATTTGCTGTGTGAACCCCTCCAGGGCTGAGGAGGAGGGCTGGCTTCCTCCTGTCACTGTGAAGGAGGATCTGGTCAGATTCCTGTGATTAGGGCTGGCAGCCCTTCTGTGGGACACCTGCTGCCGGTGGCGTGTGTGATCATTGTCAGGAGGCATCGGCCGTGTCTATCCCCCTTTACCCCTTTTTCTACCTCTCATGAGTCCAGGGGTAATGGCACAAGCTGAGCACCCACAGTGAGCCCAAGCTGGCAATTCCAAGTAGAAAGGGACTTGGTCCTGCCTATTACGAATGTGGGCTTGAAGAAAGAAGAAAGTATTCATACCGATGGTCCCAGTACAGCAGTCTCCACACAGCAGTCACTCCCAATGTCCGTCGCAGCAGCCGTGGGTGGCTTTGGCTATCCTGTTGGGCTGGCAGCTTCTCTGGAGTTTCCTTGCTCAGCACCGCTAATTCCTCTGCTCTCTCTGGTCATCGGTAGTATTCTCAACCCAACAGTGACGCCACCAGGAAGAATCTGCCAGGAGATGCTTGTTGGTGCAGTCAGGTGGCAGTGAGGGGGGTCCTGGGGAGCACTTCAATCTCTCTAACCACAAAGACACACATTGAGGGTGGCTGCTGCTGCTGAACCTCACACCTGAAAGGAACCCAGAGACATGAGCAACCTGTATCCAATGCGAGGTGATTTCCCAGGGCTTTCATTTTTAGCCCCTTTGTTCTTGTCTCTGAAGCAGCTTAGTTCTTTGCTTTCCAGCGCTCTTTTTAGGTTTAGTACCTGGCAGTGAAGGTAGCAGCAGTGAAGCCACAGTCGCTCATCAGCACCACAACCTATCAAATGATTCATGTGCTTTCACCTTCTCTACCCTTTGGAAGAAGTATTGGAAACATTACACACACACCACTAGAATCTCATGCCTCCAGAAGTTGGGTTTGTTCTAAGTAAAAACTAAGTGCTCTAATTCTTTGCTCCTGGAGACGTGGTCCTCAGAACAGCAGAATCTCACCACCGAGGAGCTCCTTAGAAATGCAGAATCATAGGCCTCTCCCCTGACCTCGCTGAATCAGAACCTGCATTTGCACGACACTCCCAGTTGGTGTGTGCACCGCAGAGTTTGAGAAGCACTGCTGTAGCTGAAGCTGGAAGGCACCAGGGCTACCTGATGGGCAAATCCCAGGTGGGAATGGCTGCCCCAGGACAGTGGGGAGCAGAGGTGAAGGGAACTCAGGTTGACCTAACTGGAATTAACTGCACAGACGAAAAATCTTCCTGTGAAGCGCTCCTTGTTCAAACAGTGGTATTTCTATAGGGTATTTCCAGCACTTCCACCTACTCCTATATGCAACAATCTCTTTCTTGCATGTCTCTCTAGACTTTGAAAGTAGTAGATGCTCAAAATGGTTGTTTTGTTGTTTTTTGTTTTAGAGACAGGGTCTTGCTCTGTCGCCCAGGCTGGAGTGCAGTGGTGAGATCATAGCTTACTGCAGTCTTGAACCCTTGGGCTGAAGCAATCCTCCTGCCTCAGCCTCCTGAGTAGCTAGGACTATAAATGCATGCCACTGTGCTGGCTAATTTTTATTTTTTTTTGTTTTTTGTATGGACAGGGTCTGATCTCAAACTCCTGGCCTCAAGCAATGCTCCCACCTCAGGTTCCCAAAGTGCTGGGATTACAGTCCCGAACCATCTTGCCTGGCCTCAATATAGTTTTGCTGAATGAACGAAAACTGGGATGGGGACTTCAAGAATTATGTTGGTATCAATTTTGGAGCAAATTCTGTAGGCAATCTTTCACTTGGTCATATTTTACAATTTATTTTTGGACTCTTTTTTGAGACGGAGTTTTATTATTGTTGCCCAGGCTGGAGTGCATTGGCATGATCTTGGCTCACTGCAACCTCTGCATCCTGGGTTCAGGCGATTCTCCTGCCTCAGCCTCTTGAGTAGCTGGGATTACAGGCACAAACCATCAAGCCTAGGTAACTTTTGTATTTTTAGTAGAGATGGGGTTTCACCATGTTGGCCACGCTGGTCTCAAACTCCTGACCTCAGGTGGTCCACCCGACTCGGCCTCCCAAAGTGCTGGGATTACAGGTGTGATCCACTACGCCTGGGCTGTTTTTGGACTTTAAAAGGCACTCAGGGCCAAACAGTGGCCTGCACCTGTAATCCTAGCTCTTTGGGAGGCTGAG
Source organism: Nomascus leucogenys (assembly GCF_006542625.1). Lineage (NCBI taxonomy): Eukaryota > Metazoa > Chordata > Mammalia > Primates > Hylobatidae > Nomascus > Nomascus leucogenys. Next base: position 105,252,133 of record NC_044387.1, on the reverse strand, counting down.
GCAGGAGGAGGGCTTGAGCCCAGGAGCTTGAGACCAGCCTGGGCAACATAGTGAGACCCTGTTTGTATAAAAAATTTAAAAATTAGCCAGGCATGGTGGTGGTGCATGCCTGTAGTCCTAGCTACTCAGGAGGCTGAGGTGAGGGGATCAGTTGAGCCCAGGAATTGGAGGCTGCAATGAGCCATGATTGCACCACTGCACAAAGTGAGACTCTGTCTCTAAAAACATAAAAGCAGTAAGTGGATGGAGCATATATATAAGGATTGAGAAAGAATACTTCGAGGGAGGCGGCAGAATAGCTGGAGGTGTTGCTCTCCATATTTTGATGTTAACATCACTTAGAAAGCGTGTTGCAGGTGCCATTAATTGTGTTCATTATGGGCTCTGATTATTCTCAGCCATTGCCTTTTTTCTTTGGGCTGACAGTTACAATTTCTTGCACTGTGTTAACTGGGGCAACCATCCAGAAGTCATCGCCCTGCAGAGCTTTGGCTGACTGTGTTAAGGGGCATTCTTTTATGGCTCTCAGGGAGGTGAAGTCAGCACTTCACAGAAAGATTTCATCTGCTTTCTGGGGCTCATTTTCACAGAAAACTGAGGTACATGTTGCTGAAAATAAATTATTGTAAACTGCATCAAATGTGGGGAATCTGGGGACAAGGTTCAAGTTTAGGAGAAATGTAGATTGCAGTTACACGAATAAGGGGTTCTCTTTTATGGGCAGGAGTCAAGCTGCAGGCATTGGACACGCCACCAGCCAGTGCCAGCAGGGGGCTGCTCCACGGCTTGCTCTGGGAATGCCGCCCCTCCTCTGTGGCACTCTGAGATTGCTGCTGTTGTCATTCATTCCCCTCCAGAATTCAGTGTTTACTGTGCACCAGGCACTGGGCTGGGTGGCCTTGGAGCCACTGGGAGCGAACGTGGAGCTTTCTGCACTTACAGATCCCCACGTGTGGGCAGAAGAGCCATTCTAAGGAGATAGCCTTTGAGGGGGATCCCTACACCTAAGCAGGCCAATGTGCCTCGGTTGTTTGTCCACCAGCCTCAAACTGCACCCCCTGCTTACAGTTTCAGTTCACTTCATTTTTTTACATGAATCTAACCAATTCGAGATTTGAGGAGTTACAAACCCCCTCCTTTAAAAACTGAGTTGGCTCTGGGAGCAGGAAGGAGCACCCAGTAGGATGAACTGACATAATGAGATTGGTTCCTCCCTGACACCAAACTGATGAACGCCGATGGGAAACAAGTTTTGATTGGGATGAAGGTAGGTTTGGAAGATCTGGCTTCCTACAGCTGCTCTAACAGATGAGCACAGACTTGGTGGCTTCAAACAACAGAAACGTATCCCTCGCAGTCTGGAAGTTTGAAGTGTCTGGAACCTGCGGCCTGGGCTGGAGTCAGGGTGTCAGCAGGGCCACCTCCCTTTGGGGGCTGAGAGGAGAATTCATTTCTTGCATCTTCAGCATCCTGGCTGTTGGCATGCATTGGCTTGTGGCCACGTCACCCCATTCCCTGCCTCTGGCACGGCCTTCTCGTCTTCTGTGCCTCAAACCTCTTTCTACCTCCCTCTTAGAAGAATGCTTCGGTCTGCATTTAGAACCCACCAGGATAATCTCTCCATTTCAGGATCCCGAACTTCATATTCACAAAGTCCTTTTTTGCCATGTAGGGTGACATTCTCCAGTTTCAGGAATTAGGACCTGGATGCCTTTGGGGGGTGTCCTTATTTAGCCTCCTGTGCTGGGGGAAGTGCCATAGTAGAAGCTCATTTGTGCCCTGAGACCCTGAGGCCACCAGAAAGGGCAGAGCATGGATAAGAGGAAGAGGAGGAGTGAGGTGAAAGGAAAACATGTTTTGTTTCAAAACTTGAGCAGAGCTATCCATCTCCTCTTCCTCTTCTCCTTTCTCCCTTCACCATCTCGTTCTTTGTCCCTTCTCATCTCTCTTACATCACAGGACCCCTTGCTCCCCAGTCTCAGAATTGCTGCTGCTGTAAGATACTTATGCTGCATTATGAGTTAGATTGTCTTTAGTGCACTAACCTACGGCGCTCATTGCCGTTTACATACACGCACACACGCATGCGCAATGACTCTGTCTCACAGCTAGCCCGCTCATCCAGATCCAGTCTTTCCCCACCCTCCTCCCATGTCTCCTCTTTTTCTAATCGCCGCTGGGCTTTTGAACATGTCGTGCTTATGCTGGCCAGGACCTGGGATGGAGAGATCTGGATATACATCCCGACTCTGCTCACTGAATGGTCTCGGGCAAGTTGCTGAGCCTGTTTCTGCAACCGTAAAGCAGCGATGCTGGCACCCACCTCCTAGGCTTGCTGAGATGACTTAATGCAGCGGTGTCTGTGAAGTACCTGGCATCACATCTGGACCAGGAGGGGCACAGGGGCTGAGATGCTCATGCGTTGATCTGGGTGAGCACCTGCTAAATCCTGGAACGGTGCTGGATCCCACATTACCTTGGGGGCAGAATGCAGTCACTGCTTTTCAGGAGTTTATGGAGTGAGGCAGACACAGGAAGGGAACTTAGTATAAGCCCGCAAGAGGTGGGTGATGATGGAAAGATCCAGGGAAGGCTTCCTGGCGTAGGTGTTTCATGAACTGAGTCCTGAAGAAGTAAAGTATTAGTTTCCTAGAGCTGCTGTAACAAATCACCACAAACCTGGAGACTGAAAACAATGCAGATGTATCTCCCCACACGGTTTCGGAGGCCACAAGTCAAAAATGGAGGCAGGCCGGGCGTGGTGGCTCACGCCTGGAATCCCAGCACTTTGGGAGGCCGAGGCAGGCAGATCACGAGGTCAGGAGATCGAGACCATCTTGGCGAACACGGTGAAACCCCGTCTCTCCTAAAAATACAAAAAATTAGCCGGGTGCAGTGGCGGATGCCTGTAATCCCAGCTACTCAGGAGGCTGAGGCAGGAGAATGGTGTGAACCCGGGAGGCAGAGCTTGCAGTGAGCTAAGATAGCGCCACTGCCGTCCGGCCTGGGCGAAAGAGAGAGACTCTGTCTCAAAACAAACAAACAAACAAAAAAAAACTGAGGCAGTGGCACAGCTGCGCTTCCTCTGAGGGCTTTAGGGGAGGTTTTGCTCCTTGTCTTCTCCAGCTTCTGGTGGCTCCTGGGGCTCTGCAGTTTGCAGCAGCATCACTCCCATTCCACCTCCATCCTCACTCACCTTCTCCCTTTTGCATGCACGCGTTCTCTTCTCCTGTCAGGCCCTTGCTGTTGGATTTATACTGCCTGGATAAGCCAGGATGATCTCTTCTTGAGATCCATAATTTAATTACATCTGTAAAGACCCTTTTCCCAAATCAACTCACATTCTCAGGTTCCAGGTGGACACATCTTTGCAGCGGGGGGAGGCCGGAAACCATCTGAGCCCCTACAGTGAGTAATAGGGTACCACACAGAGACAGGCAGAAAGGGTGCTTTCAGGACAGGGTTTGGCATGAGGAAGGGCACAGGGGCATGAATCAGCTCTTTGATCTTGGGAAACCACATGCAGTCTTACTAGAACCGTGAGGGAGAGTGTGGTAGAAAGTGAATGAGGAGTCAGGTCAGCGGGCAGGGGTTGGAGGGGGGTGGACTTGGCACTGAGGATTTTAACTTCTTTGTGCCACAGTGTTTCAGGTAAAGACCATGAGGTTCTGAATCAGGGTTAGGGATGGGCTGAGCATGTTGGAGAGATAAAATCGGAAGAACCGGGGGAAGGATTAAACATGGTGGGAGAAGAATAGGAAAGATGATTGCTGGATTTCCGGTCTGGGAATGGACTAGGTGGTGACTCCGTTGATTGATATTGGCAATAAGGAGGAAGAGAAAGCCATTTTCGGGGGTGGGTATGTATATGTGGACAGGGAGTGTAGGAGAAGATGATTCATTTAATTTTGGATATATTGATTCTAAAGTTCAAATGGACACCCCATTAATGGATGCCTAGAAGACAGCTGAGATGTAAAACTGAAGGTCAGGGATAACAGTGTCAGCTGCAGGACTGGCAGAGCATGACAGCGGATGAAATCACTTAAAAAGAGCTCAAAGGAGCCAGGTGTGGTGGCTCACGCCTGTAATCCCAGCACTTTGGGAGGCCAAGGCAGGAGGATCGCTTGAGCCTAAGCATTCGGGACAAGCGTGGGCAACATAGCAAGATCCCATCTTTACAAAAAAGTTTAGAATTAACTGGCCACGGTGGTGTGCACCTGTGGTCCCAGCCGCTTGAAGGCTGAATTGGAAGGATCACTTGAGGCTGGAAGGTCAAGGCTGCAGTGAGCTGTGACTGCACCATGGCACTCCAGCCTGGGCAACAGAGTGGAACCCTGTCTCAATAACAACTACAACAATGAAAACAAAAACAAAAAGCAAGAGCTCAAAGGAGAAGGTCAGGGTGCCCAGGATAGAATCCTGGGGAACCCTGATAGACAAGGAGAGTAGGTGAAGGACATCCACCAGGAAGATGGATGGGAAGGAAAGGGAAGGAAAGAGAAGGAGAGCTCAGAAGGCTGCTAGGATACCTAGGAGCAAAGGTGCAGGTGGCTTCAAGAGGGAGGAGATGGTCAGTAGCGTCTGAAAGGAGAGGTACAGAAAAGGTTTATAGGATTCTAAAGACCGATTGGATTGAACATGGAGGTCGTCATTAAAGCCTGTGTTTTTGGCTGGGCGCAGTAGCTCACACCTTAATCCCAGAACTTTGGGAGGCCGAGGCAGGCAGATCACTTGAGGTCAAGAGTTTGAGACCAGCCTGGCCAACATGGTGAAATCCCATCTCTATTAAAAATACAAAATTAGCTGTGGTGGCATGCGCCTGCAGTCCCAACTACTTGGGAGGCTGAGGCAGGAGAATTGCTTGAACCCGGCAGGCAGAGGTTGCAGTGAGCCGAGAACTGGGCCGCTGCACTCCAGCCTGGGCAACAGAGCAAGACTCTGTCTGGTCATCTGCCAGCTGGAGCTGAATGTGGAATATGTTGTAATAGATCCGAGACAGCCGAGGGTACTGGCGCCCTGCAGGGGGCGGTGGTGGTGCCATCCTGCTCTTCTTTCTCATAGGCTAATCATGACAATGGTCAGGTGCAGATCGCAGCTCTTACTCCTCTGGGCACTAAGCTGCTCCTCACAATGGTGGGATGGGCGATTCGTTTTTTTTACATAAGAAAATGAGGCTTGGGGAAGTCAAGGACACTTGACTCAAGGGCACATAACTGTTAGATGGTAGAGCAGGGTACCAGGTGAGGATGATCTGACTCCAGAACCAGTGTCCCTTCCAGCAGTGTGCTGGGCCTTGCTGTTGCTTCAATCCCACTGAGATTAGAAGTCATACGAAGGACTTCTCAGCCGAGAGACTTGCACTCACCTTCCAAAGACCAAGTGTAGCTGCTGGGTAGTAAAGCAGGGGAGCACAGTCTCAGTATGCCTGGGGACCTTGGAGATTTGTTGTCCTTCTTATCATGCCCAAAGGTACAAATCACCAACAAGTCATCAAATATTCAAATTCAGTGTGCTCTCCCCGTTTCTGCTATTCTTTTACACACCAGAAGCCTTTTGACAACACACATTTCTCGAGCCCATCACAGACCTGAGACTATTAAAAAGAATCTCTGTGGATGTGACCCTGAGATATGTTTCTTAAAAAAAGGAAAGAAAGAAAGAAAGAAAGAAAAACCCCTCAGGTGATTCTGATGCACACTGGGATGCACTGGTCCACGGTCCTGCATTTATTTGATACCATTGCTATACAGCAGCTTGTCAATAATGTGACGATGTGTGTGGTTATGTATTGACATTAGACATTGGCAGTTAGGATAATGAGCAAAGGTTTTAAAAAATCTTTTATATCATTTTTCTGGTAATTTATTAATAAGACGATCTTTGGTCTCTTTTCTCTGTATTAGGATAGCTTGACTTCCTCACCCCTTAACTTACTGGCTCAAGTGTAAAGTCTGTTCATGAATGGATAAAGAAAATGTGGTTCTTGGGCTGAGCGCGGTGGCTCACACCTGTAATCCCAGCACTCTGGGAGGCCGAGGTGGGCGGATCACCTGAGGTCAGGAGTTTGAGACCAGACTGGGCAACATGGCGAAACCCCTTCTCTACTAAAAACACAAAAATTAGCTGGGCTTGGTGGTGCCCACCTGTAATCCCAGCTACTTGGGAGGCTGAGGCACAAGAATCTCTTGAACCTGGGATGTGGAGGTTGCAGTGAGCTGAGATCACACCACTGTACTCCAGCATGGGCAGCAGAGGGAGACTCTGTCAAAAAAAAAAAAAAAAAAAAAGAAAGAAAGAAAATGTGGTTCTTATACACAATAGAGCAATATTCAGCCATAAAAAAAGAATGAGATCCTGTCATTTGCAACTACATGGATGGAACTGGATGTCATTATGTTAAGTGAAATAAACCAGGCACAGAAAGACAAACTTTGCATGTTCTGTGGGATCTAAAAATCAAAACAGTTGGATGGGTGCGGTGGCTCATGCCTGTAATCCCAGCACTTTGGGAGGCCGAGGCAGGCAGATCACTTGAACTTAGGAGGTTGAGACCAGCCTGGCCTACATGGCGAAACCCCAGCTCTACTAAAAATATAAAAATTAGGCCGGGCATGGTGGCATGCGCCTGTAGTCCCAGCTACTCAGGAGGCAGAGGCAGGAGAACTGCTTGAACCTGGGAGGCGGAGGTTGCAGTGAGCCAAGATCGGGCCACTGCACTCCAGCCTGGGCGACAGAGGGACACTCTGTCTCAAAAAAAAAAAAAAAAAAAAGATCTCATGGACACAGAGAGTAGATAAATGGTTACCAGAGGCTGGGGAGGGTAGTGGGACGGGGGATTGGGCCGTGGGGAGGGTTAATAGGTACAAAAGTATAGTTAGACAGAATGAAAAACGTGTAGTATTTGACAGCATGACAGGGTGACTACAGTCAATGATAATTTATTGTACACTTAAAAATAACTGAAAGAGTATAATTAGATTGTTTGTTACACAGAAAAAGAATAAATGCTTGAGGGGTTGGATACCCCATTTACCCTGACGTGATTATTATGAGTTATATGCTTATATCAAAATATCTCATACCCCATAAATATATACATCTGCTATGGACTCCCAAAAAATGTTTAAAAAGAGTAAAGTCTGTGCAGCCAATGGAAAGCTTGCCTCAACTGCAGGGCTCATTTTGAGAAAAGACAAAAGCTATTCGTGTTCTACGACCGTGGAGCTGGGAGCCGCGACCCGGTGCTGAGGCTCCCTCGCGATGGGGCACATTTGGATCCATCGAGGGTTGGCTGGTGCCATCTAGTGGTTGAAGCTGTTCAGCCGCTTCTAAGGAGAGGCTGGCTTGGGAGGAAACTGGATTTGGCGGTTCTTGGCGGGACGCCTCGCCTGTCTGGCTGCAGCGTTTTAATGTATAAATAGGAGGGTTGGATGGCCGTGTCCGTAAACGGAGTCAGTACGTCCACCGGGCTGCCCAGACCGGCCCTGGGTGGCGTCTAGGCTGGAGGGGGGTGTGCCCTGCTGGGCCACACAGGGCTGCCCCCTCCACTGGCGTGAGTGCTCGGAGCCTGGGGCCTTGGCTTGGTCATGGCACCCTGGCACAGTGCCTGGCATGGAGGGAGGGCTAATAAATGTTTGTTGAAAGGCAGATTGGGCTTGACTGGGTCTGCTTGGGAGGTGGCGGGGCAGGAGTGAGTCTTGTGAAGTGGAGCTCGGCGCTGCAGCCCCTCACACACTTGAGAGCGGGTCGTACGCTGTTGCCGAGGAGTAAACACGCTGGATTCTGACGCCTGACCTGACGCTTGGTGTCCCCAAGCCTGCAGGAGCAGAGCCGGGCTCCGTGGAGCAGGATGTCTCGGAAGTGCAGGCTGCAGGAGGTCTGCTGTCCTCTAAGGGCCTTTGTTCCCGGTCAGCCTTCCCCTGCTGAGAGCTGGCACAGTTAGTGGAAAGGGCACAGGCTGCCTCAAGCCCTGGGGGCTGGTGCTGACTTTCCACTGGTGCAGTCTGACCTTGAAAAGTCCCTTCCCCTGTGATTTGCGTTCCTGCCAACAGAGAGGCTTTTCTGGGATGAGTGTGGTCACGGCGGGGCCTTTCTGCTTCACTCCACCCCTCCCGTGTCCTGCAGCTGACAGGACCCCCAGCACACCTGGAAGAAGCCACAGGGAGAGAGACACACACAGGAAGGAAAGAAAGGAGGAAAATGGGAGGAAAAGGAAGAGAATGGAGAAGATAAACACATCATAAGCAGGTCTCATGACTTCACACACCATCACAGAGGGCTGTTTTTTCCTGGGGTGATGGTTAATTTTTTCTGTTAACTTGGCTGCACCATGGTACCCAGATGTTTGGTAAAACACCAGCCTAGGTGTTGCTGCAAAGGTATTTTAAGATGAGATTAACATTTACATCAGTAGACTTTGAGTAAAGCAGGTTATCCTCTGAATGTGGGTGGGCCTTGTCCAATCAGTTGAGGGCTTGAAGAGAAAGAGACTGAGGTTCCCTGAGGAGGAGTAATTCTGCCTCCACACTCACTTCCTTAGGACTCAAGCTGCAACAGCAGCCGTGCCCTAGGTCTCCGGCCTGCCCACCTACCCTGCAGATTTGGGGCTTGCCAAGCCTCCACAATCATGTAAGTCCATCCTTGAAGATAAACCTCTGTCTGGCATTGCATTCGCTCCTGGATAGAGGGGTAAGCAGACCCACCTGTGAGAAGCACGCCGTCCAGTGGGAGAGACTCAGCCACCTCGGGGTCTTGCCCTGGGTGAGAGGTTTGGTGATAGAGCCGGTGGAGACACGGGGGAGGGATGACTGGGGAGCAGGTGTGGTCAGAAGTGACCTCGAGAGGGACGGTGCCGAAGGGAGCCTTGGCTGAGACGTGGCACCTGCTTGCTTTTGCTGTCGGTACGTCAAGTGGAGGGAGTTGTGCAAAGAAGGGCCTGGCAGCGTGGAATAGCTGACGGGTAAGGCTTGTGAGGCCTGAGGAGTCTCCCCAACCCGTCTCCACTTGTGTCTGCACTGACTGCTCAGTTTTCTGTCACTTCCTCGGAGAAGCCTTTCTGGCCTCTCTATTTGATAGAAGCCCCCTAAGATATGGTCCCATAGCATCAGGTACCTCTGTTGTCACACATAATCACAGTTAACATTATTTGAGGGATTATGTGGTAAGTAATCTGTATCTGATGCCAGAATGGATTGGAAAAGCTTGCTACTGGTGACAGGTGAAAGAATTAGGAGGCTCTTGCCAAAACCCGTGAGAGAAATGATGGAGGTGGAAATAGTGGGGGCTGCTTTGATGCTGAAAAGGGAATGGACTAGACAGGTGTCGAGGATATGGGTCTGTCCCCATCGGAGGCGCAGACCGTTTCTTTCCTGCCTATTATTCCCCCCCCAGAACCTAGTGTGGTGGCTGGCAGAGAGCGAGGACTGAACAATGTTGGTTGAAAGGATGAAGGAACGACTGATAGATGCCCTTCCTGGTACACACGGTGCTTCCTAAATCATGTTTTAGGGGCTACACGAGTGAACGGCTCCGTTGCATCCCAGCATCGTGTCTCAATGACAGCCATGGCTGTTGGAGCGTTGCTGTCAGGGCTGAGGTGTCACGACACTTCCGTGTCCTGCGCCACATTCTACAGGCTGCTCTGTGAAGGTCGGAGCCACCTGGGCGGCATGCACACAGAGGTGTCCTGTGGATGACAGGTTTGGGAGATTCCTTATTTCCCTTTCTGTTAAACAGAAAGCCTGGTTCCATTTTGGGACTGCAGGCCGAGAGTTTGCCCTTCCTCGGACTTCCTCTGGGAGTGAATCCCGACACATATCTGGTTTGCAGTATGTGCCAGGAATGGGCTTAGGCACTTTGCACACGTTATCTTATGTAATATTCATAACTCTTTGAAGAGGTACAGTCTAAATTTTCTAGTGCAGGAAACTAAGACAATAAGGCTAATGACTTCTCCAGGGTCCCTTGGCTGGTAAATCGTAGAGTGGGGAGGGGCAACCCGCAGGCTTGAAACCCCTCTCTTTATGCCAGTGGGTCTCAACCCAGGCTGCCCACTCCAGTCCCCTGGGGAGCTTTCCTCTAGGCCCAGGCCCGTGACATTACACCCTCTGGGGTGGGGCCCAGAATGAGAGGCTGTCAGCGCTTCAGGTGTTTCCAGTGGGCAGCCAGGGTTGAAAAGCACTACCCCACAGCCTCAGCCTCCACCTGTGTCTCCTAAAATCCAGATTCCTGCCAGGCCATTCCACCTGGATGTCCCAAATTTAGGACATGGTAAACAGCACTCCCTCTCCAACAGCCTCGATTTAGAATTCCTTCACCAAAACACTCCAGACAGAAATGCTGGAGTCGTTCTTGACTTCCGCTTTGCTCTGACCACAACCCACAGGCATTAAGTTCTGACGATTCCTTCCTGACACCCCTTCAGTCCAACCGCCGCAGCCCCCACACTGCCACCCCGCAATTTCTCATGGGTTTCTGCAAAAGTCGCCTTATTTTTTCCCATCACCAGAAAGCTTTTATATACTGGTATTAGGGTGATCTGTCTAAAATGCTTAACAGCCTTCAGTTGCTTCCACTGACTTTAGGAAAAGTATTCCGACTTCTCTCATGTCGTGCCTTGCCCTGAGATACCAGTCCTCTCCTGCTGTGTCATTTCAGGTGGCTTGCAGTGTTAAAGTACTTGTACTTTTCCCTCCAAGTGCTCAATGCCCTGTGCCTATCTGCCTCCACACAGGCAGTTTCTCATGCTTACAATGCCCTTCTTTCCTGGGTAAATCCAATTCATCCTTCAACACCCTATTCAGAGGCGCCCTCTTCCGGGAGTCCCCTTAGATCACCTCTGCCCAACAGGCTGGCTTAGGTATTTTTTTTTTTGAGATGGAGTGTTACTCTTGTTGCCCAGACTTGGAGTGCCATGGCGCAATCTCGGCTCACCGCAACCTCTGCCTCCCGAGTTCAAGTGATTCTCCCACCTCAGCCTCCTGAGTAGCTGGGATTGCAGGCATGCACCACACCACGCCCGGCTAACTTTGTATTTTTGGTAGAGATGGAGTTTCTCCATGTTGGTCAGGCTGGTCTCGAACTCCCGACCTCAGGTGATCCGCTGGCCTCAGCCTCCCAAAGTGCTGGGATAACAGGCATGAGCCACCGTGCCCAGCCTCTTTCTACCCTTTCTGTGTACCACAATTGCAGCGCTTTAAATGAGGTTGCATTTTCCTATTTGGTTGTCTGTCTTCTCCACGAGATTGAGAGCCTCTTCATACTGGGCTTTGCTTTACTCATATTTGCATTCCCTGACCCGACACTGCCCAGCATCACGTGACCACACAGCATGCATTTGCAAAATCAAGAAGAGCTAAAAGATTACATAAAGCATGGACTCTGACCCCAGACTGCAAAAACATAATGCCAGAGGACCGGGTCCAGTGGCTCACGCCTGTCATCCCAGCACTTTGGGAGGCCGAGGCGGGTGGATCACCTGAGGTCAGGAGTTTGAGACCAGCCTGGCCAACATGGTGTATCGGGGAACCTGCCCTGATAATCACATAGGTTCTTTTCTATTTTCCTAAGCATCGGCTGGCTTGAGAAATAAAAAGACAGTCCAAAAGAGAGAAATTTTAAAGCTGGGCATCCGGGAGAGACATCACACATTGGTAGGATCCGTGATGCCCCACAAAAACCAGCAAGTTTTTATTAGGGATTTTCAAAAGGGGAGGGAGTGTGCAAATAGGTGTGGGTGACAGACATCAAGTACTTAACAGGGTAATAGAATATCACAAGGCAAGTGGAGGCAGGGAGAGATCACAGGACCACAGGACCGAGGCAAAATTAAAATTGCTAATGAAGTTTCGGGCACCATTGTCATTGATAACATCTTATCAGGAGACAGTGTTTTGAGATCAACCGGTCTGACCAAAGTTTATTAGGCGGGAATTTCCTCTTCCTAATAAGCCTGGGAGCGCTGTGGGAGACTGGAGTTTATTTCACCCCTGCAGTCTCGACCATAAGAGACAGGTATGCCCCGGGGGGGCCAGTTCAGAGACCTACCCCTAGGTGCGCATTCTCTTTCTCAGGGATATTCCATGCTGAGAAAAGGAACTCAGCGATATTTCTCCCATTTGCTTTTGAAAGAAGAGAAATATGGCTCTGTTCTGCCCGGCTCACTGGCGGTCAGAGTTTATGGTTATCTCTCTTATTCCCTGAACAATTGCTGTTATCCTGTTCTTTTTTCAGGGTGCCCACATTTCATATTGCTCAAACACACATGCTGTATAATTTTTGTAGTTAACGCAATTATTACAGGGTCCTGGAACGATATACATCCTCCTCAACTGACAGGATTAAGACATTAAAGTAAAGACAGGCATAGGAAATCACAAGGCTATTGACTAGGGAAGTGATAAGTGTCCATGAAGTCTTTACAATTTATGTTTAGAGATTGCAGTAAAGACAGGTGTAAGAAATTACAAAAGTATTATTTTGGGGAACTAATAAATGTCCATAGAATCTTCACAATCCACGTTCTTCTGCCATGGCTTCAGCTGGTCCCTCCGTTTGGGGTTCCTGACTTCCCTCAACAATGGTGAAACCCTGACTCTACTAAAAATACAATAGTTAGCCAGGTGCGGTGGTGCATGACTATAATCCCAGCTACTCAGTAGGCTGAGGCACGAGAACTGTTTGAACCCTGAAGGCGGAGATTGCAGTGAGCCGAGATCGTGCCACTGCACTCCAGGCTGGGTGACAGAGTGAGACTCTGTCTAAAAACAAAACATAATGCCAGAGAGTTTGGTAGGATGGCTTGGAGAAAGGAGAAGAAACGTGGGAGCCATCGGAAAAGATTCCAGTATCCTGGGTAAGAAATTGTAAGCTTAGAATAAGAGTTTAGGCTATAGGGCCAGGTGCTCTGGCTCACACCTGTAACCCCAGCACTTGGGGAGAACAAGGCGGAGTATTGCTTGAGGCCAGCAGCTCCAGACCAGGCAGGCAACATAGCAAGACTCTGTTTCTAAAACATAAAAATTAAAATATTAAAAAAAAGAGAGCTCAGGACATAGAAACGGGGAGGAAGCCATGATCCTAAAAGAAGCAAGAAAGGCAAAACTTGTGATCATAGATTATTTTCTGGTAAAGGTAGGGACATTTTTAGACAACCTCCTGCATGCATCCAAATACATTTCTTAAAAAAACCCAACTACCTACAAAATTATATCAGGGGAATATCTGCTTATAGATTCTTGAACTATTTTTAGTTAGGAGCTAAGTATCTATATCTGAAACTACAGTAACACTAATGTAAAGGTAATTATCATATTTGTGACAAATATGGTCTTCTATGTCTTAGAGAAATCCCCGTATTATGAATTCTCCTCTTGAAGGTAGAAGCTGCAATTCAATGTCTAGCCTTCCTAGAAGCTAGAGCAAAGGAATTGACCTAGGCTCTGTCAGTCAGACTTTTATTTGGAAGAAGACAGTATAAGAAAGGAGGGTTGTGTGGAATCTCTTCCTGGAAGGAGTGGTGTGTTGTGGTGGAGAGAAATCCAGCTTTCAGAATAGCAGTGGCAGAGGTTCTCATCTAGTCCTCCATTGCTCAGTGTCAGGGGTGTGAACTGCAGGGTCAGTGCCCAGGTGTGATGGGCCATGCCTGAGAGAAGTCCTGTGAGGTGAATGGATATTGTCCTGGCTTCGTAGCCCCCTGGACAAATTCTTTGGCTCTCCTTGAAATACTGTGAGCTATCAAATACCCTTTAGTAAACTTATTTTCTAAATAAATTTCCAACAGAATCACTAAAGTGGATTCTGTTGCTTGCAACCAAAAACCCTGACTGATACGACTGCTTATATATAAAAGTGTTCAGAAGAATGATGTGATCAAAATTGGAAACAAAAGACAGGCTACAGTATAACAAATAAATACAAATAAGAAGAAAGTAGAGATCTCAATGTTAATATCAGACAAGATGGAATTCAGGCCAAAAAAACATTCAATAAGTGCACTTTATAATGCAAATAGGTGTAATTATTAAGAATATATAATTGTAATGGGTATTTACGCACCAATAACATAGCAACTTGGTTAACAAAGTAGAAATTACAAGAGATAAAGGGAGAAGGTAGAAACTGCATTAGTAGACTACTTCTTCTAGTTTGTAACATTAAGTAAGGTAAATCTAACTGATATATATTAAATAAACTGTACCCTGGAAATAGAAAATTACCTTCTTTTTAAATGTCCATGTTACATTTGTGAGTGACAGATATTCCAAGAGTATAAATAGTACAGAAGATATTTTCTGATGATCATGTAATAACATCAGACGTTAACAATAAAGCCAGAAAAAAAACCTCCCTTCCACTAGGAAATTCAAAAATCTTTATTTTCATATTGAAATGTTTATAATAAGATGATATCTGGGATTTGCAGTAAGATGAACCAAAATTTGTCATATATTGGTAATCGTTGCGCTATGTAATGGGTATATAGAAATCCTATATCCTATTTGTCTACTTTTGTTTATGTTTGGAATTTTCAATTAAAAAAATTTTAAAACCATTTTTATCAAATACTCTCTTTTTTTTAGATGGAGTCTCACTCTGTTACCCAGGCTGGAGTGAAATGATGGGATCTCGGCTCACTGCAACCTCTACCTCCCAGGTTCAGGCGATTCTCCTGTCTCAGCCTCCCTAATAGCTGGGATTACAGGCGCCCACCACCATGCCCGGCTAATTTTTGTATTTTTAGTAGAGACAGGGTTTCCCTATGTTGGCCAGGCTGGTCTCAAACTCCTGACCTCCAGTGATCCACCCACCTCGGCCTCCCAAAGTGCTGGGATTACAGGCACGAGCCACTGCACCCAACCCAAATACTCTTGATATAAAGAAGATATAGATATCAAAATTGTAAAATTTCTAGAAAACAGCAATTATGAAACCTATAAAAAATAAAGCAGAGCTCATGGGAGATTTTAGTCTTAAGTATTTAAATCAATCCAAAACGGAATAATGGAAAAAAGGTGAATTAGTATCCAACTCAAAAAATTAAGAAAAGAAAAAAGTACAACAAAATAAACCAAGAAAAGAGGGGACACATTAAACACAGATAAAAGCAGAAAATACTGAATTAGAAAATGGAAAAAGGTAGTGCCGAATCTAAAAGCTGGTTCTTTAGTGCAAAATAAATCACTAAATGACTAGAACTAACTGGATCAGAGGCTTATTAAAATAATGCTAGAATGCATGGCTTTTTACCCAGAAATGTTTGCAGTGGTTGCCCAATTAGACCATAAACTTGATTATACAGATGTTAATAGCAAAGGCAGACCCGACTCAGAATACTCATGCAGGAGGGAAAGTATTTTGAGAAAGGAATTCTGAAAAGATAAAATGAAGCAGTTGCACCAGAACTGATTTTCAGTTAATTTCTGCCTAACATTGAGATGTGCCCACGGGCAGAATATTTTTCTTTCTGCTTATTATTTTGGCCTGGATGACCTCTCTTAGTTCTTTCTTCTACATGCCAGAACCAGATCTAAGTAGCAAGTACAGCCTCCTGCAAGCCATGGGCTACCTCAATTTCAGCACCAAAGTATTAGGTTGGTACAAAAGTAATTCTGGTTTTTGCCATTGGGGATTATAAATCATTCTACTATAAAGACACATGCATACATATGTTTATTGCAGCACTGTTCACAATAGCAAAAACTTGGAACCAACCCAAATGCCCATCAATGAGAGACTGGATAAAGAAAATGTGGCACATATACACCATGGAATACTATGCAGCCATAAAAAAGGATGAGTTCATGTCCTTTGCAGGGACATGGATGAAGCTAGAAACCATCATTCTCCGCAAACTAACACAGGAACAGAAAACCAAACACTGCATGTTCTCACTCATAAGTGGGAGTTGAACAATGAGAACACATGGACACAGGGAGGGGAACATCACACACCGTGGCCTGTCAAGAGGTGGGGGCTAGGGGAGGGAGGGCATTAGGATAAATACCTAACGTAGATGACTGGTTGATGGGTGCAGCAAGCCACCATGGCATGTGTGTACCTATGTAACAAACCTTCACGTTCTGCATGTGTATCCTAGAACTTAAAGTATAATAATAATTAAAAGAAACACAATTACTTTTGCACCAAACTAATACTGTTTTGATAAATTTCTAGCTAGCAATCTGAGGCCAGTTAATTTTGGCCTCTCATCCCCACGGTCTCCAGCCCCTTGACTGCTGTTCCCTCTCTCCTTTCTGCCTGTGCTTCCTCTCCCCAACTCGACGTGGCTCTGTTGAGGTCACCTTGCTGCATCTCGCCTCTTTCCCTCCATGGCTTGGATCTAATATCCCTTGGAAGTACTCCACCTGTGGGAGTCCATATGCCTCTCTGCCATAATCCAGTCTCTCCCAGACCTTCCAGCTCTCTCATTAAATATTCAACAAGAAATTAATGAGCACCCGGTGTGTAAGAGGGACTGTGCAAGGGACTGCGATACAGTGATGAACCACAGAGGCATGGTCCCTTCTCACAAAGACCTGCACCTGGGGCACAGCACAGCGATCCAATGATGACTTAACTAAAGGTTTAGTTACAACCAAGGCAAATGCTGTGAAGAAAGTACCGCTTCACATCCTATCTCCCCCACATCCTCCAGGTCTGATGAACCATTTCCTATGTTCACTTTTGTCCTTTATAGCCCAGACCCCACAGAACAGCAATTCCAACACTCTCTTACCAGCTCCCTCCACTCCATTGCCCCCTGTTCTTTGGCAAACCACCAAGCATGGAGTAAATTAATTTATTATTATGTATTTTGAGATAGGATCTCACTATGTTGCCCAGGCTGGATTTGAACTCCTGGGCTCAAGCAATCCTCCTGCCTTGGCCTCCTGAGTAGCTGGGACTACAGGTGTGAGCCACCATACTCAGCAACATGGAGATTTACATCTTCCTTCTTTATACCAGGAACCTGAATGATGCTGATGAACCACACTTCAGCGTGAGTGGGAGCCCCAGCGCTTTGATGCATTCGACCCCAACTGCACTGCCCACTTCTTCTTTTTTTTTTTTTTTTTTGAGACAGAGTCTCATTCTGTTGCCCAAGCTAGAGTGCTGTGGTGTGATCTCCGCTCACTGCAGCCTCTGCCTCCCGGGTTCAAGCAATTCTCCTGCTACAACCTCTCAGGTAGCTGGGATTACAGACACACGTCACCACACCCAGCTAATTTTTGTATTTTTAGTAGAGACAGGGTTTCACCATATTGGTCAGGCTGGTCTCGAACTCCCAACCTCAGGTGATCCACCCGCCTCGGCCTCCCGAAGTGCTGGGATTACAGGTGTGAGCCACTGCGCCCGGCCTGCACTGCCCACTTCTTAGCAATGTTCACATACACACTCCTCATCTCCACAGTGGCCGCTCCACACTGCTCTGTCCTGTCTCCACACGATCTCACCCTCTTTTCACGAGGTGCCTTTGTGACTTACTTCACAAAGAAAATAATCACCGCCATCAGGAACTCTCCTGTCTTGCTCCACCCACTCACCTGTCTACGTTATATTCCTTCTCACCTTCTTCTTCCATCGCTCTGATAAGGGCCCCTTCTGTCTCTAAGGTGAATTTCTCCTCCCACTGTCTCCTGCTCTGCCCCTGTGATCTGGGTCCCATTTAATTTCTGCTCCTAAGAATTGGTTCTGTTAGTCACTCGTCTTTTTCCATGTCATCCTTCTCTATCCCTCATTGGTCCCTTCCCCTTAGCAGACAAACACACTCAACATTTTCACGTCCTGAAACAGACAACAATAAAATTCCCTCTCTTGCCTCTGTTTTTCTTTCTAGTGCTCTATTTCCCTCTGATTGCTTAGCCAGGCACCTGGCAAGAATGAGCTCCATGGATTCTGAATGTTCCCCCACACAATGATAAGTGTTCGAGGTGATGGGTCTGCTAATTACGCTATTTGATCATTGCACATATGTGCATGTATCAAACTATCATACTGTACCCCATAAATATGTATAATTATTATGTGTCAATTAAAAATAATATTAAAAGGAAAAAAAGGCCAGGCGTGGTGGCACACGCCTGTAATCCCAGCACTTTGGGAGGCCGAGATGGGTGGATAATGAGGTCAGGAGTTAGAGACCAGACTAGCCAACACGGTGAAACCATGTCTCCACTAAAAATACAAAAATTAGCCGGGCATGGTGGCGCGCACCTGTAGTCCCAGCTACTCGGGAGTCTGAGGCAGGAGAATCACTTGAACGTGGGAGGCGGAGGTTGCAGTGAGCTGAGATCGTGCCACTGCACTCCAACCTGGTAACATAGCGAGACTCCGTCTAAAAAAAAAAGAAGGGTTCCATTCTCTGTCTCCACTCACTGTGTCCACCTCTCTACTGCTTACAAGCCCTGCTGAAATCCTCGCTTTCCATTTTCACCAAACCAGTGAAACTGTCCCGTACGTCTTTGTGGTCAAATCCCGTGGCCCTCTGAGTTCTTTTGCTACTTGGTACAGGTGAGCCCCTCCTTGCTGGAACTCCTTACTCTCTTGGTTTTCATGACACCACTTCCCTGGTCTTTACGGTATTTCTGGCCTCTTCTCAACCTCTTTTGTGAATTTTTGGTTTTGCCTCTGCCGTCTTTTAAAGCTGTATCCCCAGGATTCTGGCCTTGCTATCAAGGTTCTTTGTCTACTCTTTCTACTCAGCCTGAATGATTTTGCTCACAACTAGGTTTTCAACCATCACCCCCTGCTCTTTGTGCCAAGTTCTCTCGCCCGTTCTTTCTCTGGAGAGCGTCCTCCTGACCTCCAGACACGCTCCCCTACTTGGCTATACCCTCGGCAGATCCGTCACGCTCAGCACTCCGGGCCTGCATCCGTCTTCTTCCTCTCCACACCTCAGGAGACGCCAGGATTTCTGTCCTGCGCTTCACATCTCAGTGGATTGCAACACTGCAGGTGACTGCCCAGAGACAAAAGTGTTATCACAGTGGCTTCCTGCCCCCCACTTTCCAACACTGCTGACACTTTCTCTGAAATATATTCACCCCTGCCCTCTAAGCAGCACCTCTTCCCACTCCAGTCGTGCTGCCAAAACCTAGGTTCAGATGCAGAGAGGCCGTGGGCCAATTTCCAGCCTCCTGCTTCCATCCTCTCCCCATCTATGCTGGCCTTCAAAAAAAATCCAAATAGAACTTTGGGTCCCACAGATCGGATCGTGCTTTCCTCAGCAGAACTTGTCCTGAGCTCCCCATGGGCTGTAGGACAAAGCCTAGTATCTTTCCCCTCGGGCCATGGCCCTTCATTGAGGTCCCCACTGTGGTGTCTTCAATCCTGCAGTCTATGCTCCCGCAGCACGGACTTGCTTGCCACACTCTCTACTGAGGGCACCCCTCTTCCGTTTTTCCTTCTAGCAGATGCTTCCTCTTCCAAAGGATGCGGCTCCGATGTGCCTTCTGGGAGGCACCGCAGAGATGCTTGGCATGCGTCTCCCACTGCCCTTCCTTCACGACGCCACGGCGGGAAGCGTCCTGCAGTGCCGTCACTTTTTCTCAAGTCTGACAGTAAAGCCCCTGCCGACCAGATGCCACATCTTCCTACAGGGATGTCCCACGTTTCTAAAGCAGTGCCCAGGACCTTGCTAATGCCCAGTAGATGTTTGCTGGGATGATCTTGACCCCCCAAACTCCTTGTTAGTTGTTGCCTCTTTCTCTGTTGCAAACACAGCTTCCGTGTCAGGATTGCTGAGGGGCTGCCCACCTCTCGGAGATATTTTCTCTTCCTTCTCCTCCCTTCACCATGTAGGTGTCCCTTCTCCAGTCTCTCTGTGGGGAGAAAATTCTCTCTCATCTCGTATCTGGAATTTTTCTTCCTTCTATGTCCTCTCGACACCTGGCTTGTTCTGTGAAAATGTCCTCTGAAGTCCCCAGCCCAGCCCAGCTCTGTGGCGGGGCAGGGGGGGAGCCTGGCACCAGGGTCGTGGGAGCTCTCTGGCCTGGCGTGCCCCCTTGCTGGGTTCATCTCAGCTAGTGGGCTTTTTGTAACCCAGTGCCAACTCTTGGGCTATTTCCTTTTCTAGTCTTGGTTTCGAGTTTCTTCTTCTGACATTTAATCACCAGGAAGAAAAGTGGGAGGGACATATTTTCTCAGAGAACTCCATGGTTGTAAAATCACTGTGCCTGGTGTCAGGGGTGTGGCACCCACAGGGACAGGGCTGGATGCTTCTGTAGCTTATTCCTGCTTCCCTGTCACATTGGCCTCCTCTGCAGAGGTCAACACCCTCCTACAGACCCCCTGCCCAACTCTCCCCAGCCTCTTACTTTTTATCTCAATCAGGCTAGAGAAAAATATTCTGATCTCCAAACTGGGACCCTCAACAAAGGAGGTTTTATTCTTTGTGAATTTGTTTGCATAATAAGCCTTAATAAGCCTTACAATTATGTTGTATTTAAGTGATATCTATAATAATTTTATTGAAAAAGCATAAATGATACTAAATTGGAATTGTTTGCGAGAATATGGACTGTAAGTTTGCTGCGGAAAGTAAAACCACTGCAGAAAAAGGATTTAAAAGGGGAGAGAAATAAAATACTCTATTTTAGCCATATTTTCCAGTAAGAGACATTCCAAAGCCGACTTCAATCAAAACTGCTTTTGTATTAGTCAAGAGTGTTGGCACGTACAATCTATCATTTAAAAATAGTTTCCAAATACATTAGAAAGTGAGAAATGACAAGGTCCATGAGAAGATTCCTGTGTGCTGTCACTAAGTGTGTGTGTCTGGAGGTCCAGGCAAGGACGTGTTATAGGTGAATTGTGTCCTTTGGAAGGATACATTGACATCCTGTCCCCGAGAACTAACCTTGAAAGTACAGTCACTGCAGATGCGATTCGTTAGGACAAGGTGATGCTGGAACAGGGTGGACCCCTCATCAGATATGACCCGAGTCCTCGAAGAAGACGGCGTGAGGACGTGGAGGACACCACGTGACAGCAAAGGCGGAGGCTGAGTTTTGCCATCGCCAGCCGAGATCACCAAGGGCTGCAGCCACACAGAAGCTGAACGGCGGGGAGTGGTGAGAGCCTGGCCCTGCCACACTTCGATTTTGGACCTGCAGCTTCCAGCACTGTCAGTGAACACATGTCTGCAGTCTGATCCAGTTTGTGGCAATGTGCTACAGCAGTCCTGAGAAACTAACAGGCAGGAGATGAATGTCCAAGGCTGTGTGTTTCTTCCAAGGGTGAAACCCAGCTCCTGTGTGGCCTCGTTCACGGTACCATCGGGTTAACACTCCGGTAGTTCGGCTTGCCATACTAAGGAAGCATTAGTAAAAACTAATGCAGGATGGCTCCGCGCTGAAATGGGACAAATTGTTTATAAATTGTAGTCAATTCATACATAAAAGTATTTGTCTTTTGCCAACGACACTACCCTATAATTAGGTATCTTTCATTTGTGAAAGGGTGTGGCGGATGTTGGTTGATGTTAGGTCAGTTTAATAAAAACCGATTTGCCAAGATTTAATTTCGCAGAAATAAAATTTGCCTGATGATAGATTCGTTGAATTTACCGCATTCGCTGACTTACTAAATTTATCATTCATGTTGAATCGCTTTAAGAGCAAACAGAGCTCTAGAAAGAGTTAATTGGTTTTCAGTTTTGTTGGTGTTATCTAGCAGTATTTAAGTAAGGTTCGATTTCTCGAAGGCTAACAGTTGAGGGTAATATAGTCCTCTGTGAATGAATGTGTTTAGAATACAATAATGCATATTTTACCATCAGAAAACCCAGTTTCAGGATTTCATATGAAAACTTTTTCTGTTAGAATATCAATGTTTGCTCGACAAACTTTTCTTCGGATGGTGGTTATGAGATTCTTTTTCCAGCTTCTCAAATATTCCATCAACCTTCGCTGTTGATTTCTAGTCTTAGTAGGCCAAATAGTAGTACATGTTAGAGTCATTCCTGCCACTTCCTAGTTTGTTTCTTACTCTATCCCTATTTTAACTTTTAAAACACTGTTTTACTATCTTTTATTCTTCACATTTGTGTCATTATGGTACAGGCATATTACATTTGAGGCACTCATCCTACAGTCTTTTGTGGTAATACCTTAGGTCATCGCCACCTCGAAAGGTTTTATCTGTTCACATTGAATCTTTCTCCAAACTGCCACCAAGCCTGTCTATCCCTAATGCTTTCTGTTAGAGTTCAAAATGTGAGCACTTCTTAAAATCTAAGCATTTATAAAAACACTTACTAGGCCGGGTGTGGTGGCTTACACCTGTAACCCCGGCACTTTGGGAGGGTGAGGCGGGTAAGATCACTTGAGGTCAGAGGT
This sequence comes from Nomascus leucogenys, assembly GCF_006542625.1. NCBI lineage: Eukaryota > Metazoa > Chordata > Mammalia > Primates > Hylobatidae > Nomascus > Nomascus leucogenys. The sequence goes on along the minus strand of NC_044387.1, from coordinate 105,229,793 downwards.
TGGATACCAGCCTGGCCAACATGGTGAAACCTGTCTCTATGGAAAAATACAAAAATTAGCCAGGTGTAGTGATGTGTGCCTGTGGTGCCAGCTACTCAGGAGGCTGAGGTGGGCGAGTCACTTGAACCTGGGAGGCAGAGGTTGCTGTGAGCCAAGATCGCACCAGAGTGAGACCCTGTCTCAAAAAGAAAAACAAAACCCAAAACTGCTTAATAAATAAATACAGCAGTTGATAACTTTAACAATGCCTTGTGCTGCTTTCAATGGTTTCAACAGCCTGAGTTTATAGTTTAGTTATAATTTAGTCGTTTAGTTATAATTTAGTCATTTAGTTCTAATTTAGAGGTGATGGCTTTGCACCAGCCTCTGTGTAACTGCTCATTGAACGTCAGTTTCCTGTGTTTCACATTTCAGATTCTGTGAGTCCTCTTTTGCATAAAACATAGGCAAAATATTCATCCGATAGAATAGTTTAACCAATCTGTGGATTGGGGGAAATAAAAAGGCAATTGATTAAGTTGCAACTATGTCATTGAAAGAAAGAAATGCAACTTGTCATTTATGACGTCATTATCACTTCCACATAGCCTGTCCTGACACTTCATAATCTAACCCCTAATACTTCACTGTCAAATCTGAGGCACTGATAGTGATTTCATCTGAAAGGGTTAAAGCACATCTCAAGTCAGAATGAATTCCTTACAGGCCAAGGCATCTGAAGATAGTGTCTCTGACTTTGTTGCTCTTTCGTTTGTTGAAGATAGGATATCGGGTGACATTTGATTCAGATTGGGTCAGAACTCGGCTCTGTGTGTCCTGCGCAACTCCGGTCTCCTGTGACTTCCCAACGCAGGTGCTGGAGAGGAGGGCGTAGCCTCCATGCAGCCCTCAGCAAACGAAAGACCAGAGGCAGCCAGACAGGCCAACGATGCTCGTTAAGGTGGTTTCCAAGCGTTCCAGAATATGTGGGAGAAACTATACCCTTGGAAATGTTGAAATGTTTTCTAAGCAAGCACATCCAGTTCCCCGGCAGCTGAAACGTGCCTGGCTCTCATTTGCCCGACGGCAAAGCAATCATTGAAAGTCACATAGGTAAGGCGTGGTGTCACAAATCAGTCACTCCCTGCTTCTTGCCACAGGGACAAATTGATGACGTTGCAGGAGACACAGATGTCCTTATCTCTGAGTGGGAGACTGATGTGGCCCCACTCTCTCCATATGAAGCTGTGACTGAGGACAATGCTCGGAGCAGACCTCTGGGTGGTTCCCAGAATGTGGGGTGACCCAACTGCATACATGAGCCTGTCACACCGCCCCGGGCTCCCTGTCACCGGCACTCATCTGGGCGGCACAACCTTCTCAGAGTGGACTGGGATGTTCTCGTCATACTGCATGTATTCATTTTCTATTGCTTCTGTAGCAAATTACACACACTTGGTGGCTTCAAATGACACACATTTATTCAGAAGTCCAAACTCCGTTTCATGGAGCTAAAGCAGAAGTGTTGGCAGGGCTGGTCTCCTCTGAGGGCTCCAGGGCAGAATCCCTTTGCCCTTTCAGCTTCTAGCAGTCACCCACATTCCTTCCTCTGCCTTCAAACTGTCCCTGCAGTCTCTGCTACCGTCATCACAGTCCCTACTCCTGTTCTGTGATCAGATCTCCCCCGCCTCCCCACAAGGACTCTTGTGATGACACTGGGCCCATCTGGATAATCGGGAGCATCTCTGCATCTCAAAACCCTCCATTTCATCACATTTTGCCATATAAGGTGACATGTACAGGTTCTGCGGATGAGGACATGGATATCTTTAGGGGCTGTACGCAGCCTTCCACACTGGGCCAGGGTGTGCACTCACCATTGATGAAAGCTCAGTTTAACCCACCATTCCTGGAAACAGGTAAAGCCAGGGGAGGGCTGGGGGAGATCCTCCTTCACTGGGGCTTGCAGGGGCCATAAAACCATCTTGAGTGGGAATAGGTCTTTCAGTGCTGTTGCTGCTACTCCTGCAAAACACACACACACGCACGCACACTCACACGGGCATACACACACATGCACACGCTCATGGGCACACTCACACACTCACATGCACACTCCACACTCACACACTCAAATGCACACACACTCTCACATGCACACACACTCTCACACGCACACACTCTCACACGCACACACTCTCACATGTGCAGACTATCACACACTCACATGCACACTCACACACTCACACACACCACACTCCAATGCACACACACACCACACACACACTCTCACACGCACACACTATCACACACTCACATGCACACTCACGCTCACACACTCGCACACACTCACACTCACTCACACATGCACACACACATGCACACACACTCACATGCACACTTTCTTATCACTAGTAAGCCTTCTCGCTGGTTACATTTCATGCCAGTTTATTTTCTCCAGTGAAAACCCCAGACTCTGTCACTAGAGCTTGTCTGATTCGAAGGCCTTCACCAACCTCAGTGCCGTGTAGCAGGGAGAGCACTGGGAATCACACCAGGCAGTGGATTGTAGTCCTGGTTCTGCCATTCATTGTTTAACCTTGGCTAAGCCACTTCATTTCTCCAGGGTCAGCTTTTATGCCCCAATCTGAGTTTGTTTAGGGGTGGATTTCCCCAGAATGTGGTGTACAGCATAACAGCTGCTCCTTGGAAAGAAAAGGTGTCTTGATCAAATACACTGGGAAACTGTTTCAGCGTGTATATACCTCCATCCCTCTTGGAGAGTCATAATGCACATAAACTTAGCAAAGTCTCTGAGAAGTCCTGCATAAATGCAGTTGGGTAACTCTTTAGCCTAGTATTTTGTAAACCATTTAAAAATCACAGAACACCCTCGCTTGTTTTTTTCTTTTTAAATACTGAAGAGCAGACTTTGAGAAATGCTCATCATGGTAGTCTTTAAGGAAATTAGGATTCCTGCTCCATTACCTTGAGGGCGACTTTTGAAATTGAGATGTTTTGCCAACAAGCTGCCCCCTGAGAAAGGCGGAAAATGTCCCATGTTCCCTTACCTGACCTCTTGGAGGCCTTGTTCATCTTCATCATTAATCTTAAGGGGTGCCAGGCCTGCAAGCTAGAATCCATGAGCCAGCCCTGATAGCGAGACACCCACATTATAGAGGCCCTCCTCCCTGCCATCCTCCCTTTAAAACTCATTTTCATTCCCCAAGGATTTCTTCATTGTCTTCTAGGAGCTTAGGCCTGGGGATGGGGACAACAGAGAGACCTTGAGAAACTTAATATTTCTGTTGAGCAAATGACCATCTCCCCACAAGCCAGGGAAAGGAAAAGGAATGGCCAGGCACTGAGCCTTGGCCAGGAAAGGGCTGTGCTTCCTTCATTTTAACTGAGCCTTGTGAACATCTTCTAAGGTAAATGTTACTCTTCCCTTGAGAAGACAGAAGCCCAAGGAAGAGAGAAGTTAAGTCACTTGTCCAAGGCCACATGCTTAAGCTGTGGCAGAATCAGGATTCAGTGTTGCTCAGATGAGGTGTAAGAAGGCGTGGCACATACAGGTAGAGAGGGTCAGACCTGGGGGAAGAAGGAAGGTGCACACCAGGCTGGAGGAATCCGGGGCTGTGGGGACAGCCATGGCTGGGAGGCAACATAACATCCAAGTTTGAGTCCTGGGTCTGTGCCGTTAGCCTTTCTGGTTTTCTCAAGTGAGGACGCTGGAAACAACTTTCTTTTAGCTGTGAAGTTAATGAATCCACTTCTAGTTAGGGGCTGAGACTTGAGCAAGTCTGGGAAAGAGATTAGAAGGCAGAGGCAAGCAGAAACAAAAACCAGAAAGTGAAGAAAAGCTTGTGTGCACTCAGAAAAATATTCATCCAGTGCTATCTGGCAGACACCATGCTGGGACCTGTGTGCATCACAGGGAACAAAACAGAGCCAACCCCTGATCTTCATGAAGGTTACACACTTGAGGGAAGACACACAAAAAATGAAAATATTAGAAGGTGATGAGCGTCAAGCAAAAAAATAATGCAAAGGAAAAGGAACCAGGAGTGGGGTGGTATCCTAGATAGGAGGGTCAGGGAAGGCCTCCAGTGAAGATGATATTTGAGCAGAAACTTAAAGATGACCGAGAAGTGGATGGGGTATATTCTGGAGTATTCTGAGCAGAGGAGCAGCCTGCGTGTAGGTGCTGAGGTGCGGAGATGCTGTGGCTGCCATCTTCAGGGAGGGGCAAGGAGGCCGTGGATGGTGAGGGAGGAGGAGAGTGAAGAGATGAGGCTGGTAATGTTGACTTCTTTTAGTATGCAAAAACTTGGGGAGAAAAGTTCAGTGGTATAGGCATTCTATTTGTTGGATACAAATATTAGAAATTTTAAAATAAAATGTTTTGTGACTTAGTCCAAAATTCTAGAGGACAGGGGCCTCGGTCCTTGGTTAGACTCTGTGTCCAAGAAACAAATGGCATCCCAAGAATTGCCTCTCCCTCTCCCTGGGAACCCAGGTACCATGTCTCTCTTCTGCTCTCTCAAGGATATCCAAGGCTCTGCGCATGACTGAAGCATGCACAGACAATGGTTGGTAACATTTGTCACATTTTTACGTTGCTTTACATGACTTTTGTCAACATTAATGTGGAAACCGGACTCTCTACCATCGCATGAGTTGGTTGTAAAAGCCATGGGTTTCTTGTTATTTAGAATGGCTTTTCCTAGCAGTGGACTCCTCTGACTTTACCACCAATGGTGTGCTCTTGATCCAATCACTTAAATCACTCTGAGTGTTGGTTTGTTGGTCTGTTAGGTGGGTGGGTGTAGACTAGATGATTAGCAAATTTCCTTTATTAAACAGATCTGAAAAGCCCCTGTTCTACCCTCTCTAGCAAACAACACTCCTTTCACCCAGTGTCTCTCTTCTCAGAGGTCAAACTGGTAATTATCCATCCCTTTTGCCTGTGTGTACGACATGCATAATTCATAGGTAGCCTTGCAAAATGGAAACGGGTGTCCATTCCCTGGTCCCCACATGACTAGTGTTCATGCACCAGAAAGGTTACCAAGGACAAATTCTGTTTTTCTTCCACCTCCAGCCCCTCTCATTTCTAACAGCCCCCAAGACGTCTATATAATAATCAATTGCAAGACTATTTATCGCCCATTTATACAATGTTAGATCCTGTAGTTCCATAGCCTCATGTGACAGCTAAGGAAACTGAGGCTCGGAGAGGTTGCTGACTTTCCCAAAGCCACAGAGACACGCCATGGGGCAGGAACGAAACTGCAGTTTCTGAACAGGAGCTGAGATTCCTTCCCCAACTTCTTGTTGCCTCTATTTTGCCAAGTACTAACCGTGCCCTGCAAATTATAAGATGTCTAAAATTACGTTTCGAGGATGATGATGGAGAACTCTGAAAAGAAGCTTTTTTGTTTTGTTTTTAAATACGCCCTCATAGATCCAATGCAGTTGAAACGGCGATGAAAGCCAATTTCCCTAGAAACACCAGATCGAAAACACGTGGTGTTTCATCACGTGTGTAGTGCTTCATCCTAAACAATACATTTTACAAACCCTGAAAAATAAAAAGGAAAGACTCAAAAGAACATTCTGGGCCTGTCACGGTTGCTTTTCATCCCTTTCATCGCTAGGTGTCCCCTTGGTTAGCAAACCCCATCTGCAGTGCTGCGTCCCTGCACATCCTTCCTGCAGTGCAGGTGCGGGGAAGAGTCCGCCACAGTGGGAAGCTTCCTGCCCGGTGGGCCGTGGAGGGGCGGGGCTTCCTGAAGGGGCGGGGCTTGTGTGCTGGCAGAGCCACTCATCTGATACCCAGGAAGAGCCATCCTTGAGCTAAGAGGACTGGCTGTAATTAGCATGCAGAGATTAAATGTGAAAGGAACACTGTCAGAAACCAATTTCCACCACAGGAAATGAGCGTGGCCTAGAATAGATGCAGAGCATGATTAAACTGCAGGACGGTCTCGGGAGGGAGTATGAGCGGCACACATCTCCCGGGAGCCGCCCCAGACCTATGCTTGAGACCACTGCTGAGTGAGATCCATGGAGGCGGTTCTTTGCAGATGATAGGGAGAAACAGGATGCTAGGCGTCTTTTGGGGTAGGCTCCTATTGTAACGATCCAAAGCCATTTTTATTACTTAATGTCTAGTTTCTAGGGTCCCATGGGAGCCACAGCTCTGGGCACCCCCACTACTAGCCAACACTTAATCATCAGTCTGTTGTCTGGATTCCTGCCCTTTAGGAACTCAGGGTCTAGTGGGAGGCACTCAGGCTCATGGAGAAATAAAAAACTGTGCAAAGGCTTTAAGAGGTGTGGCTGCTGGGGGAAACAGATGTGGCTGTGCTGGGGAAACTTTCCTGGAGGGCCTCAAAGGATGAGTGAGCTTGCCAGGTGGATAAAGGGAGGCACGCTAGCATCGGGCACAGAGTGTGAAGGGTGCAGCAGGCACACCTTGGAGAGCGGCTGGAGGGCTGGCAGCTGGGAGGCTGGTGGGAGAAGAGCTGCACAGTTAGTCTGCAGGTCAGACACTGATGGCTACAGGGTTTGAATGGATCGTTTGATGGCCTTAAACAGATTGGTCTTAGGAAGACGACCCTGGGGCAGAGTGGAGGGCAGGAGAGGTGGAGGCTGGAGGCAAGGAAGCCTGTTGGTGGAGAGCTGCAGTGAGCCCAGGGAGTAGGTGGAAGCCTCAGAGACAGGCAGGACGCCCAAGTCGTATTTCTGATCCAGTGTCTATGGGTTTTGGGACCAGCTGGTTGGGGATGGAGGAGGACAGGGAGGAGGGATGACTCTCAGCTCGCCAGTTTGGGAGATTGCACGGGTGCTTCTGAGGGAACTGAGAGTGCCATGTTGAGGCTTGTGGGCTGGAGGTGCATGTGGAAAATTTAGTAGGGATGTCCAGGTTGCCAGAAATGGAGCAGTGGAGCTCAGTCCAGCTTGGCAAGAGATTTGGGGATTTTTGGAGGCTGGGGAGTAGCTGAAGCTCTTGAGACAGGTGAAGGCAGTCAGATCACTCAGAGCTTTTAAAGGCTGTGTGAGCTATTTGAAGTCTGAGCTGCCACCAGATCCTCACATCTCTTTGTAAGTGTAATAAGTGACAGTGACAAGAGTTGAGGTCCAGCTTCTTTTGCCCGCCATAAAGATCCTGCTTCCAATGCTGACTGAACCATCCACGCTCCCACAGAGGCAAGTCCTGGCAGCAAAGAATGTGGAAACCCATACAGGCAGGAGGCAGACAGCCCAAGAGGGCCAGAGGCGGATGCCAGGTGCATGCAGGTGTTACCTGGAGCACTGGCATCAAAGCTGCAAAGGGGTCTGAGGTCAGGATTCCCGTTCCGGGGGAGGGTGTAGGGAGCAGGGCGGGAGCTCCAGAGCAGGGACGGAGAACTGAGACAGATACTCCAGCATGAGGAGCAAAACAGTACTCTGTTTCCCAGTACTGGGGTATGAGGCAGAAGGCCCAGTGTTCACAGCAAGGTTAGAGAGAGTCAGAGTGGGCTCCGCAGCTGGCTCACTGGATGCTGGCTGCCAAGCTACTTATTGGTCCTTCCATTTCTCCTGCAAGTCTAGAGTTGTAGACTTGCACTGTCCAATATGGTAGCCACTAGCCTCATCTGGCTATTTATTTATTTATTTATTCAATTTTTAGAGGCAGGGTCTCGCTCTGTTGCCCAGGCTGGAGTGCAGTGGTATGGTCATAGCTCACTGCTATCTCAACATCCCATGCTCAAGTGATCCTCCTGCCTCAGCCTCCTAAGTAACTGGGACTACAGGCATGCACCACCACACCCAGCTAATTTTTAAAGTATTTTTTAGAGATGGGGATCTTGTTATGTTGCCCAGGTTGGTCTCACATTCTTGGCCTCAAGCAATCCTGTTGCCTTAGCCTTTTAAAATGCCGGGATTACAGGCTATGAACAGCTGCGCCCTGTCTCATGTGGCTATTTAAATTTATTTATTTATTTAAAGAAAGAGTCTTACTCTGGCACCCAGGCTGGAGTGCAGTGGTGCAATCTCGGCTCACTGCAACCTCTGCCTCCCAGGTTCAAGCGATTCTCCTGTCTTAACCTCCTGAGTACCTGGGATTACAGGTGTATGCCATCACGCCCGGCTAATTTTTTGTATTTTTACCAGAGATGGGGTTTCACCATGTTGGCCAGGCTGGTCTCGAACTCCTGACCTCAAGTGATCTCCCTGACTCAGCTTCCCAAAGTGCTGGGATTACAGGCATAAGCCACTGCGCTTGGCCTTAAATTTAATTTTTAATTAACAAAACTTAAAAAAATAAATTCAGGTTCTCGTTTGTACTAACTACATTTCCAGTACTCAGTAGCGACTTGTGGCTAGTGTATGGGACAGCGCAGATGCAGAACAGTTCCCGCCATGGCAGGAAGTTCAATTGTACCACGCTGGGCAGTGCTGAGCTCTGGCCTTCGGGGTGGAGTGATGGGAGTCAGTGGGGCAGGATATTCCTGACACTTCAGAGGTCAGGAAGCAGAGAGGTCCTATAGTCACCTGTGTTTTGTGGTGGGATGTAAGAGGCAGCAGCAGTACTGCCCTCCCTCACTTCTGCATAACACTCATGGTTGCTCCCTTCCATGTGCCAGGACTCCTGAAAGCCTCATGGTCACTCCTTTAAAGCACTGCCTCCAAAGAAGACCTTGTAAAAATACACGCGTGATTATAAATGTTCATGCACTTGGATCCCATGATTCTACTTCTGGAAATGTATCCAAAGAATATACTCATAGATATTCAAATAGAGATCCATAAAAGGGATATTCTACATTACATTATTATTTTTCTCGGGTCAGATTTAGGTAGGGTATACTTTACATGCAATAAAATTCATCCTTATAAGGTAGACAGCTGGATGAGTTTTGCCAAACGTATACAGTCACGTACCCACTCCCATAATAAAACAGCTTCCTGTCATTCCAAAAAGTTCACCCATGCTACCCTTTGTGGTCAATCCCCTGCTGCAATCGCTAGCCCCTGGCAGCGCTGATCTGCTTTGCAGCTTGTAGTTTTGCCTTTTGTGAACATCATACAAATGGAATTACAGATGTGGCCATCTGCACCTGGCTTCTGTCATTTAGCAAATGTTTTTTGATGCATCCGTGGTATTGCATTCCTGGGTTGTTTGCTCCTTTTATTGGTGAGTCTTATTCCATTGTGTTGTACTATAGTCTGTTGACCCATTTTCCTATCGGTGGGCATTTGGGTTGTTTCTGGTGTCTGGCAATCAGGAATAAAGCAGCTAAAACATTCATGTGCAGGTCTGTGTGGACCACAGGGCGCAGACCTGCAAATGAATGTCGGTCTGCGCATGAATGATTCCAGAAGTCGAATCATTTATTTACAGAGCGAGCTTCCAAGAAAAACCAGAATGTCTAACATCTAACATCTGATACCCCAAAGAATGGAGCAACCAAATGTAACCACTGACATTGCATTTTGAAAGGCTACCTGTGGCACGGAAATATTTCACTTGTTTAGTGTTAAAAAGCAGAACACAGAACGATACGCTTTCAGGAGGAAACAATGCTCATCTCTGGCTCATGGAGGATTTTTACTTTGTTCTTTCTTGACCGTTTCTCGGTTGGGGTCTCTGAGCTTTCAGGAACCAGAAAACCGCCCAGGTCTCGTACATGATGAGGTTGACTGTAAGGGGCTGCGGGACAACAAGGAAGGCAGGAAGGAATCTTGTCTGCAGAGGAGGCTGGAAGCGGCCATGTGTTGATGGCAACAGCAGCCCCTCAGAGATCTGCAGGGGCAGCAGGCTGCAGGCCCCGGGGGCTTCCAGACACCCTGCCTGCTCTGTGCGCTCTCTTCCGTCTGTCTGTCAGTCCACAAACTCTGAAGGAGTGACTTCCATCTGCCAGGCACTGCTTATCTCCCGGCACGTGGACGTGAACAAGGCACACTTGGCCCCTTCCCTCATGAAGCTGGGAGTCTAATGTTGCCTCTCTCTCTCTCTCTCTCTTTCTCTCTCCTTCTTCTCCCACCAGCTAAACCCTCCCCTTCCCTTTTTGCTCTTCCGTGGCTTCTGCTTCATTCCTTCTCTCTGTGGGTCGTAGGCGAATGCTCTCCTGCACCCCTCAGTCCTGCGAGACACTCCTGCGTGTCTCACCGCTTAGCTCCCGACAAGAGGGCCTGAGCGCAGCGCAGTCAGGGCAGGGCCTTGCCGGAGTCCACGCTGCAGGCCACGCCAGCCTGGGTTGCTGCCTTTGAGACGGGCACTCTGCCCTGGGGCTGACAGGATGCTGGCACCCAAGCTACTTCTGAATCCTTCTATCTCACTGTGTATTGTACCCATTAATCAACAAGAGTGTATACATTTTCTGAATTATTCTGGGGACCAATCTGTTGAGTTCCAGGACCTGCTCCATTCACAGCCATGCGGACCGGCTTCTCACCCACAGTTTGCCGTGAAAGAAGAAATAGAGATAGAAGACATCTGACCCAAGAAAAGTAATAGTATCACACAGAAGGTCCCTTTTACGGGTCTCTGTTTGAATATCTATGAGTATATCCTTTGGATACATTTCCAGAAGTAGAATCACGGGATCCAAGTGCGTGAACATTTTAAAATCACGCGTGTATTTTTACAAGGCCTTCTTTGGAGGCAGTACTTTAAAGGAGTGTCCATGAGGTTTTTGGGAATCCTGGCACGCAGAAGGGAGCAGCCACGAGTGTTTTGCAGAAGTGAGGGAGGGCAGTACTGTTGCTGCCTCCTGCATCCCACCACAAAGCACGGATGACTGTGGGACCACCTTGGTCAATCCAGTGGGCAAGGGCAGGGGCAGAGTCACCAGACACACAGCTCAATAGACTGTGGGTGAGGAACCCCCTCAGGACAGCTGTGAATGGGGCAGGCCCCAGAACACAACAGACTGGTCCCCAATATAATACAGAAAATGTATAAACTCTCATTGATCAATGGGTACAAATATGCAGTCAGATAGAAGAAATGAGACGTAGTGTTCGATAGATCAGTAGAGTGGCCATATTTGACAATAATCTACTGCACAACTCAAAATAGCTAGAAGAGAATGATTCAAATGTTCCCAGCATAAAGGAAAGATAAATATTTAAGGTGAGGGATACCCCAATTCCCTGACTTGACCTTTACACAATATAGCAATGTATCAAAATATCACATGTGCCCTGAAGATATGTACAGCTCTTATGTAACACTAAAAAAGATTAAAATAAGATTACAAAATTTTTTAAACTGGAAGCTTTTTATAATGAGCACCTGGTACTTTTCAAATTGGAGATGGGGGCAGTAGAAAATAATATTGCACAAGAAAAAAAACCTATTTCCTGAGAAGGATAAGAACATTCTAGTGAGTCCTGGCTGGAGATATAAGCAGACGTGACTCCATCCATGTTGGCTGTCTCCCAGGATCAGAGGGCGAGGCTAAGAGAAGGGCCTAGGGAACTCAGTCTGTGGAAGGTTAGAGACAGAAAGAGGCCGGGAACACTGGGACCTCGGGGAGGGCAGAGCTGGGGGAGGGCTGAGAGCATGAACTCACTTCTTACGTTCTTTCTTGTTGTTGTTTGCACTATAAATATATTTTGCTATCCATTAATAAAGAACTTGACATTTACTATTTATAATTCTTCTCATTTTTACTTTTCAAGGTAATTTTTTTTATTATTATACTTTAAGTTTTAGGGTACATGTGCACAATGTACAGGTTTGTTACATATGTATCCATGTGCCATGTTGGTGTGCTGCACCCATGAAGTCGTCATTTAGCATTAGATATAATCTCCTAATGCTATCCCTCCCCCCTCCCCCCACCCCACAACAGTCCCCGGAGTGTGATGTTCCCCTTCCTGTGTCCATGAGTTCTCATTGTTCAATTCCCACCTATGAGTGAGAACATGTGGTGTTTGGTTTTTTGTCCTTGCGATAGTTTACTGAGAATGTTTTCCAGTTTCATCCATGTCCCTACAAAGGACATGAACTCATCATTTTTTGTAGCTGCATAGTATTCCATGGTGTACATGTGCCACATTTTCTTAATCCAGTCTATCATTGTTGGACATTTGGGTTGGTTCCAAGTCTTTGCTATTGTGAATAGTGCCGCAATAAACATATGTGTGCATGTGTCTTTATAGTAGCATGATTTATAATCCTTTGGGTATATACCAGTAATGGGATGGCTGGGTCAAATGGTATTTCTAGTTCTAGATCCCTGAGGAATCGCCACACTGACTTCCACAATGGTTAAACTAGTTTATGGTCCCACCAACAGTGTAAAAGTGTTCCTATTTCTCCACATCCTCTCCAGCACCTGTTGTTTCCTGACTTTTTAATGATCACCATTCTAACTGGTGTGAGATGGTATCTCATTGTGGTTTTGATTTGCATTACTCTGATGACCAGTGATGATGAGCATTTTTTCATGTGTTTTTTGGTTGCATAAATGTCTTATTTCGAGAAGTGTCTGTTCATATCCTTTGCCCACTTTTTGATGGGGTTGTTTTTTTCTTGTAAATTTGTTTGAGTTCATTGTAGATTCTGGGTATTAGCCCTTTGTCAGATGAGTAGGTTGCAACAATTTTCTCCCATTCTGTAGGTTGCCTGTTCACTCTGATGGTAGTTTCTTTTGCTGTGCAGAAAGAAGCTCTTTAGTTTAATTAGATCCCATTTGTCAATTTTGGCTTTTGTTGCCATTGCTTTTGGTGTTTTAGACATGAAGTCCTTGCCCATGCCTATGTCCTAAATGGTATTGCCTAGGTTTTCTTCTAGGGTTTTTATGGTTTTATGTCTAACATGTAAGTCTTTAATCCATCTTGAATTAATTTTTGTATAAGGTGTAAGGAAGGGATCCAGTTTCAGCTTTCTACATATGGCTAGCCAGTTTTCCCAGCACCATTTATTAAATAGGGAATCCTTTCCCCATTGCTTGTTTTTGTCAGGTTTGTCAAAGATCAGATGGTTGTAGGTATGCGGCATTATTTCTGAGGGCTCTGTTCTGTTCCATTGATCTATATTTCTGTTTTGGTACCAGTACCATGCTGTTTTGGTTACTGTAGGCTTGTGGTATAGTTTGAAGTCAGGTAGCATGATGCCTCCGGCTTTGTTCTTTTGGCTTAGGATTGACTTGGTGATGTGGGCTCTTTTTTGGTTCCGTATGAACTTTAAAGTAGTTTTTTCCAATTCTGTAGTTTTGGTAGCTTGATGGGGATGGCATTGAATCTATAAATTACCTTGGGCAGTATGGCCATTTTCATGATATTGATTCTTCCTACACATGAGCATGGAATGTTCTTCCATTTATTTGTATCCTTTTTTATTTCATTGAGCAGTGGTTTGTAGTTCTCCTTGAAGAGGTCCTTCACATCCCTTGTAAGTTGGATTCCTAGGTATTTTATTCTCTTTGAAGCAATTGTGAATGGGAGTTCACTCATGATTTGGCTCGCTGTTTGTCTGTTATTGGTGTATAAGAATGCTTGTGATTTTTGTACATTGATTTTGTATCCTGAGACTTTGCTGAAGTTGCTAATCAGCTTAAGGAGATTTTGGGCTGAGACAATGGGGTTTTCTAGATATACAATCACGTCATCTGCAAACAGGGACAATTTAACTTCCTCTTTTCCTAATTGAATACCCTTTATTTCCTTCTCCTGCCTAATTGCCCTGGCCAGAACTTCCAACACTATGTTGAATAGGAGTGGTGAGGGAGGGCATCCCTGTCTTGTGCCCATTTTCAAAGGGAATCCTTCCAGTTTTTGCCCATTCAGTATGATATTGGCTGTGGGTTTGTCATAGACAGCTCTTATTATTTTGAGATACGTCCCATCAATACCTAATTTATTGAGAGTTTTTAGCATGAAGGGTTGTTGAATTTTGTCAAAGGCCTTTTCTGCATCTATTGAGATAATCATGTGGTTTTTGTCTTTGGTTCTGTTTATATGCTGGATTACATTTATTGATTTGCGTATGTTGAACCAGCCTTGCATCCCAGGGATGAAGCCCACTTGATCATGGTGGATAAGCTTTTTGATGTGCTGCTGGATTTGGTTTGCCAGTATTTTATTGAGGATTTTTGCATCAATGTTCATCAAGGATATTGGTCTAAAATTCTCTTTTTTGGTTGTGTCTCTGCCAGGCTTTGGTATCAGGATGATACTGGCCTCATAAAGCGGATATCACCACCGATCCCACAGAAATACAAACTACCATCAGAGAATACTACAAACATCTCTATGCAAATAAACTAGAAAATCTAGAAGAAATGGATAAATTCCTTGACACATACATCCTCCCAAGACTAAACCAGGAAGAACTTGAATCTCTGAATAGACCAATAACAGGCTCTGAAATTGTGGCAATAATCAATAGCTTACCAACCAAAAAGAGTCCAGGACCAGATGGATTCACAGCCGAATTCTACCAGAGGTACAAGGAGGAGCTGATACCATTCCTTCTGAAACTATTCCAATCAACAGAAAAAGAGGGAATCCTCCCTAACTCGAGGTAATTTTAATTGAAAAAAATGTTTCCAGCTTTACTGAGGTATGATTAACAAACACAAATCATATATATTTAGTGTACACAACGTGATCTTTTGAGATATATATATATATACACTTTGTGAATATATACACAATCAACCTAATTAACATATCCATCACCTCCCATAGTTACCTTGTGTGTGTGTGTGTATGCTGAGAACACTTCAGCTGGTGACTGTAGCTAATAATAATGCATTGTGTACTTGAAATTTGCCAAGACAGCAGATCAAAAGCGTTCCTCTGTTGCCCAGGACAGCCCTGAAGGAGGTTTGAAAGCATGGCCATGTGGTTCCTAACAGAGGCCACATCCCTCAGATTTGCTATTTTAAAACTTTTTTTTCTGTAGAGATTTACACTTCACACCTCCCCTAAACACAAGTAATTCTTTCAAATGAAAACTTGAATGAGCTACCTAACTCTACTGTTTTCATTCTTATCATTGTATAAACATAATTTTCCCCAGCTGTAATCAACGAATATGTGTCTTTGTTCTTTTTATTCATACATACTTTTCCACATATTGACAGAGTCCATATATGTATTATTTTATTTTATTTATTTTAATTTGTTTTGGAGACAGAGTCTTAGTGTCATGCAGCCTGGAGTGCAGTGGTGCGATCTCAGCTCATTGCAACCTCCACCTCCCAGGCTTAGGTGATCCTCCTGCCTCAGCCTCCCTCCCAAGTAGCTGGGATCACAGGTATGTGCCACCATGCTCTGATAATTTTTTGTATTTTTGGTGAGATAGGGTTTCTTCATGTTGGCCAGGCTGGTCTCAAACTCCTGAGCTCAAGGGATCTTCCTGCCTTGGCCTCTCCCAAAATGCTGGGATTAGAAGAGTAGGCCACTACACCTGGCCTACATATTATTTTAATGGCTTTATATTCTTTCAAATGAATGGCTGGGCATTTGAATTGCTTACAGATATTTTCGCTATTATGAAAAGCATAACTTCAAACTATGCATCTAACAAAGGTCTAAATAAGCATCTATAAGGAACTTAAATTTACAAAAGAAAAAACAACCCCATTAAAAAGTGGGCAAAGGATATGAACAGACACTTCTCAAAAGAAGACATACATGCAGCCCACAAGCATATGAAAGAAAGCTCAACATCACTGGCCATTAGAGAAATGCAAATCAAAACCACAATTAGATACCATCTCACGCCAGTCAGGATGGCTATGATTAAAAAGTCAAAAAATAACAGATGCTAACGATGTTGCGGAGAAAAGGGAATACTTATACACTGTTGGTGGGAGTGTAAATTAGTTCAATCATTGTGGAAAGCAGTATGGCAATTCCCCGAAGAGCTAAAAGCAGAACTACCATTCCACCCAGCAATCCCATTCCTGGGTATACACCCAGAGGAATAGAAATCACTCTTCCATAAAACACATGCAAATGTTCACTGCAGCACTATTCACAATGGCAAAGACATGGAATCAACCTAAATGCCCACCAATGACAGATTGGATAAAGAAAATATGGTACATATACACCGTGGAATATTACGCAGCCATAAAAAAGAATGAGATCATATCTTTTGTGGGAGCATGGAAGGAGCTGGAGGCTATCATCCTTAGCAAACTAACACAGGAACAGAATATGAAATACCACAGGTTCTCACTTATAAGTGGGAGCTAAATGATCAGAACTTATAACACACAGAAGGCAACAACAGACACTGGGGTCTACTTGAAGGGGGAGGGTGGGAAGAGGGAGAGGAGAAGAAAAGACCACTACTGGGTACTGGGCTTAATACCTGGGTGATGAAATAATCTGTACAATAAACCCCCGTCACATGTGTTTTCCTGTGTAACAAACCTTTACATGTACCCCCAAACCTAAAATAAAAATTAAAGATAAAAGAAAAGCATAACTTGAAATAATTTAAAAATTGGGCTTGCTCCCATTTTGATCAGTAATAACTATACTCTTTTAAAAACCACTTTAATATGTTTTGTTTCCTATTACAAAATTAAAATACGTTTATTGTAGACATTTTAGAAAATATAAGCTACTTGGGATGTTTACTTACAATCTACATGGGGCACAATTACAGACTCATTTTGTATTTTTTGGTTAACTGTTTGAGACTCGGCTCATCGCAGTTGAGGTCTCCTTTCCCCTCGATTGCATGATAATCCCAGGGCTCCAGAAAGGTGGGTTCTTACTCCAAACACAAGACACAGAGGATGCTGGGGAGCCTAAGCAGCTCTCCGGGGCCTGGCTGACCTGCTGTCCTGCCCTCTGACTAGCTGTAGTGTGGTTGTAGAAAATTGGTGTGGATCTGCCAGGCGCGGTGGCTCACACCTGTAATCCCAGCATTCTGGGAGGCCAAGGTGGGTGGATTACGAGGTCTGGAGTTTGAGACCAGCCTGGCTAACACGGTGAAACCCCGTCTCTACTAAAAATACAAAAAATTAGTCAGGCGTGGTGGCAGGCGCCTGTCGTCCCAGCTACTTGGGAGGCTAAGGCAGGAGAATCATTTGAACCTGGGAGGAGGAGGTTGCAGTGAGCTGAGATCACCACACTGCACTCCAGCCTGGGCGACACAGCGAGACTCTGTCTCAAAAAAAAAAAAAAAAGAAAAGAAAATTGGTGTGGATCCTAGCGCAGAAACTTCCCACACAAGTCACGGTGACACCTGCAATCAGGCTTCCAAAGCTACTAGTGTTTTGTTTTTAAGCCTATACTCATAACTTAACCACTGCTTCTAAAAGAGGGTGCCAAGGCTAGCAGGGAGCCCTGGCTGAGCCGTGCCCTGTGGAGCTACTGGATCCATTTGTTCAGCTCACATCACCTGTCTTGCCTTCTTCCCCAGTGAATTGGAACCATCCCAATTTATCTAGAATGTTTTAGTAATGTTCATCTTTAAAAGGGAGCCTCAGTGATTCCCTATACAGATTTTCCTTTTCTCCCACCCCACATCCCAGAGCTTTATACACCCTAAAACTCACTACTTCCCAGTCATTCAGCTATAGTTGGATAAGAGACCCAATTCTAACCCATGAGACATCAGATAAAGTTTTCTGTGATTTCTGGGGAAGTTTTTCTTTCTTGATAAAGAGACAGAAGATGCCATCATTCTTTCTTTTCCCCTTTTCCTGTTTAAAGGTAGACATGGTGTCTGGAGCTACAGTAGCCACTATGTGATCATGAGGTGACAGGCAAGAGCCAACAGGGAGAGATTTTCACAGAGCCACTGGACCAACATCAGTAACCACCTACACCTGAACTATGTGTTATGTTGAAGCCACTCTGAGTTGGGGTTTCTGTTAATTGCCGCTCAACCCATTCCTAACTAATATTTTGATTATTAGAAACTAATACGCAATAAAAAACTTGTGGTTAAATCTTTGTGCATGGTTTTATAGAATACATTCACGTAAGACAAAGTAGGGGATGTTTGGGCTGAATGGTGTCCCCCCAACACACAAATTTCTATGTGGAAGTCCCAACCCCCGGTACTTCAGAGTGTAGCCATATTTGGAGATACATTCTTTTTTTTTTTTGAGACGGAGTCTCGCTCTGTCGCCCAGGCTGGAGTGCAGTGGCGCCATCTCGACTCACTGCAAGCTCCGCCTCCTGGGGTCACGCCATTCTCCTGCCTCAGCCTCTCCGAGTAGCTGGGACAACAGGCACCTGCCACCACGCCCAGCTAATTTTTTGTATTTTTAGTAGAGACGAGGTTTCGCCGTGGTCTCGATCTCCTGACCTCGTGATCCGCCCGCCTCGGCCTCCCAAAGTGCTGGGATTACAAGCGTGAGCCACTGCGCCTGGCTGAGATAAATTATTTAAAGAGTTTATTTAGCTAAGTTAAAATGAGGCCTTTAGGGCAGCCCTAATCTAATATGGCTGGTGTCCTTTTAAGAAGAGGAAATTTAAACACAAATGTGCACACACACACAGAGGAAAGACTATGTAAAGACAAAGGGAGAAGGTGGGCTGGGTGCAGTGGCTGACGCCTGTAATCCCAGCACTTTGGGAGGCCAAGTTGGGTGGATCATTTGAGGTCAGAAGTTCAAGACCAGCTTAGCCAACGTGGTGAAACCCTGCCTCTACTAAAAATACAAAAATTAGCCAGGCACAGTGGCACATGCCTGTAATCCCAGCTACTCAGGGGGCTGAGGCAGGAGAATCGCTTGAACCCGGCAGGCAGAGGTTGTGGTGAGCCAAGATTACGCCATTGCACTCCAGCCTGGGTGACAGAGGGCAACTCTGTCTCAAAAAAAAAAAAAAAAGGAAGAAGAAGGTGGCCACCCACAAGCCAAGGAAAAGGGCCTTAGAGGAAATCAACATCACGGATGCCTTTTTTTTGTTTCTTTTTTGAGACAAGTTCTGCCATCATACCTGGCTGCAGCCTTGAACTCCTGGACTCAAGTGATCCTCCCACCTCAGCCTCCACACTTGGCTAATTTATTTGTTTTTATTTTCAAGATAGGGGTCTCACTATGTTGCCCGAGCTGGTCTCAAACTCTTGGCCTCAAGTGATGCTCCTGCCTCAGCCTCCCAAAGTACTGGGATTACAGACATGAGCCATCGCACCTGCCTGCTGATACCTTGATCTCAGACTTCTCGCCTCCAGAACTGTGAGAAAATATCTGTTGTTTAAGCCACCCAACCTGTGGTACTGTGTGTGTGTGTGTGTGTGTGTGTGTGTGTGTGGCAGTCCTAGCAAACTAATACAGGGGTCCAAAAATATTTTTGTTATCTGTAAAATAAGAATAATCATATTATAAAGTACTTAGGTGGATTAAATGAATTAATGCATTAAAATATACAGATTGATATGTGATATGCAGTAAACATTTAGTAAATGATGGCTATTACTACTAGGAAACCTGAGGACAAAATTTTCTGGACAGCTCTTTCCTGTCAACTCTTCCAAAAATTAACTGAGGACCTTACTGGTCTCAAAAAGGACCACTGAGCTCAAGAAAGCAGTGATGTTATTGTAGCAGAGTCGGTGCTATGTGGTAATCAGACCATTTTCTTCTCCTGTGGAGGTGCAGGAAGGATGCCTTTCCCAGGTTCTCCCTCACGCCTCTTGATGGTACCGCGTGGAAGGTGAGCAGAAGTGCCATGCCATTTCCAGTTTGTGGCTGTGTAGATCAGGCGCCTTCTCTGTCTTCTCTCTCTTTCCTACTCACATGACTAGAAGGAAGGAACTCCAAGATGGTGAAATACCAAGAAGGAAGGAGACCCTGAATGACTTTTGGAGGAGGGCCAGGCAGGAAAGCCGTGTGACCTACAAGAGCAAGACAGAATCCTAGGTTGAGTGAAGCCAGTGAGATTTCAGGATTTATCCTCAGGGAAGTTGCCTTTGCTTACTCTAATACAATCAATGTTCTCTTCTATGAACTCCTGACAGTACAACACTATTACCAGTGAGTGAGGTGTTCAGAGTGAGGGGACTGTGCAAATTCATAGCTAGGTTTCAATCAATCCACTATAAATTGATATGGTTTGGGGCAAATAGGAAGAAGAGGATATTCAGTTGTTGTTATTTATATTGTCATGTGTAGGATGCTGTATTTCCTTGATCCTTTCTTCTTTGGCACAAAGAGCAGACTCATACTCAGAGGATAAGTCTGAGAGCAGATAGGAAATGAATTCCACAGTCATCTTTATATATTGGTCTCTTTTCCGGCCCAGCCCAGTGAGATAGGATCTGATTATTTGTTGATGTTATTTATGTCTGCAATAGATGTCTGAGAATACAGCATAAATGTGCCCAGGTGCTCAGCCCTGCACTGAGCTGGAGAGAGGGCCGAAGGCTCACCTTTTATGCATTGCCGTGGACCACGCGGCCATGGAGCAGGGAGGGGTTGACAACGCCAGGAGCTCAGCCTGACACCTTCCACTCATGCCTCCTTGGACCCTTCCTGTGCTAATTATGGTCCTCTTTGGAAATAAAATCCAAACATTTGATGGCAGATACAGACAATGAAATCCTATCCAGCCTTAAAAAGGAAGATGATTCTGACACTTGCTACAACATGGATGAGGCTTGAGGACATCATGCTGAGTGAAATCAGCCAGTCACAAAGGACAAACGCTGTGGGATTCCACTAAGATGAGGTTCCTAGAAGAGCCGAATTCATGAAGACCAAAAACAGAAAGGTGGTTGCCAGGGGCTGGAGGGAGGGAGGGGGGAATGGGGAGTGAATGGGGACAGAGTTTCCGTTGGGAAGATGAGAAAGCTCTGGAGATGGGTGGTGGTGATGGTAGCACAACAATGTGAACATACTTAATGCCACCAAACTGCTCACTTAATAATGGTTAAAATGGTAAAATTTGTGTTAAATATTGTTTACCATGATAAAACTTAAAAAAAAAAATCTGAAACCATTTGCACAGCCTCTCTTACATGGAGGAAGGTAACCTGGAGGGGTAGAGAAACGTGGTTAGTGTCATGGGAACACAAAGGAATGTGACAATCCTGTCCTTGAGGGGCTTGCAGGTTGGTGGGGGAGAGATGGGTTTGACAACAATAACTGGGAAAATGCCGATGCAGAAGGAAGGAAGGAGGGAGGCAGAATCAGAACTCAGAGGTGGGAGCTGTTGGCGTCTGAAGGCTCAGGGCAGGAATTCTGGAAGAAAAGATGCTTGCCTGGGGCTCTCATGGTGTATTAGTTTGTTTTCAAACTGCTGATAAAGACATACCTGAAGCTGGGCAATCTACAAAAGAAAGAGGTTTATTGGACATACAGTTCCATGTGGCTAGGGAGGCCTCACAATCATGGTGGAAGGTGAAAGGCATGTCTCACATGATGGCAGACAAGAGAAGAGAACTTGTGCAGGGAAACTCTCCTTTTAAAAATCATCACATCCTGTGAGACTTATTCACTATCACGAGAACAGCACAGGAAAGACCAGCCCCTATGATTCAATTACCTCCCACTGGGTGCCTCCCACAACACATGTGAATTCCAATGAGATTTGGTGGGGACACAGCCAAACCATATCACATGGTCTGGTGGGATCTTGCATTTTGACGAGTGGGAGTGAGGCTGAGCTCAGTGAGGTGGGGACCAGAGCAAAACACTTGCTGGGGGCTAGTGCTGAGGCCCTGGAGGAGCAACCTAGGCAGAAGAGCAGGTTCCTAATGAGAGCAGAGGGAGGTGGCTGTGGCTACAGGCCATGGGAGTCCTGACTTTTTTTTTAAAATGAACTTTCTAATTTTGGAATAAATTTAGAATTTCCAAAAAGTTGCAAAGATAATACACAGAGATCCCATATAACCCTCAGCCAGTTTCCCCTAGGGTTAATGTCTTACATTACTGTGGTACATTTGCACAACTAATGAGCCAATATTGATATATTCTTAACTGAAGTCCTCATGTTATTAAGATTTCATTAGTCTTCCCTATTGTCCTTTTGCAGGATTCCATCCAGAATACCCAATCTGCACCCATCCAAAATTGCAAAGCTATTCCAGTACACTCCACAATCAGCTTCCCTTATTATTATGAATATCTCATATTAGGGTGGTACATTTGTTACAATTAATGAACCAGTATTGATACATTATCATTAACTAAAGTACATGCTGGATTTGGATCTCATGAATTTGTACCTAATGCCCCTTTTCTGTTCCACGACCCCACACTGGATTTAGTTGTCATGTCTCCCTGGACTCCCCTTGATGTGACAGCTTCTCAGACTTCCCTTGATTTTGATGACCCAGACAATTTGACGAGTCCTGGTCAGGGATTTTGTAGCATAATCCTTAATTTGGGTTGATTTGATATTTTCCTTATGATATTTTCTCATTCAGCTCTCACAGGGGTTCTGAGTTTTTGGAGAAAGCATGGAGGTCCAGTACCCCGCTCCTCACACCATACATCAGTTTGCCTTCTGGCTTCTATGTTATCTTCATCACCCAGCCGGAGGACTGGTTCTCCACTGTAAAGTTATTTTTTCCATTTCCTGCACTCTAGTCTTTGGAGGTAGGCATTGGACGGTTTTGAGTAAAGAACATGACTTGATGAAAGCGGCATTTTGGGATGAAAAGTACCTCCATGGCTGATGTGCTGGGCGGGAACATCTCGACCTTCAATAGCTTTCATGCTGGACTACATGCTACATGCCACAGATTTCACACATATGGTGGCATTTGATCCTCATGTTGACTCCCAGTAGAAAGATGAGGAAATGGAGGCACTGGGAGGTTAGATAATCTGTTAAAGGTCATGCAACCAGCGAGTGATCACCCCGGGATCTGAACCTGAGGAGTGTGGCTCCAAATCCATATTCTCACCATGTCCCCTGGTGACGGATTAGCATAATGAATTCAGACTGTGCGGAGCATCGGGATTTACATTCGAAGTCAGATTTTCCAGTCCCACCTCCAAGATTTGGTGTCAGCAGGTGTGTGGCAAGACCCAGCCCTTTTTACCTTAGCCAGTTCCCAGGAGACTCACGAGGCCCAGTCTGTACCCAGTAGATTCAAGAACGAGGCTGGAGGCTGAGAGACCCTTTGGGACCTGTTAGTGACCATTTGGGACATCACCTAGAGAGGCCTGGCCCGAGGGACAGCATGAAAGGTGAGTACAACTGGAGAGGTGCTGCAGAGGGAGGCTGCATGGCCTGGTCATGACTGGCTGTGGGGACGAGTGAAGGGCAGGCGACACTCAGCCTGGCCATGGAGGGATCCCAGTACTCAAAACAGAAATGCGGGATCCTGAAGGACAGCCATGGAGGACAGGCGATAAATGAGGCTTTGAACTTGATGCTGGGCAGCTGTAGGAGGCATGGGAGGAAATACTCAGCAAGATGACGGCGGCGCCCACAGGGTCTCCAGGTACCTGGGGATGCCAACAATGTCCCAAGTATATGAGCTTTCTATGTGACAACACCACTATAAAGGGTGGAGCATTGGAAAATGCCCCCTATTTAGACAAGAGGGCAATAAAAGGGGTGCTGCAGGAACGCGGGGCTCAGTTTGCCTTTCCCTCAAAACAACAAACCCAGTTGAACCCCTGACCCTTTACCTTATAGGCAGAACCCCACTGTCGGTGAAAGACAAGATGGGAGCATCAGCCTTGAACGGTGCTGACAGGGACAAGGGGAATTTCCGGAGTCCCATAAAGGATGTCCCTCTATGGGGGTGACACCTAGTGCCTTGAAGGGTCTTGAACCCAGGAGGCTCCACCGTGTCTTGAGTCACTGATGCAGAGAAGCAATGCAGGTAGTTAAGTAGAAAGCAGCCTTGACACCTGCGGTCTGAAGCCACTTCACAGCCCTGGACTCTGGCATGGGCTTTGCAGCAGCCCTGGAGGAAAAGGCCAGGTTCCCAGTTATGGAGTCAGCTCAGCCATGGGGTCCTCGTGACCCAGAGTCCAAAGTGGCTTTGCTCTAAGGATCATCTCCCTCAGCCTGCACATACCCTGCACCTGCCAGGCCAAGCCAGTGCCAGGACTTGTTTCTCAGTTGCCTCCTCACCGACCTGGAATAACCTTTCCCCTGTTCCCAGAGCCTGCCCTGCCCAGGGGTGTGGCCACTCCTTGATTGGGAGGGAGGCACCTCCTCCAGCCTGTGGTTCTGAAAGAAGGACTCACCTCACTTGGGTGAGTCCAGGCAGCCTTTGCTTCTGGCAAATTTTGTCATTGAAGAAGAGAAAGAAAACCCAACCCATACATTTCATCTTCTTTTGCTGTAAGCGATTTAGGCCAGTTGTAGATCTACTAAGAGTTTGACAACCTAGTAGAGGGATTCTAGAAAAAGCTCGAATCGACTGTCAGTTGATTTCCTCTAATATTCAATTTCCACACTGTTAATATCAGCTGCTGTTTTTGGTGGGGAGAGGGGTCATTCTTTCCTTTTACTATCAAGTATCTCAAAAATGCAGAAAATTATGGAGTAATATGGAGAACAGCACTCATGATAAGCAACTGAGTTAAAACTGCTCATTCTGACATATTTGATTCAGATGTCTGAGAAAAGAAATATTACAGGTACCCATTTGTGCCACTGTGTTTCTTTCATTCTTCCCCAAAGCCAACTGGTATTTGGAATTCTATTACATCATTTCTGAAATAATTCCTAAGCTTTTAAAAAATACTATTATCTTAAACTAATGTCCCATCACAACTGTTAACGAGGCCAATATAGAAAATGAATTCCTCTTTCCTTCTTTCCTTCCTTCCTTCCTTCCTTCCTTCCTCCTTCCTTCCTTCCTCCTTCCTTCCTTCCCTTCCTTTCTTCCTTTCTTCTTTTCCTCTTTCCTCCTTTTCTTTGTTTCTTTTTAGAGTGAGAATATTTAAAATCTACTCTCTTAGCAAATCTCAGGTATACAATACACTGTCATTACCTCTAGTCACCATACCATACATTCGACTCCCAGAACTCATTCATCTTAGGACTAGTAGTATCAACACTGTGATTCAACTTTAGTGTAAATTTGAAGCCATTAGATTTGAAGGCAGAGAGCAGCAGAAAATTGGTGCTTGTGAGCAAACAAGTACGTTTTAAGGATGTGCCCTGAAGCAGAGATGAGCGCCCTGGCACTCATCCCGGCACTCCATCCTGGCACTCCATCCCGGCCCTCCATCCCGGCCCTCCATCCCGGCACTCCATCCCGGCCAGCACACACTGGCTGCACAGGTGTGCTGGACATACAAAGTCAACAACAGAGGCCTTATCTCGGATCTCTTAGTGCTTTGTACCCAGATGATGGCTGTTACTCAAATACATACATCAATGCATGTAATTATATTCCATTACAGATTGAGACAAGGCACAGCTCTATGAAAACAAAGCCCTAGCTTAGACTAGAGGCAAAAAAATAGGTTGGATTTCTTACCCTTTGGGTGGGACCCAGGACACGTGGCAAAAACAGAAAACTCAACAGCAGGGCATTTTTAGAATTCGTGAAGCTCCATATTGTAAAGATACTTAACTTTAAAATATCAACATCAATTCAGGTTCATGCCATTTCTCTATCTCCAGATAGCATAGGACCTCACATGGGGAATGGAAACAAATCCTATTTAAGCAACTCACAAACACAGACTTTGAAATAACCCACTATTCTCCAAGCACAGATTCATCCTCCATTTAGGGCCCTGCAACATGAAGTCACCCTTAACTATTTCTGAAAAGGAAGCAGGTGACACGTGCCCTGTGGACCAAGAGTTAGTGATTGACAGTGGGAGTGCTGACCGCTATCCAGGTAAAAGGTTACAGCGACGTCCTCTCCTCAAGGTTTTCTGAAAGAGAGTAGGTCATTAACTGCCATCACAAACAAACAAACACCAAAAAACGACATACTCTCTTTCAGCCACTGTGAACAGTTCACTGTAGCTGAAAGAGAGTATGTCGTTTTTTGGTGTTTGTTTGTTTGTTTTTTTGAGGTGGAGTCTCGCTCTGTTGCCCAGGCTGGAGTGCAGTGGTGCGATCTCGGCTCACTGCAAGCTCCGCTTCCCGGGTCCACGCCATTCTCCTGCCTCAGCCTCCCAAGTAGCTGGGACTACAGGCGCCTGCCACCATGCCTGGCTAATTTTTGCATTTTTAGTAGAGACGGGGTTTCACCATGTTGGTCAGGCTGGTCTACAACTCCTGACCTTGTGATCCGCTAGCCTCAGCCTCTCAAAGTGCTGGGATTACAGGCGTGAGTCACCGCGCCCGGCCACCATTTTTACTGTCATCCATTCATGGTACATAGCAGACAGCAATCCCTTCAATTCCACCAATGCTAACACGTATTTTCATTGCCTGAGTATTAGACTTAGTATTTAATGTTAAATTAAAATCTGACTCTCAACTATTTCGCTACACTCCAGGTACTTCTACTCAGCTAAATCCATAGACACAAGTAGAAGGGAATTTAGACTTTTAATCTAGTAGTTACCAGAGTTTTAGATCTCACAGGCTGATAAAATTTTATAAAGATTTGGTTCCTGGTGCTGTGGTTGATGCCTGTAATCCCAGCACTTTGGGAGCCAAGGTGGGAGGATCACCGGAGGTCAGGAGTTGAAGACCAGCCTGGCCAACATGGTTAAACCCCGTCTCTACAAAAATATAAAAATTAGCTGGGCATGATGGTGGATTCCTGTAATCCCAGCTACTCAGGAGGCTGAGGCAGGAGAATCACTTGAACCCAGGAAGCGGAGGTTGCAGTGAGCTGAGATTGCGCCACTGCACTCCAGCCTGGGTGACAGAGCGAGACTTCATCTCAAAAAAAAAAAAAGATTTGGAAGAACTGTATTGAGTTGCTAACTTTTTATTCACTCAGATGAAGTAATTAGAATACATATCATCCACCTCACCACCGTGATAGAATTCACATGCAAAGTGAATTATAACAAAACAGAACTTCTCAGCATTTTAACAGAAATAAATTAGCTTCAGGACAAAATTATTCCTTTTTTTGTGATTGTGGTTTTCTCTTTTCTCCAGCAACCTGTGAAAATGAATACTTTTTCACAGTCTAGCACCAGTTCTTGCAATAGAATTTGAGAGCCCCTGACTTAAATCAGTGATTTAAATCCCTCCTGCCCTTATTTACAAAGGAGGAGGCTGGCCCTAAGGGACCTCATGGGCTGCCCCATCAAAGTTTCCAGCTCACAGCTGGGGAATAGCCCTGGTTCAGGCTGGGGCTTCTGAACCCACGTTCAATGCACCCGCCCTCTGTCTTATTGCCACGAGTCTCTGCAGGGCCCAGCAAGGGCCCCCAACTCTCTGATTATGTGATCGGCACCATACTGTCCAGGGAACACTGAAGGAGGATGGCTGAGGGACACAGAAGGAGAAGCAGGGGACCTGTCCCTCTCTCTGCAGCCCTCTGCAGCCCACATGCCCTGGGCTGGATTCTGAGACAGGCTCTTCCTCCTGCTGGCACGCCTTGACCTTCAGGTATCCTTTAGTTGGGCCCATTGATTCTTTCAGACCATTGGGAAATATTTTGCTCACTACTAATGCCTACAGTGTCCATTCCTCTGCCTCCCTCTCCTCCATAAAGACGGGGCTCCAGGAGTTGTGGACTTCACTGCCTGTGTTTTCAAAGAATTAAATATGACTTCAAAAGTATCCCAGGATGTTCAAGGTTTCGTTGCCCAGTCAGGGTTTAACCTAAAACAAAATAGAGTCACTCGGGAACAGAAAATCAAATACCACATGTTCTCACTTATAAATGGGAGCTAAGCTATGGGTGCGCAAAGGCATGCAGAGTGGGTACGATGGACACTGGGGACTTGCAACAGGGGAGGGAGGGATGAAAAATCACCTGTTGGGTACAATGTACACTATTCCAGGGACGGGTACAGTGTACACTATTCCAGGGATGGGTGCACTAAAAGCCCAGACTTCACCATACACAATTCATCCATGTAACCAAAAACCACTGGTACCCTTAAAGCCCTTAAAATAATAAACTTTTTAAAATAGAAGAAAATGAGAGATTCTCTGGCATACAGTGCTAGTGGCATACCACATTTGGGAATTTTAGATTTAAGCAATAGAAAAAGACTCTGGTTTATTTAAGTGGAAAGGGACTGTATGGGAAAGGGTATCGGTTGTCCTGGTGGAGTCACTGGAGAATGAGGCCACTTAGGAGCACCTCCCAGCCATAGCCCAGAACCTCTGTGGCTGCTGCTGGGACCAGCAGCTGTTTACAGTGCGGTCCCCAGAGTTTCCAGAACCTCTGCAGCAGCCACACCCATCCTCAGCGCGAAGCCGGCCTCACCCCTGCTACCTCCCATCAGCCACTTCCAGTCCACAGCCTGGGCCAGGGCTGGGGAGCAGGCGGAACCTGGGCCACCGCTCACTGTGGGGGTCCAGGCAGGTGGTCTCCAGCACTTTCATCCTGTACTATACAAGGCAGGCTGTTCCTTCACAGGGCAGGGGGTTCCTGAAACGGACAAGTTGAGATGCTGAGCAGCCAAAAAGAGCAGCAGATGTAGGGTTTTCTTTTAAATTAACTTCTCCGAAAGTTGGGGAGGTGGAAAATCTCTTTCAGAGTAGTCAACACAATCCATGGACTTGGGCCCAGATTTGATCGTTGTTCGAATATTTTTTTCTTGCTTTAGAGAATCCTCTCCTAACAGAGACTCAGTGCCTGTGGATGCCCACCTTAGGGTCACCCACAATGACTTGCTGGACTCCCCTTTCTTGGTGACCGTGTGAACCCCAGAGCTCCGCTGGGGCTGCTGAGATCTGACAGGGGGTCTGGCGTGCCCAGGAGGGTCTGTTCAGGGCTTGTGAACCATCTCAGAGAATTCTCTTGGTGGGATTTCACTGTGGCACGTGAAGTTGTTCTTTTTCTCTTCTTGTGCTTCAGTTCCCCTCAGGCTCTTTGTAGTCAAAGTCCTTACGAGAGGAGAATGTTAAGCTGTTCAACAGGGTGGGCTACTCGGGGGTCTGGGCGGGGCCTCCAGCCAGGAAGACTTCAACGTGGGCCTTTCCCGAGGCTTCAACCTGGGCAACTCCAGAGAGAGTTGACCCTGGCTCAGACTTCCCAAACTTTCCGCTCAACTGTTCCTGAAGGCTGAAGGCGAGAGAGCAAAGAACCCCAAAGGGCAGGGATGTCTAGCCAGAAGGGAGACAACAGTTCTTTGAAGGCAAGTTTCGTCCTGCAAATCCGTGCAGATTTTGAGAGTGCCGCAATGTCTGTGTTTAAGCGCGGCCTGCAGAGCGTGGAGATTTTCTTTGTGGCTGGAGGACTGCCATTTCAAAGTCGCCAGCAGTTTCTGCACTGGAGGTCGAAGCTCTTAATGCCCTAGAAAGACTTCTTTTGTTTTGAGAAAATGAACCAGGCGGGGTCTTTGGGGGCCATGAATGCGAGGCATGTTCATTATTCTCCTGGGCCCCCTGCGCGCCCTGAGTGCGTTTGAGGTGCCCGCTGCCCCGCACCCTGCAGAGCTAGGAGAAATATTTTGTTCTTCTCCCCACGTGTGGACTTGGCCTGAGCAGGAAACTGTTGTTGCTCTTGGGAAATGTTTGTGTGCCTTTTGGTCTAAGCTTGCTCACGGGAGGCCTGCAGCCAATGCTGGACCCCAGCCCCAGATCTGGCCTCTATCTCGCCTCACACTGGAGGGAGACGGTGACAAGAACAGTCCAGATGCAGCACGGTGCAACCTGGACCGATTCGTTAAAATTGTGACAAAATGTGCATAAGATAAAAGTTCCCATTTTATTCATTTTTAAGTGTACAGTTCTGTGGCCTGATGCACATTCACATTGCTGTACAGCCATCACCACACCCTATCTCCGAAACTTTTTCATCTTCCCAACTGAAGCTTCCTCGGTACCTGCTAAACCCTAATTCCCCCTCCCCCTCCCGCCAGGCCCTGACAACCACCAATCTATGTCTTGTCTCTGTGAATGTGACTACTCCACGTACCTCCTAGAAGTGGAGTTGACAGTGTTTGTCCTCCTGGATGGATTCCTTTTTCTTTTTGTAGAGACAGGGTCTTCCTACATTGCCCAGGTGGGTCTCCAATTACTGGGCTCCAGTGATCCTCCTGCCTTGGCCTACCAAAGTACTGGGATGACAGGTGTGAGCCACTGCACCTGGCCTGGACGGATTCTCATTGGCATCTGAGACGGAATGGACTGGGCTTTATGAAATGCATCATCAGTTACTCTACTGACTGGCACCGGCCGGCAGAGACCAGATCCTGTGGGTCGGAGTGGCTGTTTCCCTCTGAACAAATAGATGTTTCCACTGTTAGTCATCCTGAAAAGAGTTTAATCCCAGAGTACAAAAATAAGTGGACTGAGACTGGGGAAAGTAAGGCTTTTCTCTCTGCAGCTTACTTGGCCTTCATTCCAAGGTGTGGAGCGACCTGGGGATTCTTCCTGGTGGGGTGTGGGTGGTGGTGCCTGTGCCCATGGAGGGAAGCCTGCTGCGGGCCGTACAGCAATTGTGAGGGCAGCCAAGCCCTTTCAGTGCAGGCATCCTTTATGCTCTGTGTGGTCCTCCGGCTAGCCCCAAGGCTCAGCACCACGTGCTTACATCAGCTCATCATCTCAGCCGAGCTGCACGGATGGAAGAGGTGGGTGTCCTGGCCACCAGGCTGCAGGTGGGAGGCAGTGGGGTGCATCACCTGGGCCCCACCGGGCAGACCTGTCATGAAGATACAGAGGCCAGAGACAACACAGATAAAAAAGTGAAGCCAAGCGAGATGTTCCAGAGTACCGTGGGCAGCGCGCTGGAGCATTCACAGAAGTTCCACAAGCAGCCTGGTGTGAGCTCATGACATCATCATTTCCATCTGAAAAGAGAAGGATAATTTACTTTTCAGACACAGGCTTGTGTCTAAAGAGGCCAGAGACACTGAGTTAAACACATCTGACTTAATATCCTAATCTTTCAAATTATTTCCCATGAACTAAAGTGACGCTCAAGGAAGACCCTCCCTGCAACCCGCCTCTACTCACCCCTGCCCCAGCACCCTGGCTGGAGACAGAGCCCTGGGTTCATTACAAAATGCAATGACAATTTGCTTTCACGCTCAAAATATGGGAAAGACTTTACAGTGTGTGGTCGTTCCTGTTTCTGTGTAGCTTACATCAGGGCAGGTATCTCGGGGGCCCTATTCAATGTTGTTCTCAAGCAACCCCAAGCAGCATTCAGGAGCCACTTGGAAGGAGCTGCAAGGGTTTAAGCAGTTAATGAACATTAAAATCATATAGTAGAAAATAAAACCTCGAACACGGGGTTTTAGTATCTATGGAAACTGATGGGTTTGAAGATTAAGTGCCCACAGAGAATCCACAGCTTCAAGATTCTTCATGAGAGTGCCTGTCATTATTCAGGGAGCCTGCCAATTGTGAGCTGCAAAATCATAACATTAATACTTAATAATAGGCTTATTCCTGTTACTCTTTATTATCCCAATCATGTTCCCAGCTATTATCTCCTTTCTCCCCTTATACCACCCCTGGGGAGAGGCTGACATAAATTATTATCCCTCCTTTATGGGTGAAGGCATTAAAGCACACAGAGATTAAATGACATGCCTGAGGATCTAAAATTAGTGTGCAGCACAGGCGAGGTGAGAGCTTGTGTGTCTGTCTCCCCCAGCGTTCCTCTGCTTCTATGGCTAGCTCTGGGTATCCAACCTCTCTAGGTCCAAACATCTCGGCCACCCTCATAAATAGCCATGAAGTCTTGGGAAAGCCTGCGGCCCCGCACCGGGCCTGTTCCCACCCCACATCAACACGCCTTTAGAGCAATGTCTAGGCGCCACCTCTTCTCAGAGGCTTCCCTACCCACCTCCGGCTGAGATGGTCGCCACCTCTGGCAACCTTCTGCCACACCTGGAATTAGCCCCACACCAACGGCGTGGGGCATGTAATTATATACTTTCTGGAATTACGTGCTCATGGCTTGCCAACTAAAAGGTGAGCTTTCTGAGGGTTGGCCTCCAGCTGCATCCCTTGCTTCTTCTTTGGTGTCCTTCAAGGCCTCTGGAAGCAAGTTGGGCAGCACAGGGGCCTAATAAACTTGCTCAATGATGTGTTGGATGCTGTAGGACATGAGTGATGGGCAAGATGGATTCTCTGTGAAAGCTCCGCTGCTTGTTCCAGTCCCTCTCCATCCTCTGCTCCATTTCACTCCGCACACGTAGCTATCACTGCCACTGTGCTACGCATCTGTCTGCCTGCACTTTTACGGCTGTCTCTCCCACTGCAGTGTCAGCTCCAGGGGAGCAAGGCCCTTCTTGCTTCTCCAGATCCTCGCACACATAGCAGCTACTTGTTCCATGGGGATGTGTATCCCTCCAAGTCTCATGCTGATGTGATCCCCAGTGTTGGAGGTGGGGCCTAGTGGGAGGTGTCTGTGTCGTGCGGGCAGATCTCTCTTGAATGGCTTGGTGCTATCCTGGCAAGAGTCAGTGAATTCGTGTGAGATCTAGTTGTTTCAAGAGTGCGGCACCTCCAGCTTCTCTCTCACTCTGCTTTCACCATAGGATGCACCTGCTCCCCCTTCCCCTTCTCCCTCAATTGCTTGTAAGATTCCTGAGGCCCTCAAGTAGCAGAGATGTCGGCGCCATGCTTCCTGTATGGCCTGTAGAATCGTGAGCCAATTCAACTTTTTTCTTTACAAATTGCCTAGCTGCAGGTGCTCCTTTATAGCAGGGGTCTCCAACCCCCAGAACCAGGAGGTTAGGAACCAGGCTGCAGAGCAGGAGGTGAGCAGCAGGCAAGCGAGGAGTGAAGCCTCCTCTGTATTCACAGCCACTCCCCATCGCTCACAGACCGCTTGAGCTCTGCCTTCTGTCAGATCAGCAGCAGCATTAGATTCTCAAAGAAGCGTGAACCCTTTTGTGAACTGCGCGTGCAAGGGATCTGGGTTATGTGCTCCTTAAGAGAATCTAGTGCCTGATGATCTGTCACCGTCTCCCATCACCTCCAGATGGGACCATCTGGTTGCAGGAAAGCAAGCTCAGGGTTCCCACTGATTCTATACTATCATGAGTTGTATAATTATTTAATTATATATTACAATGTAATAATTATAGAAATAAAATGCACAATAAATGAATCATCCTGAAACCACTTCCCACTTTCATGGCCTGTGGCAAATTCACCTTTCATGAAACCAGTCCTTGGTGCCAAAGAAGTTGGGGACTGGTGGTTTTTTGTTTTGTTTTGTGAGACGGAGTTTTTGCTGTTGTTGCCCAGGCTGGAGCGCAATGGTGCAATCTCGGTTCACTGCAACCTCCACTTCCCAGGTTCAGGTGATTCTCCTGCCTCAGCCTCCCAAGTAGCTGGGATTACAGGCATGCACCACCATGCCCAGCTAA
Organism: Nomascus leucogenys; assembly: GCF_006542625.1. Lineage (NCBI taxonomy): Eukaryota > Metazoa > Chordata > Mammalia > Primates > Hylobatidae > Nomascus > Nomascus leucogenys. Next base: position 105,196,488 of record NC_044387.1, on the reverse strand, counting down.
TTTTTTGTATTTAGTAGAGAAGGGGTTTCACCATGTGGGTTGGGCTGGTCTTGAACGCCTTACCTCAGGTGGTCTACCTGCCTCAGGCTCTCAAAGTGCTGGGATTACAGGTGTGAGCCACGATGCCTGACCAGGGACTGCTGTTTTATGGTAACGACCAGACTAACACAGTGCTCAAACACTTCTTTTTTTTTCCTTTTTTTTTTGAGATGGAGTCTCACTCTGTCCTCCAGGCTGGAGTGCAGTGGTACGATCTCAGCTCACTGCAAGCTCCACCTCCTGGGTTCACACCATTCTCCTGCCTCAGCCTCCCAAGTAGCTGGGACTACAGGCGCCCGCCGCCATGGCCGGCTAATTTTTTGTATTTTTAGTAGAGATAGGGTTTCACCGTGTTAGCCAGGATGGTCTCCATCTCCTGACCTCGTAATCCGCCCACCTCGGCCTCCCAAAGTGCTGGGATTACAGGCCTGAGCCACAGCGCCCGGCCTCAAACACTTCTTGAATGAATGAATGAAGGTCCAGACCAGTACTCCACTTGGCATGCTCACCAGCCCATTTGCATCCGAATCACCTAAGATGCTTGTTTAAAATGCAGGTTCTTGGGCCTCATCTCACAACAGCCAAATTAGAATTTCTGGAGGTGAGACCTAGTGTGTAGCCATGGTGATTTTGATATACATTAAAGCTGAGACGTGGTGCCCATTTTATAGATGAGAAAAGTGAATCTCAGAAAGAGGCTTGCTCAAGGTCGCCAGACAGGTTATGGGCAAGTTGTTATCAGAACCCAGATTTCAAACTCTCCATCTGGAGCTCTATTCCTCTAGGCCGCCTCATCTGTGTGATGGTAACATTTTCAGAAGGATCGAGCCCGTAGTTTGCGTGAGGTCATTTGATGTTCAAAAGAACCCAGTGTGGTATATACTATCATGACCTAGAGCGTCAAGACCAGAACTGACAGCAGTGGCTGGCACTGAGGCGTGACCGCCCAGCCTCCCGTAGGGTGGGGCTGCTGCCTGGCTCTTGCAGATACAAGGCCCTTGCTTGCTCCGGACACAGCACTGCTTTCAGTGGTGGCATTTTTTTTTTTTTTTTTTCAGATAAAGACAACTAAAAAATAGCTTGGGTAGGTAAGCTGTAGATAACGTTCAAATCTTGTATATGCAAAGGAATGGATGTGTTCAGTTGAGTGCATCCATACAAGAAAAAATATATATAATTAAAAAGATTTAGACTGCGGGATATTCTTCTCCAGTTATCTGCCAGTTATTCCAGGGGAACCCCTCCCTTAAGTTGGAAAAAGAATCAGGATACAAAGGATAAGCCCTCTTCTTCCTGCCAGGAAGTGTGTGTTCTTCAAGCTCAGAGGGCAGGAGGGCTCAACGCATGCCTGGGGCCAAGGCTGAGCTCCCCAGAATTCCTCAGGAGGGCTGGGACCAGTGAACCTGCCCGACTGCCCTTCTCCTTGCCCTCCTCCCTCCACACACACATGTGCCCTGTCCACTTGTGCATTTGACCATCTGTGGGAAGACTTCTGAGTACATTCAAAGAGGAAGCCAGAGGGCATGCTCCAAACCCATGCCCTGGGTTGGCCCTTCCCACTCAAGGCTCTTTCCCAGGCAGGAATTCTTCCTCGCCTGCTGGTCCAAGGGTCATGAAAAGAAGGACTCTTCCATGTACTCACCAGTCTCTGGTGACACAAGCTGCCTCTGTGCATCTGGCAACAAGAGCCGGGAGAAAGGAACCCATGGGTGTGGGTAGCTCTATTTCTGGGCACACAGGTGGCTTCTTGGCTTCCCGGGCAGGATGCAGAGCACCCTGGGGACCAGTCCCAGCTTTGAGAGGAGCGATGGTGTCCCTAAGCGCCTGCCTGCACTCCCAGGATGTAGCCTCTTTTCCAGAAGAGGCGGAGGGGCTCACCAACCTTGGATATTGTTATGGGCTGAATCGTGTCCCCCGAAATTCCTGTGTTGAAGCTCTAAACCGTAATACCCCAGATTGGGACTGCATTTGGAGACAGGCCTTTGAAGAGGTGATGGTTAAGATGAGGCCATTAGGGCGGGCCCTAATCCAGTGTGACTGGCGTTCTTCTAAGAGGAAATGTAGAGACACAGAGACACCGGAAACGTGCGCACACAGAGGAAAGGCCCTGTGAGGACGCAGGGGAGACGGCGATTCCTGGCAAGCCAAGGAGGGGCCTCCGGAGAAGCTGGCCCCACTGACACCCTGACCTGGGACTTGGAGCCTCCAGGACTCTGAGAAGTCACTTTCTGTCATGTGAGCCACCCCACCTGTGTTTTCTCGTTACGGCCGCTCTAGCAAATGAATACATATACAGGACCAAGAAGTCCTGATGGTTGTGAATCTGTTTTGTCTTTTCACGTGTGTGGGATGTCTGAGGTCTTCTCTGGGCTGAGGTCTGCTGGTGGATGGGTTCACACTGCAGGCATTCCTCCTGGGAGCTTTCCTGGGCCTTCTGTCTTGAGTCCCAACCTCAACCATCCCTCCATGCCGACAATGCCCAACTCCCCAGCTCTGACTTCTCCAGCCTGTATTTCAGCTTCCTCCACCCATTGTCACGCACAAGTCCGAACAGGAATTTATTATCCGAACTTCCAAACCCACTCCTCCTTCCAGTGAATGGCATCAGCATTGTGCCCTGCAGGCTTGAAAAGGCAAGTATCGTGGGGTGCCTTGAGAGTGGTGCCCGGAGCCACTGTCTTTCTGGAAGTTACTGAACTATTTTCAAACTGTGCATTGAAGATCGGTTTGTAGCACAGCGATTTCTACTGTGTGATACTGAAGTTGAGTCGTTGTCACCTGTTCAGGGGATTGCATCCAAAACACAATCATCAAGCCCTCCCATCTCAAAGGCAACTTGTCTGGAATCACAGTCCCTGTCTTGATTCTGGTACCTCTTCCTTGTTTCAGTTCTTCATCTCCATGTCACCAGACTGTTGAAAGGCTTTCTAAGAGGCCGGGTGTCCCTGGTTTCAACTCTAGATATTCATGCCCCTGCCAGAATCATCTTCTAGATTTACTTTGAAGGCTTTTGATTATGTGCAGGATAAAATCTAAATCCCTTTCAATGGCATTCAAGGCCCTCCAGCTCTGAGGGCCATTCTTCCTCTTCTCACACTGTATCCTCTCACTCAACAGAAGCAGCCAGGCTTGAAGCCAGACAGCCTGGGTTCAAATCCTGCAAGTGACAGAAACCAACTCTAAGGAGCTTAAGCAAAACAAAAGAGGCGCTCCTTCCGGGGCCAAGGGACGTCCTCCGTCCGCTCCAGCTCTGCCCTCGCCTGATCCAGCCTCCCGCGGATGGACATTCTTAGGATGCAGAAATGCAGCCTCACATGCTCCCTGATGCCTGTGATCTCAGAAGGCAGGATGCCCTCTCTCCCAGGGCCCAGAGTCACCCCTGAGAAAGACCCTGATAACCCAGGTCAAGGCGCCAGCCCTGCATGCGGGAAGGGAGCCCGTGTTTACAGGTTCCACTGGGCAGTTCCCCAAAGGAAAAGATTCTGGGGCTGCTCAAAACTAACAAGTGTTTGCTAACTTGGTAAATTTATTCAACTGAATAGTTTTGGAGTGCCTGCCATGTGCGGGTGTGGGGAACCAGTATGGAGCCCACGTGGAGGGAACGCCATGAAGGCACCACTCCTGCTGGCTCCTCCCGGAGACATGCCATACATTGAACAGGGGTGGGCTCAGACTTCTCCTGCCAACACTAGGAAACACCTCCATCCCTGGGCCTGTGGTTTACAACGCGGTGCCCACGTCGCTCCTCCTCTCCTCCCCTGTGACACAGGACGTGTGTGTGTGTGTCTCAGTGCACACAGCAGGACCTGTGCTCTCCGTCCCTAAGCAGTCTCAGATAAGGGCTGTGCTTACTAGACACACTGATGAAAGGATGGAGAGGCACACTGGGCTTTTCTTGCCTCAAAACTGGCACAGAAGATTCAGGTTGTATCACAGTTCAAATGCAGAAACTTGAAGCTGTTTTGTATCAATATGCTTTTCTTTGATTTTACTTCTTCATCCACTTTATGGAATATCAGAGTGTCTCAGTGCAGAGGTCCTTGTGGGTCAGCGTGTCCCCAGAACCTGCATCTGTACAACACTCCTCTCCCAGGGTACTGCATGCGTCCCCACCCCATACACACCAGGCGCCAACATGCATGGCCACACATCCCCCACCCCATGACACACCAGGCGCCGACACGTATGGCCACACATCCCCCACCCCATACACATCAGGTACCAACACGCATGGCCACGCGTCCCCCACCCCATACACACCAGGCACCAACACGCATGGGTATGCATCCCCCACCCCCAAACACATCAGGCACCAACACACATGGCCACGCGTCCCCCACCCCATACACAGCAGGCACCAACACACATGGCCACGTGTCTCCCCACCCCATACACATCAGGCGCCAACACACATGGGCACGTGTCCCTCCCCATACATACCAGGCACCAACCCGCATGGCCATGCGTCCCCCCACCCCATACACACCAGGCGCCAACAGGCATGGGCACGTGTCCCCCACCCCCATATGCACCAGGCACCAACACGCATGGCCATGCATCCCCCCCACCCCATACAAACCAGGCGCCAACATGCGTGGCCACGAGTCCCCCCACCCCATACACACCAGGTGTCAACCCGCACGGGCACACTGCACCCCATTCAGTGGTGTCATTCAAGGCCCTTTTGTGGCTATTTATTTTTTAGATATAATTCACACACCATAACATGGGCCTTTTAAAGGTACAGTTCAGTGGTTTTTAATCCTCACAACATTGTGCAACCATCACAGGACCCAATTCCAGCACATTCTCTCCATCCTGAAAGGAAACCCACATCCACTGAGACAGCCGCGCTCCATTCCCTGTCCTCCCCGCCCCCTTCACTAATCTGCTTTCTGTCTCTATGCATTTGCCCCTTCTGGACATTTCACACAAAGGGAATGGTTCATTCAATACACGGCATGAGTGATGGGCTTTTTCATCGCCATCGTGTTTCGAGGCCCTTCCGTGTTTCGTGTGAGTCCGCACCTCATGCCTTTTCATGTCCGAATAATAGTTCACTGTCTGGATAGACCACGTCTTGCCTCACCATGGACATCTGGGCTGCATCTACGTTTTGGCTCTTGTGAATAACGCTGCCGCCAACATTTGGGTACAGGTTCTTGCGTGGACATGTGCTCTGAGATCCTTGAGTGTATGCCTCGGAGTGGAGTGGCTGGGCCGTGTGGTGACTCGATGTTTGACTCCTGGAGGAAGCACATTTCACATCCCACCAACAACGCCTGAGGCTCCCATTTTCCCTCATCCCCGTCAACACTTGTTAGTGCGCACGTTTGGTGGTAGCCATTCTAGCAGGTGCGCCCACGGCTCTGCCTTCCTCACACAATGGTGAACAGCTCCTCATGCACCGTGCCCGTCCTGCCTCTCCCCAGCATTTCAGGCCGGCTTCAGCTTCGTCTCCTCTGGGAGGTTCTCTGTAGCCACTCCAGCCCTCTGGATCTTGTTTGTGACTTTTTCCGAAAGGACTTGAAAGGGCATGACACCTGTCTGTCTTGAGGCTTAGATTTTATTCTGCCTGAAGTTCCTGTTCCGGCTTTTCGGAAGAATCTCTCCTCCTGCCCTGCCACTTTTCTGACCAAATATTCCTTCTCCTCTGAGATCTAGCTTCTCCTCTGCCTCAGATCCTGGAATCTTCACCCCAGGCTGGGTGCGCACTCTGTCCTGTGAGCCACCACTCTGCCCCACAATAGTAACCAGCATTTTATTTATTTATTTTCTGAGACAGGGTCTCACTCTGTCACCCAGGCTGGAGTACAGTGGTGCAATCATGGCTCACTGTAGCCTTGACCTTCCAGGTTCAAACAATCCTCCCACCTCAGCCCCCTGAGTAGCTGGGACTACAGTCATGTGCCACCACGCCTGGCTAATTTTTGTATTTTTTGTAGAGAAGACATTTTGCCAAGTTGTCCAGGCTGGTCTCAAACTCCTGGGTTCAAGCAATTCACTCATCTGGGCTTCCCAAAGTGCTGGGATTACAGGCGTGAGCCACTGCGCCCAGCCTGCAGGGACAAGATCCTGACCATTGTGCTATCTAGGGGCTCCATGGAGCTTGGTAACTGCCCCACGCTTGGAAACTCTGTCCCTCACAGCAACTGTGAACTTATCCCCCAGTTCCACAGTCCTGAAGATCTCAGCAGTGAGCCTTCACCCCCTGCAAGGGATGGTGACCTATAACCTGCCCAATCCAACGCTCTTCCCAGGAACAGCCTTGCCCATGGGTGGACCAGGCAGCTGCCCATCTGGCCTTCTCTGGGGGTCCCTGGAAGGGTCCTCAGGCAAAATATTTCCCCCCACAGCCTGTCAGGAATGCCTGCTTTGCCAGCAGGATTTTGCTTCTTTGAGTTAAAGATGAAGGAGCAAGAATCACAGCACCTTGAGGTGGTCTTAATCTGCACTACAGCCTCACACTTACTACCTCTCGTGTCTACCCCTGCCTCCACAGAGAGATTTCCCCTCAATTCTCTTTCTTCTTCATTCTATGGTGCATTCCCTCATAGACTTTGAATAGAGAAAATAGACATTAGCTGCTATGTAGCATAATATGATTTGGAATCATGATCTAATCCAAAATCTCACCAAATATGTGAAAACTGCCTCCAGAAAATAGCAACGATCCTTCTGCGTCTGCTCTTACATCACAGAAGATGGAAAGGGCACCCATTTAGTGGTCTCTATTAACCGCAAGTAGCCCTGGGAGGGTAACACATTAAAATGCTGTCATTCAAGTATAAACATGTTCATGGGGCTCTTTTCAGAAGACCTTTAGCCAAGAGCATGGGTTCAGAATGAGTTAGGGATAAGAGACACAGTGGGAAAGCTAATGTTTGGGGAAAGCCTAAATTTATGCACAATTCCGCATCATTTTGACAGAGTAATTAACTTTGAGTCTGACCCTGTAGGGACTGTGGAAAGCCACGGAGGAAGAATAGAAGCTTGGCAGAGGGTGGGATGGGGCAGTTGGAAGGATAGGGACGCTGTGGAGATGGAGGCAACCTACTCAGTGCCAAAACCATGGCCAGGTGCAAGGTGGGACACTCTACAGAGTGCCACCAGAATCTGCTGCTCTCTTTCTACCCATCATCCCGTCATCATTTCTGCAAAAGCAAGAATAGATGGGTAGGAAGACAGGAAGGAAATCCTCAAGGCCAGCAACACCCACAGGAGCAAAACAAGCTTCAACTTACAAATGACCTACACGTGGCCTGAGGGGTGTTACCAGGCAGACGCCATTCATTGCAGAGCTGTTGACAGCCAACCATGTTCAAATACATCTGGGGCACATCTCCCTGCTGTGTACACTCTGAGCAGTATTTGGGGAAATCTTAGTGCAGCCTATGCCTGAAGTTAAAAATTGATGCCTGTGGAATGGAATTGAACAGAAGCAAGGGCTTCGCTCAAGCAGCGACTCAAACAGCCTGCCTACCTTCTTTCTTTCCTTTCTCTCTTCCTTCCTTCCCCCTTTCCTTTTCCTTCTTTTCTTACTTTCTCTCTTTTTTACTTTTCATTTTGAAATAACTTTAAACTCATCAAAAAGTTGTACAAAGAATTCCTGTATGCCTTTATTCACTAGCATTTATCATTGTGCTACATCTGTCTTACCATTTTCTCTCTCTTTACAGCTATTTTTTTCTGAGCCATATAAGAGTAGTAGGCAATACATACATCATCCCTTAATTCTTCCATGTATTTTCTTAGGAAAAAGGACATTTTTAAATGTAACCACAGTACCATTATCACATTCAGGACATTTAACCTTGACATTGACCCAATACATTTATCTAATCTAGAGCCCCTTGTCTCCTTCATCAGCTATCCCAATAGTGTAATTTCTTACAATTTTTTTCTTCTGGAACAGGATCCAACCCAGGGTCATATTACATTCAGCTGTTTTCTCTTTAGAGTTTCCTTTAATTTGAAAGAATTCCTTGGTCTAAACATATCCTGCTAATATAATGTACATGACATGAACATAACTGAAGGATACAGGCTAGTTATTTCATAGAATGGTCTTCAATTTAGGTTTGTCTGAGTTTCATCATGACTAAATTCAGATTTTTCATTTTGACTTGAATACTACAGAGCATCACATCCAGACGCTCATTATGTCCATTTGTTCCTCACTGCTGTTATACTTCCCTTTTTTTAATCCCTAAATTAACTGTTTTGGAATACCTGTATGTGTGTAATAGAAGAAAATTAAAAGCTTCTTCCCATTTCAAAAATGTTACTTTTCTTTATCAAAACAATCTCTTCCTTCTGGATTCTCTATCCATAGGAGAATATTTGATTGTCTATTATCTCAGAAAAAATTGACTTATCTCTACTAAAATTTATAATTATAGATGGAGTTTTCAATATCCTTCTTACTTCAATTGACAGGACTAAGGAGACAAGGAGACAATTGGTAAAGCTATACAAAATTTGGGCAACACTGTTGTATTAGTCCATTTTCACACTGCTATAAAGATACTACGTGATATTAGATAATTAACAAACAAAAAAAGGTTTAATTGACTATAGTTCCACATGGCTGAGGAGGCCTCAGGAAATTTACAATCATAGTAGAAGGCAAAGGGGAGGCAAGGCACATCTTCACAAGGCAACAGAAGAGAGGCAGAGAGAGAGAGAGAGGAACAGTAAGAGGGAAACCACCCCCATGATCCAGTCACCTCCCACCAGGTCTCTCTCTTGACATGTGGGGATTACAATTTGAGATGAGATTTGGGTGGGGACACAGAGCCAAACCATATCAATTATCAACCAACTTAAGTGACATTTATAGAACCTTCCACCCAACAATAGCAGAATACACTTTCTTGAGAGCACATGGAATATTTACCAAAACAAACCATATTCTGGGCTATAAAACATATTTCACACCTCAGTAAACTTAAAAGGATTAAAGTCAGACAAACTATGTTCTCTGGTCACATAGTATTAAAAAATAAATTAATTACCAAAAAAAACCTCTTTAAAAATCCTCAAATATTTGGAAGCTAAATGGCACACAACGAAATAACTCTTGGATCAAAGAAGAAATCAAAAGATAAATCAGAAAGTAGCTTGAAGTGAAAGAAAATGAAAACATAACATATCAAAATTTGTGTAAAGTGCCATTAAAGCAGTACCTAGAGAGAAACTTAGAGCAATAAACACTCACATTAGAAAGGAAGAACTGTTTTCAATCAATGACCTCAGCTTCTAATTAGGAAATTAGAAAAAGGAGAGCAAATTAAACTCCACGTAAGTGGAAGAAAGTCCATTAAAACTAGTACCATTAAAGATCAGAGCAGAAATCAACGAAATAAAAAAAGATAGAGAAAAATCAATGAAACCAAAATTGGTTCTTTGAGAGCAATACAATTTACAAATCTCTAGACAGATTGATCAATAAAAAAAAGAGAGAAGATACAAATCTCTCAGGATTGAGAGATATGCCATCACTATAGATTCTGCAGAGATTAAAACAATGGCTTTCGACTGGGGGCTATTTCCCCCACAGAGGATATTTGGCAATGTCCGGAAACTGGGAAGCTGAGGAGAGGGCATCACTATGACATCCATCCAGTGGGTAGAGATCAGAAATGTCATTACACATCTTACAACGTGTAGGACATGCTGCCTCAGTAAAAAATTATCCAGTCCAAAATGTCAGTCATTCCCTGCTGAGAAACCCTGCTTTAAAAGGATTTAAAGGAAGCTGGGCATGGTGGCTCACGCCTGTAATCCCAGCACTTTGAGAGGCTGAGGCTGGCAGGCAGGCAGATCACTTGAGGTCAGGAGTTAGAGACCAGCCTGACCAACATGGTGAAACCCCGTTCTAAAAAAAAAAAAAACAACCACCACCACCACCACCACCACAACAATAAAACAAGCAAACAACCACAAAAAGATTTAAGGGAATATTATATGTAACTTTATGCTACTAAATTCAACAACTTAGTTGAAATGGACTAATTCCTTGAAAGACACAAACTATTAATCTCATACAAAAAGAAATGGATAGCCCAATATTTATGAAAGAAATTGAACTTTTAGTTTAAAAGCTTCCCACAAAGAAAACTCCAAGCACAGATACCTTCATTGATGAATTCTATGAAACATTTAAGGAAGAAATAATACCAATTCTATATAAACTTTTTCAGAAAATCAAGGCTGGCATTGCCCTGATACTGAAATCAGACAAACACAACATAAGAAAAAGAAAACTACAGATCAGTCAAATCCAACTACAGATGTGGGTGTGTATATGATAATACATGATGTATATGTATGTGTATACAGATAAGATAATATATTATGACCAAGTAAGGTTTATTCTAGTTCAACGTTAGTTTAATGTTTGAAAATTAATGAATATCATTCGTTGAGTTAGTAGAAAAAGAAAAACCATATGATCATCTCAATATATGTGAGGGAAGGATTTGACAAAAATCCATCATCCTTTCCTAATAAAAACTCTCAGCACACTAAAAGTAGATGGAAATTTTCTCAACCTGAGAAAGGATATCTATGAAAATCCTATAGCTAATGTCATACTTAGTAATCATGAAAGACTGAATGCTTTTCTTCTAAACTCATGAACAAGTCAAGTATATCTGCTCTCACCACTTCTACTCATCATTGTACTAGAGGTTTTTAGTTCAATAGGAAAGAAAAAGTAAAATAAAGGCATCCTGATCGAAAAGGAAAGATGTCTTTATTCAGAGACATGATCATCCATGTAGAAAATCTGATGGAATCTACAAAGAAGCTAGTAGAACTAATAAATGAGCTTTGCAGGACACATGAACAATGTATGCCAAAGTTAGTTGTATTTCTATATATTAGCAATAAACACTTATAAATTTAAATAAAAGTACATTTGCAATAGCATTAAAAATATGAAATATTTAGGAATGAATCTGACGAAAGTTGTGAAAGATCTGTACACTGAAAACTAAGAATCACTGCTGAGAGAAATTAGAGAAAACCTACATAAGTAAAATGATAGGCTGTGTTCATGGGTTCAAAGATTCATATTGAAATAGCAACTCCCCAAATTGATCTATAGATTCAACAGAATTCTAATTAAAAAATCATAGCAGACTTTTTTGTAGAAATTGAAAAATGGATTCTAAAAATCATGACAATCAAAAGACCTGGTACGGCTGCAATAATTTTGAAAAGGAACTAAGTTGGAGGACTAATACTACCTGATTTTAAGACTTATTATAAAGCTAAATTAATCAAGATGATATGGTATTGGCATAAAGATAAACAAATAGATCAATAGAACAGAACTGAAATACCAGAAATAGACCAACACATATATGGACAACTGATTTTTTGGCAAAGGTACGAAGGAAATTCAATGAAGAAAGGATAGTTTTTTCAACAAATGGTGCTGGGATAACAATATCTACAGGGGATGAGATGAATTTGAACCCCTACATTATAAATACACAACAATATATTCAAAATGGATGATAGCTGTAAATGTAAAACCTAAAACTATAAAATTTCTAGACGTGGCCATGTGCGGTGTCTCACGCCTGTAATCCCAACACTTTGGGAGGCCAAGGCAGGTGGATCACCTGAGGCCAGGAGTTCCAGAACAACCTGGCCAACACGGCAAAACTCCATCTCTACTAAAAATACAAAAATTAGCTGGGCATGGTGGCAAGTGCCTGTAATCCCAGCTACTCAGGAGGCTGAGGCAGGAGAATCACTTGAACCTGGGAAGCAGAGGTTGCAATGAGCCAAAATCGTACCACTGCACTCCAGCCTGGGTGACAGAGCGAGAGTCTGTTTTAAAAAAAAAGAAAACAAAAAACTTCTACATGAAAATATAGGATAAAACCTTTGTGAGCTTGGTTTAAGTAAGGATTTCCTAGGTTTTATGCCAAAAATACAATCCATAAAAGACAAGTTGATAAATCGGACTTCGTCAAAATTAAAAATTTCTGCTCCGCTAAGAGAATGAAAAGATAAGCTGTCTGAGGTTTGCCCCAGCACTTGTCTTGGCTCTGCATGGTGCTGTCTGTCCATGCCATTCTGTGCTGAACATCGTGTCGGCACGCAGAGCATTGGCAGGTCACCCCCATCTTTGGTTAAGAGGGAGGTTGGTTATTGTTGTAAGTACAAATCTTCGTTATAGAAGACTCTTGACAGTTGAGTATTTAAGGTTTGTGTTTCTCACTGCTGAAGAACAACATTCATTTTATGAATGCAGTGACTCATCTGACAAACTTGAATTGGGGGCATTATGGGATCAACGTAGGGGAGGGAGTTCCATCACCCCAGCGAGGTTAAACCGCCGCCCAGCTCCCACATCTCAACATGGCTCGGTCTGGACTCCTTCTTTACATTTCACAGGGAAAACTGTGTTCATGCTGTTGTTTGCAACTTGGGGAATACTGAAGGTTCTCGGGCTCTGTTTCAAGAAAACTTGACTCCTACTGTGTGTGTCATTTCTGTGCGACCCCTTTCAAAATGTATGCACCATGTCCAAAGCCTGGACTCTTGTTCTAATATAAACACTCTCTCCCGCGCTTGTGTTCTTTTCTCTGTGCTGGGCTGCTCTAGAAAGGGTGTTGATTCACATTCCTTTTCCCTGGAAGAGCAAGAGCTCCTGGAACCTTCCTGTGTGTGCCCTTCGAGCATCTCCTGGACCTCAGCTGCCGGGGCAGGCTGCGTTCCTGAGTCATTTTCTGCCAACTAACAGGGCTGACCCCACAGAGTGGCCCACACAAAAGGCTTCGCTCTCTTGCTCTTGTGAACTCTGCCACCTCCCGCTTCAGCCAGATGTTAATGAGAATTTCCTTCTGTACAGGCTTCTGCTGGCCTTGAAAGCATATAGGTGCCCAGGTCCCGTACATAGAGGAAGCAGCAGTAACTCGAACTACAGTTTATCTTTCCTCCACCAGCAATAGCTGAGTCTGATTTCCTTCTGAATCCATCTAAGGGGAAGCACGCTTTATCCACAGATGCAAGAACTTTCTTCCAAATATCAACATTCTAGTCTTAGGCAAAGAATTCGCGTTCTTTCTATTATAACTTTGACTCTGCTTCTCGCAAAATAAAACTCCAGGCATCATGGTGCTGATGGAGCAGTCGCCTCCTTCCTGGGCTATTTTACTGCAAATGGTTCCTGCATTGGCTGAGAATGCCTCTGTGATGTGGTTTGGATATTTGTCCCCCAAAATCTCATGTTGAAATGTGACCCCCCAATGTTGGAGGTAGGGCCTAGTGGGAGGTGTTGGGTGATGGGGGCAGATCCCTCGTGAATGGCCAGGTGCCCTCTCCATGGTAATGAGTTCTCGCTCTTATTAATTCAAGCAAGATCTGGTTGTTCAAAAGAGTAAGGCATCCCTTCCCCACCCTTGCTCCCTCTCTCACCATATGACATGCCGGCTCCCCTGCCCCTTCCATCATGTTTGGAAGCTTCCTGAAGCAGATGCTGGGGCCTGCTTCTTGTACAGCCTGCAGAACCATAAGCCAAATAAACCTCTTAGCCTTGGTACTCCTTTATAGCAATGCAAATAGACTAACACTCTCTGCCTGGGCTGTCCAGTTTGGGTAGGTGCTGGAGGAAACCACAGCTCATTCCAGCTGTCCTGTAAGACCTGATACTTTTTATGTCTGAGAAATCCTTGGCTGCTGAATGTAACAGGCCCCAGAGCAAAGGGAACTAAGAAGGTGGCAGGTAAGGGCTCTGGTCTAAGTGTAGGAGGCGATATCTTCAGTGCTCTGCTTCTGTGTGCCCAGCCCACATCTGGAAAAGTAAATGTGGTTTAGAAGGAGCCACCAGTGAGCGGAGGAGAGGGATGACTTAACATCGAGGAGGATTATAAGGAAGAAACTCCACATCCGGGAACTCTCCAGCAAATATGATAAGGGTTGTAAATGACATACCAAGACGCTTCATGCTTTATTTTTATTACTATCTTGGATTTGCTCCTCAGGTGCAAAAAAAAGTTTCATTAGTTCAAGGTCAGAAAGTTTTTTTTTTTCTTAAAACAGCAGTTTTTAAAAGTTTTTAATAGGATTCAGCTTACATTCCAATGTAAACACAACGTTTCTTTCCTGCATCAGGACTCTGTATTATTTTGTTATTTCTGTGTTCGTTTTTTTTTTTCTTAAGCAATTCACATTAGTTGCACAGCTGTAGGCAAAGCCTGCAACCTCTCTGCATCTCGGTCATTTCCTCTGTACAGTGGAGGCAGTGGGAGCGGGTGTGATGGGAAGGACACAGATGTGACGCTCTCATCTAGTTCTGTCATTAATTTTGCTGTGTGGTTTTGGGTTGTGAATACTTTTAGAGCAAAATAAATTGTTTTTGGGTCCCTCCTGAGAATACACTTCCAGCATGTCATGACCCTGCTCTGGTCTTCATTTCTTCTTTGTAATATCAGGGGTCAGAAATAGACAGTGCTGAAGGTTTTCTCAGCTGTTTCATCACCTCATGCACAACTTTCCCTTACTTCCTTTAAGCAAGCATTGCTTGTATAAACACACATGCACAGGCAAGCACACAGAGACACATTCACACCCTCACTGCCCCCCAAGCAAGGGAAGGCAAGCAGGTACCTAGAGAAGCAGGGTCCCATGTCCCACGTGGCGAGCTTTCAGACCTTACCTGCGGGTGTCCTGATAGTCTTAGGTGCATTAGAGAAACAGCTCTGACCTCGACTGGTAGCACCTTCTGTGAAGGCCAGGAGGGCTTCATATAGATTCCAGGTCACATGCACCATCAAAAGTACATGGTGACTTCCAGATAAGGATAGCCTGGTATCTCTCTAAAACTATGGTAAAGGAGATTTCTAATGGCATGGGGGAATGGGAGAGGAGAAAACGACAATAAATTTTGGAATCCAGAAAGCATATACATGACTGTTAACTGACTTAGCAGACATAAAGAAGCTGAATCTTAAATCAGCAGTGAGGAAATAATTTGTACCAGAGTCTCCAAACAGCTGTGAATTGGTAGCACTGAGGGTCCAGGCCTAAATGAATTGTTGAAAGTTTTTAGGAAGCAATTAGGGCCAGGCACCATGGCTCATGTCTGTAATCCCAATGCTTTGGGAGGCTGAGGCAGGAAGATCACTTGAGGCTAGGAGTTTGAGACCAGCCTGGGCAACATAGCAAGACCACCATCTCTACAAAAACATTTGTTTTTAAATTAGCTGGGCATAGGGGCACATGCCTGTAGTCACAGCTACTCGGGAAGCTGAAGCAGGAGGATGGCTTGAACCCTGGAGGTCGTGGATGCAGTGAGCTGTGATCAAGCCCCTACTCCAGCCTGGGAGACAGAGAGAGACCCTGTCTCAAAAACAAGAGGCAAATTCACCTCCACATCACCTCATCCAATTTGTGCAGTCAGAAAGTTGCGCCTCCCCCCTACTCACAGACTATTAGACATTTATTCTCTGTAGAGGAAAAACAGGTCTCTTGACTAGGGGACAGTAGGCATAGGTGGAAGTGGGTGCTATTCCAGAAATAGGGAGACTAGGTAAGTAGATTCTCACTGGATTCTGAGACCTGCAGTCCTCTCCATCTTCCTTAGCACAGAATGCTGTCAACCTAGCCAGGCAATTATCCTCTAGGCAGGAGACTGAAAAAAGTCCTGTGGGGATCTGACCAGCCCAAGAAGATCTTAAAGATACTGATTATGAGTTTCCCGTGAAACAGTTCGGCCAGCTCACCCCAGGGTGAAGTTCACTGTTAACAAACCCACATATTCAGTTTCCTCTTGCTCTTATGAGCACGTGATCATGGATTCGAGCCACGTGAGGAAAATTCTAAGTGAAAGATCCAGACCAAGACAAACCAATGTGAAAAACAATGTGGACAAAGCAGAGCAGCTCTTCTACAAACTTACCAGTGCCAGCTTAAGAGACATGCGAAGAGATAGCTCACCCTTGGAACAGCCATAGAATGACATAAAAATGGAACTTTTGAAGAACGAGGAGCTTTAAACATTTAGAACCATTCTAGAAAATGTTCGAAGCTTAACAAATTGAAAGATAAAATTGAAGAACTCTCCCAAAAAGTAGAGCAAAAAAACAAAAAAGAACAAATTTAAAAATTAGAAGACTAGTCCATGAGGTCCAATATCTAAATAATAGGAGATTCAGAAAAAGAGAACAGAAAAAAATGGAAAAGAAGAAATCATTCGTTAATATTTTGGTAAGTAATTTGAACAATTTCCCAGACAAGAATGATGTAAGCTTTTAGACTGCCATGGTAGATAAAAATAGACACAAATCAAGGCATGTCACTGGGAAACCTTAGAACTGCTGGGATAAAGAAAGGATCTGAGAAGATGAAAGGATACAAAGGGTCAAATCAGAATGTCATCAGGCTTCTCAACAGTAATGGCAGAGGCTAGGAGACAAGACAGCAAGGCCTTCAAACATTTGAAGAAAAATACTATCTTAGAATTCCATACATAGTCAAAACATCAATTGAGGGCTGGGCACATTAGCTCATGCCTGTAATCCTAGCACTTTGGGAGGCCGAGGTGGGCGGATCACCTGAGGTCAGGAGTTCGAGACCAGCCTGACCAACATGGAGAAACCCCATCTCTACTAAAAATACAAAAAAATTAGCCGGGCGTGGTGGCAAGCACCTGTAGTCCCAGCTACTTGGGAGGCTGAGGCACAAGAATCACTTGAACCTGGGTGGCAGAGGTTGTAGTGAGCCAAGATCACGCCATTGCACCCCAGCCTGGGTGACACAGTGAGACTCCGTCTCAAAAAAAAATAAAAAAAATCAATTGAGTATGAGGATTGAATAAAGACATCTTAGAAAGGCAATGTTCCAGATATTGTATTTCCTATGCACTTTTATTCCTTTATAGTAGGAAGTTGCTAAAAGATACGCTTCACCAAGATAAAGGAGTAAATCAGGAAAGAAGACGTACAGGAAACAGGAGATCCAACATGAGAGAAGTGAAGGGAATTTCCAGGAAGATGGAGAAGTCCCAGGGGGACAGTTTGGCCCCAGTTGTTGAGAACGGTCTAGACTAGGGGTCCCCAGTTCCTGGGCTGTGGACTGGTACTGGTCGGTGGCCTGTTAGGAACTGGGCCACACAGCAGGAGATAGATGGCAGGTGAGTGAGCATTACTGCCTGAGCTCAGCCTCCTGTCGAATCACTGGTGGCATTAGATTCTCACAGGGGCATGAACCCTACAGTGAACTGCACATGCGAGTGATCTAGGTTGCGTGCTCCTATGAGAATCTAATGCCTGATGATCTGGGGTGGAACAGTTTCATTCCAAAACCATCCCCCATTGTCTGTGGAAAAATTGTCTTCCATGAAACTGGTCCCTGGTGCCAAAAAGGTTGGGGACCACTGATCTAGACTGAAGTACGGTGGAGAATCTGGGAGAGATTTTGTGAAGATTGGATTGATAAGATGTGTGATGCTCTGACTGTCTTAAGAGGATGTTTGTATAATTAAGTCAGTTTGTGTTTGAATTAGTGATAAGCATCAATAATAATAATAATAAAATTTTAATCCAGGGAAGCAAAGAGTGGCTAGGATAGGAAAAGTCATTATAGTTTGATGCATGGCTTAGTTTAGAGTAGTATTTTCATGGTTGTAATAATATAAATGCTCAACAAAGAGCTAACAAAAATTATGATATAACCAGATTAGAAAGATAAGCAGATGAGAAGGGTGTGTATGTTTTTCCTGAGAATAAGAGAAGGACAGTCAAATTCTTCATTTGCAAAGGGATAAGCCAATAGATGAATGCCTAAAGATGAAAAATCAAGGAAAGCAATATCAACATTTTATTTAGAGATGTAGAGGTTAGTGCCAACAGCATTAGCTAAGATCATTGAAAGTGGTGTTTCTGGAGAAAAGGCAAGGAGCAACTACTATTTGTGTTAATGAACATTGTAGAATTGTTTGACTCTATAAAATTCATGCTTGTGTTACTTTAATAAAAGTTAAAGTAAAAATATAAATAAACAGCGAAAAGCTCACATAGCCACTCTGAACTAATAAACGAAACTAAGTGATGAACATTTTATAGCATCTGATTTCAATCAGCATCACTTGAAGCGCTTTGAGCTCAGAGTCAGAAAGCTCAGCGTCTACCCTGGAAGAAAAGCTCGGCCCTGGTGCTGACAGACACAGAGAGGAAGTGGAAAGCAGCACCTCGCGGAGTGGGAGAGGGCACGGCTGGATAAGAGCATCTGCGTTCATCATTAGACGCCAGATGTAACCTGGAATTTCAGCATTAAACGTTTATATGAAGTGATGCCGAGGAGGAAATTTTGCCTTATAAAGTAGCTTATCTTGAGAACAAAGAGTACTATAAAAAGATGAATAAACCATTAAATTGAGGTCCAGACATGAGCTGATTTTTCTTAAAAGCAGTATCTTTACTTCAGAGTTTAAACTCTCTGATGTGGAACCAAGCCAAAAGTAGCATAAAGAAAATATTGACCATGAAAGTGGTGACCTGGCAAGCTCAACACTGTCCACCTGTTAATCACTTGTCCCTGTTGATTTCAGCTTACGATGCATACTTTCTAGCCTAGTCCTACTGTTGGTATACTCAGGTGCAAAAGCATTCAATAGAAGTTAAAGAGTGAATACATCAACCTACCAAAAGAGATTCATGGGCACGGGGTGGGGTGGAGAACAAACATATTACATTCCAAAACTCCTATGCTTCAAAGAATCAACCACTAAACAAAGCATGTACACCTGAGTCACTGTGGGAGCCAGCGTGAAACACTTCCAAGGAATGAATTCAAGGAATGCAATTAATTCCCAAGCTCTTTTCCCCTGAAACCCTATTTTGGTTTCAAGCTAGCGTTCCCATACTCTGTTCAGACTTTAATTCCATACTGTAATCTGTCCAGCTTTGGTAACCACCCAGCTGTAATTTGAACTGGCTGGTCAAAAAACCAAACACCATCCAAGATTCTCATTTGTCTTGCTAAAGTCAAAAACACTGAAGATATTTAAATGTAAATATAATCTTTTACTGATCACACAATCTCAGGGAATCTTTTCCCCCTTTGGATAGTGTCACAATTGGGGTTCAAATTGTGAAGATCAAATGTGTAACTTATACAAAAGTAATCACAATAGTTTGTTGCAATACAAATGAGCTGTTCTGCACATTGCTGATAAGCCACTTTTTAAAGTTTACTTTTAAATGTATGTATAGTAAAACTCACTCTTTTTGGTGCACAGTTCTTCAAGTTTTAACACATGCATAGATTCAAGTAATTACCACCACGGAGAGGATACAGGACAGCTCTGTCATCCTATGCACCCTCGTGCTGCCCCACCTGGAATCCCTGGGAACCACTGATCTGTCCCCTATCCCTAGTCCGACCTTTTCTAGAATGTCATATAAATGAAGTAATTTGGTATGTAGCCTCTTGTGCCTAACTCTTTCACTTAGCATAATATATCTGAGATTCATCCACATTATTGTGTCATATTGATACAGCTCTGATGAATGGAGGAATACCAGGTTCTTCCTCTCGAGTCAAATTGGAAAAAACGACAGGAACACATGTGGTGTGATTTTAAGGAGCAGAGAGTTTAATAGGCAAGAAAGATGGGAGAAGTCAGAAGGAAGAAGCTCCTCCTTACAGAGACAGAGAGAGGGGGGCTCCAAAGCTGAAAGAGGAGACCCCACATGCCACAGATACCAGCCAGCTATATGAAGAGGCTGGAAGAGACGGTGTTTGATTTGCACAGGGCTCAGGGGATTGGTTTGACCAGGTATGTCATTCATGAAGCCCTTGAAAAAAACTGACCCTCCCACCCTGGTCTTTTAATATGCAAATACAGGGTGCCATGATGTTCTACATACTTGGGGATCTGTGGGGGCGGCCAGGTTGCCAGGAACGTGTGGGGCAAGGGCAAGAGGACAATGATGGGAATCGCCATGTTGGGTGGATCCAGTTTCTAATGGCTGGCGTTTGCATATTAAAGGTTGCCAGCTTGGCTCTAAGAGCCAGAGCTTTTCTGCTAGACAAGAAAAGTTTTTGGAGCTGCTTTAAAAGAAATGAAAACTTCCCAAGGACCCCTTCTCCTCTCTATCTGCCTAAAATAATTTCTTAGTAACTCCTACAACAATATGTTTATGCATGCATGTGTGTATACACATGCATGTTTGTGTGTGCTTATATGTATATGTAACATATACATTATATATAACATTATTATCATATATATGAGCTTTTAATTTTGAAGTAATTATAGAGTCAGAGGAAGCTGCAAAGATAATACCAAGTGGTCCCTTGTACCCTTCAGCCAGTTTCCTCCAATGGTTACATCTTACACAATTACAGCATGCCATCAGGAGCAGAACATTGACACTGATATTGTAGGAGCAGAGGGAAAACCGCTGCTTCGCACTCTGAATGTTTGCTGAAAATCAACTGACAGAAGGCAGATTAATAGTAGGAGAAAAGGGATTATGGTGGCTCACACCTGTAATCCCAGCACTTTGGGAAGCCGAGGAGGGTGGATTGCTTGAGTGCAGGAGTTTGAGACCAGCCCGGCCAACTATGGTGAAATCCCGTCTCTACTAAAAATACAAAAATTAGCCAGGCATGGTGGTGTGTATCTGCAATCCCAGCTACTGGAGAGGCTAAGGCAGGAGAATCACTTGAGCCTGGGAGGCGGAGGTTGCAGTGAGCCAAGATCGGGCCACTGCACTCCAGCCTGAGCAACAGAGTGGGACTCTGTCTCAAAAAAAAAAAAAAAAAAAAAAGGAGAAAAGGCATGTACATTTATTTAATCAGAGTTTTATGTGACATAAGAGCCCAAAGATACAGGGGAAAACCATCCATTTTTATGCTTAGGTTCAACGAAGTATGGGCAGCCATGTAGAGCTGCTATTGGACAAAAAGGGTAAGATCTAATGCTGAGAGGCTGAGTAGGGAAACCCGGTGAGGCCTGTCTGTCCGGATTCTTCTTGGCTCTCTGGGCAGCATTCCTTCTTTCTGGGTGTGGGGCAGGTCCCTCTCTGGAATGGGGTTCTCATGACCTAAAGTCAAACAATGTGGGTCAGATAATTTCCTTCTGTCCAGTTTTTACACAGAAAGGCCACTTGGGTAGGAGGGATTCTAGTTTCCGTGACTAGCTTCAGGGGAGAATCAGGGGCCAGAGACAGGAAGACTGGAGGAGGTCAGAGAGAGCTGCTTCTGAGGTCTCCCTTTGGGGTGCCGTTTTCTGAGCCCCAACAATATCATGTTTGTCATTTTATCACATGTGCAGGTTCCCGTAACCCCACCTCAACCAGTATCAGAACCGCTTCCACCACCACCGAGATCTACCCCGTGCATCACCTCTGTAGTCTCTCTACTCCTTCCTTCCCCACCACTTATAGTCCCTGGAAATCACTAATCTGTTCTCCAGTTCGAAAATGTTACCTAAGTGGAATCACACCGTATGCAACCTTTGAGATCTGTTGATTTCACTTAGCGTAATACCCTTGAGAAGTTGCTGTATGTATTCCTAGTTCATCCCTCTTTATTACTGGGTGTATCTCATTGTATGTATTTTCGAGTTCAATTTCACATTCACCTGTTAATGGATAGTTGGATTGCTTCCAATGTTCGGCAATTATGAATAAAGCTGCTATAAATATGTGCATACAGATTTTTATGGGAACATACATTTTCATTTCTCTTGGGTAATACCTAGGAGAGGAATGGCTGAGTCATATGAAAAGTGAATGTTTATCTTTAAAAGAAACTGCTAAGCTGTTTTCCAAACTGGTTGCACTATTTGCACTCCCCAGCAATGTGTGAGGGTTTTACTTAGCTCCTTCCCATCTGTACCAGCACTTGGTAACGTCAGGGGTTTTGTTTTTGTTTTTAGACATTCCACTGGGTGTAAAGAGATATCTCCTTGTTTTAATTTGCATTTATCAGGATAAATTTGAAATAAGAAAAAAGAAAGCTCACTTTGAAGGGATATTACCTTGATTTCCCTACTTCATATTTGTATTATTATTTAGCAGAGAATCGAATAAAGATTCCGAGGAGTTGCCTCTCCCCCGACCTGCCCCCACCCCAGCCTCAGAAACCTGAAAATGGAAGTCATCAAGACAGTTGTCTGCTGTTTTCAACGACAGATAATCACTGCTGTCAACTAGTTTGTAGGCTGAGTTAAAAAAAAAAAAAAAAAAAAAAAAGCTGATCTAGTTCATTATCATTTACTTTAAATAAAAAAGCAATTTTTCTTCTTACTTCACACCAAATGTGTATTCTAGAGGCATTATGTGAATATAATTTATATTCCTTGAATTTCATTCCAAGTGCACTGGAAATGCTTGATGTCTTGAGGAATTTACAGAGGAATTCATCTGTTAAAAAAGGAAACTGCCAGGTGTGGTGGCATGCACCTGTGGTCCCAGCTACTCAGGAGGCTGAGGTGAGAGGACTGATTGAGCCTGGGAGATCCAGGCTGCAGCGAGATGTGATCTCACCACTGCACTCCAGCCTGAGCAGCATAGCAAGACCCTGTCTCTAAAAAACACAAAACAGAGAATCAGCAGGGGTTCTTCTGAATCTGGGTCCAGGGGGCTGCCGGCCTTTGCCTGCCCTTATCCCCATCTGAGAACTGCTCCACATGGTACCAATTCCAGGCTGGTCCCTGAGGAGACTGCTAGGGCTCACAGCATTACCAAGGAGAAACCTCAGTTGGGATAGAGCCAAGAGGAACCAGAACCCAGAAAGAGTCTGAAGTGAGGCAGCCACACATCCTGCAGACAGGACAGATCAGGGCCTGCATCAAGAACTCAAAACTATGGCCGGGTGCCTTGGCTCACACCTGTAATCCCAGCACTTTGGGAGGCCAAGGTGGGCAGATCACGAGGTCAGGAGTTCAAGACCAGCCTGACCAATATGGTGAAACCCCGTCTCTACTAAAAATACAAAAATTAGCCCGGTGTGGTGGCCTGCACCTGTAGTCCCAGATACTCGGGAGGCTAAGGCAGGAGAATCGCTTGAACCCGGGAGAAGGAGGTTGCAGTGAGCCAAGATCATGCCACTACACTCCAGCCTGGGTGACAAAGCCAGACTCTGTAGGGAAAAAAAAAAAAAACCCTCAAAACTAAGGGGCCTGGGGGCTGGGCTGGATACCAGACACAAACAGAAAATTCTGTGGGGTGAGATAAACAGAAACAATTTGCCCTCACTCCTCATTTCCTCATGGGGATAAGTGATTTAGGGTGGGGGCTATCTCTCCAGATGGCTCAGACAGAAGCATTCTCCAATAATTGGAGGGAGAGGAGTGTCTTTTGAAATAAAAATGGGCAGAGTAGGTAAAAGTCACCTTTCTCACGGGACACTAAACAATTTGGTTTTTGGAAGGTAGTATTCGTGGTAACGAGGTGAGGGTAAGTTTATTCTTAGGTAAATTCCAGAGGCTACCAGCAGCTGGTTGTAAGTGGGGAGATGGTGTGGAGATGAAGCCTCCACAGGCTGGCCCTCTCCCATCTGCTCTTACAGAACGTGGGCTCCTCCCAGCCTTCTCAAAGCCAGCAGAAGCCAGACAGCCAAAGTGCAGCAATAGGACGCCAAAGCCCCAGCTGCAGTCAGCAGACTCCAGGGGAAGGCATAAGAGACAGGGCATTAGAGAATTATTTGGCATTAGAAAAGGGGCTGGATTTCCCCAGGGAAGGCTCTGCGGCTGGGCTGGATGGGCTGCAGCTGTGTGGCACGGGGCATGTGGCACTGCGGGTAGAGGTTTCTTTAGGTGAAGCCAGAGTTCCTTACAATTGCTGATATTGAACACTACGGTGGTTTCCTCTGGGGGCAAGTGGCCTTTCCTGGGGGAGGGAGACCCCTTCTCCCAAGGCAGCAGAGGCTACAACAGTCCCATCCTACCCTTGTCATAGAAGGTGAAGGGGTGCACTGGAGTGATCACATGGGGACCCTCGTTTTCCTGCCCTAATTCTAGTTGACTTCATGTATCGGTATTTTTGTCTGAGGTAAAAAGCAACGAGCAATTCAACAGCTTATTTAAACATAGTTGTCTGTGTGAATAGACAACTACGGGAATAGTCCCTCATGGGTCTCTTCTACTTTCTTGCCCCACAGTGCTTGGTGTCTCATTCTGCGAAGGTGGTTAACTCTATTATTTAATACACATTAAGTCCCAGCTTGTAACAAAATAACTTTCCTTGAATCACTTGAACCCGGGAGGCAGAGGTTGCAGTGAGCCGAGATCACACCACTGCACTCTAGCCTGGGCAACAAGCAAGACTCCATTTCAGAAGAAAAAAAAAAAAAAGATGGATTGAAGACTTAAATGTAAGACCTGAAACTATTAAAATACTAGGAGAAAACCCAGGGAAAACTCGTTTGGACATTGATCTAGGCAAATAATTCATAACTAAGACCTCAAAAGCACAAGCAACAACAACAACAACAAAATAGACAAATGGGACTTAACTAAAAACCTTTTGCACAGCAAATAATAGTAATAATAATAATAAACAACAGACTGAAATGACAGCCTGCAGAATGGGACAAAATACCTGCAAACTATACATCCAACAAAGAACTACTAAAAAATCTCGAATTTACAAGGAACTCAAAAACAAATAATCCCATTAAAAAGTGGACAGAGGGCAAAAATAAACATTTTTCAAAAGAAGACATGCAAAAATGGCCAACAAGCATATGAAAACGTGCCCAAGTTCACTAATCATCAGAGAAGTGCAAATTAAAACCATAATGAAATATCATCTTACACCACTCAGAAGGGGTGTTAAAAAGTCAAAAAATAACAGACGTTGGTGAGGATGGGGAGAAAAGGAATGCTTATACATTTGCTGGGAATATAAATTAGTAAAACTTTTGTGAAAAACAGTACAGAGAAATCTCAAAGGACTGAAAATAGATCTACCATTCCATCCAGCAATCTCACTACAGGGTATCAACTCAAAGACAAATAAATTATTATATTAAAAAGACACTTGTACATTTATGAATTGCAGCACTATTCACAGTAACAAAGATATGGAACCTACCTTAGTGTCCATCATTGCAAGATTGGATAAAGAAAATGTAGTCTGTATATATGCAATGGAATACTATTCAGTCATAAAGAAGAATAAAATCGGCCAGGCACAGTGGCTCACACCTCCTGTAATCCCAGCACTTTGGGAGGCCGAGGTGAGTGGATCACCTGAGGCCAGGAGTTCGAGACCGTCCTGGCCAACACGAAGAAACCCTGTTTCTACAAAAACACAAAAATCAGCTGGGCATGATGGCACATGCCTGTAATCCCAGCTACTCAGGAGGCTGAGGCAGGAGAATCGCTTGAACCTGGGAGACAGAGGTTGCAGAGAGCCGAGATTGTGCCATTGCACTCTAGCCTGAGTGACAGAGTGAGACTGCATCTCAAGTAAATAAATAAATAAATAAATAAATAAATAAAAATAAAATTCCATCATTTTGTAGCAACATGGATGGAACTGGAGGCCATTATCTAAAGTGAAACAACTCAGAAACAGAAAGTCAAAAACTGTATATTCTCACCTATAAGTGGGAGCTAAATAATGTGTACACATGGAAGAGAGTGTGGAATGATAGACACTGAAGACTCGGGTAGGGGCACAAGCAGGGAGGTTGATGAGAAATTACTTAATGGGTGCAATGTACATTATTCCCATGATGGATACACTAAAAACCAAGACTTCACCACTATACAATATATACATGCAACAAAACTGCACTGTAATTCCAGTACTTTGGGGGGCCTAAGTGTGAGGATTGCTTGAGCCCAGGAGTTCAAGACCGGCCTGGGCAACATAAGTCTAGATGTTGCTTGGCTCACAGGCAGTTCCTTTATATAGAGTCCTTCCAGATCCAAGGAGTCCCCAGGGAGGCCAGCCCCAACCTGAGTCATCCTGAGAGCCACACCAACTTCCTAGGGAAGCCCTCCAACCAGGGCCTGCTTGACCACTATGGGCTTATTCAGGAGGGGGTCCCGCAGCCACCCCTGCCCCAGTAATCACAGATTCTAGCATCTTGGAAAAGTGCCCGCTGAGCCCCCAGCTCATGCACTGTAAAGTGAAGCCAGTGTTCTGAGAAGCCCAGTCTTCAAGAATGATGAAAGCTGATGCTATTTTAAGGAACTGAGATGTGTCTTTCTGTCAAAAGAATATGATACAAATGATTCTTCTGTGGCAAGATCACTAAGAATAAGCAGTTAGGGAGAAATTTTCAACTCTTGAAAGACTAATGGATGTAGAAGTGAAAAAATAGACTAATGCCTCCCATCTGCCCACTGGTGATGTGTGTGGGCAGACACTGTTAGTTCTCGCCACCTCCACAGAGTGCCACTGAGGTGTGGAATAGCAGCATTTCGAGATTAGTTTTTTGTCAGATGTTGGGCCATATGCCTGTAATCCTAGCCCTTTGGGAGGCTGAGGCAGGAGGATTTCTTGAGCACAGGAGTTCAAGAGATTAACTTCTCCCCCAGAGTGAGGTTGCTGCGTCTTTGTATGGTACTGAGTGTCTGGCTCCCCCACCCAGATCTAGGTGTGTTTCAGTCTTTGGGTTCAGTGGCTGGATTTCTGTGTGAGCAGCAAGGGGTCACTGAATCCTCTCTTCAGCATGCCCCGCTACATCAAGAGTCAACAAATTCTGTAAAGAACCAGTTAGTAGGCTGGTCGCAGTGGCTCACACCTGTCATCCCAGCACTGTGAGAGGCCAAGGCAGGTGGATCACCTGAGCCCAGGAGTTTGAGACCAGCCTGGGCAACATGGTGGAACCCTGTCTCCACAAAAAAAAAAAAAAAAAAAAAAAATTAACCAGGCATGGTGGCACACTCCACCATGTCCCAGCTACTTACCCAAGAGGCTGAGGTGGTAGGATCACTTGAGCCCAGGAAGTCAAGGCTGCAGTGAGCCAAGATGACACCACTGCATTCCAGCTTGCGTGATAGAGTGAGACCCTGTTTCAAATTTAAAAAGAGAAAAAAAAGTTGGGGAGGAAGGGGTAGCTATCTATATTTTGGCCTGCAGGCTGTAGTTTGCTCACCTCTGCTCTAAAGTCAAAGAGATGAAAAAATTTACCCCTTTTCACTATTTTTGGGTGATGCCTGGTCATTTTCATTCAACAAGTACTTATTGAGCAGCCTACTATTATGCCAGGCTCCATTATGTGAGTTTGGGATACAACAGAGAACAAGATATACAAAGATCTCTGCCTCATGGAACTTAGCAAGGCAAGACATGTTCAAGGAACAGCAAGGAAACCAGTGTGACTAGAGGGAAGGATATGAGGGTCAGGGAAGAATTGTCAAAAATATGTCCTTTAGTAGATGAGAAAGATAGAATTTGGCACACAAAAGGAAGTTTTAGCGTTAGGTAGCTTTAGATAGTTGCTTAGAGGAGGGCCATTTCTGGACTTGCTCTCTTGCTATAAACAATTAGAAAATTAGGAAAGAATGTAATGCCTGAGAGAAGAGAAATAAATGAGTGAACCCTGCAGTCATCCAGGGATTCTGCCTGAAGGCATATTCCCTTGTGCAAGACAAGGAGGGAGAACTCAGGTAGAGCAAGGCAGACTTCCTGAGTAGAGAGATAAAGCAGAGTCAGAAGAGGTCGAGGCATCTGGAATTTGCAGGATGGAGTGCCGGCGAGGGGGATACTATAAAGTCTTCATAAATTTGTTGGGTCAGGGTCCCCCTGAATCTAGCTGAATAGCAAACTGTGGATGCCCAGATTCGACCTCCACAATGTTGGATGAGGAGCGATCGCGAGCTATGAACTGAACAATTCTCAGGACTCACACACGGGTGGGAGAGGTTTGAGTTACGATCAGTTAGGGTGGAAAGACTTCATTGCACTCTCATAGCATTCAACAGAGACCTCAGAAGGGTCACACCTTAGTAGTAAAGGTTAACTATTAATCCTCAGTTATTCACTAAAGTAAAGGCTACTCTAGACTTCCCCTAGCAAATTTTTTTTTTTTTTTTTTTTTGAGACGGAGTCTCACTCTGTCGCCCAGGCTGGAGTGCAATGGCGCGATCTCGGCTCACTGCAAGCTCCGCCTCCCGGGTTCCCACCATTCTCCTGCCTCAGCCTCCCGAGTAGTTGGGACTACAGGCGCCCGCCACCACGCCTGGCTAATTTTTTGTGTTTTTAGTACAGACGGGATTTCACCGTGTTAGCCAGGATGGTCTCGATCTCCTGACCTCGTGATCTGCCTGCCCCAGCCTCCCAAAGTGCTGGGATTACAGGCATGAACCACCGTGCCCGGCTCCTGGCAAGTCTTTTTTTTTTTTTTTTTTAATTTTGTTTTTGCACACAAAACAATAAACATTTTCTAAAAATACATACGAACAAAAAGATGTGTATCAAACACATTAGGAAGGTTGCACATGGGAAGACAGGGAATAGAAATGGGGGGTGGGAATTAAAGAAAATAAATGAGAGAGGGACTTTGTATGGATCAATGATAATAACTCAATCCTCTATTTGACAAAGAAGAAGGAGAAGGAAGAGGAAGAAAAAGAAAGTGGGATAAAGGATCAGAAAGGGAGAAAAACAGAAAACATTAGAGTATGACTCCAGGGTAGACCTGTTTTGTTGTTGTGGGGTTGGTTAGTTGGTCTGTTGTATTTTTCATATGTTTCACCATGTTGGCCAGGCTGGTCTCGAACTCCTAGCCTCAAGTGATCAACCCGCCTCGGCCCCCCAGAGTGCTGGGACTACAGGCGTGAGCCACCACGTCCAGCCCCCACATTGCGTCTGGCCTCCGTGGTAGACCTCCCAGATGGGGCGGCCAGGCAGAGGCGCTCCCCACATCCAGGAGGTGGCGGCCGGGCAGAGGCGCTCCTCACTTCCCAGATGGGGCGGCCGGGCAGAGGCGCTCCTCACTTCCCAGAGGGGGCGGCTGGGCAGAGGCGCTCCTCACTTCCCAGACGGGGCGGCCGGGCAGAGGCGCTCCTCACTTCCTAGATGGGGTGGCGGCCGGGCAGAGGCGCTCCTCACTTCCCAGAAGATGGGCGGCTGGGCAGAGACACTCCTCACTTCTTCCCAGACGGGGTGGCTGGGCAGAGGCGCTCCTCGCTTCTTCCCAGACGGGGTGGCTGGGCAGAGGCGCTCCTCGCTTCTTCCCAGACGGGGTGGCTGGGCAGAGGCACTCCTCACTTCCCATGCAGGGCGGCCAGGCAGCGACGCTCCTCACGTCTTCCCAGACGGGGTGGCCGGGCAGAGGCGCTCCTCACTTCCCAGACGGGGCAGCCGGGCAGAGGCGCTCCTCACTTCCCAGATGGGGCGGCCAGGCAGAGGCGCTCCTCACTTCTTCCCAGACGGGGTGGCCGGGCAGAGGCGCTCCTCACTTCCCAGACGATGGGCGGCCGGGCAGAGGCGCTCCTCACTTCCCAGATGGGGCGGCCGGGCAGCGACGCTCCTCACTTCTTCCCAGATGGGGGGCGGCCGGGCAGAGGCGCTCCCCACTTCCTAGACGGGGTGGCGGCTGGGCAGAGGCTGCAATCCCAGCACCCTGGGAGGCCAAGGCAGGCGGCTGGGAGGAGGAGGCTGCAGCAAGCCAAGACCACGCCACTGCACTCCAGCCCGGGCAACACCGAGCACTGAGTGAGCGAGACTCCGTCTGCAGTCCCAGCACCTCGGGAGGCCAAGGCGGGCAGACCACTCGAGGTCAGGAGCTGGAGACCAGCCTGGCCAACATGGCAAAACCGCGCCTCCAGCCAAAGGACAAAAACCAAGCAGGGGTGGTGGCGCGCGCCCGCAATCCCAGGCAGTCCGCAGGCCGAGGCAGGAGAATCACGGGAGCCGGAGGCAGGGAGTCTGTAGCGAGCCGAGTGTACTGCAGCCTGGGTAACAGAGGGAAGAAAAAGAAAAGAAAAGAAAAGAAAAGAGAAGAGAAGAGAAGAGAAGAGAAGAGAAGAGAAGAGAAGAGAAGAGAAGAAAAGAAAAGAAGGAAGCTTGGCAAGTCTTAAATGCATGATGCAAAAGGATCAAGAAAGTAACTTTACCTATCAAAATAAACTTTAACACTCTTCAAAGAAAAACAATAACATCTAGGCTTTCAACAAAACCAACATTTAATAAAAAACTACTAGACATGTGAGGAAGCAGGAAAACGTAGCCAGTACCAGGAGAAAAAAATAGTCAGTATAATGATACCCAGAAATGACAGAAGTGATGGTGTTTGCCAACCAAGACATTAAAAGAACTCTTATAACAGCTCAAACATTAAAGAAAAACATGAATATGATGAGGAGAGAAATAGAAGATATAAAAAAGAATCAAACATAACTTCTAGAATTAAAAAATATGATACCGTAAATAAAAAATTTTACTAGATGGGCTTTATAGCAGATTAAACTGTATGTTTAAAACAGATCAGTTAACATGAAGACATAGCAATAGAAACTATCCAAACAGGAGCACAGAGAGAAATACATGCTGCGGGGAGAAAACTAACTTAGCATTAGTGACCTTATGACAATATAAAAGTCTAATGTATTTATAATTACAGTCTCAGAGAGGAAGGGAGGTAAAAAATATTTGAAGAAATGGTGGCAGAAATGTTTGCATATTTAATATAAACTCTAAACCCACATATTTAAGGAGTTCCACTAACCTCGGGCAGGATAAATTTTTAAAAATCAGGCTAAGGCACATCATAATCAAATGTTGAAAACATAAGGAGAAAAAGTATTAAAAAAGCCAAATGAAAAGATGTCAGATTTCTCATCAGAAACAATGCAAGTCAGAAGACAATGGAATGGAATCCCTAAGATGCTGAAAGAAAAAAATCTGTCACCTCTGAATTCTATATTACAAGAAAATATCATTAAAAAGGAAGCAAAATACTTTCAGACAAGCAAAAGCTGAGAGAATTTGTTGACAGAAGAGTTGTAATGCAATAAATATTAAAAGATTCTTTTTTAGGCTAAAAAAAAAAAGGATGCCAGATGATAACTTGGATCCAGAGAAAAGAATAAAGAATGCCAGAAATGGTAAACATATAGGTAATCGTAAAAAAAGTTTTTTCTAGTTTTCAAAATTTTATTAAAATATATTTGCTTAAAACAAAAATAGTAATAATGTATTGTTAGTTTTATAACAGATATAGAAATAAAATGCATAACAGTAATAATCCAAAGGACAAGAAGGAGAAAATGAAAGTATATTATTGTCAGTTTCTTACCTTTTACGGGAAGTGTTATAATATTATGATAAACCCTAGAACAATCACTAAAAAACCCCAAAGAGATATAAGTAATAACCAATGGACAATATATTAAAAATATATTAATCCAGAAGAAGGAAAAAAGAAACACAAAGAATGGATAGAACAAATATTAAGATGGTAGACCAAAACTCAACCATATTGACAGTGACATTAGGTGTAAAGGGCCTTGGCTCTCCAATAAAATGACAAAGACTGAAAAGCAATATCCAGATATATGCTGTTAATAAGAAATGGACTTTAAAAATAAAGATATTTGAGGTGATAGATATGCTGATTAGCCTGGTTTGATTATTTCATAATGTATACACGTATCAAAATATCACATTTTACCCCATAAATATGTACAACTATTATTTGCCAATTAAAAATTAAACTATAAAAATAAATTCATACATATAAAAATATAGATAGGTGAAAAGTAAAAGGATGAAAAAGGACATGCCAAGCAAATGCTAATCATATAAAATCTGAAGTGACCACATTAATTGATACAAAGTAGACTTCAGGATAAGGAATCTTTCCAGGGATAAAGAGAAATATCTCATAATGACAAGTAAGTCAATTCTTCAAAAAGACAATAAATAGCCCTAATTGTACAGACATCTAATAACAGAGCTTCAAAATAGATGAGGCAAAAATGGGTGGAACTTAAAGGATGAATAAGCAAGTCCTCAGTTATAGCCAGAGACTTCAACACTCCTCTTGATAACCTTAGATCACGTAGATAGAAAATCAGTGTGGCCACAGGAGACTGGAACAACTCTATCAACCAACCACCTTGTCTCATGTTTTTTTTTTTTTCAAGACAGAGTCTCACTGTGTCACCCAGGCTGGAGTTCAGTGGCCCACCCTCGGCTCACTCCAATCTCCACCTCCCAGGTTCAAGCAATTCTTCTGCCTCAGCCTCTCGAGTAGCTGGGACTACAGGTGCGTGCCACCACGCCCAGCTAATTTTTTGTATTTTTAGTACAGACGGGGTTTCACCATATTGGCTAGGCTGGTCTCGAATTCCTGACCTTGTGATCCGCCCACCTCAGCCTCTCAAAGTGCTGGGATTACAGGTGTGAGCCACTGCGCCCGGCCCCAACCACATTGTCTTAATTGACCTTTATAGAACGCCCCACCTAACAACAGCAGAAAATATATCCTTTTTGAATGTACATTGAATATTCACTAAGTAGAGCATATACTGGGCCATAAAACAAGTCTCAATAAATGTAAAATAACCAAAATTATACAAAATATATTCTCTGACCAAATACCTGAATTTAAATTAGAAATTAACAATTAGGAGATATATGGGAAATCCCTCAATATTTAGAAATCAAACAACTCACTCCTAAATAACCCAAGGGCCAACGAAGGAATCACCAGGAAAATTTTTAAAATACTTTGAACTGAATGATCATAAAAGCATCATATATTAAAATCTGTAAGAAGCAGCTAAGTAGCGCATAGAAGAAACATATATTGCTTTAGTGCTGAAGTAGAAAAGAAGAATGATCTAAAAATTATTTAAGCTTCCACCTTAAGAAGCTGGACAAAGAAGAACAAATAAATCCAAGTTACAGATGAGAGCAGTAATCAAAATAGAAAATCGAAAAACAATGGGGAAAAAAACCCCCAATGAAACTAGAAACCGGTTCTCGTCCAGATAACAGAGTGTGTGGGTTCAGATGCTGGGATGGCTGGAGTGGGTGCATCTGTGGAAGCTCTTTTCTGACTGCCTCAGTAGTCTCAGTGAAATTGGAAGCAAGGGCAGCCACAAGGTAAAGAAAGGAGAGGAGGTGCTGGAGCTTTGAGGGGAAAGGGGAAGTTGCAAAACAGGCCTCTGAAGAGTGTGGAACGGTGATCATAAAAGGTCTCTTGTATGATGGCCTGGTAGTAACTAGGCTCCTGTGACAGCCAGTGCACCTTCACACCAGTATTTAATTATATTTAATAACACCTTGTAAAATACAAGTAGGATAGGTATGATTGCCCCATTGTATGGATGAAGAAACTGAAATACCAATAGACTGCCTGCTGGCCCCAGGTCATGAAATCTGTTACTGGTAAATAAAGGTCTAGAATCCAGGCTCTGGGCTCAGCCCTTGGCCAGCCCCTTGCAAGCATCTCTGCAGAATGAGAAGTCAGAGAATTGGTAGAATCATCATTTGCATTTGGGCAGTTGGTAATTCATCCTCCTATATTTGATAGTTGTTTTTTTAAAGTTTGTTTTTAAATAGGCTTTTAAAATAAAATTCCAATCTCCACTTCAAATTTTTAAGACTTCTTTCTGGAGTAAACAGTGTCAGTTCTGTAGGCTTGAGAGATGGTGAGGTCAGTTGGCTAGAAATGTGATATGCAGAGACAGGTAACGTTGGGCTGTATTACTGCATAACTCACTCTGACCTTGATAATTACATTGCTGTTGACAAATGTCAAACAGCACATCTCACCTGTCTCTTGGGGAATTTTTTTTTTAAACTTAAGGTCCTTGGATAAAAACAGATATTAAAACACCATCTTTAACTTTCACCTTAGCTTCAGACAAAATTACTTCCAAAAATTTTAGTAAGCAGTTTAAAATTTGTTTTATTATGTTTCCTTAGAGTCTAATTCATATAAAACGGAAAAAAACACTGGTCAGGTGTCACTGATGTGGGGGTTTCTAATCTCAGGCCTTCCTCTGCTGAATGCGAGACCTCAGCAGGATCTTGTCCCCTGGTGTTTGGGTTTCTTGTCTAAAGGAGACTGGAGTCCAAGGGCTCGAAGGCCTCTTTCATCTCTTCCATCCCACCATTCTTAGCAGCCACACGTATGAAACACAAATTCTACCCAATTTACTTGTAGAAGCAATATTT
Source organism: Nomascus leucogenys (assembly GCF_006542625.1). NCBI lineage: Eukaryota > Metazoa > Chordata > Mammalia > Primates > Hylobatidae > Nomascus > Nomascus leucogenys. The sequence goes on along the minus strand of NC_044387.1, from coordinate 105,162,325 downwards.
TATCAGTTGCTGAAATCTAATTCATGATAATTCATAAGAATGGATAGATACTTAAAAGTAAGAAAAGGCAATTACATTCTTTGGAAGGAAACGACAAAGTAGGAAATGAATATTACTGTTGATTAATTCAACATGTATTTATTATGTGTCTCCTATGTGCTAGGTATGGCTCTGGGCACTAAAGACATAGCAGCGAATAACACAAATAGAAATTCTTTTGCTGATGGCCTTTTAGTGGGAGCAGGTAGATGATAAAGGAATAAGTAAAATGTGGATGATAAGTGCTAAAAAGAAAAACAAAACGTGGAAAGGAAATAGGGAATAATTCTGGTGTAAGGCCTAAAATTAAGGCTCAATATTAAGTGCTGCCTTTACATCTGGTGGAACTAAGAGGACCTTGAATGACTGTTAGAAATGCTTGTTCCCCGGTGCCGTAAAGAAATAGCATATTTAATTTCCTCAGCAAGACCATTTTTACTTTCTGCAGGAAGGGTACACTCACCAGCAATTTTGCCACATGAGTACACCGAACAAAGCAGACGGGGTCATTTATAACCTGACATGTCCACCCTACTGCTGTGTCTGGTTTCCATTGGCTGGAATGGGCCCTCACATTCTTTATTTGTCCCGACTGGCTGGCGACTTAGAACTTTTTAAAAGAGGTAAAGGCAGAGGAGAACAAAAGAAGGAGAAAGTAACTTGTGGAATGCTGAGAAAGGTAAAAACACCTTCAAATAAGGAAGAGGAACAGGCTATGGCCTAATGCTTGCTTGGACCGGTATAAATAAGCATGCCAGGGCAAATATTTATGCTAAATTGTGGGAGCTAAGGACATAAAATACATTGATTTCCTTATTACGCCTAGCAGATATTTAAGAATGTTAGCACAGGTCTTTGAGTAAATTTTGCTTCTAAGAGAAATTGCTATTTATTCCTAATTAGATGGGGAGGAAAGTCTTTGAAGAAGAACCTCTACTTTACTTTTTATGATGACCTAACTTCAAGGTCCCCTCCCCACTCTGCTTCCCTGGGTAAGGCCTCTTACCCAAAGAACCCTCCTTATCAAGGGGTCAAGTGCAGCTCCTGCTCATCCCTGAGTAGGGGGCTTCAGTTCCCCACCAGCCCATGGAATTATTCAAACAAGCCAATCACACCTTCCTTTGGGAACAGGGGTCACTCACCACATTAATACTACAAAGCCTGCCTCCCCCAGCCCCTAGATCTTCCCTCTGTTACAGAGTGCAATCCCGTGTGTGTGTGTGGCATCCTTTTCCTCCAGGCTGTGACTACATGTGACTAATGAATTGCTGCTGATCTCACCTTTCCCGTATCACATGTCAAGTGCTTGGCCATCCGGTAACCCGAGGGCGGGAATCCCTCCCTCACCAATAGGGTGAGTAACAGGCCGTGGACATGGCCGTGAAGTGGCGTTCCAATTTGGGATGATGAACACGTGGCCAGTTAGCTGGCTCAGCAAACTCACCCAGAAATGGTCCTGGACATATGTTAAAGGTAGAACTGACAGAATTTGAAAGCAAATTGGATATCTTGTAGGATGGAAATGGATAGAGACCATACGGTGTTTGAGTGTACTTAGTGCCACAACTTGTACACTTAGAAATGGTTCAAATGGTCAATTCTATATTACATATATTTTTCCACAATAAAAATACTATTAAAAAGACAATGTTGAAGGGAAAGAGTAACATTTTCAATAGGATGATAAGGAAACACCTTCCAGAGGAGTTGACATTTGGACGAAGATCAGAAGAGGGAGCAAGCCATCTGCGTATCTGTGGGGCAAGTAAGAGCAGGTGCAAACCTGAAGCCAAGTGTGTAACTGGACGTTCAAGGAGTAAGCAGGACCCGTGAGGAGCAAGCAAGAGGAGAGGATGAAATGAGCTCAAAGATGTGCCCGGGAATGGAATGGGGTCACCACAACACCTAGCAGGCCTTCATAAGAACCTTGGCTTCGCTTGGCTGAGGCATAAGCACAGATGTAGCATAACCTGACTCAAATGCTACAGGATCACTCTGACTGCTCTGTTGGGTACAGACTGTAGAGGCAAGGGTAGAAGTAAGACCAATTAGTTGCTGTTGCAAAATCCAGCTGAGAGTGGAAGCTGGCTGGGACTAGGGTGGTAGCACAGGCGATGATGATAAATGTTCTGGATATATTTTAAAGATATAACGGGCAAGATTTGAAGGCAAATTGGATATCGTGTATGAGAGACAGCAGGAAGAGGATGAGTTGCTGTTAATAGAAATGGGGACGACAACGGGGCGAGCAATTAGCAGAGGAGGAGAACAGGACTTCTGCTGCATTCTAATAGCTAGAAATGAGTCACTAAGTCCAGCCCGCAATTGTGGGGTGGAGGGAATTAAGCTCTGCCTCTTAAAGGAAGGGTCATTAAACCACCACAACATAGGAGGTAAGATAATACAAGGCACATCAGCGTGTTTTTGTAATAAACTTGAAGAATGAGCCAGGCATGGTGGCTCACACCTGTAATCCCAGCACTTTGGGAGGCTGAGATGAGAGGATCGCTTGAGTCTGGGAGGATGAAGCTGCAGTGAGCTGTGATCATGCCACTGCACTTTAGCCTTGGCAACAGAGCAAGACCCTGTCTCAAAAATACCCAAAAAACAAAAAACAACTGGAATAATAGATACCTCGAATGAGTTTGCTGAGACCACCTGACTGGAGCAAACCATTGTCTGCATAGGACACCTCTGGGCTCATCACTGTGGACACAGTTTTTCCTCCAACAGGGAATATGGCAAGACTCACATAAAAGGAGAGCCTGTAAAAACTGACCTGAAAACGTGTGAGTTCCTGGAAAACACACTTCATGGTGAGAAGCCATTTTAAAACCACACACATTTAGAGCTCACTAGCACATTAAATAACAGAATAATCTCTGGCTCTGCAAGAGAAAAAATAAAGTACTGTGAGAGGAAGCCTACTTACTGTTTGTTAATCAAGTTCAACATGGATTGGAAGTTGGATTTCAAGTTTTTTCTTTTCCTTTTTTTTTTTTTTTTTGAGACAGAGTCTCCCTCTATTGCCCAGGCTGGAGTGCAGTGGTGTGATCATGGCTCACTGCAGCCTCAACCTTTCTGGGCTCAGGTGATCCTCTCAACTCAGCCTCTTGGGTCCCTGGGACTACAGGTGTGCTTCACCATACATTGCTTGGAGAGATGTCATGCTATTGTTAGATCAAACCCTGGCCTTTAATGAAAAGAATGCAGCTTTAGCTGCAGCCCGAGAGTTTGGAGATACATGGTATCTTAGTCAAGTAAATGATAGAAATGACAGCCAAAGAAAGGGACAAATTCCCTACCGGTCAGCAAGCCGGAAGGCAGACTGCCCCAGAGTGCGATGGTCCTCTGGGCCAGAAGCCCCCAACCAGATGATCCAACAACAGGACTGAGGGTGCCCAGGGCAAGCGCCAGCTCATGTCATCACCCTCACTGAGCCCTGGGTATGTTTAACTATTGAGGGCCAGGAAATTGACTTCCTCCTGGACACTGACGCAGCCTTCTCAGTGTTAATCTCCTGACCTGGATGACTGTCCTCAAGGTCCGTTACCATCCGAGGAATCCTGGGACAGCCTGTAACCAGGTATTTCTCTCAACTCCTCAGTTGTAATTGGGAGACTTTGCTCTTTTCACATGCCTTTCTTGTTATGCCTGAAAGTCCCACACCCTTATTAGGAGGGGATATTTTGGCCAAAGCTGGAGCTATTATCTACATGAATATGGGGAACAAGTTACCCATTTGCTGTCTCCTACTTGAGGAGGGAATCAACTCTGAAGTCTGGGCATTGGAAGGAACAAACTCAAGCTCCAGCCTTAAGCCTTCCCACAGGATGAAACTTTTCTTTATACATCACAGAGAGAGCAGGGATAGCTCTTGAAGTCCTTACTCAGACTCATGGGACAACCCCACAACCAGTGGCATACCTAACTAAGGAAACTGATGTAGTAGCAAAAGGCTGGCCTCACTGTTTATGGGTGGTTGCAGTGGTGGCCGTCTTAGCGTCAGAGGCTATCAAAATAATACCAGGAAAGGATCTCACTGTCTGGACTACTCATGATGTAAATGGCATACTAGGTGCCAAAGGAAGTTTATGGCTATCAGACAACCGCCTACTTAGATACCAGGCGCTACTCCTTGAGGGACTGGTGCTTCAAATACGCACGTGTGTGGCCCTCAACCCTGCCACTTTTCTCCCAGAGGATGGGGAACCAATCGAGCATGACTGCCAACAAATGATAGTCCAGACTTATGCCACCCGAGATGATCTCTTAGAAGTCCCCTTAGCTAGTCCTGACCTTGACCTATATGCCAATGGAAGTTCATTTGTGGAGAATGGTATATGAAGGGCAGGTTATGCCATAGTTAGTAATGTAACTGTATATTACTGTACATTGAAAGTAAGCCTCTTTCCCCAGGGACCAGTGCCCAGTTAGCAGAACTAGTGGCACTAACCCGAGCCTTAGAACTGGGAAAGGGAAAAAGAATAAATGTGTATACAGATAGCAAGTATGCTTATCTAATCCTACATGCCCATGCTGCAACATTGAAAGAAAGGGTGTTCCTAACCTCTGGGGGAACCCCCACTAAATACCACAAGGAAATTATGGAGTTATTGCATGCAATGCAAAAACCCAAGGAGGTGGCAGTCTTGCACTGCCAAAGCCATCAGAAAGGTGAAGGAGAAAAGGCAGAAGGAAACCGTCAGGCAGATGCTGAGGCCAAAATTGCTGCCAGGCGGAACCTCCCATTAGATATATACCTACAGAAGGACCCTTGGTATGGAACAACCCCCTCCAAGAGATTAAGCCCCAGTATTCCCCGACTGAAACAGAATGGGGACTTTCACGGGGCCATAGTTTTCTCCCCTCCGGGTGGTTAATGACAGAAGGAGGAAAGGTACTTATACCCAAAGGCAGCCAGTGGAAAATACTTAAAATCCTCCACCAAACTTTTCATATGGGTATTGAAAACACTCATCAAATGGCCAAATCCCTATTTACAGGGCCAAATCTCCTTCGGACCATCTGACAGGTAGTCAAAGCCTGTGAGGTGTGCCAAAGGAATAATCCCTTGGTCCATTGTAAGGCCCCTTTTGGGGAACAAAGAATAGGTCACTATACTGGAGAGGACAGGCAGTTAGACTTCACCCATATGCCTAAGTCAAAGGGATTTCAATACTTGTTGGTCTGTGTTGATACCTTTACAAATTGGAAAGAAGCTTTCCCCTGCAAGACAGAGAAGGCTCAGGAAGTCATTAAAGTCCTAACACGTGAAATAATTCCTAGATTTGGGCTTCCCCAAAGCTTACAGAGTGACAATGGTCCGGCTTTTGAAGCCATGATAACTCAGGGAATTTCCAGGGTGCTGGGGATACAACATCACCTTCACTGTGCCTTGAGGCCAATCTTCAGGGAAGGTCCAGAAGGCAAATGAAACACTCAAGAGGCACTTAAGGAAACTAACACAAGAAACTCATCTCCCATGGCCTGCTCTTTTGCCCATGGTCTTGTAGAGAATCCAAAATTCTCCTCACAAAATGGGGCTTAGTCCATATGAAATGCTGTATGGACGACATTTTCTCACAAATGACCTCCTACTTGATCAGGAAACGGCCAACTTGGTCAAAGATATAACTTCTTTGGCAAAATATCAACAAAACCTTAAAAAGCTACCTGAAGGATGTCACAGAGAAAAGGGAACAGAGTTGTTTCAACCAGTGGATCTAGTGTTGGTCAAATCTCTCCCCTCTACCTCCCCATCTATGGACTCTTTGTGGGAAGGACCATACTCGGGAATCCTCTCTACCTCCACCGCAGTTAAGGTGGCAGGAGTGGAATCTTGGATTCACCACACCTGAGTTAAATTTTGGACACCCCCTGAGGAATCTGCAGGACTGTCACCTCAGGAGTCCCAAGATCAGCCAGACCAGCCTCGATACACCTGTGAACCATTGGAGACTTGCATCTCCTATTTTGGAAGGAAACACCCCAGACTAAAAAGGCTTCTACCACTAATCCTGAAGAAAAACCCTTTCTTCCTTAAAAAAGATAAGTGAAAATCTACATAATCTTTATCTGTAACACCTCTTCCTACCCCTTTAACGGAATCCTTTTACTATTTCATCATATTATTAAGCAGCATACTAACCATACTCTTTGTGACAGGGCTATATACTGTAGCTCCTGTTGGGACAAAAATCCTAATCACATCAACCTTCTTTCTATCTTCCTTCCGACAGCAATTTACTCCTACCTTTAATTCAGCCTGGATAAAATGATCTCGTCTTCCAGAGCACCCTCTTTACCTTCCTATTTACTCTTTGCCTGTCTATCCCTCCTGCTCCCTTGGATACCACATACAATCACCCCTCCCCTTCCACTAGCTCCTAATTACCTCTACAAGACTCTCAACTTAACCCACTCTCTGTTATACCAGTCCAATCCTTCCCTGGCAAATGACTATTGGCTTTGTATCTCTCTATCAACCTCTGCTTACGTTGCCACTCCCATTCCCACAGAAAACTGGGTCTTTACCAACTTAACCTACCACCCTCATTATGAAGGAAAAGACCCTTTCCAACTTCTAAATATGAAATCATTAGCCGACTTCCCCATCTCTGATATGACCAAGAATACCCTAACAGGACGTACAATCCAACTTTTACGTTCTTACATTTCCAAACTCACCTATTACACAAGCAATGAAAAGCCCATACACAGCCCTGTTACTATGAATACCATCTTAACTTTCCAAGCCCCTTTATGCATCTAATGCAACCTGTTACCAGGCCTGCCCCTGGGGCACCTACCACCCCATCAGTGTAATTACACCCTACAAATTCAAGCCCCAACTGATCATAGTAACTTCCGAGTCACCCAAACAGCTCCAATCAGATGGCTTGTCCGCTCCTCAGGGCCCCCAAAAATCGTCACCTCCTCCCTACTTAACAAACAGCCAGGTTTTGTAAGGGCAAACATACTCCCTGCACGATCATTCACCCCTGGACTCCCTGCAGCAGCGCCCCATCACTAGTGAATGCCTTCTCATCCCCTTTCAATCACTCTCTCTCAAGTGGTTCCTAGTAGATATGAATGATTTTTTCTCCAGTGGGAAAATAGAACACAGGGAGCCACTCAGTTTGCTCCCAACACCCCTTTCCAGCCACTCACCGGAGCTACCTTGGCAAGTAATCTACGAGTATGGGAAAATGAAAACAACAAACTCACACACCTTTTTAACATACACAACCACTTCTGTCAACCCAGCCAAGGTATATTCTTCTTATGTGGAATGTTGACCTATATCTGCCTCCCCACTAACTGGACCAGCACCTGCACCTTAGTCTTTCTAAGTCCCAACATTAACATTGCCCCAGGAAATCAGACCCTATCAGTACCCCTCAAAGCTCAAGTCCCTCAGCACAAAGCCATGCAACTGACACCCCTACTTATAGGGTTAGGAATGGCTACTGCTACAGGAACTGGAATAGCCAGTTTATCTACTTCATTATCCTACTACCACCCACTCTCAAAGGATTTCTCAGACAGTTTGCAAGAAATAAAGAAACCCATCCTTACTCTACAATCCCCAAAAGACTCTTTGGCAGCAGTTTTGACTCTCCAAAACCGCCGAGGCCTAGACCTCCTCATTGCTGAGAAAGGAGGACTCTGCACCTTCTTAGGGGAAGAATGTTGTTTTCACACTAACCAGTCAGGGATAGTACGAGATGCCACCTGGCGTTTACAGGAAAAGGCTTCTGAAATCAGACAATGCCTTTCAAACTCTTATACCAACCTCTGGAGTTGGGCAACATGGCTTCTCCCCTTTCTAGTTCCCATGGCAGCCATCTTGCTATTACTCACCTTCAGGCCCTGTATTTTTAACCTCCTTGTCAAATTTGTTTCCTCTAGGATTGAGGCCATCAAGCTACAGATGGTCTTACAAATGGAACCCCAAATGAGCTCAACTAACAACTTCTACCGAGGACCCCTGGACTGACCCACTGGCCCTTTCACTGGCCTAGAGAGTTCCCCTCTGGAGGACACTACAACCGCAGGGTCCCTTCTTTGCTCCTATCCAGCAGGAAGTAGCTACAGTGGTCATTGCCCAATTCCCAACAACAGTTGGGGTGTCCTGTTTAGAGGAGGGATTGAGAGGTGAAGCCAACTGGGCTTCTGGGTTGGGTGGGGACTTGGAGAAATTTTCTGTCTAGCTAAAGGATTGTAAATGCACCAATCAGCACTCTGTGTCTAGCTAAAGGTTTGTAAATGCACCAATCAGCACTCTGTAAAAATGCATGAATCAGCACTGTGTGTCTAGCTGAAGGTTTGTAAATGCACAAATCAGCACTCTGTAAAAATGCACCAATCAGCATGCTGTAAAATGGACCAATCAGTGCTCTGTAAAATGGACCAATCAGCAGGATGTGGGTGGGGCCAAATAAGGGAATAAAAGCTGGCCACCCGAGCCAGCAGCGGCAACCTGATCGGGTCCCCTTCCACGCTGTGGAAGCTTTGCTCTTTCACCCTTCACAATAAATCTTGCTGCTGCTCACTCTTTGGGTCTGCACTACCTTTATGAGCTGTAACACCCACTGCGGAGGTCTGCAGCTTCACTCCTGAAGTCAGCGAGACCACAAACCCACCAGAAGGAAGAAACTCCAGACACATCTGAACATCTGAAGGAACAAACTCTGGACACACCATCTTTAAGAACTGTAACACTCACTGCGAGGGTCCACGGCTTCATTCTTAAGTCAGCTAGACCAAGAACCCACAGGAAGGAACAAATTCTGGACACACTAGTACCTGAGTGATGAAATAATCTGTACAATAAACTCCTGTGACATGAGTTTACCTATATAAGAAATCTGCACATGTATACCCCTGAACCTAAAATAAAAGTTTAAAAAAAAAAAAGAAAGAAAAATGAAAATGAGTGTTTCTCATTCTCCATCACAGAAGACTTTAAAACAAGAGATATTTTAAAAATATCTCTTGCAAAATTAAAACGCAGCCTTCTCTTACTGAAAACTTTCTCTGTCACTGCCTTGCAAAGCAGTAAACAAAATGCTATCCAGTTCAGACAAATTTTGATTTTAAAAGACAATAGTTTACATTGTTGAGTGCTTTACAATTTGCAAAGGACATTTCAGGCATATTATCTCTTGTAATCTTCACAAAATCCTCTGGCAGGTTGGAGAGACTAAGTTAACATTTCAATCTCTGTGTCTAAATGCCAGGAGAGCCCTATGCTAAGAACATCCATTGCCCAGGGCTGGCTTCATGGGCAGGGGACAAGTGGGGGCCCACTGGGGAGGGGCGCTTGGTGCCTCCACTCACTGGGTCCTACCTCCCACCTCCCTGGGCTGGGTTCTTGGCTGTGCTCCCCTGTTCTCTGGGTATGAGGAGCATGCTGGGGTCTGCACTTGCCCACCCTATGATGAATCTATGTGTGCCTAAGGGAGCTTGTCACTAAAATACCCAGACAGGTGGAGACAGTGACCATTGGAGAAGGAGAAAGCTTTTTTCCTGCTTTTTGAACAAGGGGCCCTGCATTTTTACATTTCACTCGGCTGGACAAAATATGTAGTCAGCTCTGACCTTAACAAATGCCATCTCATTTAACCACTTCACAATTAAAGCTATTTTATAGGCATCAGAGGATGTAAAGCTCTAAAAAGTTAAATCATTTGCCAAAGTACACACACCTGATCACTGCTGGAACTAAAACTTGAACTCAAGTCTAAGTTCAAATGAACTTTTCACCTCACCTTACCTGCCAGGAAAAATATACATTAAGAACATTGCATAATAAGTGAATTTAATTTTAAACTTTTAAAAAATTTAATCTTTCATTTTATATTCAAGGAAAGAGATGATCCTTCTAGCTTAAGAAAGCATTTATATTTCTTAAGTGGATTCAAGTAGGCTGGTTTTATTCATATTATTATGCAGGTTTTTTAATTAAAAAATAATTTGTTTAATATCTTCTAACCCATGTCAAAGATTCACCTGACTCAAAATAAACTGACTTACCAGATTGTTTGTCCAGTTTGCTTGGCACATTTGCTATGTCTCTGCTTGTGCTTTCTGTCCAGTTCTCAAGGCAGCCTTGTGTCCTTATTGCAGGATAACATCTGAGCCAGCTCCCGGGTTGCTGTACATAATACATAAATCTCAGATACTGCTAATTCTGGCCAGGCATGGTAGCTCATCCCTATAATCCCAGCAGTTTGGAAGACTGAGGCAAGAGGATTGCTTAAGTCCAGGAGTTCAAGACCAGGCTGGGCAATATTATGAGAACTCTACGAAAAATTGAAAAATGAGCTGGGTGTAGTGACTTGCGGAGGCTGAGGTGGGAGGATCTCTTGAGCCCGGGAAGCAGAGGTTGCAGTAAGCTGAGATTGTGCCTGGGTGACCTAGTGAGACCTTGCCTCAAAAAAAAAAAAATCCTTATGAATCAGCCTCTGTACTTAAGATTTTCAGAGAGAAACATGCTGAATCTGATATTCAGAGGTTGGTAGGTGTTGGGAGGGAAACTGAGGCAGGGCTTGCATAATGTCCTCTAGAATGTGTCTAGACTCGCTGGCTCCTTGCTTCTAGCCCTCCTAGGCTCCCAGATTGATTGTATTCCCATTATCTCAAGTAGCAGAACACGTTCCTTATAAACGCTAAACCATCGCAGCTGTAGATCATGTGCCTGCCCTTTTGACCTCCACGTTCTGTTCTCACCACCTGATTCTTTGTTGGATTGCCAATAAATAGCATGGGCTCCCAGAGTCGGGGACTTCGCAGCCTCCATACACTAGTGATGGCCCCCTGATCCCACCTTTCTCTCTCAAACTGTCTTTTTCTCAGTCCTTTGACTCCGCCGGACTTTGTCACCCCCACGACCTGGTGTTGGGTCTGATCACCCCAACATTCCTGGTGCCCAGTGTGGCACAACAAAGACCCTGGTGAAGGAACACCAGAGCATGTGAAAGCAAAGGGCGCATCGTCAAAGGACACCCGAGGACATCTCAAAGAAGCTTGGCGGGAAAGCTGAGCACTCAGAAGAACCAGGGTAACAAAGGGACAAAGTGAAAGCAGACATTCTGCTTATTTAAATTTCCTAAGGCATTATTATGAAGAGGGGGAGTGAAAGTTAGTGCTCAGAATTTGTTCTCACTCACTCTTTAGCGCAGTAAGGCAGTTTTGCTCATGGTTCCCAGAACAAGAGACTATGGAGCTGGATGAATGGGAGAGAATTGGCAGAGATTTTTAAAAAGTGTATAAAGATGGAGCAAAAATTCTAGTCTCAGTTTGGTCAATGTGGGCACTAACAAAAGCAGCTCTTGAGCCATTTCAAACAGATGATGTGGCAGATTCAGATGAAGAAGAGGAGGATGGGTGTAAAAACGAACTTCAGATTCTGAATGTGAGGAACAGGAAATGGAGGAAATTAAAGAAAAGAAAGGGAATCTCAAAAAAGTCTGTTTTACTAGCCCATGGGCTCCACCTGCTCAATTAAGTGAATGGCCACCTCCTCTCTCTCCCCTTAATGGGCAAGAAAATGAATTAGCTGCAAAACTTACCTTTCCTGTAGTTGCAACATTAAAACCTCGAGCAATTGGTAGTATGAAGACCCAGTGGAATCTGAGGCTTGTTTATTTAGACAGCACCTCAATAAACCGAGGCATATCCTGCACTGCCAGTGCCCTTACAAACGGCAACAATTGTTTCCCGCTGGAGCGGGCAGTGCTGTCGTGAACCTTAGCAGCGCAGTTCCCCACTTCCCTGCTTCCTGGGGAGCCACCAGAGAGGACTTATTCCCCCAGCTGCGGGGCATGATGCCTGCAAACAGCCCTCAAGTCTCAGTCCCCCTGAGGAGTTGCTCTGGGCTGGAGGAAGCCACTTCGCCTGAGACTTACTGCCTTCCCAGAGGCAGCTTGTACCCAAAGACATCGTATCCACATGGGAATTGAAAGATAGGGTCCCCTCATCCCAACTCAGGATAACTCTGAAAGGTTCTACTAGCTCAGAGCTTCTCATGGGGTTAGCTGAGGCCTTTGATGAGACTAAATTGCAACCCAGTTTCTCCCTCTGTCCAAATTTGCTTCTTTGCCTTCCCCCACAAGGAGTAGATCCCAAAAGCACCCCCCAATAAAAATCTTGCAGGCTAATCTGCATTCAGTCTGTTTCCCAGGTAACCTACTTGTACATCATAAAACCTCCTAATGGTATTATAACACAGATAAATGTATTTGGAAGCTGGAGGAAGGTATGTTTCCATGGTCATCCAACTAGAAGATGACAAATCCAGGGTTTAAACCCATGCCCTGGCATCCCTACTCCAAACTACTATAATATTCTGTCTCCTTACTGTTTCATTCATTTCTCAGATTTTATACAAGTTTCCCAAGTGTACATTTAAAAATCATTGCCTAAGTGTATGCATATTTTCCAAATATTATATATGTTTTCACGCTAGTCGGCAAAGGCGAATGCAAGTATCGGGAATAGCCCCAATAAAGTGACTTTCAAAATAAGTCACCCCAAAGTTAGGAACCTAAGAAACAACCCAGCAGTCCAAAATCCAGCCCCTTCCAAATTCTTTTTAAATATTTTTTGTTTTGCCATTTTGTGTTTATAAGCTATAGCTCCTTCCAGATTCCGATGAAAATAGTGATGAAGACAAAAAGAGAATGCTGTTTGACGAGTTGCAGGTGAGAAAAACTGAGTGTAGTAAAGTCCCCAGTGGAGCCGCTGAGGGATTGTGCAGACAAGAGATGCTGTTCTTCACGCTCCCGGATTGGTATCCACGGTCCTGCCTCTGCTGGGGCCGTGGGCAAGCGTGGGACGGTGAGCATTCCCAGGAGCGCCTGCGGTGCTTTCTGCAACTGCTCTCCCACCTTGCCTCCTTGCGCTGAGGTTCTCTGGCACTTTCAGAGACCAGCAGCTGCTGAAATGTCCTGTTCTAAGAGGGCCTGTTCACAAGTGGCTGTGTAGACCAATGCCAGGGGTGGTGATAGTAGACAAAGTTCTAGACTGAGCCCTGCCGCTACCACTCAGGGATTTTAGGGAACTGCAGGCCTCGCCATGCCTCCGTTTTCTCAACAGCCAAATGAGGATAACAATACCTGTTCTTCCTTCATTTATTATTATTTTTTTTTTGAGACGGAGTCTCGCTCTGTCCCCCAGGCTGGAGTGCAGTGGCACGATCTCGGCTCACTGCAAGCTCCGCCTCCCGGGTTCACGACATTCTCCTGCCTCAGCCTCTCCGAGTAGCTGGGACTACAGGCGCCCGCCACCATGCCCGGCTAATTTTTTGTATTTTTAGTAGAGACGGGGTTTCACCGTGGTCTCGATCTCCTGACCTCGTGATCCGCCCGCCTTGGCCTCCCAAAGTGCTGGGATTACAAGCGTGAGCCACCGCACCCGGCCTGTTCTTCCTTCATATAAAACAACTGTGAAAGACAAATGTGGCAATGGCAATGGCATCGCTTGATGGTTACAAGTGCTGTCTATTTTCCAAAACCCATTATTACATCCTCTGGTAACAGAAGTGGAGAATGATGAATAGCAGTTTATTCATTTTAAGTTAAAAAATGTCTAATACTCTTTTCTTTCTTCTAACAGATGATTCACATCTCACCTCCATCACTATCTATCTTCATGTTTCTCTTTCTGGTATGAGGTCTTGTGTGTTACCCTAATAGTTATCTAATCCCTGGGCCAAAGGTCTAAGGTTGGAGGTTAGTGGAACAAATTCAGCTTGCTAACAAAATTGGTTTCAACTCACATGGTGTGGCTGTTATGTTTCAAAACTTGAATTAGCAGAAAACAAAAATTCAGATTTCTGGCTTCGTTCAAAATTTCAAAAATCTGGTTCCATTCCTATATGGCAAGAGTTAGCTGGTGTAGAATGGCAGCTGTCTCCTTTAGGTAGGGCATGTGAGCTTGAGTTTGCCACAGTCACCATCATTCCCTATCGCAGCCCTCGCACTGAGGCCAAGTGTTCATTGTAGTTTCTCATCTATACTTGCAAATCCATTCTGTTCTTTTAAAAATTGCCTGACCTCCCCCCGCCCCAGAGTCTTCTAAATCTATCATCTCTTATTTTTAAAAGTGTCAGACTCATGTACTGGCCAGCGGACACAAAGACCTATGTTCTTAGGTGGCACTAACAACGGGTGGTAGCCCAGTGTTCTTTGCTGTTTGAGTTGGCTCAGGAACTAGGATTTGTAGGCCCGAAGGACTAATCAGTCTTTAAGACTCAGCTCTGAGACCTCCTCAGATATATTGGCCGTATAACACAATATACATATTGGTTGTGTCTATGAGTTGACAGTGCTCTAAAGCATTCATCACATGAATGTCTTTGAGGCCAATGCTGTCCTAGGAGTTTCTCGAATCTTGCTTGGTTTCCTTGTCTGTATCGCCACTGATCATACTGAATGCCCTCGTCTTATCCCTGGAAAATTGCATCAGTGGTCTTGGTCTTTTTGTCTCATCTCTTTCTTCTCCAGTCCACCACTTTACTGGAACCAAAGTTAATCTTCCTGGGTTCCAGTAAAATATAATCTGCTCTCTCCTTCATTTATAAACCCCTAATCATTCCTAAAGAATGAAGTCCAAGGTCCCTATGAAAGACTGTCCTCCATCTACCCCTAAACCACTGCTCTGTCCCATCTTCCACATACCCTGGCTTCCTCCCAGTTCTCCACATGCACCATGGCCTGCCCAGCGGGGCAGCCTGCACCATCCAGCACCTTGGCTTAGAGTGTGCTAAGGTAGCCCTCAGACCTCTGCATTTCAAAGGTCAGTACCTTTTTTAAAAAATGTGGGAAACATGATGTTTTTATTAGGCTAAGTAAGAGAGAATGTAAATGATAATACAGATGGTATCATCTATATTCAGCTTGATTTCATAAGAGAAAGAAGAACACCAACACTCCAAAAGTAGAAAGTACATCGTCCCAAACCTAAATTCCTTTCAATCAGATAAATTTAGCTTTTTGAAAAGCTTCCTACCTGGCCTTTATTTTTCTCATGTCCCTTCAGACCAGTGAAAATGTAACCACTAGCATCCGTCCTGGGCTTGCTTTTGAGACACTCTAACCTATCCATCTTTTTCATTCTAGAAAATTCTCACCCATCCTTCAAGATCAGTTCTTGAATGAAGTATTTGCTGACTCCTGAGGCAGAGGTAGTCACTATCCCTTTGTGTATCTCCTTGTTACAACAAAACATATATCGATTTTTGAAGGTGATTTCTTGGGCACATGGAACAGGGAATCACTAAAGCCCCTTCAAAATCCTCTTAAGCAGGCCAGGCAGAGGGGCTCACACCTGGAATCCCAGCACTTTGGGAGGCCAAGGCCATGGATCACTGCAGGTCAGGAGTTTGAGACCAGCCTGACCAACATGGTGAAACCCCCGTCTCTACTAAAAATACAAAAATTAGCTGGGCGTGGTGGCAGGTGCCTGTAATCCCAGCTACTTGGGAGGCTGAGGCAGGAGAATCGCTTGACCCCAGGAGGTGGAGGTTGCAGTGAGCTGAGATTGCACCACTGCACTCCAGCCTGGGTGACAGAGCCAGACTCTATCTCAAAAAAAAAAAAAAAAAAAAAAAAAGAAAAATCCTCAGGCGGTGGGCAGTGGCTCATGCCTGTCATCCCAGCACTTTGGAAGGCCGAGGCGGGCAGATCTCCTGAGGTCAGGAGTTCGAGACCAGCCTGACCAACATGGTGAAACCGCATCTCTACTAAAAATACAGAAATTAGCCAGGCATGGTGGCGCGTGCCTGTAATCCCAGTCACTCAAGTGGCTGAGGCAGGAGAATCGCTTGAACCTGGGAGGCAGACATTGCAGTGAGCCGAGATGGCGCCACTGCACTCCAGCCTGGGCGACAGAGTGAAACTCCATCTCAAAAAAAAAAAAAAAAAAAATCCTCTTAAATAGCCTGTCTTCTCCCACATTTCCATTCCCTATGGCAGCTGCTCTTCCCTCTATTTCTCTTTAAAAAACATCTTTGGCCAGGCGCAGTGGCTCATGCCTGTAATTCCAGCACTTTGGGAGGCTGAAGTAGGTGAATCACTTGACCCCAGTAGGAGGAGGTTGCAGTGAGCCGAGATTGCACCATTACACTCCAGCCTTGGGCGACAGAGCAAGATCTGTCTCAAAAAAAAAAAAAAAAAAAAAACAAAAACAAAAACAAAAAAAGCAAAACGTCTTCAGCCCTTCTGGGCACACTTCTACTTCCCCGCTACCGAAAACTGCGCTGGTGCACTGGAAGAGAGTCCAGTGAAAGCTACATCTGTCCTCAGCCCAAACGATAAGCCGCAGTGCCTGAGCCATGCCCTCATCCAGCATGACAGTGAGCTGTCTACCCGAAGTCTGTGGTCCCAGGTCAACAATGAGGGACTCATAGCAGAAAGATCTAAGGCCTTGCACATACGCGCGTTTTAAAAACAATGAAACAATGAATAAAAGTTCTGTAGTGATGGCCAGTAGTGACAGTCCATGAGGGGACTTCCTGGTACTTTCCCCTGTTTCATACTTTTCTTGTTGCTATAATCACAGTCTCTACCTTCTCTAGAAAGATGACTAAAACATGTTTAGGACATCTGGGCAGCTGTACTGAGATCCCAGCATGTGGCAATCCAGCCATTACGGGAGCTGCACTACTGAAGCACAGGTGCGTCCTGCCCGCTCTTAAGCCCAATTAGGAGGCAGGGGTCTTTGATGGTGGAACAGAGTGGACCCTGCTGTGCATGATGTACCCAGGCTGTGTCATCTGCATTTGTGGCTTGTCCCATGACCCTTTGGCCCATCCTGCTGTGAGGGTGGCTGTTGGTCAGGGTTGAGAGGTCAGAGAGGAGTGGGCAGGTAGCTTCAGGCCCCATGGTGGTGTTGGCCTGGGCACCTGTTGGATCAACTCAGTAGCTGTACCCTGGAGTTCCTGGAAGCTGCCTTCTGCTCAGCCAGGCCTGCTCGTGGACGGAGCCCATGCCAGCTACATGTGCCAAGGAAGCCACAGCTTGGCTAGTGAGCAATGCAATTCTGGGAATGTTCAGGTTCTCTCTGTTCTTTCCTCTCTTGCAAACCATGGGCACCCTTGGGTCCCTTGGGGGTCACTATGTTACACCTGCTTTTTATCTGTCTGGGCAAGAGCTGCTCAAGCCACACCTTGTGACACTGAGGTAAGAGCAGAAGGTTGCAGAGTGTGCAGGCTGGGGTGTATGCTAAGGCCCTGTGTGCTGGATTACTCCTTGTGTGTCTCATTGCTTACAGGATTTTTTTTTTTTTTTTTTGAGACAGGGTCTCACTGTGTCACCCAGGCTGGAATGCAGTGGTGTGAACATAGCTCACTGCAGCCTCAGACTCCTGACCTCAAGCAATCCTCCCGCCTTAGCCTTCCAGGTGCTTGAGGTGAGAAACAGACTTTTTCTCCTTTAAGAATTCATTATTTCTCCCCTTGGGCTGTTTGTTCAAACCCACACAGGAGCAGGAACATTGCTTTCGATTGCCAAAGAAATGACATAATGATCCTGATGATCAAAATGTCAAGAACACAGTGTCTTGGGCTGAGATGGTGAAGGCAGCATTCAGGCAGCGATGATCTGGGGTGATAGGAGTGGCTGGGGGGAGACCGAGGCCTCCCTTCTTGCAGGATGGGACTCGGTCTTTCCTCTGCCTCATTGCTATTATTGTCTTGTTTTATTTTTGCTTTTGTTTGTTTGGGTAGGTGAAAAGGCAGGTCGAGTGAAGAAGAGCAGGATGGTTCATTTTTATCAAGCATCACCTGATTCAAAAGGTAGCCACTGAAAAGAAGCAATCGTTTTTGGCCTGCGTCTCTGAGGATAAGACAGTGCGTGGGTGATGGATGCAGCCCAGGTGGGAGCTGTCTGCAAATAACCTAGCTGCTTCCTGTGGCCCTGGCCATCCTGCTGCCCTCAGCTGCTCCCATGGAGGCCACCTGCTCCCCTAACACTGAGCTGCTCACCTAGTCCAGCCACCAGCGACGGCCCCTGGCCTTTGAGGTGTCTGTTCTCTCCTCTCTCACTCCACTGCCACTGGCTTCCAGGGCTCTCCAGCCTGTATAGAAACTTCTCACTACTCTGCCCTCGCCCTTTTAGCAGGCTCCTTATGCTGCTGACTCCACCTCCCAGGCAAATCATTCTAATTTAATTCTTTACAAGTATTCTCCCTCCTGGAGTGCTGGGCTCCACCATGGGGGCGAGTCAGGGCACATCACCCACAGCTTTCCAGACACCCGGGGCCCAGGGCCCGTCCTGCTGTGAGCGTGGCTCCTTCAGCCTTCTTCCTTCTTCGCCTGTGGGGAGTTAGACACCTGCGAACCTCGTGCTCAATCCCCGCCTCTGTCAGGGCCTGCTAAGCCCATAAGACATATCTGCATGTGTCAGAATATGTGCAAGCTTTTGACAGGATTCCAGTTTTTCCCCATGGAGCTTTTGGCAAACGAAGGGTGTGGTTCAACAGCTGGTCTGATGTCCCTTAACATCCCCCACACCAGCACACCAGGACTGTCTCTGTCTCCACATTCCAGCATATCTGGGTCTCAGCTTTGACACAATCAGACACTGTTGCTGAAGTTTTCATGTTTATATGACAGAAGAAACTGTCACCCTTCCCCTGCCCCCCCACCCCCACCCACCTGTTATAAGAAAGGGATCCAAGGTCTTGAGACCACATGCAGGGGATGGGAAAGCTGACATTAGAGGGGAATGAGGTCTTTCTGTGATTCCAGCAGCCTCAGGAGGAGAATGTCAGAAACCGAAAGCTCCTCTGCCCGGGGATGGGGACCCGCTGACTTCAAGAGCAGAACAGGTGCCTGGCTAGTGGGCGAATTCCCCAATGTGAACTTAAACTCCAGTGTCTCCGAGAACACAACCAACATTTGTCATTAGGAGATGTGCTTGTTTGAGTAGATGAGCTAGTGAAAAACCCAGCTGGCCTGCAGCCCTCCCGGCAGATGCTGAAAAGGAAACCTGACTGGGGGATGCCGCCCACCCTGGTCCCCAGAGAGCTGCGTTGTTTCCTCGCACCGAGGCCTTTGGATCCGGCCACAGCAGGCATCCCTGGGCACCTGGCTGAAGCTGGAAACTCGGGATAAGAATGGAAGCCCTGGAAGGGAAGAAGAACCGAGGAGTGAGCTTGCCCTGTGAGAAGGGGTGGAGCTCTTCAGAGGTCCGGGGTGAATTTATGAGACACCTGAGGAAATGGAGGCTGTGCTGGAATAGGGGAGCCCGGATGAAAATCAGAGAATGAGAAGGCCGGGTTCAGAAGGGTGGCAAAGTCCCTGGGCGTCCCCCTCGAGGGGGATGACGTCATCCAGGGCCACGAGGAGGACCAAGCCTTTAGGCGGAACCTTAGTATTTACCCTCCTGTGTTGTAATTCTGCCTTATTGTGGCTTTCTAAAAATTGCGGAAAGATGTACATAAGAGTTAGCATTTTAACCATTTTCAAGTATACAATTCAGTGGCAGTAAGCACATTCACGATGTTGTGCAACCATTACCCCACTGATTTCGAGAACTTTTCATCATTCCAAACACAAACTCTGTACCCATTAAGCAATATTCCCCTTTCCCCCCAAACCCCCAACCCTGCAGCCCCTGGCGACCTCTGCTCTACTTTCTATCTCTTTGAATTTGACTACTCTAGGTATCTCAGATACTCAGATAAAGGGAATCATATAATGTTTTTCCTTTTGTATTTGGCTTATTTCACTTAGCATGTTTTCAAGGTTCATTCACGGTACAGAATATATCCAAATGGCATTCCTTTTAAAGGCTGAATAGTATTCCATTATATGTAGACACTACCTGACAGTCAATGAATGGGCTCGCTGCCATATGTGCATAGAAACCCATGCTGTGGCTTTTTTTTTTTTTTTTTTGGAGTCAGTGTCTTGCTCTGTCGCTCAAGCTGCAGTGCAGTGGCATGATCTCGGCTCATTGCAACCTCCACCTCACAGGGTTTAAGCGATTTTCATGCCTCAGCCTCTCAAGTAGCTGGGACTACAGAGGCACACCATCATGCCTGGGTAATTTTTATATTTTTAGTAGAGACGGGGTTTCGCCATGTTGGCCAGGCTGGTCTCAAACTCCTGACCTCAGGTGATCCACCCGCCTCAGCCTCCCAAAGTGCTGGGATTACAGGTGTGAGCCACCACGCCTGGCCTGATTTACAGTATTTGAAATCAAATCCATCCTCAGCATTTCCCCAAGGGGATCAGGGCAGGGCACCCAGCAACATGCTTCCTTTAGGTGTGTTGCAGAAGCTTAGCTACTGACACGACGCTCTCTCCTGTTGCATTTAAAACTGGAAACAACTGAAACGGTCAGCAAAGTGAGATGGCTGTGGAAATCATCGTCCATTTATATTAGCCTTCACCAATAATGTCCTTCAAGATTTTTTAGTGAGATGGGCAAAAATCTCATGATATAAAATTGAATACAAAAAAAGCAGATGACAAAAGACATATATAATGTTATACATTTGTAATACATCTTAATACATCTCTTTCCTACATATATATACGTATATATATGTACATATATACGTATTTATATGTGTACATATATATACATGCAGGAAATGATAGTGCATTGTGGTGAGATATATGTATATATATAAAAGCAGGAAAGAGATGTGTTAAGTATAGTTTGTCTCTGGAAGATGGGGTGAGGAATAGTTTTTGTCTTTTCTAAATTTTTCATAATTTTTTTTACAGTAAGCATACATTATTTGCATAATCAGAAAAAAAGCACTGTACATGTACAAGTGGCAGGTATGCATGCGTACATCCAGCACTGTTCCATCTGGCCAGAGAATCCTGTGTCATCTCCTTACATTCATCTCTGGGTGGTCACCCATGTCAGGACCGTGAGGGGCCCATGAAAGAGCCAAAAAGAATCCTCAAAAAATATCTACTCACTAAATTCTCCGCGTGACCTGGTCTCAGGAAGGAAAGGGTGGAATCTTGTTACCATATTAGCAAGAGTGGCTGTGCACACGCTTGCAGGGAAGAACTTCCCTATTATGACACTATTTTTAAAAACAGGCTTTCCCGTACTTAATCTGTTTTGTACATGATCCTCTCTCTGCCCCTCCCCATCCTACAAAAAAGAAGACATTCGTTTTTATGTGTGTGTTAATGGTAATTCTGTTGGTAAGGTTAGGTCCTATTGCCTGGCCACAAAGGGGAACCCATTTAAGACCTCTGTCCCTTGTGGTTCCATGGCCTAGGAAGGCATGCATAGGAAGGCAGTCACCACACAGTACAGGAAGAGAGCCTGACGTTCCCGTTCCCACTCAGCTACCGGTTCACTTGGGTTAAAAAACGTCATGGGCAGACAGGCTGGCCAAGTTCTCTTTGGATTCAATAGCAATGTCGTTTATTCTTATATATTTACCTATGCATATTGTATTTCATTAGAACAGGCTTCAAGATGGTATGCTAGCATTTGTTTGCTTTTATTTATTACATTTATAAGTATTGGTTTATAAAATTTTATACTGTAATAAGATGTTAAAAACAAATCAGAAGAAAAGTAGAAGGAAAGGAGGCCGGGGAAATTAGTGTGCAGAACACTTGTCGTAAGGCCTTGCAGAGTTACCAAGGTTGGATGGAAAACTCAGCCGGGAGCTTCCTAGTGGTTAAGGAGGATCCCAAACAGAGGGTCACCTTAGAGCTGATTCAGCTAGGAGAGGACCATGAAGCAAGCACTCTTGCTTGATGGACTCTAACCATCTTAAAACACCGTCAACCAATAATTGAAAACTCACCCGGAGTCCAACAACAGCCATGTGCAGACACAATCTCCTGGGGTAGGCAGAGAGGACAGAGACATGTCCCAGCTGCCAGATTCATTGCTGCTATCTTCTGAGAAGCTGGCAGTCAATACTAGGAACTGAACAGCGCCCAGAGAACAGCAAACCAGGGCTGGGTTTTAAAAAGCTCTTGCCCAACTTTATAAAGTCTAAACGAGTTTTGGTTTTATCCTAAAATGTTGGTAAAATTCCTTAGCCTGGTATTCAAGCCCACCACAAGCCAACACCAACAAATATATTAGCCTTGGTCCCATTTCTCCACATCACCTGTCATTCCAGTTGAACACTGGCTTCAGGCTCGCCGTGCCTGCTATTTCGCATCCCTTCCCCTTCTTTGCACAACTCTTTCCTTTAACCTAGAATGCTCTCCAGAATGATCTCCAGATGGGGTCCTCTGGGGCCCAAGGGAAGCCCCACCTAGAAGAGAATGTTAGAGCATTCACAAGGATCTCTTTTACTGATAAGAACACCAAAGCCCCTTGTGGGATAATTAATGAGTTTCTCTTCTATTTCCGTTTTCTCTTCTAGGAGGACAGCACATTGCACCCTCACCTCCTTTGCAGTTAAGTGTGAAATAGTGCCAATAGAGTGTGAAAGAAAAGAAAGAAGATGGTTCACCTCCAAAGAAGGCGATTCCCCACTGCTGTGTCCCTTCTATCAACTTGATACAAAAAAACACAATGGCCCCGGGAACCACGTGTTGAGATGAGAGAGCTAAAAGATGGAAAGAGACTGGAGCCCTGAGTCACCACCTGGAGGAAAACTACCCACCCATCAGGAATTTCTACTACACATTTGGGAGTTTTTGGGTTACAGCAGCTACTTTAACTAAAACGCCCAGAGACAAGAGCTATTACTGCACAAATTGCTTAAGTTACCTTTTTGTATGTTTGGGTCCTCTCTGTTCGATGAGACTGCACGTTCCTTTGAAGCACATCTGTTTAAAATTCTTATATCCCCAGAGAGCCTAGCAGAGAGTATGCACGGAGTGAGCCTTCAGTAAATGCTGAGCAAATAAGCTCCTAATGGATGAAACTGGGTCTTCGAAGTTTGTTCTGACCAGTACTTAGTATAGGATTTTGTGCTGTTGGTCACTTTTCATAAAGGTTCTTGCTATTAAGGAACTTGACATCCAATGTACTCATAGAGAGTAGAAATTCAGGGGAAACGAATAGAAATGTCCAAAAATCCACTTAAAATTTCACTGACAGGTATTTATCTCTTTAATCCTGGAAGTTGTTGCATGTAAGGGAAGGTTCAGTAGAATGAAAACAGGACTGTGAGCTGGGAGGAGATTTGGGGTCTCTTGGCCAACTCTGCCACAAATTGTGTTACCTTCAACTTCCCTGCCTGTAAAATGAAGTCAGTGCTCCCTAAAATGAAATTCGGACTAATGGCAAATTTGATTATACATCGATAGGTTCCCCATGTGATTTTAACACACAAATCAGATTTTGGAACCATTAGGTAGGTGATCTTATCTTATGAGTCTATCTTTTTCAACATGGAAAAATAAATTTGTTTTGCTGACCAAAGGCTGTGTAACTTAGAACTGGAAAGAGACATGGAATTGAATAACCCATCTCTAAGGGGCAAAAAAATGAAACACCTTTAGTTCGTTCAAAGATGAAATGGAAAAATAAACATGTTTTAAGATGACTTGGTAGAGAAAATATTTTCTTTGCCAGGATATTAGAGAATTTGTTGAAAGTTATTAAACAGGAGAGTCAAAGGTTTCATTGCAGGAACTTAATAAATATTTGTTTATTAGCTGATTAATGTGCTGATCCAAGCAGAGAAGGAATCTTGTCTTTGTTTTAAAGTCAGGATTTCTAATTTCCCTTTCAGGATAAAAATGTGCTCTGTGTTCAGCTAAGCAACCTAAACTGTCTATTCCATTATTCAAACAAACACCAAAAAGGATTGAATGTATCCTCTGGCAACCAAAGATAATACTCCCAGGTCAAGCTTCTTTCAGGCAGATATTAATGGCTACTTTTAGTTATTGAAAAATATTGCATAATTCATGCGCTGTGCTTGATGAAGCAGATCCAAACTCTGGGGCCCTCAGGAATTTGAGGCAGAATTCCTTACTCTTTGAGGGTGTCTTCGTTCCCCACCCTGGGTGTTTATCATGGCTCTGAGCGAAACCCAAAGGATGACAATGGCACAGCTTTTCAAAAAAGAGATCATCCAATGTCCTTTCTAAAGTGCAACAGTCAGAACTACTGATTCTGAAATGGAGCCATTTCCAGTGGCACCAAAGAAGTGATATATTATAGAATTAGAATATGTCTTCTATTCAGCACATTCCAAATCACTCTCTATTCAGACATACTCAAAATGTATTTTTATTCAACATATTCAAAATGTTCATCCTTCAAAAAGTGCTTCCCCCATTAGCCAGGCCCCTGCAAGTCAGTTGTTCCCACCTTTATTCCACTGATTTGGAGGTCATTTGAATGCTGTTTGCTCTGTTAAGATGCTGTCATTTGAACAATACACTCACATTTCAGGCAAATTTGAATCATGCAAATTTTAAATAATGCTATGTAAAATAGCAATAAAATACTACTGGAGATTGCTCAATTTCAAAATGGACAACATTTGAAATAGTCCAAATTCCTCCAAATTTGCATGATTTATCCGGAATGGCATAACAAATCCAGAGCACAGCCAGTGAAACGTACATCGTGTTTGGACCCTGGTCTGGTGGCTGTGCCACAGTTGTGGTAAACAGAAACCTCCACAGGGAAACCTCCACAGGCCTTGGTCAGTATGACGGGCAGTAGTACAATGAATCGAAGCAGATGTTTTCCTGAGTGATTTTTGTGGCTATAGTGTTGTTTTGTTTTTTTTTAAATGCATTGTGTTAATAATTTAATATTTTTTCTATCCTATGAAAGTATCATGTAAGCTTTTATAACATGGTGGCACTGAAAACGTGCTGTAAATTATACTCCATTCAGTATGACAGGGGAATGGTTCCAGGACCCCCGGCACCTTCCATCCCAGGATACCAACATCTGCAATGCTCAACTAACTGCTAGAAAATGGCCTACAATCTACATAGAACCTACTTACATCTTCCAGTATACTTTTTTTTTTTTTTTTTTTTTGAGACGGAGTCTAGCTCTGTCTCCCAGGCTGGAGTACAATGGCACGATCTCAGTTCACTGCAGCCTCCACCTCCCAGGTTCAAGCAATTCTCCTGTCTCAGCCTCCCAAGTAGCTGGGATTACAGGCACATGCCTCCATGCCCAGCTATTTTTTTTCTATTTTTAGTAGAGACTGGTTTCACCATGTTGGCCAGACTTATCTCGAACTCCTGACCTCAAGTGACCCACCTACCTCGGCCTCCCAAAGTGCTGGGTTTACAGGCATGAGCCACCATGCCCAGCCCCTTCCCATATACTTTAAATCAACTCTAAATTACTTATAATATCTAATTCAATATAAATCGTATGTATATAGTTGTTATACTGTTTGGCGTAGGGAATAATGGCAAGATAAAGCCTGTACATGTTCAATACAGACAAAACCATCTTTTTTTTGCTTGCTTTTTGAATACTTTCCATCCGTGGTTAGTTGAATTTGAGAATGTTGAACTCCTGGATACCGAGGGCCAACTGTAGTATGAAGTGACCTTAGATGTGATAGACGAAGAAGGCCTGTCACTGGTTGTGATCCATCGTGCCATTAATTTGGGAGAAAGACTCTGCAAAATAAAAGAGATTGTGCTAGGACGTGTTTTGAAGCATCTTTAAAGCAAGTATACCATGAATATAGATGTAGGCACTCTGAGAACATATTCCCTTCCTGTCTTGTGATTATCTATAGGAAAATTAGACTTAGATTAGGCACATCTTGGATGATGACTTTCTTCCGGAATGTGGCTACCTTTAAACTATTTTCATGTGAATATAGTGCATGTGCTTCCTAGATTGTAATCTCCTCAGAAGGAGGCAGAAACCATCGGTTGTTTTTATATCCCACGCTCCAGTTAGCTAACGACAATAATGGTGACATTGTGACAGTAGTTTACTGTTCACAAAGTGCTTCTGTCTCAGTTCACCCTTGTGACGACACTGCAAGGTGAGTTTTCTTGGTTTCTAAGTTTGATAGGCCAGGACCCGAAGTGTAGAGAGAGTCATTGATTTGTCTGGGTCACTCAGCAACAAGTGGTGGGTAAGAAACTGGAGAATGGGAAGCTGCAGGCATGGGATGGGAAGCTACAGGCAGGGGATGGGAAGCTACAGGCATCCGAATGGGAAGCTGCAGGCATGGAATGAGAAGATACAGGCATCCGAATGGGAAGCTGCAGGCGTGGAACGGAAGCTACAGGCATCTGAATGGACTTCTTGCATCTGTCTCCCTTTGAAGCCCTGCATCTGATTCCGTCTTCTGGGTACAGGCATAGAGATAGGGGTGGTCCCAGAGGTGAGATGGGGGTTGAGCCTGCAGATTTGGGATAGTTAAGGGGATTGGTGCAGGGACAGAGGTGAAGGCTGCTGACCAGGCAGAACTTTGCACTGACTTTTAGCCCAGTGCTCTTTTCTATTAAATATTTATCTATTAGAAGTGCTGCAAGGCTAAGACTTTTCACCCTTGTACCCTATAAAAAAGGAAGGGTAAAGAGATGTGAGGTTCTGACTCGCTCCTGCCAGTCTGGGGAAAGCAGTCGTATTTACCCAGATTTGGCAATCCCATATTGGATAACTCAAGCAGAGGAAAGTCATAGCCCATGGCCAAGCTCCCAGTTCTTCATAAATACTAGGAAAATGGGCTTTTAAAAGATGTTACATAAGCCATCCTACTGAAAAGTCAGGTAGGGAGTACAGTGTGCAAGTCAGTCATAAGGCAGTTGCCACAGACGCAAGGAGGAAAGAGGGAGGTTGAGACTCATATGGGAGGCAAGATAGAGAGGGGAGGAATACTAGTCTTGCAGTCAGAAAACCTGGTTGACTCTGCCATCCCACTGCTCTGGGCAATGTCCTCATCTATAACATGGGGAATACACATCCTAGAGAGGAATAAGACGTAAGTGAAATTATATCTTTGCAAGTGCATTGAAAGAATTGCAGAGAATTATTCTCCTGTAATTTACATCCACCACCCATTTCCCCTTTCTTGGCTATTCAGATATTCTTGGCTGAGTTGAGGAATGAATACCCAGCTTGATTAGGCAGGTATGGACTGAGGCTGGTGACCAACCCCACTGTCCCTCAGGAGCTTGGTGGCTGGTTCTTCTAGCAATAACTCACCTGTGTCTAATCCCACATTTACTTTCTTAGAGCAACAGAGACAGGCTAGCATTCTGCTGACTGTCCAGGCACTGAAATGATCATGGTCAAGTCATATTCAACCAACTCCTTTTTTTCTGTAGAAAATACTATATTATAGAGTTGCGCATGATCTTGTTGTAGAAGGAGGTGAAAAACTATTAAGAACATAGCTTGCTGGACGAGTGTTTCCTCAGAGTTGATCACTATCAGTGTGCTAGCCAGAGGGAGATCATCAGGTCTCTGTTTTTGGCCATGGTCAAACTGACAACTTAATGAGTAATGCAGAGAAAGCATACTGATCAGATCTGCAAATGTGGGAAAAATACTTACAACCAAATAGCAAATGCTAACTAAATAGATGATAAACAAAACCAAATAAATGCCCATAAGATTCTATTAATGATTTTCACCCCTGGATGTGCACTAGAATCAACAGGGAAACACATTTTTAAAATATTCATGCCTTCTAATTTAGTTTAATTTCCCTGGGAATTAAAAAAAAAAAGAAAAGAAAAGAAAAAAGAGAGAAAAATCACATGACTGGGATCCTTTCCCAGAGATTCTGACCGAGTGTGCGGCCAATCTATGTGAAAATCATTTTAGAAGGGAGTAAAGGCAAAACAAAACCAAGACGCGAAGTGGCATACACTTTAGGATACTAAGTAAATGAAAATACATATGCAGAAAAAAGATGGTAAGAAAATATAGGAAACTGTTAACTGTGATTAACTCAGGATTAGCAAACAGACTGATAATAAGTGACCTTACTTTCACTGTATTTTCCACATAAGCCTTCAATAGTCATAATGTATTGCTTTTTAATCAAGGGGGAAAAGTTGATTTTTTAAAAAGATGTTGGAGTTGACTGATTACTTTTGTGTGCCAACTGTAGAATGTTGGCTACTAAAGAAACTATCAGAATCATAGGCTGCCTGTCCATGAACATGGTAGCTACTTAAGATCACGGATGACACCATGGGCTTTGTGCTGGGCAGAACTCACTGGAGTTGTGTTTGACTCTGAGGACCATATATGGATAGGGATATCATCCACCAGGAAATGAAGGGTCTGCAACACATCATGAGTCAAGAGCAAGATCCTGGTTTGGAAAAGAGGAGACGGGGGCTACGGCAACTGTCTCTCTGTATCTGAAGTGCTTTGCTAGAGAAGAAGGGGCAGGCATCCTCAAAAGCCATTCATCAGCAAGAACATGCTGGCCCAACCTAAGAAAGAGCCTGAAAGAATAAAATGGTGCAGCAGCAGGGTAGGCTGCTTCCAAATGTATGAGGTTCCCCATTATGCAAAGTGTCAGTGCACGCTCTGAAACTTTATGTATTTGGTAGGAAAAACTTCTGTGTCCTATTTATTCCCAAATGTATTGAGATGTTCGTTTATTCAATAAATATTTGTTGCGAAGATTGTGTGTTGCAAGAAAGTTGGAGTAAGTACCTTTCAAAAGTTCTTTCTGATCAAATCATGCTTCTGCTTCGTTCAAAGGAAGTGTTGGGGCTCTGATATTATGTTGACTGAAGAAAAGAAAATCGAGCTTTTAAAGAATTAAAGTTAGTTTTATTCAGAAGTCTGACTCAGGACTATGGACTGAGGACTACAGCCTGGGAGGAGTCTTTCAGAGAGGTCACTCCTCCAAAGCAGTGTTTTAGTTCATAGTTTATGCAAAATCACATCAAACTTGTTCAGAAGTTACAGTAAAGCAGAAATACATCAAGATTGGGATGTAAGAGTACATCTGATTATAGGTCACAGAGGCATAATCATTAACCACACCAGATGTTGTCTTATGTCTAGGAAAGGGCGAAGACCAGGTCACTTACCTTTCCTGGAATACAGTGACCCAGGCAAGAGATGTGGGCGCCGTGTGCTCTACCCTGCCGTGTCTTCAGAGCATCCCTCCGGAGAGCTACACTCGCCACAGGGTCAGGGGCTTTGTGAAGTTATGCTGGCCAGCAAATTGAGAAAACGCAGCTTCTTACATTTGCTACTCTGTCTCACAACTATGTTTGTTCAAGAAAGTTTTATTAGGTGCTAATTAGCCAAGGAATAATTATTGGCATGTACCATGAATAGGTACAAGATTAAGGTTAAGATGCATGGATTCCAAACCCGCAAGGCTAAGGCCTTCGGTAGCAGTTACAGGAAACTCCGAGCAGTGCTGAGAATCCAGGCCCAATTCCAGATGGAGTCATTTCTGCTTGACTGATCAGGCCAGGGGGCAAGATGGACCCAAGCAGGAGGTGAACTGCCTTGAGAGAGCCAACGAGAGGAGCTAAGGCCAGGAGATGGGGGCAAGGGCACTGAGAAAACTAACTGGACAAGGCCAGAAGAGAGCTGGGCCCTTAATTTGGAGTGAGTGGAAACAGAGACAATGAAAAGGCTGGGAAAACAGTTAGATTTTCTCACAGAGCACCCCTTCCCATCCCTGCCTCCCCACCCTCCCCATATCTGGGCTGCACTGTAGCCCCAACCCTCACACCTCTACTCCCCCACTGCAAGGACCCGATCAGCAGTGAACTTCCTGGCATGTCTTGCATTGTTCAAGGGTCAGTATAGAAAAGGCATCTTTATCTTTTTTACTAACATTTCCCCAAGCTCTTATTGCTTGATTGAAACACACACATACACATACACACACACAGCTTTTTGAAGCTCAACATCCAAGAAAGGAGGTTCTCACTGTTGATCAGCCAATTAGATCAAGGCCAAGAGTCTAGAATGAGGTTCCACATGGAATTCCCATAGCTCCTTTTTGACTCCCCCATACAAACTCTCTCATCCCTAATTGACCCTGGGACATATCAGTTACCCCCCACTGTGGGGCAGGTATCTCAAGCTGGTCATGATGCTCTGGAATTGGCCAAAGCCTGGAGCCAAGGAACTGACCATGCTCAAATTACCATGGTCCAGCACAGGAACCAGAGAAGATCCCAGTGGACCTTTTCTGGGAAGGTGGCATTTTTTCCCTG
This sequence comes from Nomascus leucogenys, assembly GCF_006542625.1. Lineage (NCBI taxonomy): Eukaryota > Metazoa > Chordata > Mammalia > Primates > Hylobatidae > Nomascus > Nomascus leucogenys. The sequence continues at coordinate 105,132,174 of NC_044387.1, read as the reverse complement.
GCATGGTTGCTATGCCTGGCACTGTGCTATCTGTTTTATATATGTATGTATTAATTCTTACAAAATCCTTGAAGAGTATGCCATTCTAGAAATCAGTAAGATGAGACTGATAGAGTGAAATGAGTTACTTTATATTGCCAGGTAGTGGAGTCAGCATTCAAGCCCAAATCGGCTCGAGGGCAAAGCTCGTGCTGCTTATACAATACCACACAACCTTCCTCAGAGCAAGGCTATTCATCAGCTGCATCTGGAGGCCAGGGCTATGAGCCAGAGCAGAAGAACCAACGGCCCACAGCCCATTAGAACAAAGCCAAAAGCCCAGTACTGACAACTTACACCCTTTCTTCCCTCCTTTCTCTCCCCTCCTCCCTCCTGTTCCTTTACCAGTGCAGGAGAGATGAGACCCCTGGGGAGGTGAGAGAAGATTGGGCTGGGTCTGGAGGTGCACCTGGAAAGCAAGGCTCTGTAGATCCAACAAGCAAACCAGAGCTTCGACTTCAGCCCCACAAGGAGCCATTGAACATGGACCAAGTGCTCAACGCAGACAGCTTACATCTTCATTAGAAAACTGCAGACTTGCCCCAGATTGTTAAGTAACACTCAGGGCGGTATGCAACCAAGTCCTGAAGGAGGCTCCAGGCAGCCAGGATTCAGTCAGGGCTGAGGTCAGAGGAGAGCAGTGTGGGTAAAGGCAGCTGAGAAAGGCGCCAAGGGGCCCACAGTCACCCACTGGACTTCTGCCTCTGCAGTGTCTGGATCAGAGTAAGTGTTTGTTGAATGAAAAATAGAAAATCAGGGGTAGTTTGAATTCAGATAGAAAGAAACGAGTTGAGATGACATTCTTAGAAAGAGGGAAAATACCAGATAAGTCATAGGGGCACAAATAAGTGGGGAGAGGGAGGAAAACTACCACGGTTCATAGTGGGAAGAAGTGAGGGATCACACTGGGTAGCTGGGTGGGACTGATGAATGCAGGGCCACGAGGGCCTAACAAGCAGCTGTTTTGTCCTATAGGCACAGTCTACTCACAGGCACTCTGGCATCTCCATATGGGTGTCTAATAAGCATCCTGAACTTCACTGGTTCTAAACTGAGCTCCAAATCCCAGGTTTCTACATCTTGGGATGCATTGATGGCTACTGCATCCTCCCAGTTGCCAGGGCAAAAATCTTGGAGCCAGTCTTGTCCCCTCCCTTTCTTTCATAAACTGAGTTTAATCTATTAGGAAAAAAGAGGAGCTCTACCTTCCCAGTGTGCCTAGATTCTAGAATGCAACCGCTTTTCCCCACGCCCACTCTCCACCAAGGTCCAGTCTCTGCTCCTCCTGCCCAGCTCACCACTGCGGCTCTTGGGTTGACTGCCTTGCTTCCACCCTTGTGCCCTGGAGTCTGCTCTCAGTGCAGCTGCCAAAGGCATTATTTTAAAAATGCAAGTCAGATCATATCACTCTGTCTTAGTCCATTTTGTGTTGCTACAAAGAAATACCTGAGATTGGGTAATTTATAAAGAAAAGAGGTTTATTTGGCTAATGGTTCTGCAGGCTGCACAGGAAGCATGTCACTGACATCTGCTTCTGGGGAGGGTCTCAGGAAGCTTCCAGTCATGGTGGGAGGAGAAGAGGGGCCAGCATGTCACATGGTGAGACAGCAGAAATAGAAGAGGTGCCATGCTCTTTTTAACAACCAGCTCTTGCATGAACTAACAGAGTGAGAATTCACTTACTACTTTGAGAACAGCACCAAGATATTCATGAGCGACCCACCCACCATGAGCCAGACACCTCCCACCAGGCCCCACCTCCAACACTGGGGATCACATTTTAACATGAGACTTGGTGGGGCCAAGCAAACCATATCCAAACCATGGCATGCTCCCTCACTCAAAGCCCATCCTCGCTGCCATTTCTCACAGAGTGAAAGGCCAACATCCTTCCAATATCCTGCAAGGCCCATGGTCTGTGCACCTACCTCCACGCTGCACCTCCCCAGTCTTCCCTCCTGCTGTCCTTGCCCCACTTGCTCCCTCTGCACCAGCAATATTGGCCTCCTTGCTGGTCCTCAGCTGCTCTGGGCATGTGCCAACCTCAGGGCCTTCATGATTGCTGTTCCTCTGCTGGGAATGCACTTCCCCAGGTACCCCCAACAGCTTCCTCATCTGTCCTCCAGGTCTTTACTCCAATGCCATGTCTTCAGTCAGCTCTTCTCTCTACCCCTGGCCTAAAACTGGGTTACTCTTCTCCCTTGGCACTCTTACCCTTCCTTCCTTGCTTTTTCTTCATAGTATTTATTATAATCTGACCTAAGTACATATTTAATATACGTCAATCTTCAACAACTAGGATGTAGCTCCATGAGGATCAGATCTTTTGTCTGCTTTGCTTGTTGATGTATCTGGCTCCTAGAATAGTGCCTAACATATAGGAAGCATGCACTCAATCTGCAATGAATTAATAAGTGAATGAGAGGCCGGGCACAGTGGCTCACGCCTGTAATCCCAGCACTTTGGGAGGCTGAGGCGGGCGGATCATGAGGTCAGGAGATCGAGACCATCCTGGCTAACACGGTGAAACCCCATCTCTACTAAAAATACAAAAAATTAGCCGGGCGAGGTGGCAGGCGCCTGTAGTCCCAGCTACTCGGGAGGCTGAGGCAGGAGAATGGCGTGAACCCCCGGGGGGGTGGAGCCTGCAGTGAGCCGAGATCGCGCCACTGCACTCCAGCCTGGGCAACAGCGAGACTCTGTCTCAAAAAAAAAAAAAAAAAAAAAAAAAAAAATAAGTGAATGAGAGAGAACTTGGTTAAGGAGAATGTTGAAAGTAAATAACAAGAACAACAGTAATAACAATCATACTACTTTTAAATTTAAGTTACTATCTGCTCAAGATTTTGTTTGTTTTTTTGTTTGTTTTTGAGATGGAGTTTTTTGCTCTTGTTGCCCAGGCTGGAGTGCAATGGCAGGATCTTGGCTCACTGCAACCTCTGCCTCCCAGGTTCAAGCAATTCTCCTGCCTCAGCCTTTTGAGTAGCTGGGATTACAGGCATGTACCTCCACGCCTGGCTAATTTTTGTATTTTTAGTAGAGATGGGGTTTCTCAATGTTGGTCAGGCTGGTCTGGAACTCCCGACCTCAGGCAATCCACCCGCCTCGGCCTCCAAAAGTGATGGGATTACAGGCGTGAGCCACCGCGCTCGGCCCCTATCTGCTCAGTTCTTTAAACTCCACCTTGGTTTAGGAAGCCTCCCCTTGGCTGCATTTCATTATCGATCTTCTCCCTGTCAGGTGGGGGTTTTGCGGATCGTTTGACAGAGAAAGGGTTTCAGATGATATTATGGGTTACATTATGTTCACCCAAAAGATATGAAGTCCTAGCCCCCCATACCTCAGAATGTGACCTTATTTGGAAATGGGCTCTTTACAGAGGTCATCAAGTTAAAATGAGGTCATTAGGGTGAGCCCTAATCAAATGCGATTGGTGTCCTTATGAAAAGGGGCAAAGTGGACACAGGCAGACATGCACAGAGGGAAGCTGAGGTGAAGACACACACAGGGACGAGGCAACTGGGGAAGATGCAGGCGGAGGCTGGAGCTCTGTGATTGCAGCCATGGAATTCCTGGGGCCACTAGAAGCTGCAAGCAGCATAGAGCAGGCTCTTCCTCATAGCTCTGGGGAGGAATCAACCCATCCTGCCCACAGCTGAACTATCCTGGACTTCCAGCCTCCAGGAATGAGAGACAAAAACTTTCTGTTGTTTAAGCCTCCAGTTCATGGTTCTTGGTTACAGTGGCCCTAGGAAACTAACACAGTTGGGAAGCTTCCTGTTTACCAGGTAGTCAGCCTTACTTGGGTAGAAAAGAGAAATCCAGACCTCACGTTGCACTGATGCCGACGGATGGGATGTGGAGGTGAACTGGGGTACATATGGCAGGACATGGGCCCACTGGGGAAGGGTGGAGCAGCAAAGGATGGCTGGCAGGGTGGACAAGGTTTTCTGGCTCCCACCTTGGCCATGGCCGTGCCCTGTTGTGTTGGCAAATCACTCCACCATTAGGACCTCTCTGCCATCACTTGCAAAGTGAGTTTTTGGAGTGGGTGTTGTTCCATGGTTCTATGGCATGCCAAGAGGCCTGGACATGTGCAGAAGGCAAGAGGAGACGATATCTGATGAACAGTGACCATGAAAACATTTTCCAAATTATGATTAATTTGCAGAGCCCAATTCCGCAATTTACAGATTTTTCATCTTCCCCTTGACTGGTGTTTCCTCATTTATTTCTAGCCTGGGTGGATGTCATTGATAAAGTGAGTGGAAGATGACGTCAGTGCTTCAGGAGGGTGAGAGGCCCTGAGTGGCAACTACAAAACTAAGCTAGCGGCAGCCTGTTACGTCCAATTCAAAAGCAGAAGTGGAAAAAAAAAATCACAAAAAGGAAGAGGCCCAAAGAAAGACATTTTTGATCTCTTAGAGAATAGACCTATGCAGACGGGCCCCAAATCGTACACGATTGGCGAGCTTCTTGTCAACTCTGCCACTTCAGTCCTGGTGGAATTATATGTCAGTTGCATAAACTGCTATAATTATTGGTTTGGCAAAAATTATATCCAGTGAGAAACTCTAGTGTCCTGTGGGAGCTACATCTCTGAAATACTCAGATTTGGAAACAATTAACTGCCTCCAATATCTGTCCCCACAATCTGCAATCACCTAAGCGTTGCAGCAGCCCAAATGTGAGTGCTCCCCTCTTGGCAAAGTAGGGGTGGCGGGATTCGGGGAGATGGTGCCAGCTTAATCTGGGCAAGATACAGCTATGGTTTAAGCTGGAAGCAGGGACCTTTGAGGTTATCTATGCAACCGTCCAATCCATTCAGGAAATTAGAATATGATCAAATGGAAGGATTTTTCATTGATTCATTCAGCAAATCATTATGGGAACTTACTATTTTCCAGGTGCTAGACACTGGACATTTGCTTCACTAAACTTGCTTTACTAAGTTTATAATTCCAGATGAAAAGCTGGAAAATACAATAAGAACTGTGAAGGAAACAGAAAATAACAAGGGCACTGAACTCTGATAGAGCGACCAGCTTTGATAGAGACTTCTGTGAAAGGCGAGGCTGAGACCTGCAAGGTGCAGAGGAGCTGCCCGCGGGAAGATGGAGAGCAAGGCCAGGCCACGTGGAGGGAATGGCATGTGCCAAGGCCCTGAGATGGGAAATTAAATGTCTGCTTCCAAAGGAGAGGGAGACACTGGGAAAAAAAAATCCACAAGTAGAACAAAGAATTAGGTATCTAGGCGGAGCCATAGACAACAACTCGCCAAACACCATTAGTTTATATTTTCTAAAGTATAGGCTGGGCATGGTGGCTCACGCCTGTAATTCCAGCACTTTGGGAGGCCGAGGCAGGAGGATCACTTGAGCCCACGAGTTTGAGACCAGCCTGGCCAACATAGCAAGACCCTGTCTCTACAAAAAAAATTAAAAAATTAGCCAGGGGTGGTGGTGCATGCCTGTAGTCCCAGGTACTTGGGAGACTGAGGTGGGAGGATCACTTGAGCCTGGGAGGTCAAGGATGCAGTAATTCATGATTGCACCACTGAACTCCAACCTGGGTGACAGAGCAAGACCCCATCTCAAAAATTTAAAAAAAAAAAAAAGTTTAGAGAGGCTCATTTCCGTCCCTAAAGTCTCACAGCAAGCCAGTGGAAGAGGGGGACTAGAACGCAGAGCTCCGGACTATTTTATGTCATTACCTCCTTACTCCCACTCTCTTCTTACTATATTCATCATGTTGTACAATAGACATCTTGAATTATTCCTCCTGTATAACTGAAGTTTTATACCATCAAAGTATTTTCCTAAATGGTACTTCTGTTCTTAATAGGACTTCTTCTATTGGATTAATTTTTTCCCCTGCTGGCCAGGGGTGGTGGCTCACCACTGCCTGTGATCCCAGCACTTTGGGAGGCTGAGGCAGATGGATCGCTTGGGGTCAGGAGTTTGAGACCAGCCTGGCCAACATGCTGAAGCTCTGTCTCTACTAAAAATGCAAAAATTAACTGGGTGTAGTGGCATGCACCTGTAGTTCCAGCTACTCAGGAGGCTGAGGCAGAAGAATCGCTTGAACCCGGCTGGCGGAGGTTGCAGTGAGCCGAGATCTCACCACTGCACTCCAGCCTGGGTGACAGAGTGAGACACAGTCTAAAAAAAAAAAAAAAAAAATCCCCCTGCCTTATAAACTATGAAGACTTTTTCAAAAGAAATAAGCTAATTTTTTTTCTATTAGGCCCCATCTCTCTTCATGATGCCATGCCTGCCTCACACCTACGCCTTCTCCTAGAGAAAATGTGCTTTACACATGCAAAATGATGAACCAAGCCCTCTGTGTAACCAAGCAGAACAATTTGAGTTTAATCCTATTCTTGTTTCTCCAAAATATTGGAAACCCTGTATGTTACACAAGTGAATTGCAGATTTGGAAGGAATGTAAGCAGTCATTTTATTTCATTGCATTCATTCATTCATTTGCTCACTCATTCAACTGGCCAGTGATCCCCTGAGGGAAACGCAGTGCCCAGAGCATGGCTACTTCCCTGGTGACTGCACTTTTCCACTCTGTTCTGACATCCTGTGTACTTGTCTGTACTCTCCGTGAGACCAAGAGCTCCATGGGGAGGCACTGATGTATCCTGAGCACCACAGAGTCCCCAGTGCTTAGTGTAGTGCCCCATTAATATTTGCTGAAAGTCAAATGAATGGCTGAATGGATGGATGAATAAGTAAAGGTTGAATATCCTCAGCTCTTAATTAGAAAATTCACCTGTGAGAAGGTAGATGTGTAGTGATGCATGCTCCAGTTTTGTCTTCAAGCACTGTCAATAGGGAGTTCAGATACCATTAAATGCTCATCCACCATGAGGGACCGTTAAAGTCCACCAACAAATTTTACATTGAGCATGGTCCTCCCAACATTTTCTAAATTTCGTATTGTTCCCAATAGGCAATATATGTGCATTATTCCAAAGTCAAAGCAATACAACAAGATGTACTTCGGGAATTCCCCAGCTACTCTATTCCCCAAGCCCTATCCCTTACCCCCTCTACGTAGAGTGACCGTGGGGACTGGTTTGTCTGGAACAGTTCCAAGCTACGTCTGTTGTCTTGGTATAAATATTAATAATTTGGCTGGGTGCGGTGGCTCATACCTGTAATCCCAGCACTTTGGGAGGCCTAGGAGGATACGTTACCTGAGGTCAGGAGTTCAAGACCAGCCTGGCCAACATGGTGAAACGTCTTTACTAAAAATACAAAAAATTAGTCAGGCATGGTGGTAGGCACCTGTAATCCCAGCTACTTGGGAGGCTGAGGCAGGAGAATCACTTGAACCCAGGAGGCAGAGGTTGCAGTGAGCCGAGACCACGCCATTGTACACCAGCCTAGGTGACAGACCAAGACTCTGTCTAAAAAAAAAACCAATTAATACTGACCCTCTCACTCTCAAAACTATTCCATTTAGGCAAAAATAATATGTTTATCCTATCCATAGTTAACCACTTTCACTAGTTCCTTCAAGCTTTTCTTGATGCAGAATCAAGCAAAGAGGAATATAGATTTCTATTTTTCCACTTTATGTATTCTTTTCAGCACCTGGCTTTTCTTCCTAACAACAGGGAACCCTTTTTGTAGAGATTATCCTCATCTTTTCTTTCTTTTTTCTTTTCTTTCTCTCTTGCAGCTGCATGGCACCCATTGTGTAGATGACTATGGCTTTTTAACCAGTCTCCTATTGATGGACAATTTGGCTATTTCCAATTGTTTGTTATTACAATTACTGCGTCAGTGCTGTTTGTTTACATGTGTGGAGTTGTATCTATAGAAAAACACTCAGAAGGAGGATTGCTGGGTCAAATACAAGCATGTCTGTAATTTTGAAAGATATTGCCAAATCTCTCTTCACTGAAGTTGTGAGGTTCTGCAGTCCTAAAACAAGATATGAGACATCATGTTTTCCTTTAACTTTGCTCTTTCTTTTTTCTTTTGAGACGAAGTCTCACTCTGTCAACCAGGCTGGAGTACAGTGGCACTATGTTCGCTCACTGCAACCTCCGCCTCCCGAGTTCACGCCATTCTCCCACCTCAGCCTCCCGAGTAACTGGGACTACAGGCGCCTGCCACCATGCCCGTCTAATTTTTGGTTTTTTGTTTTAGTAGAGACGGGGTTTCACCATGTTGGCCAGGCTGGTCTTTAACTCCTGACCTCAGGTGATCCGTCTGCCTTGGCCTCCCATAACTTTGCTCTTAAATGTCTCACAGACTGCACGACTTCTTCCAAAATGCGAAACTATATCCCAGAGGGGAATACCGTTGGCTTGTTCCTTTCCCTGAACTAGACTTTGCTCCCTAGACCTGGCAAAGACATGGTAGTACATTGTTTACTCCAATAGCGATATGATTTGATGATTTTTTTGAACAATGTTCTTTATATCAGACACTTTCATCAACACTAAGAACTTTCAGTATTTTCCTTTTTTTTTTTTTTTTGAATGATTAACAGTTTTTCTATGAAACCACCTAACAACCTGGCTGCTAACTGGTGGTGCTTCTTTAGTTCGATGCATAAAAAGGATCATTAGGAGCTATGGAAGATTGTCTTGTCGATAGCTCTGTTGTAATTCGGCAAGTAGCATTTGGTAAGTACTTACCTGTTATACTTTTCAAACTCTTCAGGCTGATGAGGTAAGTTGGGTGAATTGCCCACATACTGCTGTGCTAAAAATGAAGCTACATCATTTAACTCATTATTGAAGCATTTCTCAAACTGTCGTCCATATGCCACCTGTATCTAAGTCATCTGAAGTGCTTGTTACAAGGGGAGGTTCCTGGACTGCGCTTCATATCTACCCGGTTTCTCTCTGCCAGTCTCTTCACATGTTATTGTTCTCATCATTGCCTCAGTGAATCACAGTACCGAAAGTCATGTACAGGACACCAGACTGATGTTCTCTAGGGCATTCCTAGCTCTTCTCACTGATTTTTAGAGAGCATCCTTTTCTCTTTCCCTTCCTTCTTTCCTCTTCCTTCCTTCTTTCCTTCCTTCCTTCCTTTGTTCCTTCCTTCCTTCCTTCCTTCTCTCTTTCTTTCTTTCTTTCTTTCTTCTTTCTTTCTCTTTTTCTTTCTTTCTCTTTCTTTCTTTCTTCCTTTTTTTTCTGTCTCACAGTTTGTAAAGAATGTTTTATGGGCTGGGTACAGTGGCTCACCCCTGTACTACTGGTGCTTTGAGAGGCCAAGGCAGGAGGATCACTTGAGGCCAGGGGTTCAAGACCAGCCTGGTCAACATAACCAGATCCCATCTCTACAAAAAAACGTAAAAATTAGCCAGGTGTAGTGGTATGTGCCTGTAGTCCCAGCTACTTGGGAGGATTGCTTGTGCCCAAGAATTTGAGGCTGCAGTGGGCTATGATCACATCCCACTGCATTCCAGCCTGGGTGACAGAGCAAGATCCTGCTCTTAAAAAGTCTTTTTAATGTTTTATTACAAAAATGTTCAAACATATGTGAAAGTAGAAAGGATAGTATAATAACCTCCATGTATCCAATATCAACCTTTTTTTTTTCCCTCTGTCACCCAGGCTGGAGTGCAGTGGTGTGATCTTGGCTCACTGCAACCTCCGCCTCCTGGGTTTAAGCAATTCTTCTACCTTAGCCTCTCAAGTAGCTGGGACTACAAGCGTGTACCACCACACCCAGCTATTTTTTTTTTTTATTTATTTTTAGTAAAGACGGGGTTTCACCGTATTGGCCAGGCTGGTCCTGAACTCCTGACCTCATTGTCTGCCCACCTCGGCCTCCCAAAGTGCTGGGATTATAGGCATGAGTCACTGCACCTGGCCCCATTATCATCTTTAATAATTATCAACTCATGACTAATTTTGTTTCATCTATATCCCCACCAATGTCCCCCAACTGCCTGGAAATCCTAGACATCGTATTTTCCATCTGGAAATATATTCTAGTCTGTATCTAGAATTCTTCCTGCTTCCAGAGAGGAGTAGCTGAGAGCGGAATGAGGCCCCCCAGGCAGGTGAAGGGAGGATGGTCCAGCTGGGTGACGGGTGCATGTCCTCTGGGCTGTGTTATTCTGCTATGAGGGGCTGTGCCGGGCATATTCTAAGGTCCTACCTGCCTCTAAAATGCAGGTTCTGTCCTGTCCCCTGAAGGGACTGTCCCTGCTTAGTTGTTATGGCTTGAATACTTGCCAGACTTTCCCTACACTTTAATATGTTTAGCTTCTGAATTTCACCAGCATTTTGCCCTCATTCCCTATATAAGCACTTAAATTCCAAAAAGCATCCTCAGAATGACACAGTCCTACACTCCCCCACAAAATCCTGCCTGAATTGGAAGTAGATATTTTCTTCCCTTTTTAAAGAAACACATGGCCATATGCAATATAATAATTTCTGTTTTATAGAGAAAACCCAAGCACATTATTAACTGTGATACCAAATATTATTTTTGATTTTATAGCCGTGATAAACTACCATCTGTAATTCTCTAAAAACCTGAAAAGCTTTCTGACCTAGCTGAGCCGTGGGGCAGAATAGACTGTGGTAAAACTGAAAAGTTGGAAAGTACTGAAAGTACTTTGAAAAGATGCTCATATATTTCACATCGATAATAGAGATAATAAGGAGACAGCAAGAATAGAGCACACCAAAACTGCAGGCACTGCAAAAGAACTCTTTTAATCATTTCAGAGTTACATTTTATACTACATCGTCAGAGGGGAAATGGAAGATTAGGCTCTTGACTGCTCTTTGGCCCATATATCAAAGGGCTTCTTGCTTTTGGAACTGCTTTTCATGAAATTGGCAACCTCACATTGTGATTTCTACAGAATCATCTTTTTACTCCAACAAATTTCCACTAGCCAAGATCTTTCATCACAAGGTGACCTCTGCCTAAAGGAGATCTATTTCCTCAGGCTTAAGACACCACCGATGTCTTGTGAAAGACCACGGTTTCAGACCAAGAGGCAGAGTTGGACACAAAGCTCAGGCTTCTCAGCCTGGCCAGTGCCTTGCTGCGTGACCACCCAGGCTCTTGGCTTTAAGACCACTTGGTGGAGGTCAGTTGAACAAAATCAATCACTGTTATCAGGCATCCTGGAAAAAAGAGGAGGCACCGGATTCCATTTTGTTGTTGTTTTAACTTTCTTGATCAGCCTAGAGTTCAAAACCATCTACAAAAGATGTGTATAACATGAGAAAATTAAATGTCCAGGAATGTAGATTGGATTGGGTTGTTATAAAGTCATAAAATAGAAACCTCTGAAGTCATAAAAAATCACAAGTTAGAGCTACATTTATTGGCATAAAAATATTCCATAGCACATTTTATTTTCTTTTGTGTGTATTTTTATCTGTTTCTTCCCTCTCTTTGCAATGATGGATGCTACCACCAACTGTAGCAAACATCAGACAGTCAGATACTCTATTCCATTGCGATCTAAATAGATACTAGGATTCGGAGAATGTGAGTGTTCCTGTTAACAGTTTCAGTAAAACAGTACAAGGAAAACTGATGGCTCCTTTAGTGACATCAAACTCAGAGGTCGTCATGGAGATCAAATCTCCCTTAGGGAAAAGGTAGCTGGCCTGTGTAGTTGCAAATCTGACCCTTGGATAGTCATCGTCATCCTTGGAGGAGTCCATGGAGGGAATATTTCCTTATTTTCACAAAATGGTCTTGATGGAAAACTGAAATCAGTGCAGCTGGAAAGTTAGAAAGGAGATCATAAAATGCCAATTAAGTATTGAGGCAGGTGAAAAGGAAGGATGTTCCTTACTGTTTAAAGGCCTTTGAATCTGAGGGCATGTTTCCAGGCATTACGCACAAAGGGAGCAAAATGTAAAGCAAACATCCAAGGCAGGTCAAGACGGCGCTTCTCTACCATTAGAAGTTTTATCTGAATTTTCCTCTGACAGTGGAAAGTTTATAAACGTATAAGTTTGTTCCTGAAATAAACATTTATCAAGCACCTATTGTACGGCAGCTTGGAGATATAAACGTACGCAGATACAATCTCTTGACTTCTACACGACTGCAGTCAATTCAGAGTCAGGAAAAGCTGTTTCCGCGACATAGATGGGGTGATGTGGGAACTGAAAAGGGGAGGTGGCCTCTGGCTGCACAGACGCAATTCTGAAGGACAGCGACGAATGCCACGGTGGAGAGGGGTAAAGAGGGTGGCCTGTTTGAAAACAGCGAGGCGCTTGTCTTAGCTGGAGGCCAGGAGAAGGCCAGTGAAGGAGAGAGTGGCCAAGAAGACCAGAGGGTAAGGCGATGAATGGTTTATCAGGCCTCTATTAGACCAAAGAGTTTAGACTTTATCTTACAGGAAATAGCCATAGAGTTATTTTCAGTAGGGTTTATTATTATTCTACATAACAATATAATTTCTGTCAGTAACATCAACGTTGGGACCAAGGCATTATCCTGCCTATACCCAGTGTTAGAAGCTTTTCAGAGGGACTAAGACATGCCTTCATTTATTTCTTTCTGTGAGTAGGGGCTGAGAACAGGATGCAGCCATCGCAAGAAGTCACTGATTTGACCAATGGCGTTGGTAAGAAATCGTTAGGACTATACTAAGCCTCAGTAGTATAAGACTAGATTTATTATTCATTCATTTGTTTATCCAAAATAATAATTGTTGACACTCACCATGTGTTAGTAACTGTGCGAGGGCTTGGAAATACAACAGGTATGACCCCTACCCTTTCTCAGCCTACAATCTAACGGGAGAAATAGAAGAATAGAACAAACAATAGAAACATAGTGGGATAGCATTGGTCTCTAAGCAGCGCTTCTTCTCAACTCAGCATGAACCTTTCCCTGCAGCTCTGGGTTGAAACTATTCTTTAATGTAGGCCAAGGACCCTGCTATCAAAATACTAACACTGGCTCCTGCTGTCCCAGAATGGTTGTTTTCTTCTCTTGTGTTCCAAAAGGTGTTTGGTCTTTAACAGTTCCCTGATTGGTGTGATAGACACTAAATGGAAGCAAAACTCTTGGTAGGTTACAGTTATATGGCTAAATAGATAATAACTAGTCCTTTTTCCAATATAGATAAAAAATCATTATGATTAATAAAATACAAGTTCATTTGAAAATGTTACCAAATTCATTGCAACTTTTGATTGTTTTTGCTTTTTTTCCCCAATCACTAGGTACCAAAAGTACAATTACTAACATGTGGGAGAAATCCTCAAGGTTAGTTTCATGTTAAGCAGCAAACTTCATCTAAATGCTGTAAATTACAGACTTGAAGAAGATATTCTTAGTGGAGTGGAGAGGTGCATTAGTCAGTTTTCTTCTAAATGAAACATTTCATCCAGAAATGATTGGAGATGACCGATAGATAGATAGATGATAGATAGATAGATAGATAGATAGATAGATAGATGATAGATAGATAATTGATAGATAGATGATAGATAGATGATAGATAGATAGATGATAGATACATAGATAGATGATAGATAGATAGATAGATAGATAGATAGATAGATAGATAGATAGATAAAAGAGATTTAGTATAAGGGATTTGCTCCTGTGATTATGGGGGCCAGGAAGGCTTATGATCTGTAGTCTGCAAGCTCAAAGCCCAGGAAAGCCAGTGGTGTGGTTCTGTTTCAGTGATAGAAGTCCCAGTCCAAGTCCAAAGGCTTAAGGACAAGCAGTGCTGGTGTCCGGGGATGAGAGAAGATGGATGTTCCAGCTTAAGCAGGGAGCAAATTTGTCTTTCCTCCACTTTTGCATTCGATTGGGGCCTGCAGTGGAATGGTGATGCCCCCCCCCACACTGGTGAGGGGGATCTTCTTTACTCAGTCCACTGATTCAAATGCTAATTTCTTCCAGAAACACTGTCACAGACACTCCTTGATTACACACACCCAGGAGTTTGAGGCTGCAGTGAGCTATGATCTCACCACTGTACTGCAGCCTGAGTGACAGAACAAGACTCTATCACAAAAAATTAATTAATTAATTAAAAATTCAAATACATATTTTTAAAGACAAAAAATAGATTTGAACTTCACAATGAAAAAACTCGATCTACCTGACATATAAAGACTATTTCACCTAATGCTGTAGAATTCATTCGTTTGAAAGCACACTTGGAGTATTTATAAAAATTACCACATGCTGATTCTAAATCCAATCTCAACAAATATCAAAGGCTTGAAATAAAAGAGGTTGTTGCCTGGCTAGGAGAACTACATTATAAGTAGACTATAAGAGGATAATTTGAAGATCCCTCCATATGTGGATATTGAGAATTATCCTTTAAATAATCCATAAATCAAAGAAGAAAAAGCAATATATATAGGAACATATTTTAGTAGAATGAAAATGAAAATATTACAAAGAATGTTGGTAATGGGTGGCTAAAGCCACTGAGGACAATTTATACCCATATAGTACACATAATAGAAAAGAAAAAGGCTGCAAAACAATAATGTCAGCATCTCTGAGAGTGGAAAAAACACACTCAAAGTGCTTTATTGCTATTCTTTCACTGTACAACAACAATCAACACAGAAGACTTCTGTGATCAAATGTGGGGGTTTCTCCCCAAACACCAAGAAAGCAAAGCAATTCTGCAGCCAACACCCCAGCTGGGTGTCCTAATTCAACTCCAGCATTATCTACCTGGAGAGAGTGTCAGATCCCACGGGCTGAAGCAAAGTCCCCAAGAATGCTCCCACCTCAGACACTAGTGGCAAGTCTGGGCCTCAGGAGGTTCTGACCAATGAGCTTCGAGTTGGTGTTCCCACAATCACCTCTTTCTATTTGATTAATTTGCTCTCAGAAAACTCAGAAAGACACTCAAGTTTACCAGCTTACTATGAACGATATTACAAAGGACACAGATGAAAAGATGCATAGGGCGAGGTGTTGGGGAAGGGACACAGAGCTTCCAGGTCTTTCCAGGGGGCACCTCCTACAGGAACCTCCATGTGTTCAGCTAGAGCAAAAGCTCTCTGTACCCTATCCTCTTGGGCCCTTTGTGGAGACTTCACTGGGCAGCATGCTTGACAACCATGTAGATATGTGATTGGACAAAAAGGGTCTGATCTAATACTCATCGACTGAGTGGGGACACCCAGCAAGGCGTGCCTGTTGAGATTCTTCTTGGCCTCTTTGTGCGGCGTACATTCTTCCAGGGTGTGGGGCAGAAGCCCTTCTGAAATGAGGGTCTTATGACACACAATCAGATGGGGGAATAGTTGAGCCCTGCCTTGGGCAAGTGAAAGGAGGGCAGGAGAAGTTCAGAGAAAGAGAGAGATTTTGTTTTCTGAGTCCTGCTTCTGAGGCCTGAAGTTCCCCAACATTATTACAAGACTACAGCAAGAGCTATGGGAGTTATGAGACAGGAGCTGTGGATAAAAACCTACACATATATATGTTTTAATTATGTATGTATTGTATATATTATGTAACATCCCAGCATCTGTCTCAAAAAGTTAGAAAAATACCAAGTTAAACTCAAAGATAGTAAAAGAGAGAAAGTATCGAAAGAGGAGAACTAAATAGAATAGAAAACAAATCAAATATATATATATATATATATATATATATATATATATATATAAACTTTCTCTCTTTTCTTTGATCCATCCCACCAGGGACTTATGACTTTGCTTGTCTTTTCAAAGAACTAGCTCTCACGCCTGGCCCATGGGGTTTTTTTTTTTTTGTCATTCTTGCAAAACGAAAACAGCAATGTCTGAAAAGGTGAATACATTGTGACCAAATTGGCCTATTTCAAGAGTAAGAATGGTTAAATATTTGAAAACGTAAAATTCATCTCATTGACAGAGAAAAGGAGAAAACATAACACTGCCTTCTAGATAAATGCTGAAAAGGAATTTGATGAAATTCAGTATACATTCATGATCATATCTTTTAGCAAATATAGCTAGAACTGCTTGAATCTGATAAAATGCACCAACAAAAAACTTACACAAACATTTTGATTAAATGTTAAAAACTTTCCCTCTGAAATTGAGAATAGAGAAGAGTGTCCTGGCCAATCTGATAAGCAATAGAAAGTAAGCAAGCATAAGAATGTGAACACAGGACTAAACCTGTCCCTATTTACAGGCAATTGAGTGATGTACACAGAAAATCCACTGGGCATGGTGGCTCACGTCTATAATCCCAGCACTTTGGGAGCCTGAGGCAGGAGGATCTCTTGAGCTTAGGAGTTCAAGACCAGCCTGGGCAACACAGGGAGACCCCTATCTTTACAGAAAATCAGGGAAAAAAATACAGGCTTGGTGGCATGCCTGTAGTTCAGCTACTCGAGAGGCTGAGGCAGGAGGACCACTTGAGGTCGTGGTGAGCCATGATCATGCCACTGTACTCCAGCCCAGGTGACAGAAGGAGACCCTGTCTGAAAAAAAAGAAGAAGAAGAAGAAAGAAGAAGAAGAAGGAGAAGGAGAAGGAGAAGGAGAAGAAGAAGAAGAAATCCCAAAGAATCTACAGATGAACTACTAAATTTAAGTTTACCAAGGTTGCTGGATAACAGATGCAAAAACCAAGTCTATATTTTTATCCCAACAGCAAGCAAAAATATAAAAAATCAATTATACCTTTTATAATAGCATTAAACTTATCATCAACAAGTAAAAATAAACCTAAATAAAGACATGTAAGACATCTTCAGTAAAACTGTAAAAATATTATTAAGCGAAATTTTAAAACATAATAAGTGAAAAGTTATATCATGTTTATGGGTTAGTAGCTTCTATATTGTAATACAGAATATGTCAGTCTCCATGAATTAATCTATAGAGTCAAAAGAAGTTCCAGGTTGGGCACAGTGGCTCACACTTGTAATCCCAGCACTTTGGGAGGCCGAGGCGGACGGATCACTTGAGGTCAGGAGTTCGAGACCAGCCTGGCCAACACGGTGAAACCCTGTCTCTACTAAAAATACAAAAATTAGCTGAGCATGTTGGTGGGTGCCTGTAATCCCAGCTACTCTAGAGGCTGAAGCAGGAGAATCACTTGAACCTGGGAGGTGGAGGTTGCAGTGAGCCAAGATTGCGCCACTGCACTCCAGCTTGGGCGACAGTGCAAGACTCTGTCTCAAAAGAAACAAAAACAAAAACAAAAGAAGTTTCAGGTTTATTTTTTGTGACAGTTGACCAGGTGACTCTAAAGTTTATGGGAAAATTAAAAGGACCACAAACAGAAGGAGTTACCCCAGAGGAAGGTCAAGTAACCAATCTAAAGCACGTTAAATCAACAGAACACCATTTTCCATCAATCAAATTAGCAAAGACATCATAAATGATAACACTCCATGCTGGCAAGAGTGTAATAAACTAATTTTCTTATGCACATGTGGAAAAGTACACACCGGTACAACCTATCTGGAAAGTCACTTGACAAACAAATTGGAAAGAAAACATGGAGATGTTTAGAATTTTATATCCTTCATCACAGTGTTTCACCTTCTAGGAATCTATCCTTTGAAAATAATATTGATCATACACTTGGCTAAAGTTTTATGTCTGAGAGTGCTGCAGCCTTATTTGCCGTGGCAAAAGTATGAAATCACCTAAATGTTCACACACACACACCAAAATGATTAGATTACCGTGTCCACCTATAGTGAGACTGGCAGTCAATCAGAAGAAATGTTTCCTGAAGGCAATTTAATAAAATGAAGAAATGCTAGTAATTTTAAAGTGAAAGAAGGAGATGCAAACTGGATACACTGGAAACAGCCCAAATGCTTACCAGCAGCAGATGGATGAGAAACAACACGTAGCATTGACATACATGCAATGGAATATTCTTTAGCCTTTATTTTTTATTTTATTTTTTTGAGATAGATGTCGCTCTTGTCACCCAGGTTGGAGTGCAGTGGTGCAATCTTGGCTCACTGCAACCTCTGCTTCCTGGGTTGAAGAGATTCTCCCTGACTCAGCCTCCCAAGTAGCTGGGACTACAGGCGTGCACCACCACGCCTGGCTAATTTTTGTATTATTAGCATAGATGGGGTTTCGCCACGTTGGCCAGACTGGTCTCGATCTCCTGACCTCAGATGATCCACCCACCTCAGATGATCCACGCACAAACATGCGTAGAATGTTTGTGGTCCTTTTAATTTTCCCATAAACTTTAGAGTCACCTGGTCAACTCCCAAAGTGCTGGGATTACAGGCATGAGCCACCACATCCAGCCATTCTTTAGCCTTTAAAAGGAATTAAATGGCACTATATGTGACAACATGAGTAAACCTTGAGAACATTATCTAACTGAAATAGGCCAGACACAAAACGATAAATACTCTATGATTCCACTTATAGGAGTTACCTAGAATAGGCAAATTATTAGAGACAGCAAGTAGAATAGAGGTTATCAGGGGCTGGGGGAAAGCAGGAATGGAGGATTATTCTTTGGTGAGTACAGAGTTTCAGTTTCTTTTTCCAGAAAAAGTTCTGGAACTGGGTGTGGTAATGGTTGCACTACATTGTGAAGAAACACTGCCACTGAATTTACACTTGAAAGTGGCTAAAATGGTAACTTTTATGTTAGTATATTTTACCACAATAGAAAATGCGTAGAAAAAAACCATATACATGATTTTTTTAAAAACGCATGCTTTGAGATATAGGACAATGTGTAATGAGATATTAAGATGTAATCTCAGAGTATTCATTGATTCATTGAAAAAAAGATAATTCTATTGAACCCTTACTTGTGCCAGTTACTCTTCTGGTTCTGGGGACAGAGCTTGGTCAACAAGACAAACAGCCCCTTGCTCTAGTGGAGGGGGAACGGACACTGGGGTTATAAGAAGATTCTTTCTTTTTTGCCCCTTTCTATATTTTCCAAATCTTTCCAAAGGGCATTGTATTTTTATGTATGGGGAAAATATAAATGGAAGAAGGGAGGCAATTATGAAATCAATGTTGGCCTGAGATGATTGTTAATTTTCCT
Organism: Nomascus leucogenys; assembly: GCF_006542625.1. NCBI lineage: Eukaryota > Metazoa > Chordata > Mammalia > Primates > Hylobatidae > Nomascus > Nomascus leucogenys. The sequence continues at coordinate 105,113,148 of NC_044387.1, read as the reverse complement.
CTTCCTTCTGGGCTTATGCTGTGAGCACACACCTCATCAATACAGAGAGGACCAGGTCCGATGATGATGAAGGAGGGACGCAGGAGGATCGGAACTTACGGACCAAGAGAGTGGCGCCTGCTCAGTCCGCCATCCTGCTGTCTCCCAGCAATGCTTTGGGCTTTCTGGCTTCCAGAGTCATCCTGACTCCCGTGATCTGTCAACCCCCCTCACTCCACCCAGTGGGCGTTTACATCGGTGTTCAAAAGATCCAGAGCTTCTCTTTTTTTGGTGCTAGGATTCTTATTCTTTTAACAATAGTCCTGCAATAGCTCTTGGATAATTGTCTTGACCCCTCCTCTGCTTATACCAGGCCATAACCCTTCTAGAGACTCGAAAAGCTATCTGAAAATATCAGGCAGAGGTTAATAAATGAAAGGGCTGAGCACCTTTCCTCCAAGAAATCTTTGCTAATTTGGGGCTCCTCTTGCAACATAGCAAAACCGAGAATTTCAGGGCTTTGCAATGCAAAAAGTCCCCAGTGGCCTCATTTCTACATTTCCTTTCCATACCCAACTAATTGACCCTGAGTTTTTGTTCATTCTTGTCTGATCTTGGCTGATATTAGAAGTGGCAGTCTGACCCAGATGAATGAAACTCTGCTTCCTTGATCATGGCTGCAAAGGGACACCGCCGCACGCCCCACCTCCTCTGTGCGGAGATAGGAGGAATCCCTCAGACCCCACAGCTGTCTCTCATCTCTGGCAGCCTGCGCCCCGTGGAGTATGAGATGAAAGAGATCCACACGATGATCCCTGGCATCTTTGGCTACTGTTATTCTTCTGTATCCCTTGGCCTAGGGATCTATTTTAGGCAGTAACTTCCACTCCCTCTCCGTCAGAAACCTCTCTCATCATTGAACTAGATTTTGGAAGTGTAGGAACATCTGGTTTTTGGACTGTGAGTCCCCTCAAGGCTGATAGCATGTTTAATTTTAGCTAATGAATGGAGGTTTAATTTATGAGTATATGATGAATAAATAAAACCAGCTTTGATGGTTTCATTTTAATCTCATTCCAAGACAAATCTTACTTTTTATATTTTCCCCCACAAAAACGGATTTTTCTTCTCCATTTCAATTCTTTTCATCTCCCTCTCCCCAAAATCTCCAATTATCAGCTCTTCCATGGAAAATTTCTTCTCTACTCTCTGTTCTGACTTGTTTATGATCTAGTAGTTTTCTCTAAGGAAGGCTATGTAGTTTGGAGGTTATAAAGCTCAGGCTTCCTGAGTTCAAGTCCCGATTCCACCATTTGATGGTTGTAACCTCTGTGTACCTCAGTGTCCCCATTTATAAATTGGTGCTAGTCATAGACACCAGGTTGTGGGGTTACCGCAGGAGGGTAATGAAGATAAAAAAAGAGCATCTACCATAGAACCTGGCAACTGATGAAAGATTCAATAATGTTGACTGTTAGTAACATTTCAGTAACATTTTACTTAAATAGGTAGAGGTTATGAAATTATCTAGATAGGTAGCCCTTTCTTAATGGCCTCAGTCTAACCCAACACTTTATCATATGGGGAGAAAATGTATAACGGAACTGTGAGGAAAAATCTGGAAGAATGGGTTGCTGGTGCCAGAGAAGAGGTGACTGGAAAGTGTAACAGCCCCTCTTGCCCTGCCCTGAAGCCACTTCCGCGTGCCTCAGAGCCTTTGAGCCTCCAGCAACTCCGCCATCTGCTCCAGGTGTGAACTTTGCACATGGTGAGCTCACTGAGGTCTGGCCTACTTATCAGCTGTCTTATTCCCCCCTTTCAAAGAAAGGAGCTGCACTGTCATGAGTACAAACTACTTGCCTGGGTCTACAACCCCAAGGTGACGATGTCAAGTTGTGATCCCAGGTCTTCAGAGGACCAGCTGGGACCTTTGGGACCCCAAGGTGACGATGTGGAGTTGTGATCCCAGGTCTTCAGAGGACCAGCTGGGACCTTTGGGAGATGCAGAGCTGCTGGTGTGCTCTTCACATGCACTTAATCTGCTGCGTCCACTAAATCTACCCCACTTCTAACACCCCAGTCCTGGACTCTGTGGGTGCAAAACGTGAGTCTCTGCACGCCTCTTCACATCCCTGGGGGGCTTGAGAATAAGCCAGCAGCCCTGACCTGGGCTCCTTGGCCTGGCCATGACTGCCAGTGAGGGGCCTTGCGTCTGTGTCCACAGCCCCCAGCCTGTCCCCATCTTGGGGACTTGAACAGACCCACAGTGTCAGTTCCTACCATAAAAAGATTTCAGGGGACAGCAGCACTTCCTCTTGGCTCCCGGGCACTTGAAGGCCGCCTGCACCCCCCACTCCTGGGCCTTGCCAGCCTGAGGGCAAGCTCCTTCCATGACCTGCAGCTTCAGAAACTAGGCCCTCCTCCTTACTTCCCATCACCCATTTTGTCAAAGAACCTAGAATGTTTTGTTATCCTAGAAGCCTGGGTTTCGACAAACTGTAGGATTGCTAGTATCTCTTTATGGAGTGGACTCGAACTGTTTACTGCAACTGTGACATGTGGCAAATCATTTTACTGCCCTGAGGCTTTACTTGCTTCTGGTTAGAATGAGCATTAGGCTGGGTATGGTGGCTCACGCCTGTAATCCCAGCACTTTGGGAGGCCAAGGCAGGTGAATCACGAGGTCAGGAGTTCAAGACCAGACTGGCCAAGATGGTGAAACCCCGTCTCTACTAAAAACACAAAAATTAGCTGGATATGGTGGTGGGCACCTGCAATCCCAGCTACTCGGGAGGCTGAGGCAGAGAATTGCTTGAATCCGGGAGGCAGAGGTTGCAGTGAGCCAAGATCGCGCCACTGCACTCCAGCCTGGGTGACACAGCAAGACTCCATCTCAAAAAAAAAAAAAAAAAAAAGAAAAAAGAGCATTAAATATATGACATCTTTAAAACTATGTGGATTTAGAACTGAGGTATCTTCTTTGTTACCTGAGGAGGGAAACATGCTTATGGGGCTAATGTCATTTTAATCTTGGGGTAGGTCTGTCTGTCTTCTGGGGGGTAGGGGAGAGTGAAAATTTTCTCTGCCGTAGGTGAAGACCTCTAGTCTTTATTTTCAACTCATTTGCCTCATGCTATTGTTCAAGAATCATCTTTTCTATTCAAGTAAGCTATATCATACTGATCTTTTTTTTAACCTTATTTATTATTTTTTATTTTTGAGATGGAGTCTCCCTCTGTCACCCAGGCTGGAGTATAGTGGTGCAATCTCAGTTCACTGCAACCTCTGCCTCCCAGGTTCAAGTGATTCCCCTGCCTCAGCCTCCAGAGTAGCTGGGATTACAGGCGCGCACGACCACACCTAGATAATTTTTGTATTTTTAGTAGAGACAGGGTTTCACCATGTTGTCCAGGCTGGTCTCAAACTCCTGACCTCAGGTGATCCACCCAACTCAGCCTCCCACAGTGCTGGGATTACAGGCATGAGCCACTGCACTCAGCCCTTTTTTTTTTTTAACTTTAAAATCCACTTGTGGCACTTTTGTAAAATACCATCAACCTTGTGTATTAAGCTACTGTTGTGACAGCCATGATAATTTCCCTCTGAAAATGGTTTGGAGACATGAAATAATAAAAATAACTTTTAAAATGCAGTATCACTCTGATTCTATTAGGAAACACGGAAGTCACTGGATTTAAATTATGTCAATACCCTGCGCTTTCTGTCTGTCAGGAGGTGCTGTAACTGTTGGCTAAATGATTATTTTTCATGCTTCCTTTCTCATTTCTGCTTTTTTAGAGATTTTAAATGTCCTTGTTTGTTGGTGAGCAGAATTATTTCCTACCTCATGACCATGAGTCATGACCTTATACTCTTCTTTCAGTATAGGAGAAAGCTTCATTAATTTACTAATGTATTCATTCCACAAGTAGACTTCTGCAATCCTCGTTTACTCATAGACTTTGACAAAAACAAAGAGACCCACAAGCTTTTTGAGTCTTCACAACCCAAAACATGTATTTGAAACTGAAAATTCAATCATTCCATGTTTATAGGCATATTGCTTGATAGAAACATTAAATCATTACCTGAATTTTTTTTTTTTTGAGACGGAGTCTCACTCTGTCAACCAGGCTGGAGTGCAGTGGTGCAGTCTCAACTCACTGCAAGGTCTGCCTCCCGGGTTCAAGCTATTCTCCTGCCTCAGTGTCCTCAGTAGCTGGAATTACAGGCGCCCACCACCACACCTGGCTAATTTTTTTTTTTTTTAATTTTTAATCCAGACGGAGTTTTACCATGGTGGCCATGCTGGTCTCGAACTCCTGACCTCTGGTGATCCACCCGCCTTGGCCTCCCAAAGTGCTGGGATTACAGGCATGAGCCACCACGCCCAGCCTGGATTTTTTTTTTTAATCCAACCCAATTCCATATTTTCCTCTAGAGAGATTGACTCACCAAGCCTATCTCCTTTTCCTGGAAACACAATCAAATTAACTTTCCAGTCACCACTGCGTCTAGGTGTGGCCATATGAGTAGTTCTCCCCAATGGAATGTGGTGAAAACGAGATGCTGTCTCTTAGGAACTAAGGAAGCTGTCTTTCCTCTTCCGACATTTGCTGACTGGTTGATGCCAGATGATCTTGAGACCCTGTGCTGAGGACTGGAGAACTGCAGGAATGGAGCAGTGTCTCTGAATTATCGTGTGGAAGGTCGCTTGTCTAGCCCCTGATGACTGTGAGGTAAGTTGTTAGGGATCTGGGGTTGTCGGATACAGCAGTTAGCAGGCCCTGACTGACATATCCCTCTTATTCTTTAAGTTGAACAAATTAGAGACTGGAGTGTTTTGGGTAGCCTTGCTATACGGCATGGTCAAAGACGGTGCTTCGCAGGTGATTTACAACACTCCTACCATTTACTCTGTCTTCATGTCAAGCAATATAACCTATAATTTCCTAATCTTCAGCAGAATAGGAAAAGGGGCTCAAAGCCACAAACGCACACGCTTCCTTTCAAGGTACTTTTGTTGCTCACCCACAGTGGCGAGTTCACAGGCCTGGCAAGACCTCTCCCTATTTGGGCATTTCGTGAATACAGAAGAACGGGCGCCCTGGTGTGACTCAACATCAGAATCCAAAACATGGCATCTTTACCTAGCCCTTTTCGCTTCTTTTAGATCATTCAATAAACATAATCTGTTTTCTTTCAAAATAACATGGTTATCTAATTCCCTTCATTAGCAGCTAGCAAAAGAGGCCCTGGGCTTCCCGTGACCTAATTCACTGGGTCCCTGAGGTTGTTGCAGGCTTTCCCTCTCACTCTTGGAACAGACACAATCTCACTGCTTTAATGTAAAGTATGGTTTTTCTGTCGAAATGTGCTTCCTGTTTTCTTTATCGTAACTTACAGGCATGATTGCCTGGGTCTTCTCTCATTATTCCCAGCCCACTGCCTCTTCATATTTAGTGGTACTTCTGTCTTACTGTTCCCTGGAAATTTATCTCAGATCATTTCCTTTTGGGTCTATCTCTTCTTTAAGAGAAATAATTTTAAAGTCAAAGCTCCATAACACAGAGATCTACGTCTCTTTCCCACCATCTGTTTTCTGAACCTCCCCTCCTGGTTCAAGCCTCTGCAGGATAATTTGAACACAAACCATTGACTGCCAACTGAAATCGAACAAGATAATGTCCAATTTGCCCTTTTTTCTCTCTGATTTGTCCCAATGTTTACATTTCTCCATCAATCAATGAACAAATCGCTTTGGTACAGTGTGCCAGTAGCTCTGAGAGGAGAACAGAAGAAATACAAGCAAGCTCACCAGTAACTTATGAGGCTCGCTTACCTGAAGCCATTCAAGAATAAGACAGTAGATAACACCAGCCACCTGGTGTATATAGAAAGTGCATTCGGAGGGCCGGGCGCAGTGGCTCACGCCTGTAATCCCAGCACTTTGGGAGGCCGAGGCGGGCGGATCATGAGGTCAGGAGATCGAGACCATCCTGGCTAACATGCTGAAACCCCCATCTCTACTAAAAATACAAAAAAATTAGCTGGGCGTGGTGGCGGGCGCCTGTAGTCCCAGCTACTCAGGAGGCTGAGGCAGGAGAATGGCATGAACCCAGGAGGCGGAGCTTGCAGTGAGCCGAGATCACGCCACTGCACTCCAGCCTGGGTGACAGAGCGAGACTCTGTCTCAAAAAAAAAAAAAAAAAAAAGAAAGTGCATTCAGAATTGCAGAGGCGAGAGATCAATGTGAGCTAGAGCCAAGGAAACATTTAGTAAAGATGGAATTTAGCCCTTAAAGACTGTCAGGCCAGACAGAGCAATAGGAAGTACAAACATTTCATATGTAGAGAATAACATGAATAAAGGCACAAGAGCAAAAATATGAGTAACAGCCTCAGTGGGTCCTATTCGTTATGCACCTATCATGTCCCTTGCACCATGCCGGGCCCTTTGCACTCATACACGATGCTCACAGCAATCCTGAGATTGCGAAGTGGGTATTTTACAAATACAAAAAGTCAGTTTTAGAGAAGTACTAAATGGCAGACTCAGGATTCATGTCTGCACTTCCACTGCGTAGGAAGGTGAGGGTGGTTAAGGAGGTGCCACTCTGGGAGCAGAAGGCAGTCACTGGGGCAGATCAGTGGAGCTACGTTACGGAGATCTGGGATGGTCAATGAGGATGCTGGGCCTCACCTGGTAAGCAACAGGGACTGCCGTAGAAGTTTTAGCACAGAAATAGGATGACCAACTTTAGTCAGACAAAATCTGAGTTCAAGGCCATGTTCTGTGTTAGCTGTGTGACTGGGAACCACAGTTAAACCTGCTGAGATTCTGTTTCCTCCTCTATAAAATGTGTTCAACAGCAATATCAATGTATAGCATTGAAAGGCTTAAATGAGATTTTACTAAAGTACCTGAGATATAGTTAGCATTTACTATATGATAGAAGTTGTTGCTGTTACTACTAGCACTACCACCACCACCACTGCTACCACAACAGTGCTTAAGGATGATAATCTGGAGAAAAACAGCTAACAGATATTTCCTGAAGACATGAAATGAGATGGCATAGATAGATAGATGATAGATAGATAGATAGATAGATAGATAGATAGATGATAGATAGATAGATAGATAGATGATAGATAGATAGGTAGGTAGATAGATAGTTAGAGATATATGCCATTTGGTTATAGATACATAATCAAAACTTGACTCTGGGAGTATAGATGAATAAAGGTGAATTAGAGTCTAGTATAAAGAGAGAAAATCAGAGAATGAGGATTGACACATCTGGGGTGCCCACAGTTGGGGAGCAGGATGCGGGAGAGAGTCAGTGACAGACACAGGGAAAATGCAGAGGAAGAGGTAAGATGGTCACGTAGACCACAGCAGTCAGGTAACAGGAAGGAGTTCCTCAAAAGGCGAGGGAGGACTACTGTGCCCAGGGCTGCTGTGGGGAGAAAAGATTGAGGACTAGGAAAAGGCTGCTGCAGTTGGGGCAGTGACAACATGGAACACAGACTGGGAGGAACCAGGTGGGAATAAAAGACACTGGCCACAGCCACAGGCACTGCCCATTCATCTGAGGTGTAAGTATAGAGAGAGAACTCGGCTGTGGCTTGGAAGTAATAGCAAGACAAAGAAGGAGGCTATTTTTAGTTCTCGGAGAGGCCAACACCGCTGACAATCCTGAGCGAGCTTCAGTTCATCTCTACCCCTTACTATGGCACAACTCCTCACGGACTGGTTCCTGAGCCTGCACCCTCTTAGGGTGCAGGTTAGTCCTGCACTTAGTCTGGCGTCTGTTAACTTGTTTTCTCTTTCAGGTCTCACTGTTGCTAACCCCACTCATCAACTAGATCTGTTTGCCCCCAATCCCACCATTTTGGATGACATCATGGATCCTCTGATCTTTAACAAATCCATCCAAGATTGTCTGTTTCTTCTTCTAAGGTGTCACCAGGAATGAAGATTCTTTCACCTAATTTATTTTTTTCTGGTTTCACACGTGTCTGAAAAAATAATAGCAATTATTATTATTATCATTGTAGGATTCATTTCACTCCTCTCAGACACATTCAAAAAGTCTCTTCATCTCTTCCATCATGATTACGCTCAACTGTTACCCAACTACCCAACTGTATCTTGGAGTTGTGTAATTCCATCATGAGTTGCACTCAACTGTTATCCAACATATCTTGGAGCATGCACCGGGAACAAACTCCCTGACACAGCTCACTTTGCAAGTAATTCTTAGACACACACTTTCTCCACAAAGCCTGTCTAATTGAAGTTCTCTAAATCCCTGCCCCCCTCCCCACCCTGGTTAAGCATAGGACTTCCATGGTTACATCCCATTTATTCCTTTCCCAAACATGCTTCATGCATTTCATCTCCAGTTACAAACATTGTCTGCTAATGAACAATGTAGATAGTTACCATGTTGCATAAATAGTTACTTATTTCCCTTCGTTGTTGGTTTTATCCAATGAACTAGCCCGATCAGCTTCATTTTATGTCACCTTATCTCGTACAGATGAGAAACTGTATGTATTTCCGCCTGTCTAAACTGGAAGTAATGCTAGACCGCAGTATCCCTGCACACTGTCATATTGAAAATGGCACCCTAGAAGTTTTTATGAGTTAATAATGATTGCGATCCCATTCTTATTTTCTACAAGTTCTTCTATTATGGTGGCAATTAAATAGCCTCACTTTCCTTTTACTTTCTGCAAACCTGCTGCAAGTCATCATTAACTTTCTTAATTGGCAGTGGCTCTGAACTGCAGTCTTTCAGAGAGTTCCTGTAAACAGCATCTTTCTTAATACTCATGTCATCATGTTTTTCTCCTTTCCTTGCATTTCATTCTGCCTTTGGGCAGGAACAGCATCATTTCCTGCTCTTCTGGGGTTTCAACACTGACTTCAAAGCACCCTTGCTCATCTCACTGGGAGACTCTGCAGCCAAGCAGAGATTTGCATAAAGCCCACCCACCCTTCACCAGCACAGGATACACAGACGTAACTGCAGGGACTCTTGGTGACTAGTCTCCGTGGTGCACACTCTCCACCCTACCACCAAAAGGTCCCCAGTACCCTGAAAGGAACTACGTACTCAAATATCACCTCAAGTAAGATGAGGTCTTTCTGAGAGAAAGGAGATGTTGACGCTGTACGGTAGGAGAAAGCATAGGAGAGGATTAATATGAAATGCAACTATAGCTTCTTATGCTTTCTAAAGCGGGGGGATGATTCGATGATTTCTGACTGGTCACAGCTATGTATCAATTGAGGTTATAATACTAATTTGAATTGCAAATCTCTGAAAAGAAGGGGATAGAGCTAAGGAGGTAAAATTTAACAGGGTGAGTCCTGAATTCAGATTTAAACAAACTCCACAAGTACAAGAAGGCAGAGGCTGGCAACGGTACTTGCTGTGATGTTTAGTTGGCTACTGGTCAGTCTGAGACAGCAGTGGGTGTGATCATGTAGCAGCTACGGAAAGCTTTATGCTGCATTTAATAATAGTAGTCATATTTTAAAGCGTGTTTCAGTTATGAATGCATTCTGACCAGAAAAGTAACTTGCACTAGCTTAACGGTCAAATAGCAAGAAGCATGGAGAAGTGGCCGCTCACTGTGCTTCAGCAGCTCAACAGCGTCTCTACTCTCTTAGCCTCTTCCTCCTGCTTGCCACCTCTCAGTCACAAGACGGCTGCTGCAACTCAGGCTCATGTCCCAATTCAAGGCAGCGAGAAGGCCATGGAGTGGCACCTGCCAGGTATGTCCCTTTCCCAGGCATCCCCAGCAGATTTCTCACTGTCTGAAACTGCATCCCATGGCGTTCTTAGGTGTGAGGCTGGCCTGGAGAGTCAACGCTTGGGTTTTCCAGTACCTGCATGGGACATGGGCAAGAGGGAAGGGAGTTGGGATTAGGAAACCAGTGGTGCCAGCCCTTTACTTGTATCATATCTGATCCCCACAGCAACCCTGAAGAGTAGCTATTTGTCATCCTTATTGAGTAAATGAAGAAAATCAGAACCAGCAACATCAAGAGAAAATGAGGAAAGACATACATTAGTAAATAATAAAGCCAGGGTTCCAATTCAGATCAGGTTGAATCCAAAATTCCTCTCCCTGCCATTATAACGCATCATAGCGTTCAGGTCATGTGGGTCTGGGAAGGATGAATCATATTCGACTATCCCAGCACATTTTTGGCCATTTTTTAAAAACTAAAGTATAACATACATCTTGTTAATACTGACATCTCGAGAATATTAAATCTTCCAATCCATGACCATAGACTGTTTTTACATTTATTTGGTTTCTTCTTTGATTTATTTCAACAAAGCTTTGTAGTTTTCACAGCATAAGTTTTGTACATCTTTGTTAAATTTACTTCTAAGTATTTTAGAATTTTTATCTTAAGTGAAATTACTTTCTTAATTTCATTTTCGGTTTGCTCATTGCTACTATATACAATTAATATTTGTACATTGCTCTTAATCCTGTAACCTTGCCAGACCTTATTCATTTTAAGTTTGTTCTTTGAATGTGTGAAACATTCAAAAGATTTTAAAAGCCAGAACTATACACAAAGGTATTGTCCTTGTAATTTTATGTCTGATTGGAAGAATTCTCCACAGACTAGCTTCTGGTGATGTACTTTTCAAACCTTGTTTTTCTCCACTACCCATACATTTTCATGCGAATTCTGGTTACTAGAAGATACAGTTATACCACAGTATGACCTCTGGTCCTGGAGTTTGGCGTCACAATGCTGTTTGAGTTAGTCAGTAAGCCATAGGAGTATTCCTGGAAGTCATTTCTACACTGGGGTGCCCAGTAATAACTTAACCATATGTTGAAGTTACTGAAAACCACATCATTATAACCTACTCCACCAAAACTAAATATTGCTATAACTCAATTTCCCCTTAACTGGGTCTCCAAAATGCCCAGTAACACCTGACACAAGGGGAAATGTGATGGAGGGGAGGCTGAAGTGAAGGTACAGCAGACTTAACTAGTTGTAGTGAAGATACTTTACCTCTGAACATTTACGAAACATATGACCATGTGAACACAATTCTGGGTCCCCTTTGGGGCCTTGGAAGAAGGTGTCAGTGCTAGTGAGGGGCTCTAAAAGTGAAAACTTCATTAAATTCATTGCAAATCCACCTTTCTACTCCAATTCTCTGAGTTGTATTCCTTTATTTGCAAAATACAAATAATACTTGCTTTGCCTATTTGAAAGGTTATTGTGATATATAATGAAATTTGTGTTTTTTTAAAACTTTATATTATTATTTAATGCCTGATTAGAGTTTTCGTGTATTTCGTGCGTTACAGTTTTACATGTATTTTCCAAAATTGGCTACAATAATATCTCCCTTCTCACGTTCTCTTCTTATGATGACTTTGACACTCCTCCACTGAGAGGAGTCTTTGCTCTCTCTCTTTGAATTTGGATGTTGTCTTGTGACCGCAGCAGAAGTGATACTATGACTCCAAAAGCTACGTCATAAGTGGCAATACAGCTTTCACCTGGCTCTCTTGAAATCAAACTGCTGTGAGGAAGTTCAAGCCATAGAGAAGCCCACAAAAGGAACAGACAGCTACCTCCAACTTTCCAGCCATGTGAGGGAGCCACTTTGAAAGTGGTCTCTCCGGGTCCCATTAAGCTGACAGGGTGGAACACAGACAAGCTGTAGATCCACGAGCAAAAGAAACGACTATTGTTGTTTTAAGCCTTTAGATTTTGGAGTGGTGTATTATGCAGCAACTGAGAACTGATACACCATCCCAGCTTTCCAGTGAAACCTGTCTCCACTCACGTCAAAATGAGCTTCCCCCTGTTCTGCAGTACATTTTGCAATTCCCCACCACTATGCCTTTCTCATGTCATCTCTTCCAGAATGTTTTCTGCCCAGTGAAATACGACTTATCCTTAAAGGCCTCTCTCAAATGCCACTTCCTCTCTGAAGCTTCTCTCACTGCTCCCGCCAGTTTTCCTATCTCCCTCTTCTGAAATCTTGGAGACCTTTGATTCTATCATTTATACAGTACTTATTGCCAGGATTGAGATTTAGGATACTTATCAACTGACCCGGAAGGGAAGCTTCCTGGATTACCAGCCCTGGGAGCACCCTCTGCCTTGCGGCAAAGTTGGTTCCACACCTTTTCAGCTCCTCTTCCAGCCTAGAAACACCTTAAGGGCAGGGTGCCTCATATATTTTTCCTCCATGCACAACATAGGTTTCTGCACATAATAAACTTCATATACCATCATCATTATTATTATTACTATTATTATTATTTTTGAGTCGAAGTCTCACTCTTGTCCCCCAGGCTGGAGTGCAATGATGCAATCTCGGCTCACTGCAACCTCCGCCTCCTGGGTTCAAGTGATTCTCCTGCCCCAGCCTCCTGAGTAGCTGGGACTACAGGCACATGCCACCACACCCAGCTAATTTTTGTATTTTTAGTAGAGACAGAGTTTCACCGTGTTGGCCAGGCTGGTCTCGAACTCCTGACCTCAGGTGATCCACCCACCTCGGCCTCCCAAAGTGCTGGGATTACAGGTGTGAGGCGCCCAGCCCATACATTATTTTATAAATAATTTGTTGGGACTTAAAGATGGAGAGATAATACTCAGGGGAGAAAGAAGATTAAACTTTTAAAACTATAAATTACTGAGAAATAAGATCATTTTTCTCAAACCAGGATTCTGAAGTCACAGTATTTTTGATCTGGCAGCTTAGAGAGCATTTAATTGGATCTCACAATTTTTTTTTTTTTTTTTGAGATGGAGTTTTTCTCTCGTTGCCCAGGCTGGAGTGCAGTGGTGCAATCTCAGCTCACTGCAACCTCTGCCTCCCGGGTTCAAGCGATTCTTCTGCCTCGGCCTCCCAAGTAGCTGGGATTACAGGCACGGGCCACCACGCCCGGCTGATTTTTATATTTTTAGTAGAGACGGGGTTTCACTATGTTGGCCAGGCTGGTCTTGAACTCCTGACCTCGTGATCCGCTCTCCTCGGCCTCCCAAAGTGCTGGGATTACAGGCACAAGCCACCGCACCCGGTGATTCTTACATTTTTGTGGGCAAAAGAATGCCTTGAGGAAGATGGGGGAGGGGCACACAGGTTCTGGAGTCCCCTTCCAGGCATTCTGAATGGGCAGATCTGGGTGGGCTGATGCAAGTCGCCTCCTTAACAAGCTGCCCACGTGGCGCTGATGTGGGTAGTCTGAGGCCCACGGTGTCAGAAGCCCAGATTTAGTCAGGCTCCTGAATGGTGACTGCTTTGTCCCCTCCTGCTGGAGTCAAGTGTCCTCTGAACTGGCCATGGAGCAGAAGAGGTTGCATGGCCAGAAGGAAAGGAAAACTGGTAAGGAGAGCCACAGCTTTGGGGCTGGATTGGAAGGAGAAATCACTGCCTTTCATCCTTGGGTGGTGGTAAAAGCACGTCTTCCTTCGGGGCTGTCCTCAGGTGGGGTGATCTGCTTCTTCACAGTCAGTCATTGTTAATGGTGTGAATCCCTCAGCTCTGGTTGGGCCTCCACCCTCGGCTACCTGGTTCCCACCAGTCCCACGTCTAATTTCATTTGCTCACAGCCCCAGGGCCATGCTGAGGTTCTAACGCTAGATCATCTACTGCCACCCCTTTTTCCTGCATAAAATTTACCTTGTTCTGAAACCTTCATCTGTTTAAAAATAAACCCACGAAGTCTTTCCGGTTTATTTTTCCAGCTCCCGTCTCCCCATCCCCTAGAATCGTTGACAAAATGAGTGAATCTGCCCTGGGATCTGGGTCTCTGGATGAGGCCTTGGAGCCACTGCCTCTTCCTGTGAGCTCACGCGTCATCGCTAACAGGTTGCTCCACAGCCTTTCGGATCTCAAAATTTCCCTAACACAAAACCCAAGCGGCCAGGCATGGTGACTCACGCCTGTAATCCCAGGACTTTGGGAGGCCGAGGCAGGTGGATCACTTGAGGTCAGGAGTTCGAGACCAGCCTGACCAACATGGAGAAACCCCATCTCTACTAAAAATACAAAATTAGTCGGGTCTGGTGGCACTTGCCTGTAATCCCACGTACTTGGGAGGCTAAGGCAGGAGAATTGCTTGAACCCTGGGGGTGGAGGTTGTGGTGAGCCGAGATTGCACCACTCTACTCCAGTCTGGGCGACAGAGAGAGATTCCATCTTAAAAGAAAAAAAAAAAAAAAGACCAAAAGACTTCCGGGAACTAAAACACCTCGGCCCTTTCATCGCCAGTGTCTTCATCTTACAAGCAGAAAAGGAAAAAAAGCAGTGGGAAGCAGTAAGAAACTACTGCTGACTCACTATGAATTACTGCTGACTTTGAATTATTTAGCAGCTGCAGAATAGCCATCTTTTGTTTAAAAAAATACGGTTTTCTGAAATGCTTTTAATTTTTTTATTTTTATAAATACCTGCCCAGAACAGTCAAGACAACTGACATCTGCTAAGTGACTGAGACCCTGTGGAATTTGTATACTGGCATGGTGTGCATTTTCGTGCAAGTATAATCACAGAGACAGACACATCTCTATCATTGCCACGGACTGCTTATAGCAAAATTCCAGAGCTCCTGTCATCGGTCTTTAATAGTTGTGCTTTGTTGCTTTTGTTACCACGTGTGCATTTGTGTCAACATTATACAAAGCACTCCTTATCACAAGAGCTAGTTTCACTCTACAACCATACTGTAAGACAGGTATTATTTTAAGATCAAGAAACCAAGGCTCTGAGAGGTTTAGTGACTCACCTAAGATCATGAACTAATAATAAGTGATGGATCAGGGACTTGACCCGGGACATTGATGCCAATTCCGGGGCACCTTCCACCGTGTCATATGGCACTTGCTCTACATATGTGCCAGGCAGCACCCGCATGGCTTTTCCTCATGAAACAACGTGGACCCAGGCCTACACAGCAGTTGTGAGAAAGTGCCTCCAGTTGGGAGCACATCTGGCCCAGGGCACCAGCTGCCACTCTATGCTCTGAATCCAACCTGGCCTGTGCTGAGGCCCCTCTTTCCATGGGCTGCTCCACACCCATGATGGGGCATGGCAGAGGCACTAGGCAGTCCCCTTCCTGAGAGACATGGGGTTCCTCTGCCTAGAATATTGTCTCAGCACTTCTCTTCTGCCTTGCTGAAATTTCCCTGGAGCCAAGGAGGCCTCTATACAACCTTTCCTCTCCTTCGTTTGGAGTCAGACTTGCATTGCAGTCCAATGGTCATCCCACTTTTCTCCAGCTCCCTGATAAAATCTATGGCCTCTGCTTCTTGGAGGACCCAGATTATCACAGCTTATCTCATTCCTTTGCAGCAGATGCCCCTTCAGGCCATCTCTCCAGGCTCAGGAACCTAAAGAAGAATCTGCCCAGATGTGGTGGCTCACACCTGTGATCCCAGCACTTTGGGAGGCTGAGGCAAGAGGATCACTTGAGCCCAGGAGTTGGAGACCAACGTAGGCAATACAGCAAGACTCCCATCTCTACAAAAAAAAGAAAAAAAGAAAGAAAGAAAAGAAATTAGCTGGCTGTGGTGCTGCACATCTGTAATACCAGCTACTCTAGAGGCTGAGGCTGGAGGATCACTTGAGCCCAGGAGTGAGCTATGGCCACACCATTGCACTTCAGCCTCAGTGACAGAGCAAGGCCCTGCCTCAAAAAATTAAAAAAAGAATAAGATAAAATAAATAATACAGGAGAACCTAGTGCTCAGGTTCTCTAGTGAAAAGGAAGGCAAAAGATAGAAAGGTCAGACAAACTTAAACATGCATGCCAAGATTGGCCTGGGTCCGCCCGTAGACACGGAGGAATCTTCTGGTGGAAAGTTAGGCAGGGAAACAGCCACTGCTAGCAGCATGTTTGCCTGGGCAGCTTGTGATGGTCGGGAGGAGGTGGTTGTTCCTCAGCAGCGGTGCTTCCGATGAAGCCCCATGTTGCAGCGGAAGACAAGCCATTCCTGTCTGACCTTCTGTACTGCGCCTCGGCTTCCAAAAGCTGCTATCGTCAAGACCCATTTTTGTTCACCTTTAAACTGCTTGTTATGGGGAGGAGCCAGCCAGCCATGACGCATACTTGTTACGGAAAGAAATGCTCATATTGAGCTCTCCTGATGAGAAGAGAGAGCATTCATCATTGTCTGTGTCTGTCATTCGAAAAAGGAACCAATATCAAAAGTCCCACACATTCTCCTCTCGTGAGTCACAGAGTAAGCCTCCCATTCTTGAGCTCGTTCATTCCCCAAACACATTCTGATCTCTCCTGTGCCCAGGCGGTGGGATTCAGAGAAGAAATGCTGCCTAATAGTCAGCACCCAGTGCCAGGGAAACAGGACAAGGGGAGTTGTCGGGGGAGACACCAGGATTGAAGTTGCTTTTACTAAAAAACATTTTTTTTTACCTTGTTAACAAACATATTTACCATGGTACATGGTGGCAATGCTCTCAGTTTTAAAACACAGCAATTATCTTCCAATGGTCACTAATTAATCCAGGTGTGGCTAGGAACAGCTGGATACTGATCTGTGTGATGATGGCACCTCTATCATCAGGCTGCCATTGCTGGCACTTTGGGCAAGGTGGACTGGGGTTCTGCTCTGGGGCTGTGTGCCCAAGGTTTACACCTCACTATTTTACAGCACGCTGGAGCTCCCAACAGTCCCCAAAGGTCCGGAGATCACCAATGGGCAGGAAAGAGGGGGGATGGTTTAGACATCGAGGAGCCAAGTTCTACAGCATCCTCTAGATCTGGGCTATCGAGCACTTGAAAAGTGGCTAAGTCTGAATTGAGATGTGCTGTGTGTAAGAGACACAACAGATTTTGAAGACAGTATGAGAAAAAGAACATAAAATATCTCAGTAATTTTATATTGATTACATGTTGAAATGGTACTAATTTTTGATATATTGGGTTAAATAAAATAGATTATTAAAATTAACTCCACCTCTTTCTTTTGACCTTTTCAACGTGGCCATTAGAAAATTTCAGCTTATGTAGTAGGCTCACTTTCTACTGCACAGCCCTGGATGTCAAACTCAGTGAGAGTGGTGTCTGTACCTGTATCTGCTCATCCAGTCCATAAAAGTCAGCACAGTACCTAGCACTGAAAGTATTCCATAAATATTTGAGGGATGGACAAAAGTACGAGTGAACAATAGCACCTGCTCCTCATTTCTGGTAAGTCAAGAAGCAGTTCTACCCTCTCCTTATCTTAAACTAATGCCTGAGAAGGAGGTAGGAGATTTGCAAAAATCCATCTCCCAAATTTGAATCTTAGCCCTGAACTCCCCTGAGATGCATATCTGACTGCCTACTTGCAAACTCCACTTAGATGAGTAATAGACATCTCAAACTTCACATCTCCAAAACAGAATTTTTTATTTTCCCCACACACTGGCTCCTACCTAAGTCTTTTTCATCTTAATAGTTGGCGCCATGATCCATCGGGTTTTTTTCAGGGCAAATACCTAGAAGTCATTCTTGAGTCTTCTAGTTTCCTACTCTTCTTCCCCCCTGATCACCACCACCCAATCCCATCCATTCAAGAAACAGTCCTATTGCTCATGCCTGTAATCCCAGCACTTTGGGAGGCCGAGGCAGGTGGATCACTTGAGATCAGGAGTTTGAGACCAGCCTGGTCAACATGGTGAAACCCTGTCTCTACTAAAATACAAAAAAATGAGCTGGGCATGGTGGCATGTGCCTGAAATCCCAGCTACTCAGGAGGCTGAGGCATGAGAATCACTTGAACCCAGGAGGCGGAGGTTGCAGTGAGCCGAGATCATGCCACTGCACTCCAGCCTAGGCAACAGAGTGAAACTCAGTCTTAAAAAAAAAAAGAACAAGAAGAAGGAGAAGGAGAAGAAGGAGACGGAGAAGGAGAAGAAGAAGAAAGAAGAAGAAGAAGAAAGAAGAAGAAGAAAGAAGAAGAAGAAGAAGAAGAAGAAGAAGAAGAAGAAGAAGAAGAAGAAGAAGAAGAAGAAGAAAAAGAAAAGACACAGTCCTATTGCAACATCCATTGCTACTACATCCACTTTTTCCACTGTCACTGTTATCACCTAGGGATAAGCCCCCTTCATCTCTCACGTGCATTATTTCTGACCGTCCAGGTGTCGCTGCCACCACTATCAGAATTCTGTAGGCCGTTATTTTCCTTCTGACAAGACAAAAACATGGATGCTGTGAACTGCATGGCAAGATGACTTTGATCCACATGTAACAGATGTACTTCCACAGAGACACCACTGTGGGAGGGAAACAACTGGAGGCAGTCATCTAAATATACACCTGCCTTTGGGCAAGTCTTCACTTGGCTGGTCCAGACAGAAATTTACCCTCTTTATAAAGCCCTCCACAGATGTGGGGTCCAGAGACAGGCAGGCCCAGGCTTTGACTAGACCATTCATTGGCTGCATAGCCTTCCCCACAGGGTGGGTACAATAGCGGGTACAATAACAACAGCAAGCGTCACTTTCCACCCCAGGGCTCTTCCTGCTGCCTTTGGGGACCTCACCAACAGCATTCTCCAGTTCAGAAGCAAGCAAAGCAGAACCCTCACCCCTACTTAGAACATACAAAACAAAAAATAGCCTTCATCTGCAGGATCACAGAAAAACAAAGGAGAAATCAAAGGTGATGGAACTACATCACAGACACACTTTCCTGATTTGGTTATTTAATGAGTTTGTATTGCTACAGAATTGCAGAGGAAATTAACTTAGCTTACAAGAAGACAGAGGACTAGAAGCCTGAACGTTTCACGTGAGGCATTTGCCCACAAGAGCAGATGACTCTGATGCTCCTCTCTGCAATTAGACTAGGGACTCCACACCTTCATGCCCTCCCTATTCCTGCCCCTAAACGTCACCTTCTCCTATGGCAATCCTCCTGAAACATTCCCCTCTCTTACAACTCAATAGGCCACATAAACACACCGCCATTCTTCCAGTCATCTTTGACTCCTCCTTCTGCCTGACCATTCATCTCCATTGGTGACTCTTATGTGTTCCTTCAACTGTTTCTTAGACCTGCAGGCACCACCTGGAGCAGATCCATATATCCATACTTCATGTGACCTCCCAGGAGTTGGTCTGTTCTTCACCGTCTTCTCTATTCAGTCCAGCTCATCATGATCACTGCTGTCAGGTTAGTCTCCCATAAGCATCATTTTCTTTAAGTTATTGTAAATAAGAATCTGCAGTAGCCCCCTATGGCTTATTCATTCATTTTTTAAAAATCCATTCATCCAACACATAGTTATGCCAAGCTATATGCTAGGTGCTGGGGATAATGGTAAACAAGACAACTCAGCACCAACTTCATAAATTCCAATGAACTCCACACTCTTCTGTATGATTTTCAGCCCTTCGCCAGCTCTCAATCAGCCCTTTGCTTTCATTATTTCCCCAGTGTGAAGTTTCTCCTCCGCTTACTTTATCCTCTGAATTTTGCTCATCACGAAAGGACCAATTCAAAACCTCCCTCCTCAATACTTCTGTGAGTTCATATCACTGACTTCCTATATACCATTCATTTGGTTCTTATCCTCTACTGCCTTTTTAAAAATGCATTTCACAAATGAAATTAGTTTTTCATTTCTGAGTCTTATCCCCACAATTATATAATATAAATGCCTTGAGGAGGGTTCTCCCACAGGTTTTTAGTTGGTAGAGTGTTTCATACCAATTTTTGATTAATTACTTTATCTACATAGAAATTTACTATTTGAGCTGGGCACAATGACTCCCCCCTGTAATCCCAGCACTTTGGGAGGCCGAGGTGGGTGGATCACTTGAGGTCAGGAGTTCGAGACCAGTCTGGCCAACATGGCCAAATCCAGTCTCCACTAAAAATACAAAAGTTACCCGGCATGGTGGCACGTGCCTGTGATCCCAGCTGCTCAGGTGTCTGAGGCATGAAAATCACTTGAACCTGGGAGGCAGAGGTTGCAGTGAGCTGAGATCGTGCCACTGCACTCTAGCCTGGGTGACAGAGTGGAACTCTGTCTCAAAAAAAAAAAGAAAGAAAAAGAAATTTACTGTTTGAGGAATTGACTACATTATGTCAGTGAAAGCCATAAAGGAGAAAATGAGACTATTATTTTACTGTTGTCATCATAGCAAATTGTCCAGTTGAATTTCTACCATTTCGACTGTATATTAAATCTTTAATAAGCTGATATTTAATATCTGTCCTATACATTGAAAAACTATTTACAAACTCCATTTGTAAAACAGGAGCCATGCTTAAAGTCAGGATTTGATGTTTCACTTTTCGTTATTATTTATTGTGCTCCATATGACATTGAACAAACAGCAAGTGCCCGTTAAAAAATAATTCACTGTAATATTTCCCTATATTTCAATGGTTAATTTTCTTGTCTGACTTTGCCATTGCTTTCTGATTTACTCAAAGGCAAGATTGTGTTTTGTCCACTGTGGCATCGGTGGTACCCAGGACAGGCCTGTTACTGACTGGAGGGGAAAAGATCAATGAAGGTGATGGATGGATGGAACAATGGCTGAATAGACAGATGGACAGATAAATGAGTGAGTGACATAGAGCAGTAGAGACTTCTCCCAGTCTGGGGTACTAGAAACTTCCTCAAGGAACTGGCATTTGAGCTGAATCTTACAGGCGAAGGAAGATTTAGCTGTGTGAGGTGATAACAAGGGCAAACCCAGGCAAAGCCAACATCCTTAGCAAAAGCTCAATGGGCCAGAAAAGTGTGACTGCAGGAGAGTTGGCAAGCTATGGAGACATGGAAAAAAAGATTGACGAGAGAAGATACGTTTGATGTCTTTTGGCCAGGCGTGGTGGCTCACACTTGTAATCTCGGCACTTTGGGAGGCCGAGGCAGGCAGATCACAAGGTCAGGAGTTCAAGACCAGGCTGGCCAACATAGTGAAACCCCATCTCTATTAAAAATACAAAAATTAGCCAGGTGTGGTGGTACGTGCCTGTAATCCCAGCTACTCGGGGGCCTGAGGCAGGAGAATTGCTTGAACCCGAGAGGCGGAGGTTGCAGTGAGCCGAAACCATGCCATTGCACCCTAGCCTGGGTAACAGAGCGAGACTCTGCCTTAAAAAAAATAAAAATAAAAAAATAAAGACACGTTTGACGTCTTCTGAGCCCCTTGGAAGGGGTTTAAGCTCCTTGAAGGCATGCAGTTCATGGTTGCATTCCCAGATCCTAGCACATTGCGTGTGGCACTGAAAGAACGAAACAATAAACAATCCACGAATGAAGGTTGGTCCCTGGCCACTTCTCTGAAGTCATCTCCCGTCACCCTTTTCTGGCCCCTCCACGATGTCATGTAGATATTCGTGTCTTCTCTTCAACATGACTCAGAGCCTTTGTGTTTGCTTTTCCCTCTTCTGTGCTCCACCCTCACTGACCTGCCTGCTCTTCCTCTCACATGCCCGGAGACCTTCCCACTTGCCATTTCTTTGATCTTTCTGCTTGGAAAATTCTTCCTGCCTATCTTCACTTGATTCCTCCCTTCATTTGAATCTCTGTTTAAAATCTCTTTCACTTCTTTGAGAGGCCGCCCTGCCAGCCTATGAAGAGTTGCCTCTCTCCGGTCA